>NC_057863.1:618118790-618804790 GCF_019393635.1 Dromiciops gliroides | reverse complement strand
TTTTCATGTACCTAACAGACTCAACTTCACTCATTCCTTGGGGGATCAGCGAGTCTAAATAGCTAGGTGGCAGAGTGCAGAGAGTGCCAGATCTGGAGTCAGGAAGCCCTGAGTTCAAGTCTTGCCTCAGATACTAGCTGTGCAACGCTGGGCAAATCACTTAACCTCGATTTGCCTCAGTTTTCTCATCTGCAAAATGGAAGATAATAATATAACCTACCTTCCCAAGGCTGCTGTGAGGACCAAATGAGATGTCTGTAAAGCACTCAGCACAATCCCTGGCACACAGTGGGTACTATATAAATGCTTATTCCCTTCCCTTTGCCTATATAAATGCTCAGTCCTTTCTTCCTCTCAATGTACAATCTTATAATCTGACTTAAAATCTAATGTCCTTTCCCCTATGCCATGCCGCTTTAAAAAAAAAATAATAATTTTGAGGCAGTTAGGTGGTGCAGTGGATAAAGCACTGGCCCAGGATTCAGGAGTACCTGAGTTCAAATCTGGCCTCAGACACTTGACACTTACTAGCTGTGTGACCCTGGTCAAGTCACTTAACCCCCGTTACCCCGGAAAAAAAAAAAATTTATCTTTTGTTTTCACATTACTTTCATTCCGAAATACATCTTTCCCTTCCTCCTCTTAAAAAGGCCCTCCTTTATAATAAAGAAAAAAGGAGAGAAAAAGCAGTTCAGCAAAACCAAACACATCAACCAAGTCTAACAACACGTGCAATGTTCCGTGCAGATTCATTTTCTGTTACTGTAGTTCTTTCCATTTGCATCACAGTTGTCAATTATTTTCTTGGTTCTACTGATTTCACTCTAAGTCTTCCCTTGTTTCTCTGAATTCTTTATATTCACTGTTTTTGTGACACCTGGATCTTCCTTCACATTCATGTACCTCAATTTCTTCAGCCATTCTCCAGCTGATGGGCGCTGACTTTATTTCCAGTCCCATGCTGCCCCCAAAGGCGGCTTCCATTATCATGGGAGGCACTCACGAGTGAGAAGTTCTCAAGACTTCTCTAGCAAGTGACAAATGTTGAGGGCAAGGGAGGGGAGAATGGCGGCACTGACCAGCTTTCACGCCACTGAAAAATGAACTTCATTGCTTCATTGGCACACGGTCCTAGGGGGCTACATAGAAGGCAATGACCTAGGAAAATAGTCCCTCTCTTTCCCTTTCCTCTAATAACTCCTTTACTCACTAGGAAAGAGGTTGCCTGTATGACCCAGGAAAACTTTCCTGGCTCCGGACATCTACAAATAAGCTCTCAAACACAAACTATGCTTCTGGGATAAACCAGTTATGTTCATAAATGCCTGTGGTTATTGCTCTGAAGTGTAAGGCAGGGGAGAGAGTCTGGTCCACCAAGGAGCCCGGGGTGATCAAAGTCCACCATGAGCTGCCCTTCCCCCTGCTGAGAGAAGCTTTTGAGGTGGTTTCGTGCTAAGAACGTGCAGGACAACTCCTTCTGGAGCCAAACCAAGGAGGAGAAGTAGAGAGCAGTGTGAGGCAAAGTTCTATTAGTAACTCTAAGCTTCATTAAGAGCTTTCTCCCTAAAACCACAAACTGACATTGGGAGATCAATTTCTCCTAGGTAATGAGGATCCAAGAAATGTCCTCCTCTTAATTCCAGGATGAAGGGAACAAGAAGATTTGCTCAGTAAATAGGGAGATTTATAAATAGAGAAAAGGACTCATTTTCTATTTGTGGCTTTAGGTGACCACTCCTGGAAAATGGAAGAAACTAGGTGAGGCTTAAAGGAAGTCAAGAAGCAAACAAAGATGAATATAGAACACCCCCCCCCCCAAGTCATTTCTTTTTTCCTTTCTTTCTTTCTTTTTTTTTGCAGGGCAATGAGGGTTAAGTGACTTGTCCAGGGTCACACAGCTAGTAAGTGTCAAGTGTCTGAGGCCGGATTTGAACTTAGGTCCTCCTGAATCCAGGGCCGGTGCTTTATCCATTGAGCCAGCTAGCTGCCCCGCAAAAGTCATTTCTAAAACCAGCTCTACTATAAGGTAAGTACACAATCTATGAAAGACAGGTATAAGGAGCTCCAATGCATATTCCAACACTTCACGTCTTAGCATAACTTTATTATGAAGCATGCAGAGGTGAATGAACCCAAGTCTAACAAAATTCACAGCCTCTGAGACTCCCCCCGACTTGTAATATCTTCTGTGTTCAGGGACCACCCCAGAAGCAGCTGGCAAGCACAGAAAGGCAACACGTGGTGCCCACAATGGGGAGGGGGCTGGCAGTGCCACCTATCTCAGTGGTAATAGGCTGACCATGAGAAAACTACGCAGCCCAGGACACACACACAGGTCAAATCCTTCTCTTCTGGTAGCACCAGCAACATGGTGCATGGGACCCAAAGCCAGGCCTGCCTGCTCCCTCCTTTGCCAAGAGACAGTTTGAAAATGGAGGTGGGTCTTTGCCAAGCTCTAAACAACCTCTGCAGCTCTGGAGGTTTTCCATGCCTGTCTCAGAAGCAAGTAAATATACTGAAGTGGAGAAGAGGCCCCTGAACGCCCCTTGGCCAGAAACCTCTTTGAGTCAGAGCCCTCAGGCCTGGAAAATACCTAAGTCACTAGAAAGGACAAATGTGTGAAAAGACTTACAGCCGACAGTGACCCTGAGCCTGCCAACCTCAGAGGTGGGATGCTGAATTTGCCCAGGCTCTGACCTGTGCTGAGCAGCCCTGTTTGACAAACACCCCAGTGTTCCCACGGAAAGGGCAGGAAAGTATTGCTCTGTGCAAACACTACTGCCCACTGAGTCCTTCCTCTCTCCACTACGAGCTTCCTAGGCTCTGGCCATGTCAGCCTAGCCGAGAAAGCATGTTGGGGGCAAGCCTGACAACCAAGCAGCCAACTTCCAGAGGCCACTGGGGAATCTGGGGGAAGGACGCTGGAAAAAGCAAGGTTCCCAAGGGGCGGCTCTTGTGGGAACAGAAGTGGGCATAAAACGTTTCTAAGTAACTATTGCCAACAGAAACATGGGGGACAGAATGAGCAGAGAGATGCTTTGGGGGAGGCATCATTGAGTGGATGAAAATACAGGAGGCAACACCAATGAGCAGTTGTTAATTAGGCTTTGGCTTTCCTCACAATGCCACAATTGGGGCACTGGAAGTCTGCAGGGTGGAATAAAATAACTTTTTAGGTTCTTCACGATAACATTCCCTTTTCTAAGGTCCAGAGCTCTCAGCTCTGATATTGTGTGTTCCGAGGTTCCTCCCAGTTCTGACATCCTGTGTTCTAAGGGCCCTCCCAGCTGTGATGTTTTATGTTCTAAAGGCTTTCCCAGCTCTGACATCCTGTGTTCTAAGGGCCCTCCCAGCTGTGATGTTTTATGTTCTAAAGGCTTTCCCAGCTCTGACATTCTGTGTTCTAAGGGCCCTCCCAGCTCTGACATTCTGTGTTCTAAGGGCCCTCCCAACTGTGACATTCTGTGTTCTGAGGCCCCTCTCAGCTCTGCCAAGCTATGGCCCTGTGACTCTCAGTAGCTTGGTAGGCAAGGTCCTTTACCCAAACTGCTTCAATGCACACACTCATAAAAGGGCATGCCATCAGCTCCAGCAAAAAGGAGCGCTGTGCTTAAATAAACAGATGAGCATCAGTTTAAAAATATGCTCCTGAACAATCTCATGACAACCCCCCACCCCCCAAGCTTTCTTCTGTGCTGGTCCCAGGGAAAAGAGAAAGCTGACCAATGACCCATTCTGGGACTTGTAGCCAAGAGTTAAGTGCAACATCAGGCCCGCACATTTCAGTAAACGTCAGAGGTGCTGGAGAGAGCAGAAATAAGACAATGGGTTTCTATCTTGGGTGACATTATTCAAAGAACTCCTCACCTTCAGCAGCAGCGCCAGAGATAGAACACAAGCTAAAATTGGCCTCGTTTCCTCCCCCTAGGAATTTCTAGAAGCAATATGTTCCCTAAATGCTGGAGAACACCTGCTAGAGGTGACTGCTCCAAGAAGGCCCTCGGAGCTCTGTGCTGTTCGCCATAACTTGGCAGCCTCCTTTCTGCCCCCTCGGCCTGCTCCAAAATACCTATTTTAAGTGAGCTCTGTTTGTATTACAGAACTCCTCCTGCTGCTGGTTCTCCATGAAAAGGAATTGTACCAGGCTTGGCACCTCACCAAGATCGGAGTCTGGGCAGATTCCTGCCTTCGGGGAGTGGATGCCCCAGGTGGCATCTGGGGCATGGGTAGACAAAGGGTTCCCTCAGCCAAGCCAGCATTGTGCCTTACATAAGAATACCAGAGAGTGGCTTATCTAGAGCTTCTTTCTGACTAAACACTCCTCCGGACATGGCTCTGTTTGGGCCTGAAGAAGATATGGAGAGAAAAAAGGGCACGGCCTCTGATCTCCATGGCCTTACCGTGGGGGGGGGGGGGGGGGGGGGGAGAGAGCAAGACGGACACAAGCATGTACTACAAGGCAGAATACAAGTGGATTAAAAAGAGGGGAAGTGATATAAGAGGTCAAAGCAGTGAGATGGTACTTCTCAAGGAAGATTTCATGGAGAGGGGAATATGGGAATTGGGCATTAAAAGATAGAATGGACTTTAACAGGTGGAAGAGATGAAGGAGAAGCCTTTCCAGGGAATGGCATGGAGAAAGAAGTTGCCCGAGAGGAGAAGCAACTGCTTCAAGAGGCATCAGGTCCCCTCTCCTCAGAGGCCTTTGAGCAAGGGCTGCATGACCAGCTGTTGGGGAGGCAGCGGAAGGGATGCCTACTTAGGCCTGCATTGCACTAGATGGATATTCTGACCCCTTCCAACTTTGTGGTTCTGGCCAGAATCACTGGTCCAGACCTGGAACTCTTATCTGAAAACCAACATGCTTTCCTAACCCGTTTCCAGGCTCCCCTAGAAGGAAATCCATTTCCTACTGGAAAACTGGTACTGTGCGCCATGCCACAGGACAGACTCAAACTGCATCACTACAGAGGCTAGGCCCAGTGGGGGTATTTTGTTTTTATACCATATTCATTTCTAAATATGTCTTTCCTCTATCCCCGCCCCCTTTTTTTAAAAAGTGAGACAATTGGGGTTAAGTGACGTGCCCAGGGTCACACAGCTAATAAGTGTTAAGTGTCTGAGGCCGGATTTGAACTCAGATCCTTCTGACTCCAGGGCCAGTGCTCTATCCACTGCGCCACCTAGCTGCCCCCTTTCCTCTATCCCTTACTCTTGTACGGGGTCATCTTACAATGTATCATGCACCATCTCTTGTAACAGAGATTATATAAAACAAAAATGAACATAGCAATTCTGCCTGCCAACATATGCAATACTGCAGATCCACGTTCCCTCGCCTCTGTAATGTGAGCAGGGCAGGTGGCACAGCATGGAGAAGTACCTTTCTTGGTTCTTCTACAGGGGCCAAACTTGGCCATTTCACTTTATTGTTCTGTTTAAATCATTGTATTCACTGTCAGTATTCTTTTCCTGGCTCTGTTTACTTCCCATCAGTTCAGAAAAGCCTTTCCAGGTTTCTTCTTCACATTTCGTTTTTTCTTTTCTTTTCTTTTCTTTTTTTTTTTTTGGCGGGGCAGTAAGGGTTAAGTGACTTGCCCAGGGTCACACAGCTAGTAAGTGTCAAGTGTCTGAGGCCGGATTTGAACTCAGGTCCTCCTGAATCCAGGGCCAGTGCTTTATCCACTGCGCCACCTAGCTTCCCCCCCCCACTTCTTCACATTTCTTATGATATACTAATATTTCCTTAAAAAACCTACAATTTGTTTAGTCTTTCCCCAATGGATGGGCACCTACTTTGTTTCCAGTTCTTTGCTACCACAGAAAGAGCTACTGTGAATACTGATATAGTTCATCTATGTGATTTTATTATCATCTGACCTATAGCTATTCATCTTCTCTATAAGAATAGCAGGAGGACAGCTAGGTGGTGCAGTGGATAAAGCACCGGCTCTGGATTCAGGAAGACCTGAGTTCAAATCCAGCCTCAGACACTTGGCACCTACTAGCTGTGTGACCCTGGGCAAGTCACTTAACGTTCATTGCCCCAGAAAAAAAGAAAAAGAAAAAAATAGCATGAGGTACTTTATCAAAATTTTTGCTAAAATCTAGATAAACAACATAAACTGTATTCATCTCAGTGTCCAGTACACAGTAGTAACTTAATATTCATTCCATTTTGCATCTGCTGCTCTGCCTAGTTTCAACTCCATAGAACAAGATGAGCTCAGCAGTTTCAAACTCACCACAATTCTGCTGACTCAAGCCTTGATTGACACCATTTCCCTTAGCTTCTTCTCTCCCCTAGGAAAGGAGGGCTGGAAGGTGGAGTACCAAACTCCCCCCAGTGACTCCCTTTACAGAAACTGGACTCTGCTCACTCCACTTTGCCTTTCTGCTCTGCTTGGTGTCAGCTCCAAGTGGCCACCTGGAACTGGCTGGCTTCCCTGCCTCCTTTTGTGTGTTGTCTTCCCCATTACAATGTAAGCTCCTTGGGGGCAGGGGCTGTCTTTATTGAGTGCATCCTCAGCCCTCAGCACAGTATCTGGCATGTAGTATGTGCTTAATAAATATTGATTGGATTAGATTAATAAATCCTTCCTCCTTTCCTCCCTCCCTTCTTTCCTTATCTCATTGGAAAAACAACTAACCTGGAAAACAGATCAAGAAGAATTCATTTAAAAATTACCAGATTACCTAAAAGTCATGATAAAAAAAGCACCTAGGCATCATATTTCAAGATCTTATCAAGGAAAACTGCCCTGATAACCTAGAACCTGAGAGTAAAATAGGAACTGAAAGAATATACTAATCACCTCCTGAAAGAGATCCTAAAAGGAAAATTCCCAGGTATATGCCAAATTCTAGAACTCCTACATCAAAGAAAAAACACTGCAAGCAGCCATGGAGCCACAGCAGGTTCTTATATTAAAGGATTGAAGGGCTTGAAATATGATATTCTGGAGAGCAAAGAAGCTAAGATTACAACTAAGAATCACCTACCCAGTGTGTGTTTGGATATTTAATGAAATAGAGGACTTTTAAGCATAGAAAAGACTTTTAAGTCATATAGAAAATATGACTTTCAAATACAAGACTCAAAAGAAGCATAAAAAAGTAAACAGGAAAGATAAATCATAAGAGATTCAATAAGGTTAAACTGTTTACATTCCTACAAAGGAAGATATTTGTAACTCCTAAGAATTTTATCACTATCCAGGCAATTAGAAGCAGTATACATAGACAGAGAGCACAGGTGTGAGTTGACTATCATGGGATGATTATTTTAAAAAATGAAATTAAGGGGTGAGAAAGAGGATTCTGCTGAGAGGAGAAGAGAAAGAATGGAGAAAATTATCTCACATAAAAGAGGTACAAAAGTAAGAACTTTACAGAGAAGGAAAATGAAGGGTGGTGGGTAACACTTGAACCTTACTCTCATCAGAACTGGCTCAAAGAGGGAATAACATACACACTCAGTTGGGTATAGAAACCTATCTTACCCTACAGGGAATTAGGCAGGGAAGGGGATAAGAGAAGGAAGGGAAGAGGGGCTGACAGAAGGGAGGGTGGGTTAAGGAAGGCACTGATCAGAAGCAAAACAGACTTTTGAGGAGAGACAGGTTAAAGAGAGAGAGAAAAGGATAAATGGGGCTGGGGAGGTGGTGGGGGGGGAGAGATAGGATGGAAGGAAATAAAAAGCTGTTAATCATCACTGTAAATGTGAATGGGATGAATTCACCTATAAAATTTAAGTGGAGGGGGCAGCTAGATGGCGCAGTGGTTAAAGCATTGGCCCTGGAGTCAGGAGTACCTGAGTTCAAATCCAGCCTCAGACACTTGACACTTACTAGCTGTGTGACCCTGGACAAGTCATTTAACCCCTATTGCCTGCAAAAAAACAAAAACAAAAACAAACAAAAAAATTTAAGTGGATAGCAGAATGGATTAAAAACCAGAATCCAATAATATGTTGTTCACAAGAAACACATTTGGAACAGAGAGACACACACAGAGTAACAATAAGGGGCTGGAGCAGAATCTATTATGTTTTGGCTGAAGTTAAAAAAAAAAAAGCCTGGGGTAGTAATTATGATCTCAGACAAAGCAAAGGCAAAAACAGATCTAACTAAAAGAGATAAGCGGGGAAACTACGTTATGCTTAAAAGGGACTACAGATAATGAAATATATCAACACTAAATATATATGTACCAAATGGTATAGCATCCAAATGCTTAAAAGAAAATTTAAATAAGTTACGGGAGGAAATAAACAGTAAACCTATACTAGTGGGGGACCTCAACTTTCCCTCTAAGAACTAAATAAATCTCACCAAAAAATAAGCAACAAAGAAGTTTAGGAAATTAATAGAATTTTAGAAAAGTTAAATATGATAGATCACTAGAGAAAACTGAATGGGAATAGAAAGGAGTATACTTTTTTTTTCAGCTATCCATAGAATCTTCACAAAAACTGACCATGTATTAGGGCATAAACCCTCACAAACAAATACAGAAAAGCAGAAATGTTAAATGCAACCTTTTGGGATCAAAATGCAATCAAATTATATTCAATAAAGGCCCTTGGAAGAATAGATTAAAATTAATTATAAATTAAATAATCTAATCCTAAAGAATGAGTGGGTCAAAGAACAAATAAAAACAATAACTTCATTAAAGGGAATGACAACAATGAGACAATATACCAAAATTTATGGGATAAAGCCAAAGCAGTAGTTGGGGATGTGGGGATTGTATCTCGAAATGCTTACATCAATAAATTACAGAAAGAACAGCTTGATTAGTTATGCATGCAACTAAAAAAAAAAAACTAGAAAAAGAACAAATTAAAAATCCCCAATTAAACACCAAATTGGAAATCATGAAAATCAAAGGAGAAATTAGTAAAACTGAAAGAAAATCATTAAACTAACAAATAAAACTAGGAGCTGGTTTTACAAAATAACAAGACTAAACCATTAGTTAATTTGATTTAAAAAAAGAAAACAAAATTATCAGTATCAAAAATGAAAAGGGTGAATTAATTACCAATGAAGTCATCTTCAATCAAAGCAATTATTAGGAGATATTTTACCCGATTCCATGCCACTAAATCTAACAATCTAAGTGAAATGGACAAATATTTACAAAAATATAAATTTCCCAGATTAATAGAAAAGGAAATATAATACTTAAACAGCCCTATCTTAGAAAAAGATATTGAACAAGTCATAAATGAGCTTTTTAAGAAAAAATCCTCAGACCAGAAGTGAATTCTATCAAACACTTAAAGAACAATTACAATATAAACTATTTAGAAAAACAGGGAAAGATGAAGTCCTACCAAATTCCTTATGACACAAATATGGTGTTGATACCTAAACCAGGAAGAACAAAACCAAAGAAAACTAAAGACCAACTTCCTTAGTGAGTATTAATGCAAAAAAAATTAAAATTAAATACTAACAAGGAGATTATAGCAATATACAGTGGTATATAGCAATATACTGCAAAGATCACACACTATGACCAGGTGGGATTTATACCTTAAGTGCAGGACTGGTTCAATATTAGGAAAACTATCAGCATAACTGACCATATCAATAACAAAAAAAACACAAAAATCATATGATTATCCCAAGAGATGCAGAAAAAGTTTTTGACACTCATTCCTATTAAAAACATTAGAGGGGGCGGCTAGGTGATGCAGTAGATAAAGCACCGGCCCTGGATTCAAATCCGGCCTCAGACACTTGACACTTACTAGCTGTGTGACGCTGGGCAAGTCACTTAACCCCCATCGCCCCGCAAAAAACCAAACCAAAACAAAAACTATTAGAAAGCATAGGAATAAATGAAATTTTCCTTAAAGTGATTAGTAGTAGCTATCCAAAATCATCAGCAAGCATTATTTGTAATGAGAATAAGGTAGAAGTCTTCCCATTAAGATTAGAGATGAAGCAAAGATACCCATTATTACCACTATTCAAATGCTCCTTATAGCAATGAGAAGAAAAAGAAATTGAAGGAATTAGAATAAGCAATGAGAAAACAAAACTATCACTCTTTGCAGATGATAGGATGGTATACTTTGAGACTCCTAGAGAATCAACTAAAGAAACTTATAGAAGTAATTAACGGGGCAGCTAGATGGCGCAGTGGATAAAACACCAGCCCTGGAGTCAGGAGGACCTGAGTTCAAATCCGGCCTCAGACACTTAACACTTACTAGCTGTGTGACCCTGGGCAAGTCACTTAACCCCAACTGCCTCACTTAAAAAAACAACAAAACAACTTGAGTAAAGTTGCAGGATATAAAATAAACCCAAAGAAGTCAGCATTTCTATATATTACCAACAAAGTCCAGCAGCAAGAGATAGAGAAATTTCATCTAAAATAACTGCAGACAGTATGAAATACTTGGAAGTCGACCTACCAAGACAAACCTAGGAACTATATGAACACAATTACAAAACACTTCACACAAATAAAATCAGATCTAAACAACTGGAGAAATACTCACTGCTCATGGGTAGACTGAGTCAATATAATAAAAATGAAAATTCTACCTAAATTAATTTACTTATTCAGCGCTATACTAATCAAACCATCAAAAATTATTTTCTAAAGCTACAAAAAAACCCAAAATTCATCTGAAAGAAAAAAAAGGTCAAGAATATCAAGGAGGGGCAGCTAGGTGGCGCAGTGGATAGAGCACCTGGAGTCAGGAGGATCTGAGTTCAAATCCGGCCTCAGACACTTAACACTTACTAGCTGTGTGACCCTAGGCAAGTCACTTAACCCCTATTGCCTCACAAAAAAAGAAAAGAAAAGAAACAAGAATATCAAGGAAATCAATGAGAAAAAAATTTTGATGGAAGGTAGCTGAGTAGTACCAGATCTCAAATAGTATCGCAAACAGATTAAATCAAAACAATGTGGTACTGGCTAAGAAACAGAATAGTGGATCAGTGGAACAAATAAGGCACACAACACACAGTAGTAAATTACCATAGTTGGGGCAGCTAGGTGGCACAGTGGATAGAGCACTGGCCCTGGAGTCAGGAGTACCTGGGTTCAAATCCAACCTCAGACACTTAACACTTGCTAGCTGTGTGACCCTGGGCAAGTCACTTAACCCCAATTGCCTCACTAAAAACAAACAAACAAAAAAATTACCATAGTAATCTAGTAACCCAAAGATCCAAACTTTTAGGATAAGAACCCACTTTTTGATAAAAATTGTTGGAAAAACTGGAAATCAGTTGGCAGAAACTTTGCATAGACCAACATCTCACACCAAGATATACCAAGATAAGGTCAAAATGGGTACATGATTTAAACATAAAGGGTGATATAAGTAAATCAGAGGAGCATGGGCAGTTTTGTGTGTTAGATCTATGGATAAAGGAAGAATTTATGACAAAATAAGATAGAAAGCATTACAGGATATAAAATGGATAATTTTGATTACATTAAATTTAAGTCGTTGAGCCAAAAAACCCCAATGCAGGCAAGATTAGAAGGAAAGCAGAAAACTGGGGGGGAAATTTTATAGAAAGGTTCACAGATAAAGGCCTCATCTCTGAAATATATAGTGAACCAAGTCAAATTTGTAAGAATGAGTCATTCCCCAATTGATAAATGGTCAAAGGATATGAATAAGCAGTTTTCGAAAACAAAATCAAAGTTATCTATACTCACGCGAAAAATTGTTCTAAATTACTATTTGATTGGAGAAATGCAAATTAAAACAATTCTGAGGTACCACTTCATACCTATCAGATTGGCTAATATAACAGAAAAGGAAAATGACAAATGTTGGAGGGGATATGCAAAAATTGGGACACTGATACAGTTTTTTGTTTTTTTTTCCCCACTAATGCACTGTGGGTGGAATTGTGAACTGAATCATTCTGGAAAGCAATTTCAAACTATGCCTGAAGGGCTATAAAACTGCATACCCTTTGACCCTGCAATACCTAGTAAGGTCTGTGTCCCAAAAAGATTTAAAAGAAAAAAAAAAAAAAGGAAATGGATGTATATGTACAAAAACATTTATAGCAGCTCTTTTTGTGGTGGCAAAGAATTATAAATTGAGGGGATGCCTATCAATTGGGGAATGGCTGAACAAGTTGTAATGGATTGTGATGGAACACTATTGTGCTATAAGAAATGACAAACAGGATGGTTGAGGAAAGATAGTATTGCCAGGTTGTAGGAATTCTGTTCTCAATCTTTCTCTTCTTTTATTATCTTTCAATAAACCCTCAGAAACCTAAACTTGTTTTATCAGTGATTTTAGTCAGTTTCCCCCAAAACTGGGGGAACAGATTTAGGACCCACCTTTAGAATTTTAAATTATACACCCCTAAGCCCTCCCTGCCTCTGAGGCCCCTCTCACCCTCTCATTTGAAAAAGTGGGGGGTGGACAATGGAGAACATCTCCCAGGTTCTCCTTAAATGGAAGGTGCCAGGGCATTCAGCGTTATCATTTTCCATTAGCTAGCTGTCTGCCAAGACTTTATGATCTTCAAACTCATCTTCCTGCAAGATGAAATCAACCTTGCAACTCATACCTCCTGAGATCATTTCCTGCCCAGGCTGCAGGATTTCACCAAGCCCCCAAGCTGGGTATTCAGCTCCCCCTGCCCCTTTTCAGGTGGTTTCCCCCCATTAGACTGTAAATTCCTTGAGGGCAAAAATTGTCTTATCCCTTTCTTTGTATCAGCACTTAGGAGAGTTTGGCAAATAGTAAGCACTTAATAAATGTTTACTGATTGACCAATAAAAAGGAAAATTAAGGAAAAAGAATGTTTTGCCTTATATAAAGCCAAAATCTACTTTCTTCAATTGGTCCTAGTTTTTCCCTCTTGGGCTAAGCAGAACAATTCTAGTCCTTTCGTGTGATCATCCAGGCAGTCAGAAAGCTCTGGAGGAAGGAATACAAGGGTTGCTACACTTACAAAACATATTTCACATTCATTGTGGCCTTGAGTCTCAATACAACTGCAAATTTCTTTAAGAAAGAGTTTTTTCTGAAAGACACTTAACACTTTTGGTTTTAGATGCTTCTAAATCCAAGAATGTGACCTACACATGCACCTGTCTGAAGCTGTAAATTCTGTCTTCTTTTCATCAAAGAAATGAGGATTGATGAGGAATTAAAATATATTACCGAATTATAAAATCTCTGATATAAGACTTAGTTCCATTTCCCCCCTACAGATCTTTACTAATCTACTTATCTTGGTGCATTCAAGGAATAAACTGACTTGACAAAGCCAAGATGTTGTCATCACAATGGTTCCATCCCTCCTGAATGGGGAAAAAGCAACCTAGACTAATTCAGAAGCCAGTAGAGCTAGAGAAAAGAGGGTGGAAGGAAGCTAGGACTAGGCAAGAGCCATAGAGAATGATCTCCTGTCAGGGAGGCACTTTATATTGAACAATTGCTCTATTAAGTGCTGATGACTGTCCCCAGGTGAAAGCTAGAGTACCCACCCACAGTACTAAGTGGCTTCATACTGTGCCTTTCCATTTTATAGACAGAATGACTACTTTCAGACATGAAATATTACCCAGGTTATTAGCAAGCATTAAAAATGCAAGCAGGATTCTCAAAAATGACACGAGGGGGAGCCCATTAGGGGAAATGTCACCAGTGTGCCAAAGAGGAAAGAGACACTTTCCACAGATAATATTACTTGCCTGCCCGAAATGCTTTGCACCCAACTTCAAACCTGAGACAGGAATACTTCCACTCCATTTCCACTGGGTCTTTCTGGAAGAGGGGATGGGGAAGGCAGGTCAAATGACCACCTGGTTTTCACTTGTTAGGAGCACCCTGATGCTTCACAGAACTTAGAATTAATGTTCCTGAACAGAAGGAATGGTGGTGGAGACTGGTTCAGTCTTGTGAGAATGGATATTTTTGCCAGTTAAACAAATCTTGCAGTCAATCTACTAGCCCTGTAAGGTATGCACCAGGAATCAAATTAAACAAAATGAGTCACCTTTACTGCCTGGCACTCATTCAAAACAGACGGGTGCTCTATAGACAAATGACTAGTGGCAAAACTGGTTCAATGTCACAGGAGTCTGGGACTGTTTGGAATCTCAAACTGCTACTTGATGTGAAGCTCAATGAATCAGAGCTTTGGATGTGAGAGGGCTGGCAGAGGTCACCTTCTCTGTATTTCCAGGGTTTAGCTTCTAACCACAGTGCCTGGCACATAGCAGGTACTTACTGACTGACCTGGTCTAGTCTTTCTTGAAGGGGAAAAAAAAGATGAGGAAACTGAGGCCCATAGAGGAGGCTGTTACTTGCCCAAGATTATGCAATGACTCTTCCTTAGGCCTGGTGAGAATGGTTCACACTCTTGCACAAAGGCATGGTGGCTTCATGTCTGTGGAGTTAGAAGACCTGAGCTCAAGGACAGCCTCTGAAACACACAGATTGTGACCCCAGGCGGGCCGATTAACTTCTCGGTGATCCAAGGCACTCTCCTAAGACTCTGGTCTTAGCTACAGTCGGATAAAACAAACCTACTACTTTAAGACTGTGACCAACGGGCAGAGGACAGGAGGTAGGAGCTCATACAGAGTCAGTGTGGGGGAAGCCTGCAAAGTATGGGGAAATGATGAAGTACGTGCTAGCCTGTCAGCTGAGCGGGGGAATGAGGAAGGTGCTAGCTCCAAAAGCAGACTCAGCATTGGGCTTGCCACTGGGAAGAGGCTGGGTTTTCTCAAGTTAGGCAGCAGGACCACAAGGCCAGCACAGCGAATGGCTAAGTTGGGAGAGGAGGCTGTTGGATCAAAAATCTAGAACTCAGGGCCGCTAGGTGGCCCAGTAGATAGAGCACCAGCCCTCGAGTCAGGAGTATCTGAGTTCAAATCTGGCCTCAGACACTTGACACTTAATAGCTGTGTGACCCTGGGCAAGTCACTTAACCCCAACTGCCTCACCCCCCCCCCAAATAATAATCCAGAGCTAGAAGGGACTTAGAGATGACCTGGTCCTAATCCGTCATCCCACAAATAAAGAAATAACAATGGACCTGTCCAAAGTCACCAAGGTCGTAAGTGGCAGAACTAGGATTGGAACCTGGGTCCTCAAGTTTCAAATCCAGCATTCTTTCCACTGCACTCTGCTGTCTCTTTATCCCAGAAACTCATGGCAGCTATCACTGGCCTGATAAGGGATATTTGGGGATACAATTCCTGTGCTTAGATCACAGTACATGTCTGTCCTTTGAATTTTGTTTCACTGTTTCCTTATCTAAATAAATCTGATTTTATACTGTCTAAATAAAAATTATTTTAGAAACCCATTCTTGGTCTAATAGTGCACTCTGGGAAGAAAAGAGAGTATCCCAGTTGGGTTAGGCATAGGTTGGTGGTCCAGAGGCCAAAGCAGAAGGCGACTCATTAACCAGCATGGAATGAGGGTCTTTCTCCAACATAGGACGCTGAGGTTAGAAAGTATCTGAGGATGTCCCACTCTGAAGAGGATCCAGCCAAACTGGGAGAGTGCCATGTGTGTGTGGGGAAGTGGGGACATGGTTCTTGCTTTGTTGAAACTCAGCAACATGGATATACAAAGGAGTCAGGTACCGGGCTGAGCGTGTAACTTCACCTTCCAAGGGGAGGATACCTTCTGGTGTGACATACCAGAAAGAATACTTGATCTAGATTTAAAAGACCTGGGTTCGAATCTCAGCTCTTCTGCTAACCATCACTGTGGCCCTGGGCAACCCATTTCATCTCTCTGGACCTCAGCTTCTTCACCTGTAAAATAAATGGGTTGAGGGTAGAGCCACAATAGCAAACTAGGGAGGAAAAGTACAGCAGCTTCCTCCTCCCGCCAAAACCCCTCTAAACAGATCTAGAAAATGCACCAGACTGCAGTCTGATAGAAAACACAAGAACATGTCACAGGATCATTTTCCCAGCACAGGCTGGCATAGGGAGACAGAGAAGTCTTTGGACACTGGGGTCAAGGGTCTATCCAGGACCGTGCACAGAGTACCCAGTGCAAGGGAGAGGCTGGGCACCAGGGCAAGATGAAATCCTCCATCTGTCCTGGGGCATGTGGGGCAGGAAGAGCGCAGATAGAAGAGGATATGTGTGCCCACGGAAGGGGTGCCAAGGTAACAGCAGGGGAACAAGGTCTTGGGCCTTGTATGGAGAGAGGAACAAGTTCAGGAGTACACAGCAATCATGTGGCTCAGGTCCCAGAAGCAGAGCGAGTTCTCAGTTCCATTATCTCTGTCCCTCAGAACCAGCAGAGCTTCCTAGCAATCTCCTGCTGCTCAAAGCCAGGTCAGGACCTTGCAGGGCTCCAACCAGGGGGCAGTGATTAGACAACTCTGGAAGCATCAGGAACTCGCAGGTCTCCAGCCTGAACTGTCCCCCCAAGACCCTGAAATAACGCAATACTCAATAACCCCAAGAAAGCAGCAGTAGGAGCATCTCTGACTTTCCCTCCAAGTGTATGGATCCTGGGCCTAACACAAAATTTAAAGACAAGAAGTAAGCTGGAAAAATTAGCAAAGGAAAAAAAAAGTCTACCATAAGAAGCTATTATGGTGACAGGAATACTCAAGACATAAAGCCAGAAGAAAAGAATGACTCCAAAATACTGTAACAATTGGAATGACGCCACCTGCTGGAGACTTACTGTAGGAAAGCTCCAACATGAGGAGAGGGCCTCTGAGGGCAGGACCATGCAGTTTTTCTTGGGCATCAGGAAGTGACGTTGACTTGTGGGAGGAAGAAGGGGGAGGCTGGCGTGCTGGCTCACTCTCTTTCGTGTGGACTCTGGGGGAGAGCGGAGCTAGGAATGCTCTCTCCCTTTAATAGATAGATGAATCTAGGCCCTTCTCTTTCTCTTCACCAAATTCTTATTCTCTTAAATAAATGCTTAAAAGTCTAACTCTTACTAAAGCTCATAATTTATTGGCAACCACTCATTAGATATTTTAGACAGTATAGCTAGAATTTTAGCCCTTACAATACCTACAAGCAAAGCATCAAAGAAAATTGGTGTTGGCACAAATTCAACTAGAATTCCTAGAAGAGATGATATAAGAGTTAAAAAAGTGTTTTTATAAATCAAACGAGAGCACAAGAGGAAAAAACTGGAAGAGAAATGAGAGTTGTGCAAGAGAGAATTGGAAAGGAAATTAATAGCTTGGCACAGAAGGTACGAAACCTTGCCTAAGCAACAAACTCCCTAAAAATGAGACTAAACCAGAGGGAAGCCACTAATTCCATGTGACAAGAAAAAATATTAAAACAAAGCTAAAAGAGCAAATAAATATTAGAAAATGTAAGGTACCTCCTAACAAAAATGACTGACCTGGAAATAGACCAAGGAAAATAAAACTTGAGAATCACTGGACTACTTGAATGCCATACCCAAAAGGATGAAAAAAAGCCAAGACATCACGCTTCAAGAAAGCTTAAAAGAAAACCACTCAGATGACAAAGTGGAAATAGAATCTATCAGTTATCTCCTGAAAGAAACCCCGAAATGAAAATCTCCAGGAAAATGACAGCCAGAGCCTCCAGGTCAAAGAAAAAATACTGCAAGCTTCCAGAAAGAAAGAATTCAAGTACTGAGGGACCACGGTCATAATCACACACTGTGTAGCAGGCACCACTATGAAGGAATGTAAAGTGATTCTAGAAGGCAAAAGATATAGGCTTAGAGCCAAAAATAATTTACCCAGCAAAACTGATTATAATCATAGAGGCTAAAAAAAAAAAAAAGGCCTCTGATGAAACAGAAGACCTTCAAGTGGGCCTGATGAAAATAACAGAGCTTCATAGAAGGAGATGATACAAGTATGTAATATGAGCCTTATCATCATCAAGGGTTATACAAGGAGTCTAACTGGACCAAAAGTCCAATACTGTTATGTCTTGATGTTAAAAGAAGAATGGAAAGAAAGGAAAAGGGGGAAAGGGATGTTGGAGAATATGATCTCATATAAACAGGGCACACAAATAGAAGTCTATATAACAAGAAGGAAGGGCGGGGAGAAAGGCTGCTGCTTGAACTTCACTGTCATCTGAACTGGTCAAAGGAGGGAAGAATGTATACAAATATAATTAAGAACAGAAATATATTTCATACAAAATAGAAGGGAAAGAGAAGGGGGAATTAGGGGAAGGGTAGATTAAGTAGGGGATTAGTCCTAATCAAAACAAGCTCTAAAGATGTATAAAAATGTTTATTGTTCCTTATGAGGTGGTAAAGAATGGGGGGGCGGTGCCCATCTACTGGGGATTGGCTGAACAAATTGTGCTACATAAATGGGATGGGATATTATTGTGTATGAAGGGAATGATTTGAGAAATCTGGGAAGAATTGTATGAACTGATGCAGAGTGAAGAGAACCAGAACAATTTATATAGCGAAAGACTTAAGAACTCTGATCAGAATGACCAATCACGTTTCCAGAGGTGTCATGATGAAACATGCTGCCCCCCCCCTCCTGACAGAGGTGAAAGACTTAAAAGTACAGAATGAAACACATATCTGTATACATCTATGTATATATTTCTTGGTCAATGCAGAAATTTGTTTTGCTTGACTATCCATGTTTGTAACAGGGCTTTTTCTTTTGTTAATGAAGGGGTAAGAAAAAAAAGGCAGCATTTTGCTGATTGGAAAAAAAATTTAAATTTTAAAAAGGTGAGGGGCAGCTAGGTGTCGCAGTGGATAAAGCACTGGCCCTGGATTCAGGAGTACCTGAGTTCAAATCTGGCCTCAGACACTTGACACTTACTAGCTGTGTGACCCTGGTCAAGTCACTTAACCCCCGTTACCCCGGAAAAAAAATATATATATATAAAAAGAAGGTGAATGGGTTAGACTAGACGACTCCCCAGCTCTAAATCTATGATCCTATCACCTGAGTTTGAATCCTGGCCTTGCTACTTCTGACTGGGTGATTTCTAACAAAACACGTAAGCCCTCTGGGCCTCTATGCTGGGCACCAGATATGGAATGCTGGAGCTGGACTACTCATCTTTGAAGCCTCTTCTATTTCTAAATCTCATTAGCATATCACAAGTAACTAGTGGAAGCCTGCCAAATGATTCCTTTTCACACTCCCAGCCACAGATGTTAGTGCTTCCTAACAATAGCTAAATGATTTGAAGAACAGAGTTAAGCTTTTGTTGGAAGAATCTGAGCAGGAAAGAACATAGGCAGGTGAGCAGCTGATTGTAACTTACAACTAAAGGTAGATAATAAGTGTAGATCCTCTGTGGTTAGTGAGTTCTCCGTTGCAGAGAAAGAGCATGTGCTTGTGGGGCTGGCTATGAGTTGAAGGACCCACCGATAGCATATGATGTAGTACAGTTCACTTTACAATGGATAAAACCTGGATTACGCAACAGCAAAACTTCATGATAGTGCGGTGCTGACTCTAGGCTGCAGGGGCTATTCTACTGGAGTATGATTCCATGAAGTTAGAAAGGCATTAAGGACAGGTCCAATGACCTACGCTGGCCACCTAAGTCCATCCAGGCTGTCTGCTAGGTGAATTTCCACCCCCACACCTACCCCAGCAGCAATTCTCAAAAACTAAGCCTTCAGAAAAGTGTTGCCCTGTCAGTGGGGGTAGGATCCACATTGATGAAATCATTAATGTTTGAGGTAGAGAAGTAACAGAAATGAAAAGGAGATCACCCCTCAGTACACTGTGTTGAGTGATACTTTCCCCCATAAAGCTGTCTTAGGGATTCTGACTTGCGTATGGACAAGGCCTAAGGTAATAATAATAATAATAATAAGTGCCTCCTCCTCCAACAAGTTAAGAATAAAGAGAAAGATTTGCTAACCTAGATAAGGTAAGATTTAACAAGCAAGAGAGGAAATCTGAAAACCTAAGGCCAAGCCCTAATTAAAAGTTGTAGCAAAAACTGAACTTTTCCATTATTTTCTTAAAAGCAGTCAATCAAAAGCATTTATGAAGCACCTACTATGTGCCAGGCACTGGGCTATGTATGCCCTGGGATACAAAGAAGAAAGGCAAAAAACCAGTCCCTACCATCAAAGAGCGCACAGTCTAATGGAACATCTCAAATGTCCATCAATTGGGGAATGGACAACAGAATATTACTGCACCATATGAAGTAAGGAGTAGGAAGAATTACAGAATCATAAGGAAATTTTACACAAATTCCTTGAAAAGGTCTACACTCCTTGAGTCCATCTCTTATTTTTCTCATTTTCTTCTAAACCTTTTGAAATCTGGCCTCCAACCTCATTATTCAATTAAAACAGCTCTCTTAGGGGCAGCTAGGTGGCGCAGTGGATAAAGCACTGGCCCTGGATTCAGGAGTACCTGAGTTCAAATCCGGCCTCAGACACTTGGCACTTACTAGCTGTGTGACCCTGGGCAAGTCACTTAACCCCCATAGCCCTGCACAAAAAAAAAAACCCCAAAAAACAACAAACTCAAAAAAACAGCTCTCTCCAAAGCTACCAACAATCTAATTGCCACATCTGATAGCCTTTTCTTGGTCCTCATCCTTCTTGACTTCTTTGAATCATCTAGAACCGCTGACCACTATCTTCTTTGGGTTTTCAGGACACTCCATCATCTCTTGGATCTTCTCTTACTTGTCCCCTTCTCAGTCTCCTGTGCTCAATTTTCATCCTTGTCAAGGACCTGCCTGTGCAGGGCTAGACCTACCCTGGGCCTTTTCTCCTTTCTCATGACACCATCTTGCTTGGTGACTTCATCAGATCCTACTGGTTTAATTATCAACACTATACAGATCTATAAATCTAGCCCTAGGCTTCTCTCCCAAGCTCCAGTCTCAACATAACAACCTACTAGACATTTAGAACAGAATGTCCTACAGACATCTCAAGCTAAACATATCAAAAGCAGAGCTCAAACAACTTTGAAACACTTAGGAAGGAACCCCAATCAATGTAATGACCAGATAACTCATGATGAAACCTGCTGCCCACCTCTTGACAGAGAGGTGATGGGCTCAGAGCAATGAGGTTTTGGGGGCATTTTTTTGGGACACAGCTAATAAGGCAATTTGTTTTGCCTCTTTTTGTATCCCCAGTTTAGCACAAAGCCTGGCACATAGTTGGTGCTTAATAAATATTTACTGAATTTATAGCATCTCTTTTTTGTGGTGGCTAAGAATTGGAAATCAAGGGAATGCCCATCCATTGGGGAATGGCTAAACAAGCTGTGGCATATGATTGTAATGGAATATTATTGTGCTATAAGAAATGACAAGCAGGATGATTTCAGTAAGGCCTAGAAAGACTTATATGACCTGATATATAGTGAAGTGAGCAGAACCAGGAGAATGTTGTGTACAGTGACAGCAATATTGTTTGATGAAGAACTGTGAATGACTTAACTATTCTAAGCAAGACAATGATCCAAGACAATCCCAAAGGACTAATGATGAAGCAGACTATCCACCTCTAAAGAAAGAACTGATAATGATGGAACACAGACTGAGGCATCCTATTTTTCCACCTTCTTTCATTCAAGTTTTCTTATACAAAATGAATAATATGGTATTGTTTTACATAATTTCACATGTATCTGATTGCTTACCACCTTGGGGAGGGGGAGGGGAGGAAGAAGGGATAAAATTTGAAACTCAAAACTTTAAAAGAAATGCTTGTTTTCAAAAAAGAAATATTTGTTTATTTATTGATTTGATCATTGACTAATATTTGCATGACCTTCCTTAACGGAGTGAAAAATACTTTCTAAGCCTTAAAACACCCAGAAATAGGAATTAGTAGGTAGTATTATTCTGAAGTAAATGAACCCAACCTTAACCAAAGATCCCAATCAGTTCTGGTATGTTCTCTGTGTACACTGGCTTTGCTGCACTTTGGGGGAGTGATTCAAGTGGCTTTTCAAGTTTGACTTAGAAAAGTGCTCACAAAAGTAGTCTGCTGAAAAAAATGATGCCACTATAAATGATCAGGTAACATTCCTGACTCAGACTATAGGTGACGGGGATTTCTGTGTCCCTTTCCCCCTTAAAAATGAGTTTATTTACTGCCTTTTCATTCCAGAAAATGTCACCTCCCCTCACAAAACCACCGTCAATCACAACACCCCTTTGAGCGAGCTATCCAACAAAGGACAGATCATTCTGCCCCAGCAGGAGAGACTAAGGAGTCCAGGATGACTCGAGGTTCCAGCTAAGGAAGCTCAGAGGTGAGGAAGATAGAAAGCATTATCATTTCCATCTTACACATGAGGAAACCAGGGTTCAGACGGGCTAAAGAAGCTGTGTGGAAGTGCCAGAGCTGGGATTCTAAGGCCAGGTGCTGCACTCTCTCTGTCATACCCGGACAGAAGACTAGAGACTGAGGCTCTTGGCAAGCCAACTGGGGAAAACAGTTTCATGGTTGACTTCATGGAAGAATTCCTAATTCGTATTTCTAGCTACAAGTAATTCTGTTTGTGGATGGGAAACCAGCTAGAAACCTAAGGGTTCTGTCTGATCTCACAGACTCGGGGCAGTCACAGGACTACCCTCCCATTCTATGAGCCCCACCTCTGTATCTCCCCAATCTTCCTAGATGGATGCTGAAAGTCAATCAGGAAATAAGAAGCAAGGTGTTCTTTCATTTCCCAGACATCCTCCCTTTTTTTACAGGCACACTAACAGCCAATTTGCTGACCTCTTTCGCTTGCTGCGACTTTATCAGCTTTAGTTCCCCCTGAGAACTTAGGAGCAGTTCTATTATTTCTTTTGTCAAAGGTTCATTTACATTAATTAGCTATGTCACCAGAGCAATCCTTTAATTCCCTTTTGTTCAGTTACCCCATTAAAAACCCTGTCCTCAGTTCCCATCTTGGGGGATTCCTAGCTTCGGAGCTATAGTTCCTCTGTCCCATGAAAGACCTTATTTCTCCTGTATTGTTTCCTTAATTTCCAGGCTAACACCCCAAAGCACTATTCCCACTGCACTCCAATGTTTTCACACCGGTTTTTCAAACTGGCTTTAGATTCTCTGAATAAAAGTTGATTACTTCTCAAGGCAACCTGAGGATATTTGGAAAATCCCTGGCTCTGGAGTTCTAAGGCCTGGGTTTGGATCCTACTTCTACTACTTAACGCATAACTTTAAGGCAACAAGATAAACAACCTCTAAGAGGCTCAATGTCTTATTACTAACAGCAAATTAACAAATAAGGCAGTGTCCAAATCTGCAAAAAACATTTAATGGGGCAAAATCCCTTTTCCCTGCAGATATGATACTGAGAGCTCACATTTATATAGTTTTAAAATTGCAAAGCAAATTCTTTACAAAAACCCTGAAGTAAGTAGTATAAGTATTATGACCCCCATTAGGTCACAGAGAAGAAACTGCCTGCCTGTAGTTACACAGTGCTCAGCAGAGCCAAGATCTGAACCCAGGTCTTCTGAGTTCCATTATGCCAGGCCCCGAATACAAAAGATGCCTTATTTCCCAATCTGTTAATTCATAAGGGCAAAAGGATCTGACAAAACAAAGTACCGACAAACTGAAACACTGACATTACTGGGCACAGAAGCTGTAAGCCCTGAACAGAGAAGATTCTGGGTAAAAGAACTCTCACAATGAAAAAGTCTGATAAAGAGCTGGAAGAGCCTTTTTACTTTTTGAGATAATCCACTGATTTGAGCAAAATTAATATAACCTCTTAGGCCCAGTCAAGTAGATCTCATTTTGTGGTAAAACCCTGCATTTTTTTCATGTCTTAAGTGACATAGAAATGAATGTCCCTACTTAACACTTTCAGTGACTAAGACTTCTTTCTTACCCAGCCCAAACAACTTTCTTTGGCTACATCCATCATCACCATGGGGGAAAAAAGGATATGCATCCACTCAAAGGGTGACTTTCACTTGCAACAGGAAAAGATCAGAACAGAACATGGCTCATGGGCTTGAGGGGTAAAGGGAGGGTGTGTGTGTGTGTGTGTGTGTAAAAAATGTGAGATCTGAAGATGCAATCAAAATATCCTTGTTGGATACTTTCAGAAGCTCTGTAAAAATATTTTCAAGACTGGTAAAAGACAGCAAATTATGGCTTGGACAGTGGGACCCAGAGGAAGAGTGCAGCCTTGCTGATAAGCTGCCACCTGGCCTTAAGGGTACTTCCTCTGCCTTTATGTTCTGGGACTAAAACAGGAAGACAGGCAGTGAAAATAAATCCGTAGTTTCGAGGGGAAAGAAGGGATCAGCTGAGAAAAGTCCCCAAAACCAGGCTCTTGAGTTAAGAATGCTTTAAGGGCTGATATCCGAGAAAGTGTCTATCAGATTCAATCCTCTTGCCACAACTTAGGTCCTGGACTCAAGAGCCGTCACTCATCTGACGTGAGAGTATTTCTTAGGTTCCTGAGAAAGGAGAAAAAAAAGCCCAGAATCCTAAGTAGAGGAGAAACTGAAGACCCCAAGAATTCACTTTACAGATGAGGAAATTGAGGCCCCAAGGCCAAGATCACAGAAGTACTTAGTGACATCCCTAGAACCAGTCCTGGCTTCCTGCTTCCCAGCGAGGAAGCGTGGTGCTCTTTGCACTGATAACCCCAGCATACTTGTATAGCGCTTTTAATGTTTGCAGAATGCTTCATACATGGTATCTTTGGGGCTGACAAGACAACCTTGTAGAGTAGGTGTTATTATGATCCTCAGTCTACAAACAAGGAAACTGAGGCAAACAAAGTTTAAGTGACTTACGTAGCTAATAAGTATTGGAGGCTAGATTTGAACTCTAGTCTTCTTGGCTCCAAGTCCTTCACTTTTCCCACTACTTCAGCTGCCTCACCCTCCTTAATCTTTTCCCAGCTTGCCCATGCAAGCTAGACCTGGGGATGGTTTGAGAAAGACCAAGGGAATACATGAGAGCTGTGCTCTAACACCTAAAGGGTTGTCATATGGAAGAGGAAGAAGGCCCAGTCTGCTCTGCTCCAGAGGGAAGACCCAGAATTTATGGGTGAGAGTCAAAGGAGGCAATCCATGACCCATTTCAATAAGTAATTTTTCAACAACTAGCATTAATCAACTCTTTTCCCTTAACACTAGAGTCATATGACAACAGCTTATAAAACCCAAGAATGAAATGTGCCCTATTCCCCAACTTTAGAATTGTCTGTTGTCACAAAGAAAGTTAGAAACTAATTAAAAGTACAGCTTGCTTTACAAAGGATTAAATAGGTAATTTTTATTATATGAAGCTACTGCATAAACAAATTAATGCACCTAAGATAAGAAGGGGAGCAACCAAATAGTAAAAAACCTCCCCAAAACTGTATAAAATTTCTCTGAGTTTGGTATCCAGGATATATAAACAAATAACATATATATATATATACACACATTTATTTACGCATATAGTTATATAACTAATAGCTATTCCTCAATGGATAAATCACCAAAGGATATGAACAAAAAATTCTTTTTTTTTTTTTTTTGGCGGGGCAATGGGGGTTAAGTGACTTGCCCAGGGTCACACAGCTAGTAAGTGTCAAGTGTCTGAGGCCGAATTTGAGCTCAGGTACTCCTGAATCCAGGGCCAGCGCTTTAACCACTGCGCCACCTAGCTGCCCCAAAAAATTCTTGAAAGAAGAACCACATGGTTTTCACAACCTTGTGAAAAAAAATGTTCCAAAGCACAAATAAGAGAAACACAAATCAAAACATCCCTGAATAACAATAAGAGAAAAAGTCCTATTTGTACAAAAATATTTATAGCAGCTCTTTTTGTGGTGGTTAAGAATTGGGAATCAAAGGGATGCCCATCAATTGGGCATAGCTAAACAAGCTGTGGTATACAATTGTAATGGAATATCATTATGCTATAAGAAATGACAAGCAGGATGATTTCAGAAAGGCTTGGAAAGACTTATATGAATTGATGTATAGTGAAGTGAACAGAACCAAGAGAACATTGTGCACAGTGAGAGCAATACTGTTCAATGAAGAACTGTGAAATGACTTAACTATTCTTAGCAATACAATGATCCAAGACAATCCCAAAGGACTCATAATGAAGCATACTATCCATCTCCAAAGAAAGAACTGAAATCGATTGAACACAGACTGAAGCATGTTTTCACTTTCTTTCTTTTTCCCCCTTTATTAGAGTTCATAAACAAACAAAATAACATATTAGTGTTCATAAACAAAATCACCAATATGGTAATGTTTTACATAATTACACCTGTGTAACCTATATTTGATTGCTTACTGCCTCAGGGACGGGGCAGGTAAAGGAGGGAGGGATGGAATTTGGAACTCAAAAAAAAATTGGGGGTGGGGGGTGTGAGGCAATTGGGGTTAAGTGACTTGCCCAGGGTCACACAGCTAGTGTCAATCGTCTGAGGCTGGATTTGAACTCAGGTACTCCTGACTCCAGGGCCTGTGCTCTACCCACTGCGCCACCTAGCTGCCCCTGGAACTCAAAACTTCAAATAAAAATATTTTTTAAAAAACATCCCTGAGCTTTTACTTTACTCTTTGCACTGGCAAAGATGTAAAAAAAAAAAAATGGCAACAGTCAATGTAGGAGGGATTGTGGGATGATAGGCACACTAATACATTGTGTGATGTTTAAAATATAAATTGTGGTCGCCTTAAATCAGAAGCTTCAGCACCAGTCTTTAGGCATTAAACATTTATTAAAGCATAGAGGTATTCACAAGGAGTTAAGAAAAAGAAGTCCTACCTAGCCTAGAGTTCTAGCCTGGTTGGAGTCCTCCTCCACGAGCCTGCTTTAATCAGAAACTCCTCAGCAAGCTGTTTGTGGAAGCTTTTTATAGGTCTGGAACAGAGGCAGTCCTTACACACTGCTTCAAGGTGATTGGTTGGTGTCATCCAAATCCATTGGCTTTGAAGGTGTTCTCAAGTTGAGTTCACAGTCTAGCTTCTGAGAACAATACCTTCTTAAGGGATAGCCAGGTGTGATTACAATCCAGTTAACTTGAAGTAGGCTAATCAGCAGTCAATCACTCTCACTTGATTCAATCAGTCTAGATTAATCTCCAGGTGGGTCTTTGAGTATCTGCTAAATCCCATTATTTCATCACAATTGTTTGGTGAAGCCATGAATTGGTATAATCATTTTGGTAAGCAATTTGGAATGAGGCAAATAAAATGACTAAAATGCCCATACTCCTTGACCCAGAGATTCCCTTACTGGGTTTATATCCACAAGAAAGCTACTAATGAGAAGAAAGTCTCCAAACACCTCAAAATATTTATAGCTGCACTTTCTGTGATAGCCAGGAATTGGAAATAAAATCACCATCAAATGGGTAAACAAACTGTAGTAAATTAATGGAATGGAATGTTACTGTGTATAATGGAATATTACAAATGACTTCCTTGGGGGCAGCTAGGTGGCACAGTGTATTGTAAGGGCTAAAATTCTAGCTATACTTTCTAAAATATCTAGTGAGTGGTCGCCAACAAATTATAAGCTTTAGCAAGAGTTAGACTTTTAAGCATTTATTAAGGAGAATAAGAATTTGGTAAAGACCGAGAGAAAGGCCTAGATTCATCTATCTATTAAAGGGAGAGCACATTTCTAGCTGCCTTCTCCACCAGAGTCCTCAGGAAAGAGATCGAGCCAGTGCGCCAGCCACCCCTTCTTCCTCCCACAAGCCAATGTCACTTCCTGACGCCCAAGAAAAACCGCATCGTCCTGCCCTCAGAGGCCCTCTCCTCGGCGCTTTCCTACAGTAAGTCTCCAGCAGGTGGTGTCATTCCAATCCTTACAGGATAAGAGTAGAGGCCTGGAGTCAGGAAGACTTATGTTCCTGAGTTCAAATCTGGCCTCAGACACTAGCTGTGTGATCCTGGCCATGTCACTTCGCCCCATTTGCCTGTTTCCTCATCTGTAAAATGCACTTGAGAAGAAAATGGCAAACTATTTCAATATCTTTGCCAAGAGAACCCCAAATGGGATCACGAAGAGTCAAAACAACTAAAATGACTTAACAGAAGAAACAAATACAGAAAAGCATGGACTTACATTAAGTGAGGCAGAGTAAAGTAAGCAGAGCCAAGAAAATAATATATTCAGTGACTACAACAAACAGGAAGAACAACCGAACACCCCCAAATCAAAAGCGAGTGTAACAGAATTCTCAAGCTCAAGTAGGGCTTAAGAGAAGAGATATGAGAGGACACTTCCAACCCAGCCCTTCATGGAGGTCCACAAGTGTGGAACAGAGCACACATTTTCAGACGTTTTCAATGCCTTGAATCAGTTGTGTTGATTTCCTCCTCTCCTTCCCCTCTCTTTCCCTTTCCTCCACCCTCTCCCTTTCCCCCTGCTCCTGCCTGTCTGTCTGTCTGGGCTTTAACTGCCTAAGTTCTATTAACAAATGCAGGGGCAGCTAGATGGCACAGCGGATAGAGCACCGGCCCTGGATTCAGGAGTACCTGAGTTCAAATCTGGCCTCAGACACTTAACACTTACTAGCTGTGTGACCCTGGGCAAGTCACTTAACCCCAATTGCCTCACTAAAAAAAAAAAAACAAATAAAAAAAAAAAAACAAATGCAGAGAAGTGACTCTGCATACACAGGACCCCACGTGAAGACCTTTTGGCTGTTACTACAAACAGCTTACTAACTGGCTATCTTGACTGATGAAACCCAAGTACTTCAAGAAAATAGTCTCAAGATCTAGAGTATTAACACCCTACCCATGTAAATAGTTTAAATCAACTTTGGCTGTTAAAAAAAAAAAAAGGCAGGGGCAGCTAGATGGCGCAGTGGATAGAGCACCAGCCCTGGAGTCAGGAGTACCTGAGTTCAAATCAGGCCTCAGACACTTAACACTTACTAGCTGTGTGACCCTGGGCAAGTCACTTAACCCCAACTGCCTTACTAAAAAAAAAAAATACCAAAACCAAAAAAAAAAAAAAAAAAAAAGGGCAGCAAGAAAAATCCTTCAAGGTCTCAATCTGCCAGCCAACCTAAGGTATTTAATAAGCAGTTTTTCCCTCAAGTGAGTTTAAGAACAAAAAGTGCCTATAGCTAAGCACACACTGTGTCCTACCAAACCAGTCAAGCCTGCCCTCTTGCTTTCATATTCACCAGTCTTCCGTCTCCCACAGAACTTCCCTTTATGGATGAAACCAGACCCCTCCAATCCTCAAGGCAAATTTCTCCTGTTCACATCAGAACTCAAGATCCATGTATTAGAAATCCCTGCCTCCTCCTTGATCAACAAAACGCCAAGCCCTTTGCCAACATCTCACTACGACTTGTGGGTGACCCTGGGCTCTTGAAGGCTGTGGGCAGAGCACGAAAAGCTCAGACATAAGCTTGGAAAAGCTCTACATACCAAGTCTGGGGAAGGCCTGTGGGTCTCTCATGAAGTCTGGAAAGGCCCACAAGAAGCTGATAGATAGGCAGGCCCTCCTGAGATCCCCCCTGCATCCTCTTCTCTGCTCACACAATCACCTTACTCCTGGCTCTCATGGCCTCCTGCCTGGACGGCCTCTTCACTGCATTCGATCCCTTGGCCCTTGCAGATACAAAACTGTCATCTGAATGCACAAGTCTGAACATGCCACGCTCCTGCCCGAGAAGCTTCAGAGCCTTTGGGTTAGAATACAAGTCTCTTTTGCTTAATTCCATCATGCAAAATCTTCGAGCCCGTGCCCCGCCCCCATCCATGCAATCTCTATGCTCTGACCAAAGTGGCTGTGCCCAAGTGTCCTGGGCTTGGGATGCTCGGCCTTTTCACTCCCACCTATTAGGAATCCTGTCAAGGCTCAGCTCAAGTGCTGCCTCCAAGACGCCTTTCCTTATCCTTGTTACCCCCAGTGTTGGCGAGGCCCCTAGGCCCCTAATCATTGGGTATTTCTCTTCTTTTTTTTTTTTTTAGTGAGGCAATTGGGGTTAAGTGACTTGCCCAAGGTCACACAGCTAGTAAGTGTTAAGTGTCTGAGGCCAGATTTGAACTCAGGTACTCCAGACTCCAGGGCCCGTGCTCTATCCACTGCGCCACCTAGCAGTCCCAATTGGGTATTTCTAACCTGTATTTATCTGTGAAAATGTCAGCCCCCTGAGGGAAGGCACTGTGTCCCTCACCTTGGTATCTCTAGTGCCTGGCAAATAAGAGACACTTGCTGATTGGCCTGAAGGGATTTCTCAGCTACAGCAAGTCTCAAGCTGGTTCTCCTCGAATCAGGGGACAGAATTGTCAGAAATCTGCCCTGACAAGAATGTCCAGTCCCTCCAGTGCAGGCTCTGTGTGCTGAGAGCAGAGGCTACACTTCATCCTTGTTCAGCACCCTTCGGGGGTTGGCTGGGAGAGGGGTGATTTCACTCACAGCGGCCGGACCCCCATCCCATCAAAACCACTTTGAAAACAGTCACCTTGCTTTAAGCCAAGAAAGGAGGCAGCCAATGATCTTCCTCTGTGATCATATTTCATACAAAGAACAACAGTCTCTGGAGAACTTGGTTTGTTCCTCTAGGTTGGGGTCCCCACCCTATTGTAAGATGCACATGACACAGCAAAATGTCACCCTGTCCCACACATCTGGAGGGGGAGCCTGTTTGAGGACTTCCAATACGGTAATGGTAGTGGAGAAACTAGGTGAGAGCCCACCAAGCACAGCAGGATTGGAGTGATTCATGTGGTTGATTTCCCGGCAAATGGTTCGAGTGCTGTACAGAACCCAGAACTTCACCCTGACCCGGAAGATCGAGAATGTTCAGGAGCCGAGTGTAAGAGCAAGGGGGCCAGCTAATCCTAGCCAAGGAGACAAGTTCTAAACCAGAGTTCCTCAACCTTCTAATGAAGGGGACATGGGGGGCCACTTGAAAGTCTTTCCTTCCTATTTTCAAACAGCTTAGAAACCTGGGGTATAATAACAGCTAACATTTATTTAACATTTACTAGTGCCAAGCTCTTTACAACTGCTACCTTACTGGATCCTTAGAACAACCCTGAGAGGTAGGTACCATTAGTATTGCCATTTTACAGGTGAGTACACTGAGGCAAACAGAGCTGAAGTGACTTGCCTGGGGTCACATTGCTCATAAGTGTCTGAGGCCAGATCTGAATTCTAGATCTTTCTGACTCTAGGTCCAGCACTCTATCCACTGAACCACCCAGCTGCCTTCAGCACTTTTTTTTTTTTGGCAGGGCATTGGGGGTTAAGTGACTTGCCCAGGGTCACACAGCTAGTTAAGTGTCAAGTGTCTGAGGCCGGATTTGAACTCAGGTACTCCTGACTCCAGGGCTGGTGCTCTATCCACTGCGCCACCTAGCTGCCCCCACTGCGCCACCTAGCTGCCCCAGCACTCTTTAAAATCAAGTTATTTTGTTCACTTTTATACTATCATTTAAAGTTTGTTTTCTTCTGTACACCTTGCTTGGGTCTTGCCTCTGAGCAGTTCCATTCTTACCAGATCCCAACCACCATCTCCAATGGGGTATTTCTGACTAATGCAAACTGAAGAAGACATAAGGGGGTCCCCTCCCCAGGTATTTACCTTTACCAGATATTTCCCATATAAAATTTCACGCCAACAGCAAACATAGTTAACTATGATCTCCTCTTCTCTCAGCTAACAGCATGGCAAATGCTAACTCCTCACAACCACGTGCCAGCTGGACTCCCTGGGTGCTTGGCGTGACAACCAGGACACAGTAAGCACCTAATAAATGTTTGCTGATTGATCTATAGAACTCCAGGTAAAGTATGATGGAAGGCAAAGGAGAAATCTAAGTAAAGTGCTCTAAGAAAAGCTGAGGAGGGGGCGGCTAGGTGGCGCAGTGGATAAAGCACCGGCCCTGGATTCAGGAGTACCTGAGTTCAAATCCGGCCTCAGACACTTGACACTTACCCAACTGTGTAACCCTGGGCAAGTCACTGAACCCCCATTCCCCCGAAGGAAAAAAAAAAAAAAAGAAAAGAAAAGCTGAGGAGGAAAACCAGGCAAAAGTATTATGCACACTTTGTATGGTAAAATAGAATGCTCAGGGGGCAGCTAGGTGGCACAGTGGATAAAGCACCGGCCCTGGATTCAGGAAGATCTGAGTTTAAATCCAGCCTCAGACACTTGACACTAGCTGTGTGACCCTGGGCAAGTCACTTAACCCCCATTGCCTCGGAAAAAAAATAATAAAGAGAATGCTCTGCCCACAAGCAGTCCTGTAGCTCTCATCACTCTGCTTGTCCTGTCCTCTACACCTGGAATTTATTCTCTCCTTCTTGTCACCTACAAAATTCTCACAGATCCTTCAAATGCCCAACTCAAGTGCCAGCCCTAATCTCTCTCAGCACAGTTTGCACCTCTTGGATGTATGTAAAACATATTACGGCAATCTACTTTGGTGTTACTCCAATATAAACTAGAATGTAAAGACCATTCAGGAAAGGACTAGGCCTTATTTAAAATTTCTACCTAAAATGCTTGATGGAATGAATGAAAATACCCTTGAGGTAAGGACTGTTTTTGTTTTCTTCTATATCCAGACCCCATGCACATCACAGGGCCTTTTTAAAATTTTTTTATTTGGGGGGGGGGATCCTCACCTTCAAGTTCATCTTGGTAGTCAAATCAATTAGCATTTATTAAGCACTGGGTTCAGTGCTAAACTTTGGGGATAGATATAAAGAAAGGCAAAAACAGGACCCCAGCCCTCCAGGAAGAGCAGAGACAGCAAGTCAATAATAAGCAATTATTAAGGATACCGCCCCTGCCCTCAAATTCTAAAGGAGGAAGAAGACAGCAGTAACGAGCTAGTATTTTTATTATGTGCCTAAGGTGTGCCAGACCCGGGGCTAAGCACTCCACCACGGCAGATCACACCCTTGTAAGTTTCTCCGGTAACCCGGGGGTGGGGGGGTGGGGAGGGCGGATCACCGAGAAATTTGGTGACTTGCCCAAGGTCACATGGCCCGCAGGGGTCCGGGTCTGGATGCACCCTCCTCCCACCAGCACCCAGGAGTTTAGTCTGTCGGAAGGGCCGGACGCAGGGAGCCAGACCTGATCCCCTCTGACCAGGTTAAGGGCGGGAGTCAGCACTGGGGCTGCCCCCTCCTCCAGCGCCGGGGGAGAGTTGTCAGGCAGCTCGGCTCAGCTCATGCGGCCGTGGGGGAAAGCGGCCGGCTGAGGAAGGAGCTCCCGGAAAGCTGGCCCCTTCCCCGGCAGGCGGCCCACCCACATGCCCGCTCTCCAGCCCCAGACAGCGCAGCCCAAGGACTTCACCCCCCATCCCGCCGCGGCCCCCAGTCAGGAGCCCCATACGCGCACGCGCGCAACCTCCCTTCCTCCCCCGCCCCCTCCGAACGCTCCACTCCACTCAGCTCCCCATCTCCCCCGCCCCCTCCGAACGCTCTCCTCCAGTCCGCCCCCTCCTCTCAGGAAACTGCCCCTCCCCCCTCCCGCTTCGGGGGGGGGGTGTCCCCCCCCTTTCCCCACACACAACTGCCCCAGTCCGTGTCCTCCCCCGCCGACTTCTCAGACTCCTATCAACAGGCACGGCTGTCTTCCCTCCCTAGGCTCCATGCCCCTCACCTGCCATATCCTAGACCCCGCCGCAGAGGGAGGCTCATCACTGCCGGACGAAGGCCGGGGACGGCACCTCAGAGCAGACAAAGGGCGCCGCCATGTTGGAGCCGGGCGGAACCGACCTCGCAGTGTTTCCCACGGCCGCCGCTTCCGGCGCATGCGCCGCAGTCGTTCCGGCCGGCCGACAAGCAGAGAGGGCGCATGCGCCATGTCCCAACTTCGACCCTCTGGAACCCTGGGGAATTTAGGGAAAAGAGGGCCAGGGAGTCACGTGGAGGCCTCCTCTGGGCGCTGCCATGACACCTGGGCAGAACCAAGGCTGGAGGGGCACGCTTGAGTTTTGGAGTCATGTCCCAAATATGTCGACCTCCTCTCCTCCCTCCAACATATAACCAGAACCAATTGCCAATTTAATTAAATTCAAAAAGTATTTATTTAAATTATAAATTCAAAAAGTGCCGGCTAAGTGCCAGACATTGTAGGAGGCCACAAAGAAACGGACAAAAAACAAACCTTGTCCTCCAGACACTTCGATTCTGCTGATACGGCTTGTATAAGCGCTGGCTCTATGCCAGACACTCCTAGGCGCTGAGAAAACTGACAAAAATCAGTCCCTGCCCTTGAGACACTTACAGTCTACTGATACAATTGTAGAGGTAATAAATACAAAGAAATGTAAGTCGGTAAAGCACTTTCTATCAAGTGCCTGCTATATTCCACCAATTGGCTAAGTGCTAAAAATCGTGTTCAGGAAGCACCTAGTACAGAAAAAGTGACACCTAAGCTAAGTCTTTTTTTATTATTATTATTTTTTTTTTCTAAGCTAAGTCTTGAATGAATCCAGAGACCGCAAGAGTTACGGCTAGCTTGCCAGGCACGGAGGATGGCCAATGCAAAGACCTGGAAGCGGGCAATTGTATGGGATAGTTACCTCAGTTTACCCAAATAATTTGAGGAGACCAGCAAGTCAAACAGAGACAGATTTATTTCATTCTCATGAGAATGGGCAACCCCATGCACTGATGAGCTCATGAGTTGGGTTTTTATGGAAGTTTTTTTTTGGGGGGGTGCCCTTGTGCACAGGGTAAGCTCACAATCTAACATCCAATCCTGTCTCACCCAGTATGTGTGTTCAGTGCCTGATCATGGTATGGATGCATGCTCAGCTACATCTGAGAGCTGGGGGAAAGAGGAGGAGGAAAGGGTGAAACCATGGGAGGGGGAAAGGGTAAAACCACTCCACCCATGTAAGGAGGGGCAAGGGGGAAGAGAGGAGAGATGGTACCAGGAGCTAGGACATAGGAATGCAAGAAGGGAGGGGTAGTATCAGGGTGGGTCTGTGCTAGCAGGAGACAGCTCTCATGTTTGGTCATTGAACAAGGGGGGAGTATGAGGTGTGTTGTAGCAATGGAACAAGGACTGGGGGCTTTGGAATGTAGGTGGGGTGGGGGTGGGGGAATGGTACCAGTGTACATCAAGTTCAGCAAAGCAAAATACATGATTCTGTTATTAGCAAAGAGATGAACCGTGAACATAATGATCTGACAATAGCAGGGACTGGGGGCTGGGGACTTTCCAGACCCCATCCTCAGAGTCTGAACTGACTCAAGTCCACCATATCCCACTCAGCAATGTAAATGAGAAACATCAAAAGCAGGCCAGTTTGGCTGGAATGGTAGTACAATAAGAAATGGCACTAATGGCAGATAAGTCAGGAATGATATCGACTGGAGCCAAATTGTGAAGGGCTATACATGCCTGACACAAGAACTGGGTTCTAAAAACTCCATTGCTCAAGTGTGGGAGGGAGGCTCCTGGCTACACAATAACAACAACAGAAAAAATCTTAGGGATTTCGGTGAACTGTGAGCTCTGAGCCAGGGGTGGAGTGGAGAAGACCATACTGGTCCAGTTTGTGTTAATATCCATTTGTTCAAACCCTATCTGGAGTATCATTTTCTAAAACATTAAATCAGCATTTTGCGTTTGTTTTATTTCTAGCTATCCTATATGTACTTAAATAAGGTGTCATCACACCCATTTGAATCTAAGCTTCTTGAGAACAGAGGCTTATTCTTTTATCCCCAAGTGCCCCACAAATAGTAGATGCTTACTAAGTACGTGGTGATTTTTACTGATTTTGTAAATTGGTTTTTTTTACTCCTTTTAGGCTTTTGCTTCTGGATCAAGTCAGAATCCCTACTGTTGAGCGTGCAGAGCACCCCAGAAGTTCTCTGGGGCACATTGAGGAATCTTCTCCTTGAGACACTAAACCAGAGGACAGATATGCCTAGAGAGATAAGTAGAACCAGATCTGACCGAGCTAGCTTTGGGACCTCCACCCTTCATTCTGATCTCCCTTACCCCTGGGGAGATAACTCTGGGTGTGGCTGCTGCCTTTGTGTCCTGAAGAGAGAGATGGCTTGAGAGATCCCTAGCCACCCCTCACCCAATTCCTCTAGCCACCACCAGTGGGGGATGGTCCTCCCTCACTAAAGGAACTTTCCACAGGCAGATGGTCACCCCCATCAGTCCCCTATAAAAGTACCTGCCAGTCTCCTGCTCGAGGAGATTGGTACCTCAGAGCCATGTGCTTTGTTCCATACCTATCTCCCCATGAGAAGTCCAAGGATTTCTTTCATGGTTTCCCTTCCCTCCCCACTTCCCTTCCCTTGCCCCTAAATAAACTACCACCTTATTCTAACTGCTTCTGTGTGCAAGAGGGTGTAATCCTTTAAAGAGGAATTCCTAAGAACCCCTACCCCTAACCCGTACCCCATTTCCCCCATAACACTACCCATACAATTTCTATTGAAAAATACATATTGCTCTTGAAAACAACAACAACACACAAACAAAACTCTTCAACCAGGTGCCAATCACCTGCTGCTGCTTTGTAGCAAACGTCAAGAGGGGTAGGTAGAGAAAATGTTGAAATATCTCAAAAATCAAAGCCTGTACCAAAAATAAATTCAAGCACAACTAGAAACTATTGAAGTTCAGAAGGCCTAGTCAAGTCTTTTTGTTTTGTTTTTCTGTTAGAGGAATGTTGCTTTAAACAGGCTCTGGGCTATTTGCCAAATAGGATGAAAAGAAAGAGCCAGGTACAGCTGAAGGCTTTCAAAGAACCCACACTTGAAGTAGCCATTTGGAATTTAAAGATTTTGAAAGAGTGGGTGTTAGCAGATTCCCCCAGATGAGACTGAGGGCAATCCGGTGTTAGAAAAAGCAGGTCTCCGAAGTTAGAGGCAGCAGGACATAACCAGAGTTGTGGCTTGTGCCCACCAGTACTGACCAGTACTGAGTACAGACTCATTACACTCTTCTGTTTGTGTGAAAGCACCTGCCCAGTTATTAATAGATGTAGTTCTTTCTGGTGAGAGACTTGAGCTGGACTTTGGACTCCAGAATTTAGTAAATATTGTCTCCATTCAAGCCCAGTCTACATCTAAGCTAGGTGATGCAGTGCATAGAGCACTGGCCCTGAAGTTAGGAGGACCTGACTTCAAATCCAGCCTCAGAGATTTACTAGTTGTGTGACCCTGGGCAAGTCACTTGACCCCGATTGCCTCTTGGAGAACTAAGGACAAACAACATCTCTCTATTGACTGAATCAGGTGCCAAATAATGATGAGGCAGCAGGAAGAAAACTCAGACCTTGCTAGAGATTTCTTGCATCACGTTTGGTACTGTACAGCTACAGGTGTGTATAGGATATTTGGTGCGTGGTTTCTCACAGGGAGGAGTCATCTTCTTGTATATAGTGGTTTATATGCTGGCTCCCCCATTAGACTGTGAGCTTTTTAAGAGAAGGCACTGGGTTTTTCTCCTCCTTTCTGTGTATCCTCAGCACTTAGCACAGTGCCTGGTACTAGTGAGCACTTTAGTGCTAAATTATTAACTGATCATCATGAGTTCAGCAGCAAGGATGAAGTGCATTTGTGACTGCATTTGTACTGTTGCTGAAGGGCAGCTAGGTGGCACAGTGGACCAAGCACTTGCCTTGGAGCCAGGAGGACCTGAGTTCAAATGCAGCCTCAGACACGACACTACTAGCTGTGTGACCCTGGGCAAGTCATTTAACCATCTCCAGTTGTCCTGATCTATATCATTCCCCTGGACTCAGATGGCTCTGAAAGAGAATGAGGCTGGTGACCTTACATAGCCCTCCCCCACTTAAATCCAGTTCAGTGCAAGTCATGACATCACCCTGATGTCACAGTCCCCTTTGAAAATGAAGGACAAACAACAACTGTTGTTGAAGGAGCTGAAGGTATTGAATTTTCTGGGGTGAGAAAAGTTCATTACTGATGCCATCAATATGGGGGGATGCTGGACCAAAGCAACCAGGACTTGAGGTGGACTTCTGCATTGTCCCAGAAATTAAAAACATTGTCAAGACATTGTTAAGACCCTGCAGGAATGAAGTGACTGATGTGTAGCATGCAGTTCTATTAGGGACTGAGAAGCAGCTTCTGAAAGCCAATCAGTCAGCAGACAAGCATCTATTAAGTATCTTTTTCTTTTTTTTGTGTGAGGCAATTGGGGTTAAGTGACTTTCCCAGGGTCACACAGCTAGTAAGTGTTAAGTGTCTGAGGCTGGATTTGAACTCAGGTACTCCTGACTCCAGGGCCGGTGCTCTATCCACTGCGCCACCTAGCTGCCCCTGTTAAGTATCTACTGTCTACCGGGGGCTGTGCCCAAGATCTCATCTCCTTCAGGAGCTTGCCCCTTTGGATCAGTCCTTTCTTGTGCATCATCAGTCTCTTCATATAACAGCTCCTTAGCATCTACCTACAACCCACTCAGGTCTTTCACCTCCTTTAAAAAGAATTTTTTCACTTGACTCTGTCATCCCCTCAAACCAATCATCCCCTCTTCTCTTTCCCATGGAAAACTCCTAGAAAAAAAATAGCCAATACTGGTTGCTCCCACTTTCTTACCTCCGAGTCACTCCAAGTCACCTATTAGGCTGGCTTCCTGTGAGAAATGGGTAGTTGTCTCCTCTCAATGTGGATATAACAGTCAGTCATACTCCCCCTGACCTGTTTGTAGGACAAAGGTCTCAGATCCCCTCCTCCCCCTCAGGTTAGCAAGGTCACATGGTTCAAGGAGCCCTGGTCTCATTAAGGTCCGCTCCAGAGTTGTGTCCATATAAGGAAGTATAAGGTCCACTCCTGAGTCATGCCCTTACAAGTGTAATGATTGGAATGATGCCACCTACTGGAGACTTGCTGTGGGAAAGCTCCGCCATGAGGAAAATGCCTCAGAGGCATTGTGGCTTTTCCTTGTCCTCAGGAAATGACGTTTACTCATGGGTGCTGTCTATCAAGGCTACCAGCCAATCAACTTGAGGAGCCTCCTATTTTTCTGGGAGGAGACAGGAAGGAGGAAAGGGAGCTTGCGCGGAGAGCTCTCGCTCTTTTGGGTTCCTGACCTGATGGTGGTGGTGGCGGCAGAGGACTTCACAGGAAATTTGAGGAAAGATAGGAATGCCAGGCTGTTGGAATTCTGTTGTCAATCTTTTTCTTTCTATTTTTCAATAAACCCTTAAAAACCTAAACTCGTTTTATCAGTGATTTTAGTCAGTTTCCCCCAAAACTGGGGGAACGGATTAGAATCCACATTTAGAATCTTAAATTACACACAAGGAAGAGGGGTGGGAATACTGTGTTCTGATTAGCTAGTTTTTTGTGCGTAGATTGTAACCCCACCAGTGATGAAAAAGGGGAAGGTCCATTTGCGTTAGGGACTAGGGTATAAAACAGGGCCTGTGAGGCCCCTTTCTGGGCACACTAGGGCGCCTCCTTCTCATGAGAAGAATATAAAGCCTTTGTCACCTCGCTGCTGAGTTCCTGAGAATTATTGAGAAGAGGATGGATTTTTTCCCTCACAATTGGAGGTCCCACTGAGATGTAAGGAGCTGCTGGTCTTCTGGGTTCCAGCACTCCCAGCGCCCGTCACCAGCGATGGTCAAGGGGGTAAGAATTTATCAAAACAGGGATTGCCGTGGGGAGGAAGGAAAAGCCAGCGCTCTGATTTGTTAGGCTCATGTTGGGGAGTCACTTGCTATACGTCTTTTGCAGGGGTATTGGGTGAATTTATGAATGAAAACTTACCTCCCAGGATTGTGAGGATAGAGCAAAATGTTATTGGGGTTTAGTATAATGTTTTGTTTGGGGCGGGGGAAGCCAGGAGAGAGGTCCCTGAATTTCATCTCAGAAGAGAGCATGGTGTGGAGATGTGGCTCGGTCCCATAGGGTCATCATCTAAATGATGACCTTGTTGGGGGAGGGCCATCCCCCACTGGTTTTGGGTGAGGGGCAGCTCCAGATCCCTCAGGTCATCTCTCTCCCCTCCTCACACCACAGGGACAGCAGCCACACCTAATCTTGTCTCCCCTGTGGGTGGAGGAGACTGGAGTGAAGGGTGGTGGTCCTGGAGTTACTCAGAGTGTCTGTCCTTTGGTTTGGTTTTGTGGGGAGGGGGTTCTTTTAATTTACCCCAGGGAACTTCTCCGGTAAACTAGGCCCATTAGAAAAACAAAAGGGTGTGCTTGGGAAAGGTGGGGGAGGCCTTTGGGTCATTCAAGAGTCTAGGATTGGGGCAGCTAGGTGGTGCAGTGGATAGAGCACCGGCCCTGGAGTCAGGAGTACCTGAGTTCAAATCCAGCCTCAGACACTTAACACTTACTAGCTGTGTGACCCTGGCAAGTCACTTAACCCCAATTGCCTCACTAAAAAAAAAAAAAAAAAGAGTCTAGGATTAACAAAGATCTGTTAGCCCCAGGCAATTAATTTGCTTGGGAAAGGGGAGTGTGAATTCAGTGCCTTTTCTTAGAAAAGAAAAAGTTAAAAAAAAAAAAGTTTGAGAATTCCACTTTAAAATCCTGAGAAAACTGAATCCATGTTTTAATTGGTAAACTGTTGACAGATGGAAATTATGGTAATATTTACCAATTGTTGCATGCTATTGTAAATTGGTTTTATGATTTTGCCAAGGTTTAAATACTGTTTGAGCTTATTGATTAACTGAAAGCTTTCACTGCAGCTTTTGTGTAAGAAATCGTACCTACATAGCCCTCTTCCTCATTGATCAGATAAAAGTTTTCTATTCATAGAGATATTCATTCTTTTAAATTAATTGCCTCTATTCTGAGTTATCAGATCTGAGCAAACAAGGTGCAAACTATCTACAGGGAGAGAGAACTCGGTTTCCCCTGCACTATATTCCATGCAGCTTGGCAACTTCTGTTCTTTTATGGTAACCCCCACGATCATCCCAGGTGGCATGATAAACACAATGCTGAATTTGGCCATGGCATCTGGTACCAATGGTATTAGATTCTTTATGAAACAAAGATGAAAATTCTATTCTTAATTGTCTTATATTAAATTAGAAGGGTATAGGAGTATAACTTTATGGACTCCTTTGCAGGTGGCTTGGGGAACTTTTTAACATCTCAAGTTTCTTTCAAGAGAAGTAGAGGAGGGTAACTTATAGAATGTTTTGTTATGTTAAATAATTTGTTAGATAAAGCTTTGAACAGCATGGGGCATTCTTGGCATCTCTCAGTAGAACAGCTTTTCACTCCTGATGCAGGATCCTGGGGTTCCTGGATTCTCTTTCTTGGTTTTGGGTGTACCAAGGTACCAGGCGGTTAGAGTCTGTAGGTACCAGGTTTGCCAACCAGTGTGCCAGGCGGTTAGAGTCCATAGGTACCGGGTGCCAGGTGGTTAAAGTCCATAAGTGTCAGGTGTGCCAAGGTGCCAGGCTGTTAGAGTCCATAGGTGCCAACCAGGGTGCCAGGCGGTTAAAGTCTGTAGGTGCCAGGTATGCCAACCAGGCCAAGCAATGTGCCAGGCGATTGGAGTCTGTAAGCACTGGGTGTGCCAAGAAATGTGCCAGGAGATGCCAAGCAGTGTGCCAGGCAGGGTGGTCCCCAAGAATTCAAAGGGTTCATTAAAGATGAGGAATGCCATCTCTAGTGATACAGAAAAGGAAGAAACTACACCTCCCCCAGAATTCCCAAAGACAGCCCTTTGGGAGACAAATTAGAAATCTGGGGTAAACTTGAGAAGTATAGAGGAAAATTCAAGAAGAGAATGATAAAATATTGTTGCCTAATATGGACTGGGGTTCCCCTCAAGGGAGGTTTTGCCTAAATTTGGGTCTAATGAAAATTGGGTATGCCAAGCCTTAAATGTATATGTGATCCTTACTTGAGAAGGGAAACAAAGTTCCCAATAATAGAAATGAAAAGCATATTTCTCAGATATTTCTGGCCTCTCTGCCTCTGTTTCTTTACTCTGACAGAAGGGACTTCTGGCCCAGCCTCCTCTTCTAGAGTTTCCAGCTCACCAATTTAAGCCTGGAGACTGGGTATTGATAAGAGCCTGGAAGAGCAACAAGTTGGAACCTGATTGGGAAGGGCCGTTCCTGGTGTTACTTTTCACTGACATTGCAGTGAGGACTGAGGAGCAAAACTGGACTCACTACTCTCAAGTAAAAGGGTCACCTTTTCCAGAAGAAAAACCAGAGCCAAAACATGAGCAGTGGACTGTTAATAAGGAATCTGATTGACTGAGGGTGAAGTTTAAAAAGACTTTAATGTACAGTATACCAAACCTGGTACAAAAAGGGGGAAGGGAGGTAACATTTTGGGGTAGTGGGAGCTGCTCAGGCAAACAAGTAGTGGAGGAGCAAAAAGGATTTTTTATATGGGCATCTGAAGGAGGAACTGATCCCGTAGGAAGAATAGGAACATCCTTTGAAGATCTCATGGATCCTACATCCCCTTATCCTTTTAAGACTCCAGAAATAACCTCTCCAAGTCCAGAAGGGAAATTAGGAAACCCTGAAACTCCTGAGTTACAGGCCAGTGAAGTTAAGGAGGTGAGACAGACAGCAGAGACAGAGACTGGGTTTGGAAATTCAAATGTTCAGATGGAATAGGTCAGCGCTTTGGGAAGACCAGTTGCCCATACTCTAAGTCCACATTTTAGCCTGAAGGGGTTCTGGTGTTTCCTTCAATTATATCAGAACGGGTTGCCAAAGGGTGAGAGTTGCAGGGATTTGGAGCTACTCTTCCCTGTAATAAAAAAGACAGCAGAAAAGATCCTACCCACTTTTGTTGGAGTCCCAGGAAACCATCCCACCTGTCTCTACAGATGGGTGAGAAGTTTTCTGGTCTTGGGTAATATGAGTTGTGTCCAAACATGGGAAGTAACTGAGAACAACTTGGTAGATTTTTCATCCCTGATCCTCCTCCGAGACAACCTATGGTGGTATTGTGGTGGAAGATCAACCTTACCCCCTAATTGGGCTGAGACTTGTGGGTTGGTGTGGCTGGCCACCACCTTTACCATGGCATCTGAGTATTTCTCTGAATCTGAGTCTAAATAAAGAAACACAGCCCAGAGGGGCAAAAAGGGTCATCTGATGATCTAATCTGCCTAGATAGCATAGGTTTCACAGATTTAGACCAAAAGGCAGAGGAAATATTCAATAAATGGAAGGAGAGGAGCCAAATAGTCAAAAATAAAGAGGAGGGATTGTGAGAAATGGGTAGTTGTCTCCTCTCAATGTGGATATAACAGTCAGTCATACTCCCCCTGACCTGTTTGTAGGACAAAGGTCTCAGATCCCCTCCTCCCCCTCAGGTTAGCAAGGTCACATGGTTCAAGGAGCCCTGGTCTCAATTAGGTCCTCTCCAGAGTTCTGTCCATGTAAGGAAGTATAAGGTCCACTCCTGAGTTATTCCCATACAGGAAGAGGGGTGGGAATACTGCGTTCCGATTAACTAGTTTTTTGTGCTAGATTGTAACTCCACCAGTGATGAAAAAGGGGAAGGTCCATTCGAGTTAGGGACTAGGGTATAAAACAGGGCCTGTGAGCCCCCTTTCTGGGCACCCACTAGCTGCACACTAGGGTGCCTCCTCCTCATGAGAAGAAAATAAAGCCTTTGTCACTTCGCTGCTGAGTTCCTGAGAATTATTGAGAAGAGGGTGGATTTTTTCCCTCACACTTCCTGATATACACACTGAAGAAAAACTGCTCTCTCCAAGACTTACCTGTCATCTTGTAATGCCTAAATCCACTGGCATTTTCTCAGTCCTCCTCCTACCTGACTTTTTCTCTATTCTCTCTCTCTTTCTGTTCCTAAGTCTTTATATCCAGTCCTGATCTCTTTCTTGAAAGCCAGTCCTGGATCCCTGACTGTCTTTACCTAGATGCTCAGACTCAACAAGTTACTATTTCCCACCTCTCTAGACCTGCCCCTTCTCCAAACTTCTCTTTCCTATTGAGATCACCGTTATGCTTTTCAGCTCTGGTCTCCCTGCCTTCACCTAAAGCCTGGATCCCCTTCCTCCTCCCCAGTGCCTCTTGGGAATCCTACCGTTCAGGCTATGCTCAAATGTCACCTTCTTTTCCAAGAGCTATTAACTCAGGGTCTACAGAACTTAAATAGATTTCAGCGATGAATTTAGATGGGGAAACAATGCATCTTTATTTCAACATGATGATTAAATTAAATAAACTTGGAGTGGGAGCACTGTGTAATAGATTCCTTTGTAATCCTACGCATTTTATTTTACACATTTAAAGACATCATTCTGAGAAGGGGCCCTTAGGTTTCACCAGATATTGCCCAAGGGATCTAGGGCACAAAAAAAGTGAAGTGAAGAACTTCTGTTCTCACTTGGGCCTTTCCAGATCCTTCCGGTTGTTAGTACTATCATCTTCCTCAATCTATCTTGTATATGTTATTATAATAATTATTAATAACAATAACAGCCAGCATTGATAGAGTTCTTTAAAGTTTTCAAAGTGTTTTACATGTTATTTGAATTGATTGTCACAACACCAACCCAGTGAGGAAACTGAAGCTGAGTGAAGTTAAGTAACTTGCCTAGGGTCACACAGCTAGGGATTGGCTGCCTCCCTTCTCCTACCCAGGAGAATGTAAGACCCTTGAACTCAGGTTGTCTTCCAAAGTTACCCCTCGTGGTGAAACCACAGAATATTAGAATAGTTGAGTATTGAAATATCTTTGATCTGCACAGTTGCTTATGGACTGAATAGGCACGGAAAGGGGCTTGTAGACCAAGTCCCTCTTCTCATACATGTTGGACCAGCTGTCCCCTGGGATCCCTTCCCACCAAGAAATTCTTCAATTCTGGTGTCCCCTCTCCGGGTCACAAACCCCAGGGTCTTCTGGGAGGTGTCCATGCATAGGGGTGCATGGGAAAGCCTGGGTACTGGGAATGTGATTGTCATTAACTAGCCTGGTAGAAAGAACACTGTAGGGGGTGGCTAGGTGGCACAGTGGATAAAGCACCAGACTTGGATTCAGGAGGACCTGAGTTCAAATCCAGACTCAGACACTTGAAACTTACTAGCTCTGTGACCCTGGGCAAGTCACTTAGCCCCCATTGCCCAGCCAAAAAAACAAAAAAGAAAGAACACTGTGATTTTATGATTATCATGATGGATGTTTCTGTAGCACAGTGTGAGAAATGGGTAGTTGTCTCCTCTCAATGTGGATATAACAGTCATACTCCCCCTGACCTGTTTGTAGGACAAAGGTCGCAGATCCCCTCCTCCCCCTCAGGTTAGCAAAGTCACATGGTTCAAGGAGCCCTGGTCTCAGTAAGGTCCACTTCAGAGTTGTGTCCATATAAGTGTCATGGGGTGCACCCCAGAAGTTCTCTGGGGCACATCAAGGAAACTTCTCCTTGAGAAACTAAACCAGAGGACAGATAACACCTAGAGAGATAAGTGGAACCAAATCGGACTGAGCTAGCTTCGGATTCCTACCCTTCATTCTGGTCTCCTTTGGGTGTGGCTGCGGCCTTGGTGTCTTGAAGACAGAGCCACCCCTCACCGAATTCCTCTAGTCACTACCAGTGGGGGATGGTCCTCCACTCCTCACCCAATTCCCCCAGCTACCACCAGTGGGGGATGGTCCACCCTCACTAAAGGAACTTTTCACAGGCAGATGGTCCACCCCCATCAGTCCTCTATAAAAAGTACCTTCCAGTCTCCTGTTCGAGGAGATTTAGTACCTCTGAGCCATGTGCTTTGTGCCTATCTCCCCATGAGAAGTCCAAGGATTTCTGTCATGGTTTCCCTTCCCCGTACCTGTGAGGGAAAAATCCATCCTCTTCTCAATAATTCTCAGGAACTCAGTAGCGAAGTGACAAAGGCTTTATTTTCTTCTCATGAGAAGGAGGCACCCTAGTGTGCAGCTAGTGGGTGCCCAGAAAGGGGACTCACAGGCCCTGTTTTATACCCTAGTCCCTAACTCGAATGGACCTTCCCCTTTTTCATCACTGGTGGAGTTACAATCTAGTACAAAAACTAGCTAATCGGAATGCAGTATTCCCACCCCTCTTCCTTGTATGGGAATAACTCAGGAGTGGACCTTATACTTCCTTATATGGACAGAACTCTGGAGAGGACCTAATTGAGACCAGGGCTCCTTGAACCATGTGACCTTGATAACCTGAGGGGGGAGGAGGGGTTCTGAGACCTTTGTCCTACAAACAGGTCAGGGGAAGTATGACTGACTGTTATATCCACATTGAGAGGAGACAACTACCCATTTCTCATATCACCTTTCCCTTCCCTTGCTCCTAAATAAACTACCACCTTATTCTAACTACTTTTGTGTGCAAGAGGGTGTAATTCTTTAAAGAGGAATTCCTAAGAACCCCAACCCCTGATAAAACCCGTACCCCATTCCCCCCATTACATAAGGAAGTATAAGGTCTACTCCTGAGTTATGCCCATACAAGGAATAGGGGTGGGAATACTGTGTTCTGATTAGCTAGTTTTTGTGCTAGATTGTAACCCCACCAGTGATGAAAAAGGGGAGGGTCCATTCACATTAGGGACTAGGGTATAAAACAGGGCCCCCCTTTCTGGGCACCCACTAGCTGCACCCTAGGGTGCCTCCTTCTCATGAGAAGAAAATAAAGCCTTTGTCACTTCGCTGCCACCGGGGTTTACATTTATTCTAACCAAATGGTCTTGGTTTAGATAATTACTCTTCTCAGGCAGCTAGGTGGCACAGTGGATAAAGCAATGGCCCTGGATTTAGGAGGACCTGAGTTCAAAATTTGACCTCAGACTCTTGACACTTACTAGCTGTGTGACCCTGGGCATGTCATTTAACCCTCATTGCCCCTTGAAAGAAAGAAAGAAAGAAAGGAAGGAAGAAAGAAAGGGAGGAAGGAAGGAAGGAAGGAAGGAAGGAAGGAAGGAAGGAAGGAAGGAAGGAAGGAAGGAAGGAAGGAAGGAAGAAAAGTTCATGATAATTACTTTTCTCTACTTTTGAGAAATAATCACACAGAGCCTTGGACTTGGTATCTGAAAGACATATGTTCCATTCCCTTCTATACCACATTTGTGTCCTTAAGCAAATAATTTAAATTCTCTGAACCATAGTTTCTTCCTCTATAAAAGACCCATATGTCCTACCCTGGCCTGCTCCATCTTGTGTACCTTGAAGAGCCATGGTGAGCCTCAGATGATGGGTTGTGATTGGAAGGAATTTGGGAGGGGAAAGGAATAAGTATTTGTTTAGTGCCTACTGTGTGTCAGGCACTGTTAAGTACTTTGAAAATAGTATCTTGGGTAGCCAGGTGGAGCAGTGATTAGAGCGCTGGCCTTGGAGTCAGGAGGACCTGAGTTCAAATCTTGCCCCAGACTTGACACTAGCTGTGTGACCCTAGGCAAGACACTTAACTCAGATTGCCTTACCAAAAAAAAAAAAAAAAGAAAGAAAGAAAAGAAAATGGTATCTCATTTGATCCTAACAACAACCCTAAGAAGGTAACTGCTCTTATTATCCCTAATTTACAGTTCAGAAAACTTGGGGCAGATAGAGGTTGAGTGCCTGGCCCTGGGTTACACAGGTGGTAAGTGTCTGAGGTTGCAGTTGAACTTGGACCTTCCTGACTCTATGTCTTGTGTTCCACCTAGCTGGAAAAGAAGGTCGTGTACTGTCCAGTACTTCAAAAATATGGGTTGCTTTTATGACTTTGGGGCTGTTTTTGGAGCCCAGCCTTGCCCCCAAATCCATTTTATTTTCTTTAGAATGAAACCCAGGCAATGACTTGCCATCTGTGAGAAATGTTTTCATTTTTATCTATCCCTACTTTATGCCTGGCAAATAATAAGTGCCTAATTAATGCAGGTTGATGATACCTCATTTTAGATCTCCTTTCTTAATCAATCTTGGCTCAATCTGACTTTTAGACATCTCAGAAAAAACAAGCCCACCAACCAAGGGTAGGGATTTGACTTCAGTGGGGGAGACTGCAAGGAACAAGCATTGTCTACAGTCAGAAGACCTCCATTCAAAACCCTCCATTACTATTTACTGCCTCAGTGACTGTGGGCAAGTCACTTAGCCTTTCCAGACTTCAGTTTCCTCATCTGTAGAATGAGGGAGTTGGACTAGATAGATGACTTCTGAGGTCCCTTCCAACTCTACACAACCCTGTATATGATCCTATACTGTGGGGAGAGCTTCGAAGGTGGTTAGTTTCCAAAGGGAAGGACAAGAGTGTTGCAATCAACTGGCAGTTTCCTTCGAATAAGTATGCAGTCTCTCTGCCTTGTGTTCAGTTAGGCCAGGGTTCAAATTGCATGTACTTCAGAGAGTTAGTGGCTGAAATAGGCAGTCAGTTAATAAACATTTATTAAGTGCCTACTGTGTGCCAGACACTGGAGTAAGTGCTGGGAATACAAAGAAAGGCAAGAGGGAGCATCCTCCCTCCTCGAGGAACTTACAGTACAATACAATACATAAAATACATAAAAGAATACATACAGAGACAATACGCAAAGACACAATACATATAAAGAAGCTGAAAAGGAGTAAGGAAGGGGGAGGGGAGCAGGGTACTCCGTAATTTAGGCAATGATGAGGCGGCTGCCCCAGGGCTGAAGATTGGGAAGGATTCTCTACTGTCAACCCTCTACCTTCTCCTATTGGAGGGAGGGAGACCCAAGGGGCAGGGGATTCTGAGGAGGGATGAGTTCATTCCATCTTGCAGGGAAATGAGTTTCTAGGGACAAGGATGAAGTCCAGGAGAATGGCCAGATGGGAAAAGAAGGGGAAACAACGGTATAGAGGGAAGAGAGGACCTGAGTTCTGCCACTAACTTGACCATTAGACCTGTCTGGTCTTTTTTTTTTTTTTAAATTTACAAAATGAGAAGGTTAAATTAAATGATCTCTAAGATCCCTCCCAATGCTAAAGCTATGATCTTGGATAAGTAATTTAGCTTCTCTGAGATTAATTTTCCTCATCTGTAAAATGGGTGTAATAGGAGCACCTTCCTTGTGAACCTCAAAGAATAGACTTATAGATGAGAGGGGCCTTAGAAGTCATCTCCCTCATTTTACATTCGGTTTTTTTGTTTTGTTTTGTTTTTTTTGCAGGGCAATGGGGGTTAAGTGACTTGCCCAGGGTCTCACAGCTAGTAAGTGTCAAGTGTCTGAGGCCAGATTTGAACTCAGGTACTCCTGAATCCAGGGCCGGTGCTTTATCCACTGCACCATCTAGCCGCCCCATCTCCCTCATTTTACAGAGGAAGGAATGAAATCCCAGAGAAGCGCACAGCTTCATCCAACGTCACACAGGTAATATCAGTGTAGCAGGTCTTCTGACTCCAAACACTATTATTTTCAATATCCCATGGATATTAAGTTGTGAGTCTCAGATAAAGATAATGCACTTAAAGCACATTACTGGACATCTCGAGCTATAGGAATGGCCAGCTGTGCATTAAACACTGTTCAGTTAATATTCAATCAATCAACCAGTCTGGCTTCTACTTTATCATTCTACCCATATTGCTCTTCCCAAAGTTATGCAAATTCAGCCTTTTCTCCATCCTCATTCTTCTTGACCTCTCTGCAACTTTTGACACTTGAAAAAAAATTAATAAACATTAGGGGACAGCTAGGTGGAACAGTGGATAAAGCACTGGCCTTAGATTCAGGAGGACCTGAGTTCAAATGCAGCCTCAGACACTTGACACTTACTAGCTGTGTGACCCTGGGCAAGTCACTTAACCCCAACTGCCCCACTTAAAAAAAAAAAAAAGAATTACACTGGAGAAGTGGTGTAAAGAATATAACCAGGGAGACAATTAAGTAGAAAAGAAAGTGAACCAGTAGTGTATTGAAAGGTGGATAGATTGCCTAATTGCTACATTGGTATCTGTGAGTCACATACCTCACCTGGATCTCTATTTCCTTGTCTGTGGATGACACTCCAGGAAAAGGATGTACCATCTCTCCATTCCAGGCATTTTCTCTGACTGTCTCCTACACCTGGCATTCTCTCTCTCTCATCCCTGCACACTGACCTCCCTGGCTTCTTTCAAGTCCCAGATAAAATACCACCTTCTACAAGAATCTTTTCCTTACCCTTCTTCTAGTGCCTTCTGTCTGTTGCTTGCTTCCTATTTGTCCTATATATAACTTGTTTGTACATATTTGTTTGCATGTTAATCTTCCCCATTAGATGATGAGCTCCTTGAGGGCAGGAACTGTCTTTTGCCTTTCTTTGTAACCTTAGGGCTTGGCAATACTTGGTATATAGTAGGCACTTAATGAATGATTATTAACTGATTGACTGATATTCATATTCCTTTATAGTCTCATCTAATAGTATTTACCTCAATTCATGGGCCTGGAAAGATTGATTCCCAACTGAACTGAAACAATACATAAAATATTTACAGTAAGGTTCCTTTCCTGTTCTTTGTGGATATTATTTACATGAGAAGAGGCTGAGAAAATACAAATGTCCAAACTCAAAGGAACTGGATTGGATTATCAAAGAAACCCAGCTAGCTATACCTGAGAAAGCAGGGCATATGCCCCAGTTTTCAAAAAAGAAAAGAAAACAGGGGCTTGACCTTTTTGGGAAAAGCCTAGAAGGGACCATTAAAGAGATGGTTAGTGAACATCTGGAAAGGGAAGCAGTGATTACAAAGAGCCAGCATGACTTCGTTAAGAACCGAGGATGCCTGACTAATCTTGTTTCCATTTTTTTTCCTTTGGTGGGGCAATGAGGGTTAAGTGACTTGCCCAGGGTCACACAGCTAGTAAATTAGTAGATGAGGGGAATGCTGGAGACATAGATTACCTAGATTTTTTAATTTTAATTTTAATTTTTTTGAGTGAGGCAATGGGGGTTAAGTGACTTGCCCAGGGTCACACAGCTAGTAAGTGTTAAGTGTCTGAGGTCGGATTTGAACTCAGGTCCTCCTGAATCCAGGGCCGGTGCTCTATCCACTGTGCCACCTAGCTGCCCCGATTACCTAGATTTTTAACAAAGGTTTTGATAACGTTTCTTACACTATTCTCAAATGTGTGAGAGTAGGAAATCCTTTGTGTCCTATGTGTTGGACTAGATGGTTAATGTGGTCCTTTCCAACAGTCACATCCTGTGATCCCATAATTCCCAGTTATTAGGAATAAGAAGGAGGTCAGCCATGGTTTTTTTCCAGACAAAGTTGTCCTTGTCCTGCTCCCTGTTCCATCCCTGCCTTCTCTCTGTCCTTAGGAATGAGCTGGCAGCATGACGATCCCCTTGGAAGGCTGCCCAGGAGGTGTAAGTTGGAAGGAGGGATTTGGAAGGACAGGTAGAAGGTTCCTGGTAAATAATCTCTCCTTATATTTGTAGAGGAGTTTATACTTGCAATGAGTCCAGATAAGGGCTGGGGACATCAATCACCTCTGCTCGTCCTTATGCTAAGCTTGTCAGGTAGTTGAGCCAATAGAAAACCCCAGAACGCCAGAGCTGAAAGGAATCCCAGCTGTTCCACCTGCTATCTGTGTATCCTTAGGCAGGCACTTAATTTTCCTGGGCTTGAATGTGTCCTTGAATGGCCAGTGGTCTAAGTCTTAAACTTCTGTGATGAAAGAAGGAAACATTCATTAAGTTCATATTCTGTGGGAGACATTGTGCTAAGCACTTTACAAGTATCTCCTTTGATCCTCACATTAGTCCTGGGGAGGAGGAGGTGCTATTATGATATCCATTTGACAGATGAGGATAATTGAGGCAGATAGAGGGACTTGCCCAGGGTTATACAGCTAGTAAGTATCTGAGGTTGAATTCAAACTCCAGTTTTCCTGACTCTAGGTCCAGCACTCTATCCACTGGGCCCTGTGGTCACTAACCTTTTATCCTTTTTATTTTATTTTATTTTATTTTATTTTATTTTTTTGCAGGCAATGGGGGTTAAGTGACTTGCCCAGGGTCACACAGCTAGTAAGTGTCAAGTGTCTGAGGCTGGATTTAAACTCAGATCTTCCTGAATCCAGGACCAGTGCTTTATCCACTGTGCCACCTAGCTGCTCCTTATCCCTTTTATTTTAAATTTTTATTGGAATCTAAGGTTTTCATATCACTTTCATTTCACAATATATCCCTCCCCTACTCTCTTGCACAAAAAACATCCTTTATGACAAAGGTTTTTAAAAAGAGAGAAAACAGTTAAAATAGGTCAGTTAAACTAAACCACTCAAGTCTGACATTATATGCAGCATTTCACACCCATAATTCCTTACCTCTGCCAGGAAAGGAGGGTCTCTTCTTTGGGCATTGGAGGGATAGAGATCAGAACTAGCTTAGGATTTATTTGGGATGAAAACTCCTCAAGGAGAAGGAAGCCCCCTTTACTATTGCAGGCTGACATCTTTTTCTGTAGCTGTTGTGGGTCAGGGAAGGAACAGAAAAACAAATCCCCCCAAGCCATTGAAAACCCCCATAAGATCATCTTTCTACTGTAAGTATCCACCAATTAAAAAACCTTCGGTTTCAGTGGCAGCTAGGTGGCACAGTGGATAGAGCACCGGCCCTGGAGTCAGGAATACCTGAGTTCAAATCCAGCCTCAGACACTTAACACTTACTAGCTGTGTGACCCTGGGCAAGTCACTTAACCCCAATTGCCTCACTAAAACAAACAAACAAACAAAAACCCCAAACCTTCGGTTTCCTTGTTGCTAAAACGAGGTGATTGGAATAGATGATGCTTAAGGTCTCTGCCATCTTGCTCTATTATCTGTAAGCCCTAGGTTAAGTGCTAATATTATCACCATTTTACAGCTGAGGAAACAGAGGCTCAGAGAAATGACACATCTAGCCCAAGGTCATAGCTTGGTGTGCTTGTGGGCTCTGGGACTCCTTGTGATGACTCTGCAGCTTCCTAAGGGTCCACAGTCCTCAGGTTGGCAAACACTGATGGAGTCCAACCCTCTTCTTAGACAGATGGGGAGAGTGAGACCCAAATAGGTGAGTATCTCTGTCTAGGTCACTATAGCTATTTGGCAGGGCCAGGACTATGTGTATAGCTCAAACCTCCAGCTCTTCCCTCCCACCCTTTCACTTATCCACCCACCAAGAATCCTATCTATGCTACCTATGGGGCAGGCACATAGTAGCTGCCTAGGCAAGGTAGGGGAGAAGGGAGGTAGTTAAAGCCTGATGGGGGACTAGGATGGGGATGCAGACTGCAGTGGGGCAGGAGGGAACAGAGAGAGAGAGAGAGCTTAGGTTACTGCTTATAGCTTCGTCTCCCCTCTTTCACACTGTTGCCTGTGGTGGCCATAGGGAGCCAAGCATCTTGGGGCATGACAGAGGAGGATAATTTGAGTTTGGGGAGACAGAAGGCAGGCAGCTCTGATCAGGAAAAAAAATCCTCCCTCATTCTCTTTTTCTATTTCTGTACCAGATTGTTTCAGGGATTCTAACTTGCCTTGAAAGCAGACTGGCTAGTATCATTGACTGAGAAAGTTTTGCTCTTATTTTAAAGAGGCTTCAGATAAAGCGATTTCCTACGTCTTCTCTCGCTAGGATGTTCCAAGGTCTTGGGTGCCCCTCCTGATGGGGAAGTTCCCCCCATGTGATTTAAATCCCTACTGTTTAATTGTTTCTTCTTTTCTGCAGTCTCTGAATCCTTCCTCTGGTCTCCTGTAAATAATAATAATAATAATAAAATAGCAAGCATGCCTATAGTGCTTTATAAATATCATCTCATTTGATCCACACAAGCACCCTGGGCTGTGGAGGCTATTCTCATCCCTATTTTATAGATCAGAAAACTGAGGTGGACAGAGGCTAAGTCACCTGAGTATCTGGCAGCAGATCTGACCTCAGGTCTTCCTGTTCCAGGTCCTGTGCTCTATCCACTGCACCACTGGGCTGCCTCTCCATATTAGCTTAGGACCGCATCACTTCTCATTGGGCTTGGAGTCAGGAGACCTGACTAATCTCAGCTGTTCCACTTATTAGCTGTGTGACCACAGGCAACTCAGTCCCTCTTTCTGGGCTTTAGCCTCCTCTAATCTCAGAGTTCTCAGAGCTCAGAGGTCTTTTGGCCCCACCCAAAATGAACAAGAATAACTCCTGTAATGACTGGTAGTCATTCGGCCTTTGCCTTGCATTCCTCTGGTTGCTCTCCAGCTTTTATACGTCCTTCCTACAGTGGTACCCAGAATGATGCTCCAGATGTGGTCTGACCATTGCAGCATGCAATGGGTGTATCACCTCCCAACTCCTGGAAGTGAGGCCCCACTTCGTGCAGCCTGAGGTGACATCCATTTTCTTGGCCATACTCATGGAGCTTGTAGTCCACTGAAACCCCCACATCTTTTTCACACTATCTGCTATCTGGACTTGCTTCTCCAATCTTGTATCTTTGAAGTACATCTCAGTTTTTTTCACCAGTAAAAAAGGGATAATAATATGTTCACTACCTATATTTCTTGGGTCATGATTAAAGCCCTTTGCAAACCTTAGAGTTTTAAAGAAACACAGACTCTCATTATTACCATTATTCATGTCTCACCTATTACAATATTCTCCTAACTGAACTCCTGACCTCCAGTCTCTTCTCCCTTTCAGTTTTTCAGATTAATCTTTATAAAACTCAGCTTTGATCTAGTCACCTCCCTGCTCAAAAATCTTCAGTGGCTCCCCATTTTCTTCTTCTTTTTTTTTTTTTTAGTGAGGCAATTGGGGTTAAGTGACTTGCCCAGGGTCACACAGCTAGTAAGTGTTAAGTGTCTGAGGCTGGATTTGAACTCAGGTACTCCTGACTCCAGGGCCGGTGCTCTATCCACTGCACCATCTATCTGCCCCACCCCCCCATTTTCTTCTAAATGTTTGAACTCTTTAATTTGATATTCAAGGTCCCTCACAATCAAGTTTTGGCCATATTTCCTACTATCCTTCTCCCTGAAACTTCTACTACAGTCAGCCTGATTTATTCACTGTTCCTCAAATGTTTTCTCATTTTGGAAAGAGCCCTGGGTCTGGAATCATAAAGACTCAAGTTCAAATATGGCCTCAGACACTTACTAGCTGTGAGGGCCCTGGGGAAGTCACTTCTCTTCTGTCTGCCTCAGTTTCTTCAGCTGTAAGATGTGGATAATCAATCATAGCACCTACCTACCAGGATTGGTTTTTTTGGTTTTGTTTGTTTGTTTGTTTTTTGAGGGGCAATGAGGGTTAAGTGACTTGCTCACGGTCACACAGCTAGTGTCAAGTGTCTGAGTCCATAGGATTGTTGTGAGGATCAAATGAGATAATATTTATAAAAAGTACTTGGTGCACTGCCTGGAACATAGTAGGCACTATATAAATGCTTACTCCCTTCCCTTCTCTTCCACCTTCCCTTCCCACATGTGCTCATGCCCTTTGCCTGAAATGCTGTCTCTCTTCATGTCCGATCCATTCTTTTTTTTTTCTTTTTTTTTCCAATCCATTCTTCAAGGCTCAGCTTACAGTCCTCCTCTTCCAGGAAGCTCTCCTTGATGTCATCTACTACTGCCATGATAGCTATTTATGCCTTCATCTTGTCTCCTGTGTTGGACACAAACTTCTCAGGGCCAGGGATTGTGACTTAATTATCTGTACCTGGCACAGCCCCACAGTAGGTGCTCAGCAAGAATAGAGGAAAGAGCACAAGATTTCTACTTAGAGGACCCAAATTCAATGCTGCCACTTACCACCAATATGATCTTAGTTTACTCATCTATAAAAAGAAGGGGCTGAATTCATTCATCCCAGTTCTAATTTGGGCCTGACCCCAGGAATTGCCAAGATGACCCAGCCCACTTTAAATCCTGTGATGCTGTGATTATGTAATCAAATCTGGTATTCCTTTAGCTAATTCTAACCACCCATGTTTGGTTTCCTCCCTCCCCAGATGGTGATGGGGAGCTGGCCTGGAGCTGGAACACCAAAAGCAGGGCCCATCCAATCTTCCTCATTGACTATGCCAGTGGGAAGCCTCTCGCTTGGCCTGGGCCATGCCCTCTACTCCCCAAAGACCCCACTTGGGACCCTTGTCCCCTCACATGGAAACCTACATCCTGTTCTGCTGGGACCTGCAGAGGCCTCCTCAGGAGATCTCCCAATGTGGAGAAGTTGTGACAGAGCTGGGCAAACAGCTGAGCAAGGGTACCCAGGTCCTGGCTCCTTGTCTAGTCAGGCAGCCCAAGTCCAAAGCAATGTCTTCCAAGTCCTTCTTGCCCACAAGGGCTTGGGACACAGTCAAGGGCTCCCTGAAAGCATTCTGTTCTTGCATCTATGGGCAAGAGGATTAAAGTTGGGGTATGGCAATTCAGTTCAAGTCAACACACATTTATTGAGTGCCTACTGTATGCATGGCCCTGGACTTGACACTAAGGAGACAACTATAAAAAGGGAAACCCTCAAGGGGCTTACAGTCTAGAAAGCAAATACAGTATCTGTTAAAAAGCATTTGTTTTTTAAAATAAATTTTTGTTATCTTTTATTTTTACATTGTCTAAATTTCTCTCAGTATTCCTCCCCCTGTCTATCCCATATAATGAAGATTTTTTGGGGGCAGGGCAATGAGGGTTAAGTGACTCAGGGTCATACAGCTAGTAAGTGTCAAGTGTCTGAGGTCAAATTTGAACTCAGGTCCTCCTGAATCCAGGGTTGGTGCTTTATCCGCTGTGCCACCTAGCTGCCCTAATGAAGAATATTTTTTAAGGAAAAAGAGAGGGGAAAAAGCCAAATCAATTAATGCATTAACATTCAGAAAACTGTATGCAATGTTCCACACTGATATAGCCCCTCACCTCTGAAAAGGGAGGGGGTGGGAGTGTCTTGTGCCAGCTTCTCTTGGGCGCTGTGATTGTTCTTTGTAATTTCCAAAGTCACTTTGATTTGTTTTATGATTGGGGGTGGGGGTCTCTCCATTTACACCATTGTAATCATCGTGTATCAGTTGTTTTCTTGACTCTTTACTTTGTTCTATACCAATCCATGTAAGTCTTTCCATGCTTCTCTGTATTCATCACACACTTTTTTTTATGTGATGAAATTTTTCCCAATTACATAGGAAAAATTTTTTTAACATTTTATTTATTTATTATTATTTTTTTGCGGGGCAATGGGGGTTAAGTGACTTGCCCAGGGTCACACAGCTAGTAAGCATCAAATGTCTGAGGTCGGATTTGAACTCAGGTACTCCTGAATCCAGGGTCGGTGTTTTATCCACTGCGCCACCTAGCTGCCCCTTAACATTTATTTTTAAAAATTTAGAGTTCCAAATTCTCTCCATTACTTCCCCTCCCCCACCCCTTGAAAAGGCAAGTAATAGGATATTGATTGTGCATGACACACATCATTTTTTTTTTCGAAATTCAATTTAAATTTTTTTATTACATTTTGAGTTACGAATGTGTGTATGTATGTATGTATATGCATATATACATATACACATTATATACACACATATAGACACAGACATATACACAGAGACATATATGTATATCTGTTTATGTCTATATATCTATATGTATATCATCTATGTGTGTGTGTGTTTAACCATAAAATACATATTCCTATATATCAGTTCTTTCTCTGGAGATGGATAGCATTTTCCTTCATAAATCTTTTGTAGTCAGTTTGAATGAACACATCACTCAGAACAGCTTAGCCTTCCTGTTTGACACATCATTTCTTTTTTTTTTTTTTTTTTTTTTTTTTTTCGGGGCAATGGGGTTAAGTGACTTGCCCAGGGTCACACAGCTAGTAAGTGTCAAGTGTCTGAGGCTGGATTTGAACCGAGGTACTCCTGAATCCAAGGCTGGTGCTTTACCCACTGCACCACCTAGCTGCCCCCACATCATTTCTTATAGCACGGTTACATTCTATCGCATTCACATCCCACAATTTATTTAGCCATTTCCCAATCCACAGGCTGCTACTTGGTTTCTAGTTCTCTGCTATCACACAAACGCTGCTTCCACTATTTTGGAGTACGTGGGGATTCCTGTCTTATCAATGGCCTCCTCAATACATGTTTGCTAATTGATCACTATATGCTGGATGCTGGATATGCAAAGACACAAATGAAACAACCCTTGTCCCTAAGACCGATTTATAATTTAATGGGAGCTGCAACAGCAGTCAGTTAGCAAGAATTGTTATTATGCTCAATGTGTGTCAGGCACTATGCTAAGTGCTCAGGATACAAAGAAAAGAAGGAAACAGTCACTGTCCTTAGAGGACTTCGGAGAAATGGTAGGCATACACATCGGTTGTTGTCCAAAATGACCAAAATGACATCATGGTGGAGTCGAGGTGCATTGTGTCCAACTCTGGCTGATCAGACCAATGCGAGCTTGGAAGGCTTTACCATAGGCAGGGAACAGATAGTCCTTGTGAACATTTGGGGAGGGTTTCCTAAATTTGCATATCTCACGGTCTTTTTTTTTTTTTTTAGTGAGGCAATTGGGGTTAAGTGACTTGCCCAGGATCACACAGCTAGCAAGTGTCACGTGTCTGAGGCTGGATTTGAACTCCGGTCCTTCCGAATCCAGGGTCAGTGCTTTATCCACTGCGCCATCTAGCTGCCCCCTCACGTTCCTTTTGAGCTACAGCAATTCTGCTTTGTTCATAGAGCACGGGGCCTTCTCTGATTGAGGGCATCGCCATGCAGGGCGTCTGTGTCTGCGTCTCCCATGTCACAGAATCAATTCCAAAGTTCTTCAGAGAGACCTTGAGAGTGTCTTTTAACTGCTTCTTTTTTTTAGTGAGGCAATTGGGCTTAAGTGACTTGCCCAGGGTCACAGAGCTAGTAATTGTTAAGTGTCTGAGGCCGGATTTGAACTCAGGTACTCCTGAATCCAGGGCCGGTGCTCTATCCACTGTGCCACCTAGCTGCCCCCTTTAACTGCTTCTTAATGAGTTCTCTATAAAATAGCCTTTTAGTGGATAACTACAAGAAGTGTAGAGAGGACATGGAAGGTAAATTTTGAGAGGAGTGCTGGGATTTGGGGTGGGGTGGAGGGTGGCTGTGGGGACCCCAAAAGGCCACTTGCAAAAGGTGATGCTAGAACTTGCCCAGGGTCACACAGCTAGGGAGTTTCAGAGGCCAGATTTGAACTTGGAAAGATTTGACTCAGGTCTTCCTGACTTCAGGCCTGGCATTCTAGCCACCAAGCCACCTAGCTGTACTAAGCAATGGGGATACACATTTTAAAAAAGAGATAGTTGGGGCAGCTAGGTGGTGCAGTGGATAAAACACCAGTCCTGGATTCAGGAGGACCTGAGTTCAAATGGGGCCTCAGACACTTGACACTTACCAGCTGTGTGACCTTGGGCAAGTCACTTAACCCTCATTGCCCCGACCCCCCCCCCCCAAAGAGATAGTCTCTTCCCTACTGGGGAAGAAAACACACAAAAGAAGCTGAAAGGATCCAGGTGAGGAGGCTGGTAGCTGGCATAGGGGTAAGATGATGATGGTGTGATGTAGGAGGTGAAAAAAGGGTTAATAGAAAAACCTAAAATCCAAGCTCTAATTCAGATATTAGCTCTAAAAGGGAGTCAGACCCCAGTTAATGGATAACTTACAAGTCAAAATGCTAGGTTCTTGTACCCACAGTGATCAGCATCCATAACTGACAAAAACAGGTCAGGTCAAAGAACAATAAGGGAAAAGACAAGTTTATAGAAATTCTTTTTTTCTTTTTTTGGTGTGAGGCAATTGGTGTTAAGTGACTTGCCCAGGGTCACACAGCTAGTAAGTATTAAGTGTCTGAGGTTGGATTTGAACTCAGGTCCTCCTGGCTCCAGGGCAAGTTCTCTATCCACTGTGCCACCTAACTGCCTTGGTTATAGAAATTCTAATGAAAAATGGAGATATTTTGAAACTAGCCAGGGGAATCAGAAAGAGACATGCGCAGAAAAGGCCAAATATGTCCCCAGATTCACCTTATGACGTGTAAACCCCCCAAACCAACCTCCACTGAAAAAGGTACCCGCCTCAGGGGTTGGCTTAGGACCCCAGGAACTCCAAATTAGGATAAGCCCTCCCCTGAAACACCCCAAGGTGGAGAATATTATAATGAGAAGGACAGGCCCTCCCCTGTACCTCCCCAAGGTGGAGATTATTATAATTAGGCTGATAATCAATTTATCTATACTATAAATATAACTGTCTTTTCTTTCACTATTGGAGAGATAACTTTTCACTATTCTGGTTCTCTCCCTGTGATCACTCACAGTATTGTAATAAAACCTGGGAAACTGAGTCACTGAGTCTTGTAATTCTTTTGGGATGACTCACAATCAATTTGACCCCAAATTCCATCCCACATCAGGTGGAGGACAGCTGGTGGCAAATGGAGAGATGTTGAGTCCTCTGAAGAGGAAGGCTATGGGAAGAATTTTCTGTTCTACTCTCCAGTCCTCCAATCAGAGGGGCAGAAGCAACTGAGGGTACTGAGGAGCTGAAGCAATCGCCATGATGATACGATTTCCTGGTGATGAACTTATCCTCGGAAGAGGGGATGGAGAATGAAGAGTTTCTTGGTGATGAGCTTCAAGCAAAGCAGCTGGTGGCAGATGAAGAGACATCTGTGTTGAGATAATTAAACCCATGGGAGATGATGAGATCATCATATGAGAGAATATAGCTAGAGAAGCAAAGAGGGCTCAAGACAGAGCCACATGGAACACCTCTGGTATGAGGGCTGCTCATCCACCTTTGGTGTCCACCCTAAGCACATAAAGACTTCCCTGGTGGGATGGGCAGATGAGAACCATTTGTTCCAGTGGCCACAAAGGCTGCTGAAGCAGGTGCTGTGGAGCACTTAGAGCAATTGAAGATGCCAAGGTCACCCACTGCAATTGTCTTCACCTTTGGGGCAGCTAGGTGGTGCGGTGGATAAAGCACTGGCCTTGGATTCAGGAGGACCCGAGTTCAAATCCAGTCTCAGACACTTGACACTTAACTAGCTGTGTGACCCTGGGTAAGTCACTTAACCCTCATTGCCCTGCCCCCCCCCCCAAATTGTCTTCACCTTTGTTTTGCCCCTGGACTTTGATGACTCAGGAAGAGAGAGTAAGGCTGATGACTTGGAACAACTCTGCTTCACTTAAATCCAATTTATGCTCAAGTCAAAAGGCACCACCCACACCATTTGACCATTTTTACCTACCTCAAAGTCCTGTGGTGACAGGCAAGTGATGAAGCAGCAGGTGCAGATACACTGGGAGCTATAGTCACCATGCTGCACACAGGTGGCTCAGGCCATAGGGTCATCTCCTCGCTGGACTGAAGCAGCAATGGAATTCGGCAGCCCCCTGGGTGTCTGAGCAGCCTTTTGGAAAGACCAAACTGCTCACTTCCTGGTGTGAGGAAGGGGCTAGAAAAAGTGCCCTAAAAATTACCTGCTTAAAAAAAAATTACCTGCTTCACTCAACCCTGGCCTGATTACTGTAGCAGGCAGGGATCCTACCATGTGGTTGAAACACAAAAAAAATGTACAAAAATTTCTGCAAAGATGATTTCACTAGCCATTGGTGCATGGAACTTGTACACACTTATAGACAACACCAAAATCCAATCGGCCTGAAAGGCAAACAGCTCTTATTGTGAGAGTGAGTTCTCTCACAGGTATTGCATCCAAATAGCAGCCCTGAGTGAAACAAGGCTGATGGATGAAGGTCAGCTTACTGAAGCTGGAGTCAGATGCACGTTTTTCTGGATTGGCCACAGTGAAGGAGAACATTGTGAAGCTCGAGTAGGTTTTGCAATCAAAACTAATCTAGTCAAGCTTGTATACTTACCAAAAGGAGTGAATGACAGGCTCATGACAATGTGATTACTTCTTGCAGGAAAGCACCACACCAACATCAGCAGTACTGTGATGTTTACAATCTAATTGTGGGGCAGCTAGGTGGCACAGTGGATAAAGCACCAGCCCTGGATTCAGGAGGACCCAAGTTCAAATCTGGCCTCAGACACTTGACACTTATTAGCTGTGTGACCCTGGGCAAGTCACTTAGCCCTCATTGCCCCACCAAACAAACAAAAATATCTAATTGTGATGTCTAAAAAATCTAATGTGTGGTCACCTTAAATGAGAAGCTTTAGCACCAGTCTTTGGGCAGTAAGCATTTATTAAGGCATACTAGATATTAGAAAAAAGAGAACACGTGGAGTTCAGAAAGTTAAGAAAAGGCCTGTTTAGCCTGAAGTGCCAGCCTGGTCTGGTTCTTCCTTGAGTCCTCCACCATGAGCCTGCTTCAACCATGAACTCCTCTCAAACTGAGTGTGGAAGCTTTTTATAGGTCTGAAGCAGAGGCTTCGAACTGATTGGTAGGCGTCATCCAAATCCATTGGTTCACTGAAGACTTGAAGGTGGTCTCAAGTTGAGTTCAAAGTCCTTAGCTTCTGAGAACAACGCTTTCTTAAGGGCTGGCCAGGTGTGGTTACATTCTAATTAACTTGAAGTAGGCTAATCAGCAAAGTCAATCACTCTCACTTAATTCAATCAGTTTAGATTAATCTCCAGGTGAGCCTTTGAGTATCAGCCAAATCCCATTTTCTCCCAGTACCTATGCTACCACCATGACAAACCCTGATGAGGTTAAAGAAAAATTTTATGAAGACCTGGAGACCCCCATCATCAGAATTCTGGGTGACTTTAATGCTAGACTAGGCTCAGATTACCAGACATAGCAGTGTGTTCTTGGGAAGAATGGAGTCAGAAACAGAAACATCAATGGTCACTTACTTACTACTGAAGACTTGTGTGTCTCAAGACCTTCTCATCACCAACACTATCTTCTGTTTACTTAAATGGAATAAAACTTCTTGGGTGCACCCTCGCAGCAAACACTGGCATGTAATAGACGATTTCATTGTAAGGAGAAGAGGCAGACAGGATGTGAGAGTGACAAAGGCAATGTGTGGTGCAGAGTGCTAGTCTGATCATAAACTTAGCCTCTTCAAGCTAAATAATCTCATTCAACAAAATTTGAGGCCCCAAGGCAAGGCAACTACCAGAAGACTTAATATCAACAGATTAGAGTATTTCTTCAAGCTTAAACAGTTCATTGCTAACTTGGAGGGAAGCTGAGCCAACACATGGTTGGCAGCAGTAGAGCAGAAAACAAGTGACAGCTTTCAGAGAGTGGTGTACAGCACTGCTTTTCCTCATCTGGGCCAGAACACTTGAAAACATCAAGATAGGTTTGATGAAAATGATGGCGAAATTCAGAAACTACTAAAAGAAAAACGAGAAATCCTCAGGGCTTATCAGCAGGATAGTTCATCCCTCTCTAAAAAGGCAGCATTTAACTCCATCAAAAGCAAAATGCAAGCGAAGCTTAGGGAGATACAGGATTCTTGGTTCAGTAAGAAGACAAATACAATTCAATTTTACACTAATAAACAACCTAAAGCACTTTTATGATGCCCTGGATGCTAGTTATGGGCCAAAGACCTATGGATCATCTCAGCTACTCAGTGCTGCTGGAGCCACATTAATTAGTGATGAGGACATGATCCTAGAGAGATGGAATGAACACTTCCATAGTGTTCTCAACAGACCACCATCAATCAATGCCGAAATCATTGACTGTTTACCTCAGGTTGAAGTCAAACCCTCTCTAGACAAATTTCCAACTAAAGGAGAGGTTTTGAATGCCATTGGGCTCCTCTCTTGCGGCAAAGCACCTGGTGCTGATTCTATTCCAGCTGAGATTTACAAGGCAGGGGTCCACTGATCTTATAAAAGCAGATTGAAATCTTCTGGGTTATATGACAAGAGGAGGTTATCTCCCAGGACTTTAAGGATTCCTCCATCATCCATCTCTATAAAGGTAAAGGAAATAGGTTGTCTCTCAGAGGGGTCTCTCTGTTAGTCATTGTGTCAAGATTCTTGCCAGAGTCCTCTTTGAAAGGCTAATTTTTCACCTGGAAAGTGATCATCTGCCTGAGAGCCAGTGTGGCTTCAGAATGGGCTTCAGAATGGTTGATATAGTGTTTGCTGCCTGACAACTCCTGGAGAAATGGCAGGAGCAGAACAGAGGTCTGTATATAACATTTGTTGATTTGACCAAGGTCTTTGATACTAGGAGTCATGAGGGCTTGTAGAAGATCATGGCAAAATTTGCTGAGGGAAGTTCATCGATATTGTACATCAATTTCATGATGGCATGCTTGCACAGGCTCTGAATAATGGAGGATGCTCTCACACTTTCCCACTCACCAGTGAACTGAAGCAGGGCTGTGTGCTTGCTCCCATGCTTTTTAGCATGATGTTTTCAGCAATATTTTTGGATGCCTTTAATGAGGACAAAAATGGCATCAATGTCAGCTACTGGACTGATAGTGAATCATTTAATTTGAAAAGGCTTAGACTAAAACTGGAGGGAGAGTTGGTATATGACTTTTTGTTCACAGATGATTGTGCACAATGCAACCTTTGAGGGGCAGCTAGGTGGCGCAGTGGATAGAGCACCGGCCCTGGATTCAGGAGGACCTGAGTTCAAATCGGGCCTCAGACACTTAACCACTTACTAGCTGTGTGACCCTGGGCAAGTCACTTAACCCTCATTGCCCCACAAAAAAACAAAAAACAAAAACAATGCAACCTCTGAAGTTGAGATGCCACCAAATATGGATCAATTCTCTGCTGCTTGTGATAATGTTGGCCTAACAATTAACACCAAGAAAACATAGATGCTCTATCGGCCAGAGACACATCATCTATACATGGAACCATCAGTTACAGTAAATGGAGATGTTTTGAATACTGTAGATAAGTTCACTTACCCTGGCAGTATACTTTGCAGGGATGTACACATTAATAATGAGGTTGACACATACATTTCCAGAGCTAGCTCAGCATTTAGGAGGCTCCAAAGCAAAGTGGGGGAGAGAAGAGTTATTAGATTGACTACCAGACTGAAGGTCTACAGAGCCATTGTGCTGATCTCACTGTTGAAACCTAGACAGTCTACTAGCACCATGCCAGGAAACTGAATTGCTTCTATTTGAATTGTCTTGGAAAGATTCTGAAGATCACCTGGCAGGATAAGATACCAGACAGTGAAGTCCTTTCTTGAGCTGAACTGCCAAGCATTTAAACTCTATTGCAGAGAGTGCAACTCCTATGGGCTGGCCACATTGTTTAAATGACAAACGTACTAAATGTTTGCCTAAAAACTATTTTGTGGAAAAGTCACACAAAGGAAGTGCTCGCACAGGGGTCAGAAGAAGTGACACTAGTTCACTCTCAAGGTCTCTCTTAAGAACTTTGGAATTGGGCAGCTAGGTGGCACAGTGGACAGAGCACTGGCCCTGGATTCAGGAAGACCTGAGTTCAAATCCGACCTCAGACACTTGACACTAGCTGTGTGACCCCGGGCAAGTCACTTAACCCCAATTGCCTCACAAAAAAAGAACTTTGGAATTGATTGCATGACACGGGAGACACTGGTACAGGATGGTCCAGCATGGTGTGGACACATCAGAGAAGGTTCCGTGCTCTATGAGCAAAGCAGAATTGAAGTAGCTCAAAAATAAAAGTGAGACGTATGAATTTAGAGCCATGTCCACTCCAAATGTTCATGTGGGGTATTTGTGCCCAACCAGTGGTAGAGTGCTCTGAACTTGTATCGGTCTGATCAGCCACAGTCAGATATGCTGTACCTTGACTCCAACATAGTGGTGTCAAATTCCTCTCTGAGAATGAAGGACAATAACCACCATAAAGCATCAAGAAAGGACCCAGTATATAGGGAGGGATTAAAGACTACAGAGAGAAAGAGAAGACAATGACAGCTATCTGCTGCAGGAAATGGGAAGGGGTGGGATCAAGGCTACAGTTATTAGAAGGGTTGACCTTGACCTTGGCAAAGAGAAGGGCCATTCCACCTGAAATGGGGATAAAGGAGCCTTCTACAGAAAGCCTTTTCTGATCCCCCTTAATGCCGGTGCCTTTCATTCCCAATCTATCCTGTCCATATCTTGTTTATACAGAGCTGTTTGCATGTTCTCTCTCCTATTAGGCTGGAAGCTACTTGAAGGAGGGAGTCTGTTTGCCTTTCTTTGTATCTTCAGCACTTAGAATTGGTGCCTTGTCCGTGTTGTTGCTATTTAGTCATTTTTCAGTCGTGTCCCATTCTCCCTGACCCCATTTGGAGTTTTCTTGGCAAAGATATTGGAGTAGTTTTCCATTTCCATCTCCAGCTCATTTTACAGATGAGGAAACTGAGGCAAACAGTGTTAAGTGACTTGCCCAGGGTCACACACCTAGTGTCTGAGGCTGGATTTGAACTTAGGAAGATGAGTCTTCCTGACTCCAGACCCATCACTCTGTGTACTATGGTGCCACCTAACTGCCCCAGTAGGAGCTTAATAAATGCTTGTTGACTTGCTTTGCAAGGAAGGATTCAAATCCAGTTCTTCCTCACTTTAAGGCTAGCCTTATCACCTGCATCACAGTACCTCTCTGCTTCTCCTGCCTTTTAGTATCTGGGTGATTAGAGCGGGTGGACTCATTTAACTCTAGATGTCTTTTTTCTTCCTGTGAAAAACGAGGGAGTCAGACCAGATGAACCTGAAAGTCCCTTCCAGGGACTTTCCAGATTCTGTGAGTCTTTCTGTGTAGCAGGTTAGTGAAAGAGGAGGGAGAGAAATTGGCTGGCTGCGGGACGGGCCTGTGTGCCCCCCATCACCACTAGGTGTCGCTCCATCACCAGGCTGGAAGTGGGGAACGGCCAAAGTCCGTAGTTAGGATGGCTTGGGTTCATATTCTGCCTCTGAATCTTACCAGCTGCATGACACAGCAGAACCTCTTTGAGCCTCAGTCTCCTCATCTGTAAAATAACACCTCCCTCCCAGGGTTGTTGTGAAGATCGCTCACAAACCTAAAAGCCCTCTGTAAATGTGAGTTACTATTATAACAAGCCTGTGTTTTCTTGTTCCATCCAGGCCTTTCTGCTTGTTGTTCAGTTGTTCCTGACTCTTCATCACCCTATTTGGGATTTTCTTGGTTGAGATTCTGGAGTGGTTGGCTAGTTCCTTCTCCAGCTCAATTTTCAGATGAGGAAACTGAGGCAAACAGGATGAAGTGACTTGGCTAGAGTCACCCAGCTGATAAGTGTCTGAGGCTGCATTTGAACTTAGGTCTTCCTGACTCCCTGCCAAGCACTCTAGCCACTATATGGCTTCCCCATTCAGGCCTTTTAGCATCCTATAAATTCTCCCAAGGGGATCCTTGGGAGAATTTATAGGATACATGACACATTGAGGGCCCTCAACCGGTTCTTTTTATATTTTGTGGGTGCCAGTGAGAACTAGGACTTTCCCTTGCTTTCCAAAATACTCCTCTTTCCATTCCATGTATTCTGAACGTATCTTGTATATACCTAGTTATTTACACGGTGGCTCCCCCATTAGGGTATGAATTTCTTCAGTATAGTTCTTTTTGTTTTTCTTTTTTTGCAGGGCAATGGGGGTTAAGTGACTTGCCTAGGGTCACACAGCTAGTAAGTGTCAAGTGTCTGAGGCCGGATTTGAACTCAGGTCCTCCTGAATCCAGGGCCGGTGCTCTATCCACTGCGCCACCTAGTTGCCCCTGGGTATGAACTTCTTGAAGGCAGGGGCTGTATTTCCCTTTCTTTGTATGCCCAGTGCTTAGTAGGGTGTTTAGTACATAGTAAGCTCTTTGTGTGTGTGTGTGTGTGTGTGAGGCAATTGGAGTTAAGTGACTTGCCCAGAGTCACACAGCTAGTAAGTGTTAAGTGTCTGAGGCTGGACTTGAACTCAGATCCTCCCGAATCCAGAGCCGGTGCTCTATCCACTGTGCCACCTAGCTGCCCCTCTTTTTTTTTTTTCAGGACAATGAGGGTTAAGTGACTTGCTCAGGGTCACACAGCTAGTAAGTGTCAAGTGTCTGAGGCTGGACTTGAACTCAGGTCCTCCCGAATCCAGAGCCGGTGCCTTATCCATTGTACCACCTAGTTGTCCCCCATAGTAAACTCTTTAACAATTGTCCATTGGATGACTTTCTTTTCTGCTCTGGAATGTCTCTTTTATGATATTTCTCAAGGATAAATCAGTGTTAGGGACTATAATGCCGTCTGCTTACACACTCAGTGGGTTTTTCTGCTTCTCATTGGACCCTTTGCCATATTGATGCTCCAGCAAGCCTGGCATCCCATGATTTGAAATCACACAGCCTCATTTGGAAGAGCCATGTTGGAATTTCACCTCATCCAAGTGGGTACTCCTTCCATCCAAGGTACTGGCAAACCATCTGTGCCAACCCATCCTCTGGGATTCTTCTCTGTTCTCCCGCAGACCCTCCACAGGGCATCCACCCAGCTCCCTTCAAGTGCCAGCTAAAATTCCACCATCTACAGTAAACAGTTTCTTGATCCCCCTTAGTGCCAGTGCCTTCCCTCTGTTGATTATCTCCAATTTATGCCATAAGTTTTTTGTCCATAATTGTTTGAGTTTTGTCTCCCCATTAGACTAGGAGCAGGGATTGTCTTTTGCCTTTCTTTGTATCCCTGGGGCTTAGCATGGCGCCTGGCACATAGTAGGGCTTAATGAACACTAGCTGACTGACTAAAGCCTTTCTCTAGGCTTTTAAAATATTTTATTCTTAACAATGGTATTCACTTGAGCTATACATCCATTATCCTTTGTTCTCGTTACATGACTGGCTCGCTTTATTTTCTGATCAGGCATTTAGATATCCCTTTCAAGATACAGCATAGAATAATGGATAGTGTGCTGGGCTTATTTCAGATCCTGCTTCTGATACTTAGTGGTTGTGTGGACCCAGGTAAGTCGCTTCACATCTCTGTGCCTCAGTTTCCTCACCTGTAAGGTGGAGGTTATAATGCTGGTCCCAGTATTATTGTGAAGATCATACGAAACGTCCATAGAGTGCTTGGCAAAGTTTAAAGCACTATTTAAATGTCATTATTTTTATTTCCCTCTGCAAACTTCTGATCTGATGCCTCAAGGCAACATGAATGTGACCCTGGGTTCTTAAAGGATACTCCAGCAGAGCACAAGTTTTGGCATGTCAGAAAAACCACAGACTGAGTCTGCTCCTAGACCAGCCTCTATAAGTACAGAGAGGCTCGTGTCCTAGGGGTCCCACTCCTGATGATACAGTCCTTGGTCACGGCATCCAGGAAACAGAGACAATTACAAAGTGGCCCTTGGTCCAGTGCCAGCCTCTTTTACTCCTCTAGTGATGGTGGTAGAGCAGCAGGGAAAGGTAGAGCAGAGGGTGCAGACTCACAGTTTTGGGGTCATTTGTCAACTTTACTAGGCTATTAGTCCTATAAGTGGGATACCCTAATCCAATGACTTTTACCTTCTTCCAGAGGAACTGAATCATATCAATGCCGATGTTCTCATTGTTATAAATGAAACCAGGAGTCAAGAGGAAGACCCAACTAGATTTGGGGATGGCTCATGGGCTCTTCTTGGAAAGGCAGTGGGTGGGGTTGATTTTGTCATGACCCCAAAGGCAACCCCAGCCCATCAATTTGGGTTATATTTGGTCATCTTTCATTGCATAAGTATTTGCCAAAATATCACTGTGGCCAGGTGGAGTGTTAATTGGGAGTTGCCTGCTTGGGTGGTTACCTGAACAAACAGACCTCTCATGGCTACTGGCTTCCTTGTTAAATCTCTCTTTTGAGTTCACAAGCAGTTTGGGGTATGAATACCACAGAGATTACTAATACTGGCAAAAATGTTCTCTCTGATTGGCTATCCACCACTATGTCTGCCTGAGAAGAGAAAAATCTACTTTCCCTTTTGAGTTAATTTCCTCTTTCTCAATCTTATTCCTGATACTTTTGTTGAGTCCTTTCAGTTGTGTCCAATTCTCCTGACCCCACTTGTGGTTTTCTTGGCAAAGATACTGGACTGGTTTGACATTTCCTTCTCTCGCACATTTTATGGACGAAGAAACTGAGACAAATAGGGTTAAGTGATTTACCTAGGATCACACATCTAGTAAACAGCTGAGGTCAAATTTGAATTCAGGTCCTCCTGACTCTAAGGCAGGTGCTCTATCCACTGCACCACCTAGCTGCCCTCACTGTCCTCACACTTAAGTATCGTAAATGACCATACACTTTGAAATGAAACTTTAAATAGTGTTTAAAGGAAGATGTGCACATACTCCCAGTGGCTCCAGTAAATGGCCTTGACCCTCTTCCCCTTCCTTCCCATTCTCCCATCAAGAGAAGAAATGGGAAATGAATGGGTCAGGTAGGAAAATAGATGGCTTCCCCCAAATCCAGGAAAGCAAGAGGTAAGAGAGGTGCTGTGAACTGGATCTGGGTCATACCACTGGTCATCACAGCTGCTGATCAATTTGAATCTTTTTCCTCAGCTCTCTCTCCCTACCTCTACACACCCTCTGCCATGTTGGGAGGTCTCAGCTCCCAATGCTGTTACAAAGGCAATGGCCACTCTATCCTCTCTCTTGCCTTCTCTTCATTATCACCTGTCGGGGGAAGTTCCAAAGACTTGGGGAGCTCTGTGTAATATATACCAGTGACAGACACTCTCAGACCCACCAAATCTCCCTGGCAACAGTCTGAGGGAGAAGGACCACAGCACCATGGGAGTAACTGTGTTTTATAAGCCAACATCTGTTGCAGAGAATGAAGAGGTAGAGACGTTTTTACAAAGAACTAATAAGACCACCCAAATTAAATCATTTGGGGTGTATACATTCAACACACACACACACACACACACACACACACACACACACATACACATACGCGCGTGCGCACACACACTTTAATATTTGGGCAATTAGGCGGTTCCATAATGCATAGAGCACTGGGCTTGGGATCAGGAAGACTCATTTTCATAAATTCAAATCTCACCTCAGACGCTTACTAGCTATGACCCTAGGCAAGTTACTTAACCCCAATTTCCTTAAACATCTGGAGCCATCTCCAGTTGTCCTGATGTATATCTTGCCACTGGACTCAGAGGGCTCTGGAGGAGAGAGTAAGGCTGATGACTTTGCACAGTCCTCTCTCATTTAATCCAATTCACTGTAAGTAATGACATCACCTCCCAATGTCATGGTCCTCTTCGAGAATGAAGGAAAAACAACAACTAACCACCACAACCACAGGTATGTAAAACATCTCTAGGTGGTGATAGAGTGCCAGGCTTGGAGTGGGAAAACCTGAGTTCAAATCCAGATTCAGATACTTTCTAGCTGTGTGACCTTGGGCAAATCACTTCACCCTATTTGCCTCAGTTTCCTCATCTGTAAAATGAGCTGGAGACTCCAAACCACTTCAGGATCTCTGCCAAGAAAACCCCAAATGGAGTCATGAAGTGTTGGGCATAACAAACAACGAACAACAACAAACAACATGAAAACTCCTCCCCAAAAGTGACCATGAGAACAGACACAATTATTGCCCTTTGTGCCTATTTTCCCACCGATTTGATAAAATTTTAATGAGGACCATTTATGTAAGCATCAAGCACATCCTTGGTAATAGCACTGCTAGTAAAAAGGCCAGTTTTTGTTAGGGATAGTCCTTAGCTGGACACATCTGAAGCATTACACAATTACTAAAAGTTGTTAAGAACACAACATTCAGGGGGCAGCTAGGTGGCGCAGTGGTTAAAGCACCGGCCCTGGATTCAGGAGTACCTGAGTTTAAATCTGGCTTCAGACACTTGACACTTACTAGCTGTGTGACCCTGGGCAAGCCACTTAACCCCCATTGCCCCGCAAAACAAAAAAAACAAACAAAAAAACAAACAAAAGAACATAACATTCCACTGTGTTCAATGTTTGTTGGTTCTTCAAGAGCCTTTGAATTGGTAGAGCAAAATACCACCTCCAAGAGCCTCCTTCCATCCAAGTTTCATGTGGCCACAGCCAGAATTACTCAGAATCTCTTGAATGATATGTGTATATCTTGGACAGATGGTACAAATGGACAATGAGTTTGGGCCAAAATCAGATAAGAAGAGGAGAGAAGTTGGATTGCCTTAGAAAAATTTCAAAGCTCTTTCCTGATTCCAAATGCCTCTCAGAAACAAAAGTAAGTTTTTTTTAAATACAAATATTGTATTAATGTAGCTGTTGGCTACACATGAGTGTTGCTAGTTGTTCATAGGGCAATGAAGAAACATGAGGTGGGTGTGAGTAGGCTGCAACACATAATGAACAAGGAACTTTGTAGAAAAACAGGAGTCAAGAATGTTATCAGAGCGGGCAGCTAGGTGGTGCAGTGGATAAAGCACCAGCCCTGGATTCAGGAGGACCTGAGTTCAAATCTGGCCTCAGACACTTGACAATTATTAGCTGTGTGACTCTGGGCAAGTCACTTAGCCCTCATTGCCCCGCAAAAAAAAAAGAAAAAGAAAAAGAATGTTATCAGAGAAATGTATGCTTTAAAAAGGCTGGGCTGGGTATGTGGCAGGAGTAATATAACCAATGGACTGCCCATATGTTCTGCTGGTGTGTTTGTGATGATGGGGGAAGTCAAGCAGGGGATTTAGCATGTTGGTTGGACCCCCTGTGATGGACTTGTGGAAGGACATGGACAAAAATCACCCAGGAAGGGTAGGCATGGGTGGGTTGCAATCTGCACCACTGGAAGGAACATCAGCCAGTGAACAAACATTTATTAAGCACCTACTGTGTGCTGGAAACTGGAGAAACAGAGAAAAGCAAAAAGCATGGTCCCTGTCTTTCCTGCCCTATCCTATGGGGGATGGGTATGTAGAAGAAATGTGCAAAATAGATGAAAGTAATGGGAAAGGGGAGGGAACTAGGAACTGGGGGATAGGGAAAGGTCTCCTGAAGAAGGTGGGCTCCAAGCTGAAGCTTGAAGAAAGCCAGAGAAACTAAACAGAGGTGAGAGGAGCACAGCAATTCAGGCATCAGGGACAGCCAAGGCAAAGGCAGGGAGATGAGAAACGGAGAATCGTGTTCTCTGGTACAGGAAGGGGTGGGGGAGAACTGATCCAGAACTGATCCAGGACTCCCAATGGGTCCTCCTTTGGAGAGGTGTGAGACAGGCATGACTCTGGAGGAGGGCCACTTCTACATTCGGCTAGGAGGTGGATATGGAGGGGGAGGGGACTAGGGAGACAAAGAGCCCTAGGCCTTCTCAGAGTCCAGCTGGGTGGAGCTGTTGAAAAGCTGCCATCCGGTCTCTCCAGCTGGCAGCCAGAGCCAGAGAGGTGACCTTGGCAGGAGAGAGAGAGAGAGAGAGAGAGATAATGGGAGACACAGAGACACAGAGTGAGAGACAGAGAGACAGAGGGGGAGGGGGAGAGAGAGAGAAAGAGAGAGAGATGGGAGAGTAAGGATAGGAGAGGGAGAGGGGGACAGGAAGAAGAGGGAAAGAATGAGAGAGTCTGGAAGGAAGGTCAGGAGAGATAAGGAGAGGAGAGGAGAGAAGGAAAGGAGACCTAAGTCTCTCTGATACATAGTCAAGGTTCCCCATCCCATCCCCTCCCAGTTCCTTCCGATGTCCCTGAGCGGGGTTTGAGATAAGTGTGACGGGCCCAGAATGGGATTCTGGGGTGAGGAGGGACAGAACTAGTTTCTGTGTCCCCCCTGGAGGTGGGATACATACGGATGGACCTCATCCTGAGGGGGGGGGAAGAGGTTGATAGCCTCAGAGGACAGATCTTCTGACACTCTGTGCTCTTATGGGTGCCCCAGGTTCCATTGTGTCCCCCAAATGAAGTATCACCATTTTCCCCTCCCAATTCCCATTCCTTCACCATGCCTCCCTACAGAAACCTTGAGGAGAGAGCAATAAGGTGACCTGGAGAGGGGAAAGCTGTGTGGGAGTAGACCCTGGAACCCCTCCTTCTGCTCTCCCATCCCCCCACACCGGGCAGCTGAGTGGACTGCGCTGCAAATAGCCAGGGGAATGAATGAGTCAGTGAGGCTGGAAATAACCCCTCCCCGGCCTCCCCAGACAATGGGGGAGGGAGAGGGGCAGTGCCCCCAGCTGCCTGAGACCTAGAGGCTGGAATCCAGAGAAACTGGTGCCCAGCTCCCTGTGCCAATGGACTCTGGAGTCAGGGAGGGGGTGGACCATTGAGCTGTGAGCAAGCTGGGTAGAGCAGTGAGCGCTGGCTTAGAACTATGATTGCTGCTCCTACTTCTTTATAAATAAAGGATCCCTCCCTCTTCCTCCCCACACCCTCACCAAGTCAATCATCAATCAAGTGTTTACCCAACTTCCAGAGGTGGGAGGTCCTTTTTCATGGGCCACCAAGCCAGACCACAGGGCTCTGCCCAGGGGAGCTAACGCCAGGATTGAAGTCTGAGCCCTCTGGCACCTGTCCTGTAGACATGAAGTGACTCATAGTGCAGCACTTCCCCTACCTCCCCTTTAGCCACAAGACTCACAGTCTTCGACCCCACTCACCGTTCTGCAGAGAGGAAGGCTGAACCCTCACTCTCTCCAACAAAGGACCAGATAACCGAAGGGCCTGAGGGTCCCATGAAAGCCCTAATCCCTAGGGGCAAGAGGGTCATGGGTTTTATTAGTGGTTCCTATAGTGCATATACACTGATACTTCAAGGACCTGTGATTTCCCTTGGTGTGGGAACTCCTCCACTTAGAAGGGTGCCTCGTGCCCAGAGGAGTTAAGTTGACTCACTCTTGGTCACATAGTTGGTAAGAGTCACAGACTATTTAAGCCCAGGTCTTCAGGATTCCAAGTTCAGGTCATTTTCTCCTTCCTCTTCCCTTTTCAATTTAAAACTGTTCCGATTAGATTTTTTTATTAGGGGAAAAAAACAACCCAATCCAAATTGTTTTGATTAGCATCGGAGGGCTCTAGGCAAATACATTCTTACTCTAAGCCTGTTGAGGCAGACTCCATCCCTGGTCAGAAGACTGTCCTTCCTATATTTTAAGTCCAGATCCAAATATCCAATTTCCTTCTCAAACAACTTCCTCTTAACTGTTCACTTCCCAAACCTTCCTTTTTCTTTTAAGTTTTCTTTAACTTCCGTGAGTAGTAGAAATGAAAAGAACACCTTTGTCTTTTTTTTTTTTTTTTTGCGGGGCAATGGGGGTTAAGTGACTTGCCCAGGGTCACACAGCTAGTAAGTGTCAAGTGTCTGAGGCCGGATTTGAACTCAGGTACTCCTGAATCCAGGGCCGGTGCTTTATCCACTGCGCTACCTAGCTGCCCCCACACCTTTATCTTTAAGATTTTTGTTTTCTTGCCAAAATTTTCTTAATCTTTATCAGTATTGAGGTTTTTGTTGTGACCGTCTCCATCTACTTGAAACAATTTCTCCAACATGTTCAAAAAAGGAACTGGGATAAGAAGGGTCTTACATTGATGTAGACTGGGAATAGATAGAGATTATAAGTATTAAAGTCACCAGAAGAAAAAAAGGTGAATTGGTAGGAGGGAAGGTAATTAGGGAAAGACAATACTAAGAAGTATGTTTGTTGTTCTGTCCTTTCATTTATTTCTGACTCTTTGTGTTTTCATTTGGGGTTTTCTTGGCAAAGATACTGGAGAGGTTTGCCATTTCCTTCTCCAGCTCATTTTACAGATGAGGAAACCGAGGCAAACAGGGTGAAGTAACTTGCCCAGGGTCACACAGCTAGGAAGTATCTGATTCCGGATTTGAACTCAGGTTCTCTTGACTCTAAGCCTGGCACTCTATCTACTATACCACCTAGAGATGCTTTTTTTTTTTTGGTGAGGCAATTGGGGTTAAGTGACTTGCCCAGGGTCACACAGCTAGTAATTGTCAAGTGTCTGGGGCCGGATTTGAACTCAGGGACTCCTGAATCCAAGTCCTATGCTTTATCCACTGCACCACCTAGCTTCCCCCTAGAGATGCTTTTCACACCTGTTGTTATTGTTTGTTCTTCATTCTCGAAGAGGAGCATGACATTGGGAGTTGATGTCATGACTTGCAGTGAATTAGATTAAATGAGGGAGGACTATGCAAAGTCACCAGCCTCACTCTCTCCTCCAGAGCCATCTGGGTCCAGTAGCAAGATATACCTCAGGATGACTGGAGATGGCTCCGGATGTTTTAGGTAATTGGGGTTAAGTAAGTTGCCTAGGGTCATAGCTAGTAAGCGTCTGAGGTGAGATTTGAACTCAGGTTCTCCTGACTCCAGGCCTTTTGCTCTATGCACTACAGAGTTACCTAGCTGCCCTTAAGAAGGTATGTCTAAGAGGTAGCTGGGGTTGCAGTGGATAAAGCACCAGCCCTGGATTCAGGAGGACCCGAGTTCAAATCTGGCCTCAGACATTAGACACTTACTAGCTGTGTGACCCTGGGCAAGTCACTTAACCCTCATTGCCCCACAGGAAAAAAAAGGAAGGTATGTCTGACTCCATTTTACTAAATCAACCTTATCTCATACTATTTCCTTTAATAAACTCCATTTGACCCAGTCAGAACTATCTACTCCAGCCTTCTCTGGAGTCTTAATGTCATTTCTCACACCTTCCTCCATTCCCCAACCTGGAAGGAATTCCCATCCGCAACCCCTACCCCATCCCACTGTTAGAATCTTTCCCTTCCTTCAAGCCTTCACTCAGTGGCTGCCACCTCCATGAAGCCTTCTCTGCTCACCCCTCATGCTCTTCTTCAATGTGTGTGACCCTGCACGATTTGCTCACCTCTTGGAACACTATTTTTCTCATCTCTAAAATGTAAAGAACAGTTCTTTCCCTCTCTTCCCTCCATGCCATTGTAAGGAAAGTGCTTAGCAAACCTATAAAGACTTTAAGATTCTGCGATTTCATCTGTTCGGGTACTCCATGCTGAAGGAGATCTTGACCCTAATGGTCTCAGAGAATTGCTGTGGCCCCAAAGATCATTACCCCACAGCCAACCTAGTGATACTCTTCAAATTTAGCCAGGCTGGTCCTCACGCAGCTACTTGGCCTGTGGATAGAGCCTAAGATCTAGAATTGGGAAGACCGAGTTCAAATTTGGCCTCAGACATTGACTTGCTATGTGATTCTGGACATTTTAGTTCCTGTTCGCCTCAGTTATTCTCATCTGTAAAGTGGGGACAATTATAGCATCTCCCTCCTGTTGTGAGGATCCAGTGAGATGATATTTGTAAACTGCTTTGCAAACCTCGAAGGGCTACATAAATTCTAATTCTTAGCCACAGGCTATTGCTGGAAGGAAGCTCATGAGCTCTGTCACTGGCTTGTCATGGCTTTTGAGGATGTAGAGTCGCTTCTGCACCACAAGTAGGCATCAGAAGAAGATTTCAAAGCAGGCAAATTTTAAAGTACTCTGGAAAATGGTAGAGTTGTTGTTTTAAGCTGAAAGAATGACTAAGGGGGGCAGCTAGGTGGCGCAGTGAATAGAGCACCAGCCTTGGATTCAGGAGGACCTGAGTTCAAATCTGACCTCAGACAATTAACACTTACTAGCTGTGTGACCCTGGGCAAGTCACTTAACCCCAATTGCCCTGCAAAAAAAAAAAAGAAGAAGAAGAAGAATGACTATGTATGATTGGTATGAATGGTATAGACACAAACTCTATATTCCCAGACCTCTAGATGAGAGAAAGAAAGCAAAACCTGGAGGTGCTCTAACCAGGGAGGCCCCCAAACAAAGGTGCTCCTCCCTTCATCCCAAGGGCTTTCCCCTCCTCACACATTGCCTAGTACTTATTCTATCCCTATTTCAGACAAATGTGTAAAAGGCAATGCAACCTAATAGGTAGAGGATCAGCATCAGAGTTACTGAAGTCTCACCTCTGACCTATAAGAGGTTGTATAGTTGACTTCTTGGGGCACCAGGTGACTCTGAGACTAAATGACAGAGAAGTCTGCCTTGGTAGAAGCACTGTCCTGATCCGGAAGTTCTGTATAGCAATGGAGTTCTAGTACCCAACACCCTAGATTTATAGAGAGTTCAATGTCTATGGGTTGTCTCCCCTGAATGTAAGCCCCTTGAGGGCAGGGATTGCTTCATTTTTGTGTGTGTGTCTTTGTATAGCGCCTGGCATATTGGAGGCACTTAATCAAGGCTTCTTCATTGACTTATTGATTTAGGAAGAAAGATGGAAGCTGAGTTCCAAAGAGGTTAAGTGACATGTCCAAGGCCACACAGGTAGCAAATGATAGAGGTAGAATTTGTACCCAGGTACTCAGACTCCAAAATGTAGCACTCCTTCTACTATATTAGGCTGAACAACCCTTTAGAGCCTTGGTTTCCTCATCTGTAAAATGGTGTAACCATAGTGGATAGAACTCTAGGTCTGGGGCCAGGAAGACCTGGGTTCAAATCTAGCCGCAGACACTTCCTAGCTGTGTGACCCTGGGAAAGTCACCTCACCTCTGCCCGCCTCAATTTCCTCATCTATAAAACAGGGATAATCCCTTCCAGGATTGTTGTGAGGATCAAATGAGATTGTATTTATAAAGCACTTGGCACAGGGTCTGGCACATAGTAGGCACTATATAAATGTTTATTTCCTTCCCTGCGCCCCATAGTGCCTCCCTCACAAGTTTTACGCTGAGTCTGAAATGGGATAATCTGAGTAAAGCTGGTTTCCATCCTTAGAGGACTGTGTAACTGTCGATTTTCATTGTTATGATTTCCTGAGGGACTGAAGCTGAGACTATTAGGCGGTAGACAGCAGGAGTCATAAATAATTTATCAGGAACCAACCCAGGTTAGAAAAATCCCTATATACAGACAGGACCTAGATGGGCAGCTCCCCCTGCCCCAGGGCATAGGTGATGGCTAGGCCAAGAGCCCCATAGGACTAGACTGGGTACACTGGGGAGTCAGAGTTCAGCTATGGGGAGGAAGAGGGAGGAGGTCGTGTGATGACCTTGGAGTCTGGTATAGAGTGGAGGGTATTGGCCTTGGGGTCAGGAGGCCTCTGTCTGACTTTCAGCTCGAACACTTACTGACCATGAGGAAGTCCTAACTCTAAGCCTCAGTTTCCTCTTCTGAATAATGGAGGGAGGAATTCTCTCCTGGTGCTTTTGTGAGGAAAGTGCTTTGAAAGATGATACGCTTGCCCACAGTTAGTGGGCTACCTGTCGTCCCCCCGGGTCTCTCCTCCCCTCGCCTTCCACCACAGGCTCATCAGATGGTAAAGCCAGAAGGAAATGCAATGATCTAGTTGGGTTTGTGGGACCTCAGGAGAAGTCCAGGTGAGGCTGGGGACAATGGGGTTGGGACCCACCAAGGAGAGAACACGGTGAGTGGGGCCACTACCCTGAGCGGCTCCCCACAGCCTTCTCTCTGTCCCTTGGGCCAGGATGAGGTCCAGACCCTCAGAGGTCCAGAGCAATGCTGCTGGGTGGGGGCTGGCACCCAGGGAGCAGAGTGAAGGCTATGAGGATCGAAAGATGGCGATGGAGGAAGGCACAGTTGGTGTGTCACGGCAAGCCCAAGTCTGGTTGTAGAACTGAGATCCACTCTAACAGGATGCAGGCTCTAGAATGGGAAGAGGCCTTAGAGATCTTAGGGTCTGAGCCACTTAGCATACAACTGAGGAAACTGAGGCTTAGAGAGAGGTTAGGTGACTTTCTCAAGGTGATAATGGTGGTCAAGAGCAGATTTGGGGTTTGACCTAGGTCCGCTGACTTCAAGTCCAGAGCTCTTTCACTGATGTTTGAAGGACACAGGGTGGCTGGTCATGGGAGAAGGGTTACCATGATGCAGTAAGTGATTAACGATTGTTTGTTAACTGACTGCTGTGACTACTGGCCTCTTCCCTTTCTGAGCACTGTTGAGTGCCCAGGCAAGGACAATCCACTCAGGCTTTATCTAGGGATTGAGTGGGAGAAGAGAGCCAGTTTAGGTCAAGTGTTGGAACTTCCCGAGAGTTCCCCCACCTCCCTTGGATGAATCTCTATCCATATTTGACTTCCTGTCCTAAGAAAAAAGGAGTCTTAGTTCACTCACTGAGAAGACCCCAACCTCCTATTTTCTTTCCCCCATATACCTGGGACCCAGGAGGGACCAAGGTGTGCTCTAAAAACTTTTCTCTTAGTCTCCATGCTGTCCCGGCTTCCAAAAACCAAGCCCCCTTCTCCAAAGCTCTCTCTTCCCCCCAAGCTTCTTAGCCCAGAGGTTGAGAATATTCCCTTAAGAGAGGTTCTAAGCCGTCCAGATCTAGCACCCAGAGCCAACTAAGCATGAGTCCCAATGTATTGATCTAGAACTTACATAGGGTACAGGGGCAGGCCTGCCCTAGGGGTGATAAAGAGGATCACACTTTCCACCCCAATCTAAACCACGTGCCCTGGGCTTCTGGAATGACCCACCAGGGGCCACACAAGGGGAGCTGGAACCAGGGTTGGGGTGGGGAATTGAAAGGCTTGGAACAGAGACCCCAGGACCAAGATCTAAGATGTGGAACCTGGAACTCTATCCAAGGTCCAGCCAAGAGTTGGGGTAGCGGGGGAGGAGAGAACGAAAGCTTTTCTATCGGGCCTGTTAGTGGGGGGAAGGTAGAGGATGCTCCCCTGGGGCAGGCCAGAGAGGATCCAGGCTGCGGCCCCTCAGATTTTGATCTCAGTTCTGAAGGTCTGCTGCACATGCTCCGGGTGGGGGTGGCGTCGGGCACGGATGGTGAGGCTCCCGTCATCGCCAAGGGCTGAGGTCACGGATGTGGGGTCCACATCTTCTGGGAGCTGGCATTTGTGGGTGAAGGTATTCATGACAGTGCCATCCGGGGCCAGCTGGGGGTAGAGGAGGCAAGGGGTCAGTACAAGTCAGTTGGGCCTTGCTGTGACCTTCCGGAAGGAAACAAGTCCCTCATAATCTTCCCTTTTCTCTCTAAACCCTGTAAAACACAGACTAAGATGTGCTGGGGCAGTGAGGAGGGTGTGGCCAGGGTGGGGTGACTGTGAGCTAAGTACACCAGATGGTGGCCAGTCCTTAAGAGCCTATACAGGGGGGCAGCTGGGTGGCACAGTGGATAAAGCACAGGCCCTGGATTCAGGAGGACCTGAGTTCAAATCCAGCCTCATACACTTGACACTTACTAGCTGTGTGACCCTGGGCAAGTCACTTAACCCTCATTGCCCTGCAAAAAAAAAAAAAAAGAAAAGAAAAAAAAGAGCCTACACAGGGGGCAGCTAGGTGGCACAGTGGATAAAGCACCAGCCCTGGATTCAGGAGGACCTGAGTTCAAATCCGGCCTCAGGCACTTGACACTTACTAGCTGTGTGACCCTGGGCAAGTCACTTAACCCTTATTGCCCCTCCAAAAAAAAAAAAGAGCCTATACGATATGTCCAGGTATGTTCCCCCCGAACTACCTTTGTTCAGTTGAGTATGTTTAAAATGCTCTCAGACCCAGAATGGGGTGGGGAGGGGCACAGGGGCACTTAGTGGCAGGGGGACCTCAGCAAATGGAATGGAGGTTAAGTGAGGGGTATGGAGGAGAGAGGGAGGAGGAGGAGGATGGAGATCAGTTAGGGAGGTTGGGCCTCAATTGAGGGGAATAGGAGCCCAGGGAGGCAAATGGGGCTTAGTGAAGGGGCTGGGGGCTCAGGGAGAGGTGACTGGGAATGAGTAAAGGAGTTGAGGAGTTAAGGAGATGAGGTTCAATAAAGGGGATGGGACTCAGCAAGGGGAAGGAGTTTCTGATCAGAGAGGGGTTTGGCGAGGGGGAGGAGGATTCAACGAGGAGATTAGTGAAGGAGATAGCGACCCATCAAGGAGAAGGAAAGAGTCCCAGGGAGAAGGATGCAGGTTCTCTTCTAGGGGCGGGAGTGGCTTATGTTGTTCTCAGGAATCCACTCTAGGAACCCATAGGAAGAGTGTCCAGATCCATAGGAATGAAGTGTCTTTCCTGGAATTGCTTTCCCTTCCTTAGGTACCTGTCTTCATCAAGTGCCCACCACATAAAGCCAGCTTAATACTCAGGCCTACGTGGCTCCTCCCAGTGGCCCCTGGCCAGGACATAGCGTTCTGAAGGTGGCAAGAGGGAGCATGAGTCATGTCCAGCTACTGGGCATCAGGACTGGCACATGCCTGGGCCGTCTGGGGCTGGCACCAGGGTCGTCTGCAGGGACAACTGTGGGTGGTAGCTATGCTGGTTTTCCCTTCCTGCTCCCTGAAAATAGGACGTGGTCCAGTCCCCCAGAGTCCATCTTTCAGAGCTGACTACATTCCTGACCCGTTGCTGGTACCCACCCGTGGCTCACTTTGAATCAACAGGGCATCCTAATGGGATTTCTACACCAGTGCCTCCCCTTCTACAAACAGGGAAACTGAGACAAAGGATGAGAAGATGGCTTGTGGCAAGAGTCCGGTTATAGACGCAGATTGACCACTACTCACCATTGGTCTCATTGAGAAGACCTGGGCCTCAGGACTGGCCCTGATATTTGTTAGCTGAGTGACTTTGGAAAATCATTTCTCTTCTCTAAAGCTTAGTTTCCTTCTCTGCAAAATGGTCATAATAATCCTTGCACCACCTATCTTACACAGCCTTTTCTTTATAAGGAAAGAACTTTGCAAACTCTAAAGGATTATGTAAACATGAGTTATCACTGTTATTGTTTGAGCATCTAGTAAGGTCTTGATAAATACTTGTTCATTCATTGATAGGTTGCAGACAGATTTATTGTGTCCAAGCGGGCCATATTTTCATTATTTTGGAGCACAGTCTCTCTTTTTCTGGGGCTGCTACTGAGAAATGAGCAGTGAGGCAGGGGAAACCCTTAGTGAGGTCCCTGGTGCCTAAATTGCCCCCAGTGGCACTCTGTCTAATGTCTTCTTTTCTATTTTAAATTTTTATAGGGCAATGAGGGTTAAGTGACTTGCTCAGGGTCACACAGTGTCTAATGTTTTCTTTCACCCCACAAGCCTTAGAGGCTTCAAGGGTGGGCCAGGGCTGGGTAGGAAATTAGGTTTATGAATCCTGAAAAGCAGGGCTCCCAGCTCCCTGAGGAAGGGAGAATTGCTGAACGGGAGACTGGCTGATACTCACTCCCTTCCTGTCTCCATCGGGATCTGTCCCCTCCGTGTCCTTCCCAAGCATATCTCCCATCCAGTCTCTGCTTCTGTCTCTGATACCCTGCCCCATTCCTTTATCTCCTACCTCCTCAAACCTTGCCACACCTCCCCTTATGCTTTGTTTTCACATTAGCTTCATTTCCAAATATGTCCCTTTCTTCTCCCCTCCCCAGACTGATATCCTCTTGCAACAAAGAATAGAAAAGAGGAGTAAATTAGTTAGTTCAGCAGAACTAACCAAGACACAGAGTCAGGCAATATATACGGTATAACAGACCCATAGTCCCCCACCTCTGCAAAGACAGTCAGAAAGTGAATTTTGTCATCTCTTCTCCCGAACCAAGCTTAGTCATGGTGAATCATCATGCTGCTTTGCATCCTATTGCCTCCCCCCCATCTCCTTTTGCCCCCTCCTCACCTAATTTCTCTCCCTTTCCACTTCTTCTAATCCTGTTTAGGTTTTCCTAACCACTCCTGCTTGCCGATTTTGCCTGGGGAGGCTGGAGAAGCCTGTCTGGGGAGATCCCAAAGGAAGAAGGCAGAGGAGGCTGGGCCAGGAGGGATGGATGGGATGCTCAAGCCTAACTGGGACAGGACATAACTCACCTTTTCAGCCCGCACCTCAATCTGGTTGTTGGATGTGGTGACAATGATGTCCTCTGGGGAGAAGTCACTCACATCCACTGCAAACTGGTAGGAGTCTCCCAGGGTCTTGATGTTGCCTGTGCCCCCAGAGCGGGCTGCTGTGGCAGGGGTTGGGGATGGGGAATAGGAGATGGAGTGACTTTAAGACCTCATTGTGAGGAGGCTGACTGCCTCTCTTTTCTCTTCCCAAACACCCCTTAGATGATCCATAAAAAGTTGAAGCTGGAAGAGACTTTAGTGATGATCTAATCTCTAAGATTAGATGAAAGAGACCTTAGAGATGATCTAATCCGCCCCCTCTTTTACAGATGAAGAAACTGAGGCACAGAGATGAAGGAGTTGCCTGATTAGAACCCAGGTCCTCCCTGTGACTCCAAATCCAGTGCTTTTTCCATTACACCATGCCATCTGGGTTTTTTCCCATTCCAGAGTGATGACAGTCCTGGGCCCCACATGTCTCAGCCGTAGCCCCTCCCCAACTCCTCCCCTCCTAGTTTTTCAGCTACCTCCAAACCCTGACACATTTCTCCATTCTCCCTCCCTCCCTTCCGTCCCCCCCCCCCGCCAGCCATCTTCAGAATAGCGGGCCGTGGGTCCTCTCTGAAAAACTCTAGGCTCCTATCATTACAAGGAATCAATACACTGGAATCCTGATCATTTCCCCAATTTTCTTCCTGACAAGAATTGCTCATAGGGTTAGAGCCAGAAGGGGCTTTAGAGGTCATCTGGTCCAACCCTCTCAATTTACAGATGAGGAAACTGAGGCCCAAGAGGTTAAATGACTTGCCCAAGGTAATACAGGAAGCACGTAGCCAGGATGCAAACGAGATCTTCTGACTTTGGCTAAACAACAGCAAAGAACCTCATCGACCTTTTGGGACCACACCTGATTCTCCACCTGTTCTTTGGAGCGGCTTCTTTCCACTTTTTCCACTTCTATTCTCTTGGCCACACCTGTCCAGCAACTCACACCTGCCCCACCCCAGCTCCCACAGCACCTCCTCCTGGCAGATTTGGCTATAACAGACTTTCGGAAAAGAGCGTCCTGTGGGTCGGTGCACGCTTATGCCTCTGTCTCCCTCCCAGCTGTGACAAAGAGACCACGCTCCCTGGATCTCCTACCTTCTCTCTTTCCCTACACACCCCAACTTGCCTGGAAAGCCCAAAGGCTCAGTGTGGGGCCGCATGAAGCTGCCGAAATCCTCAGAAAACATGCTCAAAGCCTTCTCCATGGGCAGGTCCCGGGTGGTGGGGTTGTGGGAGGCTGAGGAGGCTGAAGAAGAGGAGGAAGAGTGGAAACTGTGTTCCGCTCGGAAGGTAGAGGAGGTCTTGTGGCTCATTCACTAGGTGGGGGGAGGGCTCTGTCCCAGGAAGCACAGGGAGGCACAGCCAGGCAGGCAGGCTGCTCTAAGGGAATGCTTGGGGCCCTGGTGATTGGGGCTTTATAAGGCCCTTGGCCACTCCAGGCTCTGGGCCAGCCCTCTTGTCCACTGGCTAAATATAGGTCTCTGGCAGGCAGTAGCAGGCCAGAGGAGGGGGGCTGGCGGGCCAGTGGGTGGGGACATGGGGGGTAGAAGGTTTTCCCGCTGAGATGTTGGTGCTGACATTCCAAACAGACTGGAAGCAGGGAGTGAGGCTGAGCTCATCCAGAAGCATTCCAGCCCTGCTGATAACGGGAGGGGGCTGTGAAGGGGGCAGGAGGGAGGATGGAGAAATGGAAGGTGGGGGGCAGTGAAGGTGGTGGCCACGGGGACCTGTTTAGGAAAAAAAAAAGAAAGAGGAGGATGAGGCAGAGGGAAAGACGGGGAGGAAGAGGGGGACTGGCATATAGGAGATCTGAAGCATTGGACCAGGGGCAACCTCCCATAAGGACCTGTTTAGGAAAGGGAGAAGGAGGAGGATGAAGACGGGGAAGGGTAGGAAAGAGAGAAGGAAAAGGGAGAGGAGAGTGAGGAGGAAGGAGAGAAGGGGAGGAAAAAGGAGACTACTGGACGTTAGGAAGGATGGGAGCACTGGATGAGGAGGGATCTTTCATAAGGACTAGTTTAGGAAAGGGGGAGGGAGGAGCGGGAAGGGAAAAGGGGGAGGGGAGAAAGAGAAGGAAAAGGGAGAGGAGAGGAACTGGAGGAGAAAGAGAAAGGAAAGAGAGAGAAGGAGAGGTAGGGGAAGAGAAGGAGAGGGAAAGGAGAGAGGTAGCCCCTTCAGCACTTTCAGACACAGGGTGTACCAAAGTTTGCTTTTGTTGATTTGTGACTTTCTTGCAAACCTATACCCTCTTCCTAACTTCCTGATTTTTGTTAAGGACACCGCCCTTTCAGCCACTAGGGATTATAACTTCAGTCATCCATGACCCTCTCTTCTCTCTCCTCCCTCACATCCAACCCACTGCCAAGTCTTTGTCTCTTCTATGTTGGCAAAATCTGTTGCATCCATCCTTTTCGCTTCACTCACATAACCGCTGTCCTGATTCAGACCCTTGTCACCTTAGGTGGCAAGGTTGGAGCAAGGTAGGAAAAGGCTTGAAAAGCCAAATGGGAGGCAACAGGAAGTCAATGAAGTTTCTTGAGCAGGGGAATAACATGGTCAGACCTACACTTTAGGAATATCACTTTGGCAGTTTATGTGAAGACTAGGCTGGAGAAAGAAGGGACTAGCCAGATGGAAACCAGTTGGAGTAATTGTTGCAATAGTGCAGGTAAAAGATAATGGGGGCTTTCACTAGGATGTATGAATAGGAAAAAAGGGGGATGGCTGTAAGAGCTGTGAAGGTAGATTAGCCAAGACTTGGCAGCTGATGTGGAGGGTGGGAGATAATGAAGAGTCAGAATGACTCTAAGTTCCTAACTGGGGTGATGGGATGCCCTTGACAGAAATGGGGAAGTTAGGAGCAAGGGTGCAATTGAGGGAAAAAATAAATTCAATCGCAAAGTAAGCATCATATGTAATGGGGATACATTAGAATCTTTTCCAGTAATTAGGGAAGTAAAGTAAAGATGCCAACCCTCCCCACTATTATTCTGGAAATGGTAGTAATAATAATAAGACAAGGGGCAGCTAGGTGGCACAGTGGATAGAGCACCGGCCCTGGAGTCAGGAGTACCTGAGTTCAAATACCGCCTCAGACACTTAACACTTACTAGCTGTGTGACCCTGGGCAAGTCACTTAACCCCAATTGCCTCACTAAAAAAAAAAGAAAAAAGAAAAGAAAAAACCAATAAGACTAGAGAAAAAAAGTAAAGGCAGAAAGATAGATAAAGAGGATATGAACAATCCCTACTTGCTGATATGATGGATTACTTGGAAAACCTCAGGGAATAGGCAACAAAACTAATGTAGACAATTAATAGCTTTGGCTAAGTTGCAGATGACAAAAACCTTCTCAAAAATCAACTGTATTTCTACATAATAATAAAAAAAATCTAAGAGAAAATAATAGAAAGGGAAATAGCTAGAAGAGGCACAAAACCTTGGGGATCGATGCATCAAAGCTCACAAAAGACTTGTATAGATTTAATTACAAAGTGCTCCTTAAAGAAATAAAAAATAACTTATATAGCTGGAGGAATATTCAGTGCTCATGGCTAGGCTGTGCCAATATAATAAAAGTGACAATACTGCCAAGGTTAATTTTCAATTGTAATGCTATGCCAATTGAATTTCCAAAGGGATACTTTATAGAATTTTGTATGGAAAAATAAAAAGATCTAGAATGTCAAGGGAAATTATGAAAAGAGGTAGTTATGGGACAGCTAGGTGGCATAGTGGATAGAGTACTGGCCCTGGAGTCAGGAAGACCTGAGTTCAAATGTGATTTCAGACACTAGCTGTGTGACCCTGGGCAAGTCACTTAACCCTGATTGCCTCACACAGAAACAAACAAAAAGAGATAGGGACGAAAGGTGAATAGTACTTCCAGACTTCAAACTTTTATCAATCATCAAAGCCATCTGGAATTGGTTAAAAAATAGAAAGATCAGTGGAACTGACTAAAAAAAGAAAAATCAGAAACAATGGAACTCAATAATTCATTTTTTATAAACTGGAAAACACAATCAACTTAGGAAAGAACTATCCATTTGATAAAAACTGCTGGGAAAGTAGTCTGGCAGAAATTAGACTAATATCTTATGCCTTATTCCACAATAAATTTTAAATAGGTACACAACCTTAATATTAAATATTATACTATAAAAAGAAGAGAAACAGATCATATATCTCTCACAGACACAGTTAGAAGATGTATTCTCTACTAAACAAGGAATATAGACAACTACAAAAGATAAAATAGATAACTTTGCATGAAACTGAAAAGTTTCTGCAGGGACAAAATTAATGCACATACAATAAAAAGTCAAGTAGTCAAAAGGGAAAGAGTCTTTGATTCAAATTTCTCTGATAAGAGTCTGGTATCCAAGAGATACCTATATCTCTATGTAAAATCTACACAATATAGGTATCTCTTGGATACCAGACTCTCCATGATACCATAGGATATCAACAAGTAGTTCTCAAAAGAAGAATTGCAAAGTATTATTGTTGTTCTTGTTCTTCATTCTCCAAGAGGCCCATCACAGATGTCATGACTTGCACTGAACTGGATTTAAGTGAGGAAGGGCTGTGCAAAGTCACCAGCCTCACTCTTTCCTCCATAGCTATCTGGGTCCAGTGGCAAGGTATTTAGTTATCAGAATGACTAGAGATGGCCCCAGATGTTTAAGGCAATTGGGTTTAAGTGACTTGCCCAGGGTCACACAGCTAGTTAGTGTCTGAGGTGAGATTTGAACTCAGGTCCTCCCAACTTCAGGGCCAGTGCTCTATCCACTGCACCACCCAGCTACTCCACAAAGTATTAACAACTACATGAAAGAATGCTCCAAATCACCAATAACAAGAGAAAGGAAATCAAAACCCTGGGTTTCAGCTCACATCCTGCAAATTGGCAAGGGTAATGAAAGATCTGAATAGTTGTCGATGTTTAAGGGTTTATTGTAAGATAAGCTCGCTAATACATTGTTTTTTTGTTTTTTTGCGGGGCAATGGGGGTTAAGTGACTTGCCCAGGGTCACACAGCTAGTGAGTGTCAAGTGTCTGAGGCCGGATTTGAACTCAGGTCCTCCTGAATCCAGGGCCGGTGCTTTATCCACTGCGCCACCTAGCTGCCCGCTAATATACTGTTGTGTTTTTTTTTGGTGGGGCAATGGGGGGTTAAGTGACTTGCCCAGGGTCACACAACTAGTGAATGTCAAGTGTCTGAGGCTGGATTTGAACTCAGGTACTCCTGCATCCAGGGCCAGTGCTCTATCCCCTGCGCCACCTAGCTGCCCCCCGCTAATATACTGTTAATGGAGTTCTGAACACATACAACCATTTTGGAAAGCAATTTGGGAATAAAGAAAATAAAGTGACTAAAATGTTTAAAAACTTTTCACCAGAGTTCCATGACTAGGTTAATTCCTCAAGAAGGCCATTGATAAAAAAAGAAAGTCCCTATATGTACCAAAATATTTATAGCAACATTGTTTTATAACAAAGAATTAGAAACAAAGTAGATGTCTATTGATCGGGGAATGACTAAATAATGAATTGTGGTACAAGAAGATAATGGAATGACTCCACTATAAGAAATAATAAAATGCATATAATACGGATTCATGGAAAGATCTATATGAATTGATGCAGAGTGAAGTCAGCAGAACCAAGAAACGACATACACAGTGACTGCAACAATGTGAACAGAAGAATAACTATGCACAATCACACACACAATCAAAAGTGAATATTGCAATATTATAAAGATTGCAAGATTATATGCTGTTCAGTCGTGTCCAACTTTTTGTGACCCCATTTGGGGTTTTCTTAGCAGAGATACTGGAGTGGTTTGCCATTTCCTTCTCCAGCTCATTTTATAGATGAGGAAACTGTGACAAACAGAGTGAAGTGACTTGCCCAGGGTCACGCATCTAATAAGTGTCTGAGGCTAATTTGAACTCAGGAAGATAACTCCAGGCCAGGTACTTTATCCACTGTGCCACCTAGCTGAACAACTATAGCACAAAAGAAGAGAGATAAAACTCCCCTGGCAACACACCTTTGCAGAGGTGAGAGGACCACAAAGGTTACACATTGCACATATTTTTAGTTCAGTCATGTTGGTTTTTTCCTGTCTTTTTTGTCTTAAAAATACTATTTGGTACAAGGGATGGCTCTCTAGGAGAGGGAGGAGTGGGATACTGGGGAGTATTATGGTGATGTTTGAAAAGACATCAATACAAACTTATTTTTTAAAAAAAAATTGGTCAGACATGTTGAGTTTGAGGTGCCTATTCTGTATCTGCTTGGAGATGCCCAGCATGCATCTGGTGACATGAGACTGGAGCTCAGGAAACATTAATCAATCAACAAGTGCCAGGCACTGTCCTAGGTGCTGGGAACACCTTCCATTTGCTCTCTACATCTTGTATGTACCTACAAGAAGTAGCCTTTCCCAGTCCCTTCCCTCAGGACTAGTGCCTTTCCTCTCATGAAAATCTTTTTTTTTTTTTTTTTTTTTTAGTGAGGCAATTGGGGTTAAGTGACTTTCCCAGGGTCACACAGCTAGTAAGTGTTAAATGTCTGAGGCGGTATTTGAACTCAGGTACTCCTGACTCCAGGGCCGGTGCTCTATCCACTGTGCCACCTAGCTGCCCCTTCTCATGAAAAACTTTAATCTATCCTGTCTATATCTTGTTTGCACATAGCTTAAACTATTGTCTCATCCATTAGACTGTGAGTTTCTTGTATCCCCGGTGCCTGCCACATAGTAGGTACTTAAAAGATGGTTGTTGATTTGACCTAGTTATTTACACGTGGTCTCCCCTATTAGAATGTGATCCCCTTGAAAATTGGAACACTAATTCATTGTTGGTGGAGCTGTGAACTGATCTAACCATTCTGGAGAGCAATTTGGAATTATGCCCAAAGGGCGATAAAGCTGTGCATACCCTTTGACCCAGCAATACCACTTTTAGGTCTTTTCCCCAAAGAAATCATGGAAAGGGGAAAGGGACCCACATGTACAAAAATATTTATAGCTGCTCTTTACATGGTAGCAAGGAATTGGAAGTTGAGGGGGTGCCCATCAATTGGGGAATGACTGGACAATTGGGGAATACAATGGAATACTATTGTGCTGTAAGAAACGATGAGCAGGAGGAGTTCAGAGAAACCTGGAGGGTCTTGCGTGAGCTGATGATGAGTGAGATGAGCAGAACCAGAAGAACATTGTACACAGTATCATCAACATTGAGTGTTGACCTACTGTGATGGACTATATTCTTCTCACCAATGCAATGGTACAGAAGAGTTCCAGGGAACTCATGATAGAAGAGGATCTCCAAATCCAAGAAAAAAAAAAAAACTGTGGAGTATAGATGCTGAATGAACCATACTATTTCTTTTGTTTTTGGTGCTGTTGTGTTTTTTTTTTTTCTATTTTGAGGTTTTGCATCATTGCTCTGATTTTTTCTCTTATAACAGGACTAATGCAGAAATAGGATTAATGTTATTATGCGTGTATATATATGTGTATATAGATATATCTATATGTATATAGATATATAGATATAACCTATATCAGATTACCTGCTGTCTAGGGGAGGGGGGAGGGAGGGAGAAAAATCTGAAATTGTAAAGCTTGTATAAACAAAAGTTGAGAACTATCTTTACATGTAACAGAAAAAATAAAATACCTTATATGTAAAAAAAAAAAAAAAAAGAATGTGATCCCCTTGAGGGCAAGTTCTGTTTTTGCCTTTCTTTGTCTCTCTAGCACTCAGCACAGGAGCTGGCACATTGTAAGCACTTAATAAATGCTTTTTGATTGATTTACAGATAAAAATGAATGAGTACCTTCCCTCAAGGAGCTTACATTCTCATAGGAGAGACAAAATCTACACATATAAGTATATGCAAATATATATGTAAATTAAATAAGGTTTTTTTTTTGTTTGTTTTTTTTAAGGATAGAGAGACCTGGGGTAGGAGGGGAACATACATAGTTCATTACAGGCTTCATGTGGGAGATTGGCATTTGAACCGAGCTCTGAAGGAAAATAAGGGGTGAGGGCTGGCCAGTTAGATTTGGGAGCCAGCTGCAAAGAGATTGATAAGTAAACCCACAGAAGCTGTTGAGATTATTGAGGGGGGCGGGGGTTGGTTGGTTGGCTGGCTGTTCTACATTCTCAAAGAGGACCAAGATGACATCATTGTATTGGAGTATGGTGTGTCTGACTATGGCTGATCAGACCAATATGAGAGAGTGTAGAGGGAGGAGAGGAGAGGGAGCTGAGCAGAGCATTGCTGTACCCCCTTACAAGGGCATAGGGTGTAGATGAGTCAACAAAGGAAACTGAGAAGAAGCAATTAGATAGTTAGGAGTGCAACTGAGAGAGACAGAGACAGAGAAGAGCGAGAGCAAGAAAGAGCGAGAGAGAAGGAGAGCGGGAGAGCGGGAGAGAGACCAAGAGAGCGCGAGAGCGAGAGCGCGAGCTCGAGCGCGAGCGAAACAAGAGCGAGATGGGGAGAGAGTGAGAGCGAGAGCAAGAGAAAGGTGGGGGGGTCACTTAACCCAGGAGGAAAATGTCCAGGAGGAGAAGGTGAACAATACTGTTAAATTCTACCGAGGGCAGGGAGGATGAGGGCTGAGAAGAGGCCAGTAGTTTGGAAAATGAGGAGATCATGATTCTGTGAGATCATGATTCTGTGTAACCTTGGAAAGAGTGCAAGTGGTTGAAAAGTGAGTGGGAGGTAAGACAATGGAATCAATGAATAACAGATTAAGTTAGTTAAGAGGATTTGACTTAACCTTAACTGGACCTCAGTTTCCTCACTTGTAAAATGAGGGGTTTGGACAAGATGACATGGAGAGTCTCCTCCTGCTCTAACTTGATTAGCCCATGATTTAAGGTCCCTTCCAGCTCTAAATCCCGTTATCCTAGGCTATGATGGTCTGAGCTCAGACCATGCCCAATACCAGCCTTGTCCTCAGCCCTGGTGCCTGCTTCCTAGGTTCCCAATGCAAAGCTGTTTGTTTACAACTTCATCTCTCAGGAAAGGACACAGCAGCCCCATAGGGAAGGAGACAGAATGTACAGCTGTCTGCTGACTAGCTCTCACGTGGAAGGGGATTCCACTCCCTCTGTGGTCTTTGTACCTCTCCTCTCTTTTAGAATCATCTTAGTTGGGTCTCGGAAAAGAGAAATTTGGTAGGGGAGGGGAGAGGGACAGGAGGGATAGAAGGAATCACTTTGTTGTGGGGAGAATATGGAATTTGCTGTCAGAGAGCCTGGGTAGAGTGGGAAGTGCTCTGGATTTGTGACAGATGACTTGGATCTGCCTCTCACTATCTCTGTGACCATGGGCATTAGTCTTCTTTGCCTCACTTTCCTCATCTGTAAATAGGGATTGCACTAAATGACCTCTAAGGTCCTTTTCAGATCTATCTCTGTTGATGAATTTCAGCTCCGGTATTTACTAATACCGGACAGATCAATTGCCTTCTTTGGACCTCAGTCCAGATGGTGGCACCACTTAGTCTTTGCGGTCCTTCCCAGCTCTAATTTCTATGATTCTGTGACCTTAGTTGCTGTCTTTCAGTTTTGGGAAGTTTATATTCTCAGGACACTGTCTTTCTGACCTCCATTTGTCCCCTGGGGAAAAGTTAGGGCTGTGGGGGTATGAGAAATTCTCTTCAAATACCTGAATTCCTTATACCATATGGAAGAGGCATCAGGCTTTGTGTGATTCTAGAATACAGAACTAGGGGCAATGGGTGGAAGTACCAAGGAGGGGGTAATTTTATCTCAGTTCAAGGGAGGATTTTCTAATAGGACTATTTAGGACTGAAATGGCCACTTCATGGGGAGGTGGGTAGGGTTTAATCTGTCAGTTAATAACCATTTATTAAACATATACTATGTGTCAGGCACTGTGCTAAGTGCTACAGATACAAAGGCAAAAATATGGCTCCTGTCCTCAAGGAGCTCACAATCTAGTAAGGGAAGATAAAAGGTAACCCTTTGTTACAGAAGTTTTGTTTTTATTTTTTCCTTCTTAATAGGAAGATAGAAAACAAATACTTATTAACTTTACATGTCAATTAATTATTTAAAAGTATTTTAAAGTGTTTTTAAAATGTTATAAAAAATTTATTTTGGCAACTGAGTAGAGGACAGAATGGAGTAGTAGGGAGAGATTTGAGGCAGGGAGACAACTAGAAGGCTACTACAAGAGCATTGAGCTTCTTGTAGTGGAAAGTATTCAAGTAGTACCTGGATTTCCACTTCTCAAACATGCTTTAAACAGAATTACTTTACTGAGTGTAATATTGGAAGAGATGGCATCGAAGGTTCCTTTTTTCTATACCATGTCTGAAGAGCCAACCAGATTCAGCTCACTGGATTGAAAGCCTCTTGAGGGAAGGAGAACAATGACATTCCATTGCCTGCTGGTCTCCTAACCTGACCTCTTCCCGCCTAGAGGGTACCCTTCTTGCCTGTAGGGGACAGAAAGACACCATTCCTTCCCGCTCATTCCACCTATCTCCTAGCTCATCTTGTCTGCAGGGATAGCAAACACTTTTCTTTCTTTCTTTTTCTTTCTTTCTTCCTTCCTTCCTTCCTTTCTTTCTTTCTTTCTTCCTTCCTTCCTTCCTTCCTTTCTTTCTTTCTTTCTTTCTTTCTTTCTTTCTTTCTTTCTTTCTTTCTTTCTTTCTTTCTTTCTTTCTTTCTTTCTTTCTTTCTTTCTTTCTTTCTTTCTGTTAGGCAATTGGGGTTAAGTGACTTGCTCAGAGTCACACAGCTAGTGTCAAGTGTCTGAGGCCAGATTTGAACTCAAGTCCTCCTGAATCCAGGGCTGGTGCTCTATCCACTGTGCCACCTAGCTGCCCCCTGCAAACACTTTTCTATGAGCTCCCCATGATACTTCCCTCCCCACAGTTGCCTAATACCATTGGATGACACAACCCTAAAGATACTAATAACTTTCTTGAATTCTTTGTCCAATGGTTAACTAACTCTCTCACCTGATCAAACCATTCCATACCAGACCATTCCAGTAATTCCGAATCCCCAGCTGTCATTATTCAAGACCTGTTCTCCATCCCCCATTGCTCACTCCCTTATTCCCATCCTCCTCAGGCCACCTTTACTCTCCCCTTCCCAACAATGTCATACTCTAAAGCTACCCACCCTTCCACCATGCTCTGAGGGTAACAAACTTGCCTTCATCTTAAATCTTTTCCTTTCTCATGCCTCATATTCTGAATCCCACTGAGATCTGGGTCCCTCCTTGATGATAACATGGCCTCTAAACCTCCCTTTCCAGCATTAGTTGCATTTCCACTTATTCTCTCTCCCAATCCCCTCATCTCCTTTTGCCCCATTGGTTCAGGTGGGGAGGTTGGAATCCTCCTGGCTCCTCACTGCTCCTTCCAGGTTGTCCCTCTCTACCTCCATCATGTAGTAACCTTTCCTCCTTTGGGGTTCCCTTAGTTCACATTTATTACCAAATCAAAATTCTGGTAGCCAGAGAAAATCATGCAACAGTGTTGATTGGGTCTACTATAAATTTGCATTATGTAATTTCAACTGGGCAGCTAGGTGTCAAAGTGGATAGAACCCTTGACTTGAAGTCAAGAAGACTCATCTTCCTGAGTTCAAATCCAGCTTCAGACACTTATTGGCTGTGTGATCCTGGGCAAGTCACTTCACTCTGCTTGCCGTAGTTTTCTCATCTGTGAGATGAATTGGAGAAGAAAATGGCAAACCGCTCCAGGGGTCATTAAGAGTTGGACATGACTGACCAACAAATTTTGACTGAGCTCTCACTGCTGCTAAGTAATCTTCCTACTATCCCACTGTCTAGAGTGGCTCTTCCAAACCTTCCCATCCCTCTTCAAATCTTCCATGGCTTCCCCTCTTCCCACCCTCTCAGCTCTGAGCCTTGCCTCTTATTTCACTGAAAAAATTGAGTTTCCTCTTCTCCCCTCCTCCTCCTCGCATCACATCTCCCAGATCCCTTCTGCCACTATCTCCACCTTTGCCTCTGTCTTACATAATGAAGAGGTCCTTCTCCTTGCCAAAGCAAACCCTTGTACATGTATATGTGAGCCCATGTCTTTTCCATTAGATTGCTCAATCTATCGTCCCCATTCTTACATATATCTTCAATCTCTTCTTGTCTACTGGCTGCTTCCCTACTGCCCATGTCTTCTCCATCCTCAAAAAACTCTCCCTTCATCCATCCATCTCCATTAACTGCTGTCCTGTATCTCTATTCCCTTTTGTGGCTTAACTCCTTGTTGAGAAGGCTGTCTACAATAGTTATTTCTACTTTCTGTCCTCTCACTGTCTTTTTTTTTTTTTTTGGTGAGGCTATTGGGGTTAAGTGACTTGCCCAGGGTCACACACCTAGTAAGTGTTAAGTGTCTGAGGCTGGATTTGAACTCAGGTCCTCCTGAATCCAGGGTCAGTGCTCTATCCACTGCGCCATCTAGCTGCCCCCTCTCACTGTCTTCTTGACAGAATGGCAGAGTGACAGAGCTGGGAAGAATCGTAGAAATGATCTAATTCCTAACCCCTAATCTGACAGAGGAGAAGACTTGTCTAGACAGGCTAAGGGAGCTGCCCCACCCCCAAGAGACGGGTTGCCACTGCATCTCCAGTGATGGGGGGTGTGGGAGGGGAATAGAGAGGGACTAAAGGGGGCAAGAAAAGGATGTCAGGAATCACTGTGGGAAGAAATTCTGGTCCAGCCTAGACTTACTTCCTTGCCAGCTGGGTACTGACTTGGCAGGAGTCTAGGATACTCTTCTCCAACCAGGCTTAGGGGTTCCCAGCATCCCTCTTGCCCAAAGCCCAGGGCTGCTTCGTTGTCCAGGGTGAGCCTGACTCACGATTCTCAGAACTGGGCCAGTGATGGAGAGGAAGGGGCCATGGGAAGAGGGCAGGGCAGGAGCAGTCCAGGAATAAGGTGCCAGACAGGGAAACAGGAGATGGCCAGCTAAATGCAGACACCCCGTCATGGTGGCAAGGCCCTGAGTCACTGTTCCTGAGTGACAGATTATCTTCCCCAGCCCCAGGGGAGTTGACCCCCTCCCCCTTTCCCTTTCCCCTTGATCCGGGTCTCTAGGCCTTTGACGCACACGCTGAGAATTGATGTTCCAAGGGACCTTGGAAGGTCACCAAGTTTATACCAATGCCTTTGGTCAGAACCTGTGTCCCAGAATTATTTCAAGTTACATCTAGAAGGTCCTTAGAATACAGAATGTCAAAGCTGGGAGGGCCCTTAGAACATAATGTTAGAACTGGGAGAACACAGAATGTCAGAGGTGGGAGGGCCCTTAAAACACAGAATGTCTGAGTAGGAGAGATCACAGAATATCAGAGGTGGAAGGGTCCTTAGGACACAGAATGTCAGAGGTGGGAGGGCCTTTACAACAGAATGTCTGAGTAGGAGAGATCTTAGAACAAGACATCAGCTCTGACAGGAACCTTAGAACATGGCTGGAAGGGGCCTCAGTGATCATTTAAGTGCTTGGCTGGGCAAGGCTGAAGCCTAGAACTGGGCCAACACAGGATACTCTAACACCAGGTGCCCATGGGAATGTTGTCACCCATCCCAGGGGGACCAGAAGCCTGTGATGACCTCTCTCCCCGACTAGGGCTGGTTTTTCCCTGTTCAGAACCCAGGGGTGAGATGACCAGACCCATGAGGCCAGCCATGGGAGTTCATCCCAGCCCAGCTGTCCAGCCAAGCTGGGGGAGCAGGAACCTCAGGGCACACCCAGTAGACACACCCCTGCTCCCTCCAGCATCTGCAGCCCCTTTGAGGGGAGGGGGACCTTGGCGGCTCTGATACATGATGATAATCTCCATGACCCCCAATGCACCCCCATTACTGCTGCGGTGACCCCCAGCCGCCAAAAGGGAAGAGACTGGCCCTGGGGCTCTCTCCTTCTCTGCCTCACCCTCTCCCCAACTTCCCTGACCTGCTTGGCTCCCTGTGTATACAGTAACAGGATCTGCTGGCAGGCCCCAGGGTTTTCTTGTTGATAGCCCAAACCCGGCCTCAGGCAGCAAATGCCTTAGCCTATAGCCCCAATGGTTGGCACACTCAAAACATTCCACCTGTCCCTCTGCTTCCTAGACTTCCGGTACCCCAGAGTAATTTGGTGGGGGTACAGTGTGCTTTAGTTCTTCTTGCCCGACCTGAGGCTAACCCCTTAGAGGAAGGGTCCCTATGCCTAACCTCAATCCCGGGCACCACTCTTCCCCTCTGTGTGCCTAGGACAGAGAGCCTCCTCCATCCCAGCTGACCAGGACCCCCTTACTATATGACTCTCCCTCCCTATCCACCCCCGACCTTGAAAGAGAACCCTGGGCAAGTGACTTTGCCATCTTGTTTTTCTGGGCCTCAGTCTTCTCATCTGTAAAATAGGGATAACAGCAGCACCTCCATCACAGGGTTGTCATCATGAACTGTCAGTTGATAAACATTGATCAAGCACCTACTATGTGCCAGGCAGGGCACTAACAGCTATTACATTGAGTGTGAAGCCCTTGTAGATAAGCCTGGAGGGTCAGGGTTAGAAAGCCAAGTAGGAGGGTGCATTTGGAGCTTGTGGGATGACCCGGCCCAGAGGGCAGGTGTTCACAGAGAGAGGTCGGGCCCAGGGTAATTCTCTAATGAAGAGCCCCGGGGTGTGTTTGGCCTTGTGTTGTTTAACATCAGACCAGGACAAAGGCTCAGGCGGGGTCCTTGACTAGTTGACAGATGATACAAAGTGACATCTGGATCTCTGAGGTCTCTCCCAACTCTGACATTTTGTGTTCTAAGGGCCCTCCCAGCTCTGACGTCCTATGGTTTTGTTTTTTTTTTTGGCGGGGCAATGGGGGTTAAGTGACTTGACCACACAGCTAGTAAGTGTCAAGTATCTGAGGTCGGATTTGAACCCAGTTACTCCTGAATCCAGGGCCGGTGCTTTATCCACTGCGCCACCTAGCTGCCCCTGACGTCCTATGTTTTAAGGGCCCTCCCAGCCCTGCCATTCTGTGTTCTAAGGGCCCTCCCAGCCCTGCCATTCTGTGTTCTAAGGGCCCTCTCAGCTCTGACATTCTGTGCTCTAAGGGCCCTCCCAGCCCTGCCATTCTGTGTTCTAAGGGCCCTCCCAGCCCTGCCATTCTGTGTTCTAAGGGCCTGCTGATGCACTGTGAGCCAAATCACAGCATCATGCAAACAAAGGTCCCCCCCTGCATCTGGAGTCAGAAGCCCTGCCCTAGAATCTCAGGGCTCTGCTACTAATCATCTGTGTAACCTTGGACAATGCCTTCCCTTCTCTAGACCCTAGCTGCCTGCTCTGTATGATGGAGATGCACTAGATGGCTTCTAAAGCCCCCAGTTGGCTCTGAATCTGTGATTCTGGGGACTGGCTTGTGGAGCCCTTTGACCTGTCCTTTGTCTGTGGAGTCCTGGGATGTTTCATCTTACCAGCTTCTCAGCACTGGGACAGAACTGAGACAGTCTCTGGGCCGGCTGGCTCATGGATTCATTGTCTTCTGGAGGAAGCTGGGACCCTTGGAAGCCAGGAGCCAGGCAGGGGGATGCTAACCCAAACTCTTGGCTTCCTACTTCTAGCTCCCTCCCCCTCCCTAGAGTAACTGGCATGTCCTGTTCAGGTTGACTTGTCAAGGACATTCTAAATAGCCACTGTAAACTCCCCAGGCTTTGGGGAGGGGGGAGAGGGGGGAAGAGGCTGATTGGTGGAGCTCACACCTGTCCAGGTGCAGCTGAGCCAGAGGGAGAGACTCTCAGAGCAGAGGGAGGACGAGGGTGAGTTAGTCAGAGTGAATAGGATCCCCAAGAAAAGCCTGGATCAATTGTGGGGCATTGTGGGATGGTGCGTGTGTGAGTGTGAATTAGTTTGTGTGTGTGTGTGTGTGAAGTAGTCTAGGGAGAAGACTGTTTGAACAGCGCTGGTGTGATCAGGGCAAGTGGATTGGAATCCTCACTTTGCTGGGTCCTAGCTGTGTGACCTTGGGTAAGTCCCTTCCACTCTCTGGTTCTCCTCCTCTATAAAATGAAGGAGCTGGCCTAGGTGAGACCTGAGTTCCCCTTCTGGGTGTAATTCCTATCATTTTAGTTCTGGAACAAGTTCCTTCTCTCTGGGGAGCTAAGGAAGGAGAGATGGAAAGAAGCCTGGGAGCCAGGAGCCAACCCCAGGCCAGGCTTGTCCTGGAGAGGTTAAAGGGCCGGGGGGTGGGGGGTGGGGTGGGGCAGAACTGTTCAGTAGGTACCACTCAGGCACTGACTGCTCCCCACTTCCAAGCCTTCCCAACTCCAACACACACACAGTGTGGTTAGGGGCAGAAAGGGGGGGCCTGCTTTTGTTCAGGGTCTCCCTAGCAGCTCTCCTTCTGCTCCAGGGGGCTAGCTGGGGTGGACAGAGACAGCCAGGGGACCCAATCCCAGAGAGTGAGGCAGAGGGAACACTGGCGGAGGCCAGAGAGGAGCCCAGTGGGGTCAGGCAGCCTGGCTGACTAGGTTTGAGAGGGCTGCTCTTTGCTACCAGCCCGGAGGGACACAACTGAAATGGGCCTTGGGGAGGAAGGTATCACAGACTCTCAGAACAGTCTGTCTGAGCCCAAAGGGGTCTTCTAGATGAACCACTTCAAGCTCTTCATGTTTTGCATGGGGGTCCCAAGGCCCAGAGAGGTTAACTAAATGATGTGAGGGGGCATAGTAGGTGGCAAAGTTGGTATTCTTTCCACTTCTCCTTGATCCCTCAGAGCTGAGTTTTAGGCTGGAGACTGGATGAGTGGATGCTGGGGGCCAGGAATGTGAGTGGGTGGTCACTACCAGGAGAGAGCCAGCCCAGATTGGAAGAGGGAGGCCCCATCTCTCTGGGAATGGACTGCCCCACAGGAATCTCCCCATCTGTCCGAGCAGGGTCCCATGATGGAGGATCTGGTGGGACTCCGTGAGGGGGCCTCGGGGAATCCTGTGGCCTTGCAGGAGCTGTGGGGTCCCTGCCCCAGGGCCCAGCGCCAAATCCGAGGTAAGAGACTGGTCCCTGCCTGCCAAGCTCCATTGGTGCCTCTCTCCCAGGGAGCCAGGGGGTAGGTCATAGGCTATCTGGGCTGTTTCTGTTCCTGACCTGTCCGTTTCTCTTCCCTGGCTTGCCTTTCCCCTCCCCTCCCCCTCCAACTTACTCCCTTCCCTGCTGCCTTTTTTAGTGGCCTCTCTCTCTATCTGAGACCACCTCACCCCCTAAAAATAGCCCCTCCCCTAGGATTCAGCCTGTAATCTCAGCCCCTGAGCCGGACAGATGGGCAAGCTGCCAGCCCCCTTTTATCTGCCCTCTGCAGTGTCACTGCCTGGCACCTTCTGGAAATGGGGAGAAGTGAGGCTTCCCAGCTTCCCAATGTTGCCTGCAAGGGGAGGGAGGGAGACCCAGGCTCTAGTGTCAGGCATCCTCTGTCCCCCCTTCCCCCTCCTTGGGAGACACCTCCTGGGGCTCCCATCTCTTTGTCTAGACTTTGTGGGCACCGTGGTATAGTGGGAGGTGCTACCCCCTCACTCACAGAAAGGCTGGGTGGCACCACAGTGGGTACTCCAGGCCACAGGCTGGGGGCCATGAGGCACTGTGTGCCCGGAGAGCCCGGAGCTCTCTACTTCCTTCTCCCGGGGACACTGAGCAGCCAACACCAGCGTTGAGTGAATGGAGAGGCCTTGTTTGGACAATGATTCTTTTCCTGAGGCGGGGAGTCATTTATTCATGGAGGGGGGCTGTACTTGTGAGTTCAGTATGGAGAAATCCCAGGTGAGGAAACTCCCTTTGCCAGTGACAGATCAGCAACTCCTTGGAAACTTGATGTTATCAAGTTGCCTGAGACATTGAGTAGCTTGCTTGCCCAGGGCCCCAGAAGTGTGGGTATGGGTCAGAGGAGGTCGTGCACCTGGGGCTTCCGGCTCTGGAGCCCTGCTCTCTATCAACCAAGTCATACTGAACCTCTCAGTCAACCTGTGTCGAGCAACTTCTATCTAGAGAGAGCCCAGGGCTCACTGTGGCCAAAATACAGAGTGAGGGCTTCATCTCTCAGGCAGCTTCTAGGCCTCGGTGCAAGGAGGCCTGAGGCATAATTAAATAACTGGGGATGTGGGAAGCAAGATTGTTATACACAAGGGGACTCAGGGTCCCACTCTCTACACCCTGTAGAGGCATCTGGGTGCTGTAGACTAGACCTAGCCAGAGGCAGGAAGAACCGAGTTCAAATGTGTCCTCAGACATTTACTAGCTGTGTGATCCTGGGCAAGTCATTTCATCTCTGCCTCAGTTTCCTCATCTGCAAAATGGGGAGAATAGTATCTACCTCCCAGGGTCATTATGAGGAACAGATGAGATAATCTTTGTTAAGTGTTTAGCAAGCTTATAAAGCGCTATAGAGGGGCAGCTAGGTGGCGCAGTGGATAGAGCACCGGCCCTGGAGTCAGGAGGACCTGAGTTCAAATCCGGCCTCAGACACTTAACACTTACTAGCTGTGTGACCTTGGGCAAGTCACTTAACCCCCATTGCCTCACTAAAAAAATAAAAAAATAAAAAAAAATAAAGCGCTATAGAAATACTGTTATTATTGTTGTAGGAAATCAGTCGGCAGAGATGGGCATTCTGGGTCTAGTACAGATAGAGCAGGGGTGTGCGCGTGTGCATGTGAACAAACACTCGCTGAGTGCTCACTGTGGCTAGGTGCTGTGTGTGTGTGTAAGGGGGCTAAGAAGATGGGGGTCCCCACAATGAATGCTGGGCAAAGGCTTCTGAGCTGGCGCTCAGGGGCATAGTCCTGCTCAAACTGGGCTCCATGTCTCTGTTGGACATGGAGGTAGAAGATGCTTCACCTTGTGCTTAGCACAGGGCTCGGGGGCAGGGCAGAGCTTGGAGCCAGGCCTCTGAGGGAGGGAGGAAGGGAGGGCAGAGGCTCCCTCTGAATATCTCCCAGTCCCTGAGCTCGGAGGGCCCACCTGTGCAATCGGTCTTGCTTCCTTGTTTGCCTTTAGCAGCAGAGTGGCAGGAGACATGACAAGCGGAGCCCACACCGAAGGCCTGCCTCCCCCTTCCTCAGCGGGCTATAAATACCCCATGGCAGCGAGGCGGGGCAGAAGGAGCTGGCCGCACCTGTCTCCGTGCAGCCATAACCCCACGGCTGGCTGGGCACAGCACCCCCTGCCCCACCCCCATGGTGCCACCTTCCCCAGTCTGGCAGCATGCCCACCCTCATCTAGTTCTAGCTCTCCTCATTCATGCTCGCTGGGTAGAAATCTGCCCTGGCATAGTGCCCGCTGCTGTGGCACCTTCCACTGGCAGGATGCCTCACTACAGTGTTTGCTCTCTCCAGCCATACCCACTGGCCCTTCCCAACCTGAGGCCTGATACCTATCTGCCCGAGGTTGGCAGGCGGTGCCACCTTGGCCCTCACTATCTCCAGTCTTCCCCCTCCCTCCCTCTGTGATGGGCCAGACCTCTTCCCTAGCATGGGGGCCATTCCTAACCCATCCCAGGCCTCTGCCTTCCGACTAGCCCAGATCTCTGCACTGTATATGTTCTGACCTTGGCCACGCCTCTTCCATTTTGGCAGGCCTCCTGGAGAGAACAAAGAGACAGCTCTTCCGGGTGGGCGAAGACTGGTATTTCTTGGCTGGCCTAGGGGTGCTCATGGCTATCATCAGCTTCGCCATGAACTTTGCTGTCTCCAGGGTTGTCCATGGTAACTACGGGCATTGCCACCCCCCAGCCCTGTCCCTTTATATCTTTGGAGTCGGGAGGAGGTCCTGGCCCAGGGGCTTTGTAGGTGCCATCTCAGCGATGCCAGCTGGACTGGGGAGGGTGGTCATATCCCCCTTCGCATCACTATATGCCCCTTCTTCTTCTTCCCTTTGATCCCTCTCCTTATGGGACATCCTCCCTATTTCCTACCAGACCAGTGGCTATAGGGGATTCAGAGTCTAGCTTGGAAGGACCTTAGAACCCAGGATGTCAGATTTGGGAGGGCCCTTAGAACCTCAGAGTGCCCGAGCTGGGAGGGCCCTTAGAACCCAGGATGTCAGATTTGGGAGGGCCCTTAGAACCCAGGATGTCAGAGTTGGGAGGGTCCTGAGAACCTAGGATGTCAGAACTGGGAGGGCTCTTAGAACACAGAATGTCAGAACTGGGAGGTCCCCTAAAACTCAGAATGTCAGGTCTGGGAGGGCCCTTAGAACACAGAGTGCCAGAGCTGGGAGGGCCCTTAGAACACAGGATGTCAGAGCTGGGAGGGCTCTTAGAACACAGAATGTCCAGAGTGGTCAAATTCTTCCATTTTATGGAGGAGGAAACAGACCCAGACAAGGCAAGTGACTTGATCAAAGTCTCCCTTGGCATCATGAGCAAACATCCCCATCTTGAATGGGAAGCTGACCATACCTTCTGGTTACCACCCACTGTCCCCCAACCCCAACCTTACCCTCTCCTTGGCGACTCTTGACACTGACTCACCCACTCAGGCCAGGAACTCAGGGGCAGGCAGAGCATCTTCCCAAATGCTACACTGGAGGCTGACAGGGCATTTTGGCCCTGCCCCCTCCACGGTCCTCTCTTAGCACACATGTGGCTGTATCGAGAAATCGGAGACAACCATCTTCTCCGCTACCTCTCTTGGACTGTGTATCCTATAGCCTTGGTCTCCTTTTCCACCGGCTTTTCCCAGAGCATCACCCCTTTTTCTGGAGGTAAGAACCATGGTCTGATGTGCCCATTTTTCTGGGGGAAAAGAGAATGACAATTAAGAACAGTAATAGGTGATGTTTCCATAGCATTCTCAGGCTTTACAAAATGTTTCCTTCATAATAACTCTGTGAAGAAGGCAGTATATATATATATATATATATATATATATTTTTTTTTTTTTTTTTGGTGGGGCAACGGGGGTTAAATGACTTGCCCAGGGTCACACAGCTAGTAAGTGTCAAGGGTCTGAGGCCAGATTTGAACTGAGGTCCTCCTGAATCCAGGGCCGGTGCTTTATCCACTGCACCACCTAGCTGCCTCAGAAGGCAGTATATTTAAACAGAGGAGGGAACTGAGGCTCAGGAAAGATTTGTGTTTTGTCCCTGGGCACAAGCTAACAGGTGTTCAAGCCAGGATCCCAGCTCAGGTGTCCTGATTTTAGGTTCAATAGAGCTCAGCCACCTTCCTACCCCGAGCTTTCCTTCCATAGGTAGTATCTTGAATGTCCATATTAATTTATACTTTTTGAAGTGCTTTCCAATACATCATCTCAATGAAGGAGATCACATAGATGGCATAATCTCCACTTTATAGATGAAGAAACTGAGGCCCAGAGAAGGGGAAAAAGATTTCCTCAAGATAAGATCATATATTGAATCAGTAGCAGGGTAAGACTAGAATTCAGATCTCTTTGTTTCTTTTGCATCCACTGCACCATGACAGGATGGTATTCGGGGCGGGGGTGGGGGGTGGGTGGGTGGGGGTGGACAAGGTGATACCCTGGCTTGGGCTGTGAAGATAGTAGGCCTTAGAAATGAAGGAGGTCTGGGGGCAGCAAGGTGGTGCAGTGGATAAAGCACTGGCCCTGGATTCAGGAGGACCTGAGTTCAAATCCGGCCTCAGACACTTGACACCTACTAGCTGTGTGACCCTGGGCAAGTCACTTAGCCCTCATTGACCTGCAAAAAAAAAAAAAATTTAAAAATGAAAGAGGCCTAGTGGCAGCTGATCTATGAGGGAAGTTTTGGATCTCTCTTTTTTTTTTTTTTTGCAGGGCAATTGGGGTTAAGTGACTTGCCCAGGGTCACACAGCTAGTAAGTGCTAAGTGTCTGAGGCCAGATTTGAACTCAGGTATTCCTGACTCCAGGGCCGGTGCTCTATCCACTGCGCCACCTAGCTGCCCATGTTTTGGATCTCTTCATAGAAAGAGTGTCTGGTTTAGTCAGAGGATCCAGATTCAAAACCTAGCTCTGCCACTTATCTGTATGACCCTAGGCAAGTCATTTACCTCACTGGGTCTCAGTTTCTTCAGCTATGAAGTGAGGAGGGATGGGCTATAGGATAATGGCTCAAAGGAACCTTAGAGGCCATCTAGTCTAATCTCCTTATTTGACAGATGGAGAAATTGAGGCCCAGAGTAGTCACGTATTGGAGGTAGCATTTGAATACATGTCCTTGGATTCCAGAGTCCGTACCACATAGTCTTCCTGTGATTATGGGTTGGGGTGTGTATGAAAAGATGGGGGGAGGATAGTGAATGAGAAGACACCAGCTTCAGCCCTGCCATTTTTTGTCCCAGGCATATGACCAGTAGATAGGGGATTACAGACTTGTTGATCCCAGTGTGGCCCAATAAAGCCACTTGCCTCTCTCCTCCTCACATTCTCCCTGCTACTAGGCTCTGGAATCTCGGAATTGAAGGTCATTTTATCTGGGGTGGTCCTGGAAGATTACTTGGACATCAAGAACTTTGGGGCTAAAGTGGTGGGCCTCACTTGCACCCTGGCATCTGGTAGCACCATCTTTCTTGGCAAAGTGGTATGTGCCCCTAGGGTAGAAGGCGTAGGGATGGGAGGGCAGGGAACCGTTTTTATGCCTCTGGGATGAGAGAGGGGCTGCCTGGCATGAGGGACAGGCCTGCCTAGCTGTGCTCATCCACCCCTTCTTCCTGCCAGGGCCCCTTCACACATATTTGCGGCATGATTGCTGCCTACATGGGCAAGGTGCGCATTTCAGCCCTCGGAGAGTATGAGGTAAGGTCTGGGGCTTTGGGTGGTGCAATGCTTATCTTCCAAGGGGTTTGGCTCTCTTCAGAAATCCCTGGGCTTTGGCTACAGTCTGGGAAAGATAGCAAAAGCAGGGCAGCTCAGGGAAACTGCAGCATCATAATAGTCTGAGGTCCTGTCCTGCTCTGACATGCTGTGTTCTAAGGGACCTCCCAGCTCTGACATCCTGTGTTCTAAGGGCCCTCCCAGCTCTGACATGCTGTGTTCTAAGGGCCCTCCCAGCTCTGACATCCTGTGTTCTAAGGGCCCTCCCAGCTCTGACATCCTGTGTTCTAAGGGCCTCCCAGCTCTGACATCCTGGGTTCTAAGGGCCCTCCCAGCTCTGCCATTTTATGTTCTAGGGCCTTCCTAGCCCTGACATTGCATGTTCTAAGGGCCCTCCCAGCTCTGCCATTCTTTGTTCTAAGGGCTCTCCCAACACTGCCATTCTGTGTTCTAATGCTCCTCTCAGCTCTGGCATTTTGTATTCTAAGGGCTCTCCTAGCACTGATATTCCATGTTCTAAGGGCCCTCCCATCTCTGACATTCTGTATTCTAAGGGTCCTTCTTGATCTGCCATTTTATATTCTAATGTTCTCTGACATTTTGTGTTCTTGGGTCCCCTTTACATTCTGTGTTCTAAGATCCCTTACATTTTCTCTTCTTCTTCTTCTAAATAATAAACATTTGTATTTATAGTTTAGGGTTCCAAATTTCATCCCTCTTTCCCTCCCTGAGGTGGTGAGCAGTCAGATATGGGCCATACCACATTCTCTCTTCTAACATCCCTCTCAGCTCTGACATTCTGTGTTCTTCCAAGATTTCTTCCTGCCTGGACAGTCAACATTCTCAAGTCCCTTTTGTTGTTGTTTGGTGGTTGAGTCATGTTTGATTCTTTGTGACCCCAAGGACCACAGCATCCCAGGTCTCTCTCTCCTCCCCCATCTCCCAAAGTCTGTCCAAGTCCATGTTCATTGCTTCCATGACACCCTCTCTCCATCTCATCCTCCACCGCCCCCTTTTCCTTTTGCCTTCAGTCTTTCCCAACATCAGGGTCTTTCCCAATGAATCCCGTCTTCTCATGATGTGGCCAAAGTACTTCAGCTTCATTATAAAAGACCCTTTTAGCTCCGGTGTTAAATGATTCTTACAACCTAGGGTGGGAATATTCGGCATGGAGGGATGTTTAGAAGCAAGGAAAGGGACAGGACCACCAGATCCCAAGATCTGTCTTTCTTCCTCCCTATGTCCCTAGAACAAGATCAAGCAGAATGAGCTGTTGGTGGCGGCAGCAGCAGTGGGTGTGGCCACTGTCTTCGGGGCACCCTTCAGTGGTGAGACCTGGAAGGGGGAGGGGAAGAACTAAGACCCCGCCCCTCCCCACTACCCTGGGACCTGCTCAGCATGTTCTTCCTCCCTTACTCTGGGTCCCTTCCTCTCCACTATCCATGGGCTCCCATCTCTTGGTTTTCCTGGCCCCAGGGTAGAATGGGCACTCCTATTCCCAATTGCTACCCTGGGGCCTGGGACCCTGGGACCCTGGGGGCTGTGTCCTGGATGAGTCAAGCTAAAAGATACACGTGTGCTTCTTAAGTATGTGCCTCATGCCCAAACCTCTGCAGGAGTCAGAGAAAGGAAAGATGAAGTCCCTTTCCCTAAAGTGTTTATGATCTACTTAGGGGAGGACTGAGAAAAAATATAAGACCATATTAGAGGGGCAGCTAGGTGGCGCAGTGGATAGGGCACTGGCCCTGGAGTCAGGAGTACCTGAGTTCAAATCCGGCCTCAGACACTTAACACTTACTAGCTGTGTGACCCTGGGCAAGTCACTTAACCCCAACTGCCTCACTAAAAAAAAAAAAAAAAAGATCATATTAGAACTAAACTAAATTAGGTGTCAGAGGGGATAGAATGCTGGGACTGGAGTCAGGAAGACTTCAAATCCAGCCTCAGACACTTCCTAGCTACCTGACCCTGGGCAATCACTTCACCCTGTTTGCCTCAGTTTCCCCATCTATAAAATGAGCTGGAGAAGGAAATGGGAAACCGCTCTAGTATCTCTGTTAAGAAAACCCCAAATGGGGTCACAGAGGGTTGGAAACAACTGAACAAGAAGATTAGAACTGGGTGCTAAATTAGGTGGTGCAGACTCTAAGTGCTGTAGAAATGCAGAGAATAATGAATAAGGCCCATTTCTATTGCCCTTCACAAAGCCACATCCCTGTGGTATTGACGGTAAAAGGATTATTATTCCCATTTTATAGATGAGGAAGGTGAGACCCAGGGTATCTAAATTTGGCAGTCTGGAATCAGAGTCCCTGGGTGCAAATCCTGACTCTGCCTATGTGGCCCTTGGCAAATCATTTCTTCTCTCTGGGCCTCAGTTTCCTCACCTGAAAATAAGGGGGTTGGACTTGAAGGTCCCTTTCAGTTCTTTTTTTTTTTTTTTTTAGTGAGGCAATGGGGGTTAAGTGACTTGCCCAGGGTCACACAGCTAGTAAGTGTCATGTGTCTGAGGTGGGATTTGAACTCAGGTCCTCTTGAATCCAGGGCCGGTGCTCTATCCACTGCGCCACCTAGCTGCCCCATCCCTTTCAGTTCTAAACCTATGAGCCAATGATTTGTTCACGGTTCCTCTGGCAGTGAGTGCTAGAGCTGAGATTTAATCCCAGGAACTTCGACTTTAAAGAAGAAGAGAAGTGACTTCTCTAAGGTCACATAGCTAAATGGCAGAGCCAGAACTAGAAGGCTGGTTGGCTTTGGAGTCAGAGGACCTGGATTCAAATCCTGGTTTATCTCTCTAGCTCTCAGTCCCCTCATCTGTAAAATGTTGGGGTTGGATTTGATGACCTCCAAGATCCCTATGATTCCATCATTCAAACCTGTATCTTCTGACTCTAGGCTCTGGCTCTGTCTGCCAGGTTCTGAACAGGGGTTAATCAGGGAGGGCTTCCTGGAGAAGGAAGGATTTGAGCTAGTCTAGGGTGCCACATTCCAACCTCGCCACCCTTTTTGGTTAGGAAAAGTCAAGTCAAGGGGGCAGCTAGGTGGCACAGTGGATAAGGCACCAGCCTTGGATTCAGGAGGACCTGAGTTCAAACCCAGCCTCAGACACTTACTAGCTGTGTGACCCTGCGAAAGTCACTTAACCCCCATTGCCCTGAAAAAAGAAAAAAAAAAAAGGAAAAGTCAAGTCTGGGAGGGAATGAGGGGGAAGGAGGCTTTGCCTTCCAGCTTGGTCTGGAGAGGCTGGCTGAGCCTCTTGGGGCCGGCCCCTCCCACCACAGGGGTCCTGTTCAGCATCGAGGTCATGTCCTCCCACTTTGCTGTATGGGATTACTGGAGAGGCTTCTTCTCGGCAGTCTGCGGGGCCTTCATGTTCCGGCTCCTGGCTGTTTTCAACAGTGAGCAAGGTGAGTGAGACCTGAGGTCCTCCTAGGAGGAAAACTCCAGGGCTCTGTGTTTGGGATTGCTGGAGGGGCTTCTGCTCTGCTGTCTCTAGGGCCTTCTTTAAGCAGGCCAAAGAAGGATTTGGCTTGTGTTTCATGGCCCCCGAAAGGAAGAATCAGGAGCAATGGGTGAGAGAAAGTGATAGAGAGGCCCACTGAGGCTTGATGTCAGGAAAAACGTTGTAACTGTTAGGGTAGCTCCAAGCAGAGTGGATTGCATTGTGGAAGACAAATAGTGAGTTCCCCATCCTTAGGACTCTTCAAGCTAAATGTGACCACTCGTTTAGGATCTAATAGAAGCGTTAACCTGTTCAGGCATTTATTATTATTATTATTTTTTTTGGCAGGGCTATGTGGGTTAAGTGACTTGCCCAGGGTCACACAGCTAGTCAAGTGTCTGAGGCTGGATTTGAACTCAGGTACTCCTGAATCCAGGGCCAATGCTTTATCCACTGCGCCACCTAGCTGCCCCCCTGTTCAGGCATTTATGTTGAATTAGATACCCTCTAAGGTAGAGTCAGGAAAGACTCATCTTCCTGAGTTCAAGTCTGGCCTCAGACACTTACTAGTTGTGTGAGCCTGGGTGAGTCACTTAACCCTGTTTGCATCAGTTTCCTCATCTGTAAAATGAGCTGGGGAAGGCAAACCGCTCCAGTATATTTGCCAAGAAAACCCCAAATGGAGTCATGGAGAGTCAGACATCACTGAAAAACTACTGAATAACAGCAAGCTTCCTTCCAGCTTTGAGATTCTGTGAGGTCAATAGGAGTCCCGTCGTATAAGGCCTTGAATGCCAGGCTAAGAGGTTTTTTTTGAGATTTCATGCTGGGGAAGGAGATATCCTTGCAGAGGCTTGAGAAGTATGTGTGTGTGTGTGTGGGGGGGTGGAGCAGCTAGGTGGCCCAGTGGATAAAGCACCGGCCCTGGATTCAGGAGTACCTGAGTTCAAATCTGACCTCAGACACTTGACACTTACTAGCTGTGTGACCCTAGACAAGTCACTTAACCCCCATTGCTCTGCAAAAAAGAAAAAAAAAAAGAAGCGTGGGGGGGGGGGCGGTATGGGAACAGGTTACAATAAGCTATGGGTCTGACATCTGATTCCTTTCGGCTCAATCTTTCCCTCAGACACCATCACCTCCCTCTTCAAGACTAGCTTCCGAGTAGATATACCCTTCGACCTACCAGAAATCTTCTTCTTTGTACTGCTTGGGTGAGTAGATACAGAAAGGGCTAGAGCCCCAGAATGATGAGTGGGTCCTGGGTTTGGCACAGACCTCCCCATTTTATGGTGTCCCTGGCCCGCCGGTCTTCCCCTTTCCTCAAGGAGGGGTTCCACTCTGAACCTCAGGCTATACAGATACAAGTGTGTGGTAGACCTACTGACTTATTTCTGGGGGTCCCCAGGCAGGGAGAGAGAGAAGGGATCCGAGTTGGACCTCAGGGAACCTCTTGCTCTCTCCTCCCAGCTTTGTCTGCGGGATCATGAGCTGTGCCTACCTCTTTGGCCATCGCCGATTTGCAATGTTTATTCGGACAAACTGGATAACCAAGAAACTGCTTGCAACAGAGTATGAACCAGGACGGGGTGGGTGGTGAGAGTTGGGGGGCGTTTTTTGGCTACCATTCCTCCTGAGCTCCCATTAACTAGCCTGGGCCCCTTTCTCCAGTCCTGAGCCCCCAACCCTGATGATCAGGGCTTATTCCAGGACCTCAGCTCAATCAATCAGTCAATTAATCAATCAATCAACCAATCAACGTTTATTAAGTGCCTACAAAACTAAAAAACTTTGGCCACCAAACGAGAAGACAGGACTCATTGGAAAGGACGCTGATGATGGGAAAGATTGAAGGCAAAAGGAAAAGGGGATGGCAGAGGATGAGATGAATAGATAGTGTCATGGAAACAACAAATATGAGCTTGGACAGACTTTGGCAGATAGTGGAGGACAGCGTTCTAGTCCACGGGGTCACGAAGAGTCAGACACGACTGAACCACTGAATAACAACAAAAGCACCTACTAGGAGGCAGGCACTATACTAAGTGCTGGGGACTCAAAGAGAGGCAAAAATCGTTCCTGCCCTCAAGAAGCTTACATTCTAATGGGAGAAGAGAATAAGTAAAGGGATCTGGAAAGTGGCATGAAGTAGGTCCAGTCGGTCAGTCAGTCAGTCAACAAGCATTTATTGTGTTTACTGTGAGCCAAACCTTGTGCCAAAGGGTGGGGATACAAAGAAAAACCAAAAACAGTTCCTGCCTTCAGGGAGCTTACATTCAAATAGGGGGCACAGGAGGGGAAGACAACAGGTAAGCACTAGGCAGAGCCGGGATCTATACAGAGTAGACAGGAGGGACTCTGAGAAGGGAAGTCAGTAAGACCTTGCTGGGCTGCCCCCCCCGCCCCCGCTCCCAGCCTCCCCTCTCTGGCCCCTGCACAGATAGAATGGGGCGATCCTGGCCATCTTTCTCTCCCTTCCAGCAAGGCGCTGTATGCAGCCTTGGTGGCGCTGATTCTGGCCTCCATCACCTACCCACCCAGCCTGGGAAGATTCATGGCCTCCAGGGTAAGAGGGAAATGACTTGGCAGAGCTGGGTGCCCTCATTCTAAGTCTAGTGCTTTCCCTCCTATATCTCACCAGAACCCATTATTACAGAGAAGTCTAAGCAAGGCTCCCTGCCCTCACAGAGCTTACAGTCTAGATGGGGAGACAGGACCCCCCAGGCACCAACTACACCACACAGTGAGTGCCAAGTGAGGGGAAGAGAAGGGAACAAGCACCTACCTACTATGTGCCAGGCATTGTGCTCATCCCTTTATAAATATTATCTCACTTGAATCTCACAACAATCCTGTGAAGTAGGTGCTATTATCTCATTATCTTGTTATTATCTTATTCTTTTACAATTGAAAAAAAAACAACACAGAGGTAGACCGAGGTCTAGTGACTTGTCCAGGGTCACACAGCTAAAAAATACCTAAGGCTGTATTTGAACTCTGGTCTTCCTGACTCCAGGACCAGTGCCCTATTCATTGTACCACCAGCTGCTTCTAGCTGTGAGGAGCACAGACTGTGATTGGTACAATAGTTCAGAAGAGGTCAAGGTCACTGTGGGCAGGGGTCAGTGGGAGTGGACAGGAAAGGCTTCTTGGATGAGTTTGGAGGCCTTGGATGGGTGGGGGGATATAAAGAGAGAGAGAGAGCTGTGGGGCAACAGGGAGGGACATTTAGGAGAATTACGGCTTGCATCTCTACCCCCAGTTGTCTATGAATATGTACCTGGATTCACTGTTTGACAACCAATCCTGGGCTCTGCTATCCCGGAATTCCTCCCCCGAATGGCCACCAGAAGTGGACCCCAACAACCTGTGGTTTGAGTGGTACCATCCCCAGTTTACCATCTTCGGCACGCTCTCCTTCTTCCTGGTCATGAAGGTAAGTGTCCTCCCCTCGGCCCCCTCCACCTCCTTGCCCCCTTCTCTAACCTGGAAGTTTCCCTAGCCAAGGGCAATCTCTTCCGCTTATTTCCTTCCCCGACCACCGGGGCTCACTGCTGTTAATGCCATAGCTGGGTGGAAAGATCTTGGCCTCTGGAGCCGGATGATCTGGGTTAAAACCCCATTTCTGACACCAAATTCCTGTGTGAAGGGAGACAAGTCATCTTGGGTCCCCTTTCTTCGGTCTGCAGCACGACTTCGTGTGGTGGCCTCTGAGGGTCCTGCTGGTTCTCACTCTGTGATCATAAACTATTCAGAGACATGGGGTGGCTAGGCCTCCATGGGGGTGCTGGGGCCCTTGGTGCTGTTCTTTTCATCCCCAGGGCCAGGTGGAAGGGAGTACAGGCCTTGAGCACTCCTTGCCCCCAGCCCTCTCCATCAAAGCTCCCTTCCTCACTCTGCCCATACCTTCTATCCTACCCGTATTCAGTCCAAGATCAGCCCCTCATCCGGCCCCATCTCACTCCCTCCTCCACATCTCCTACCTGCTGGGTATCCCCCAGAGCGTGTCCTTACCCTGGGGCCCTGACTCTGCCCACAGTTTTGGATGCTGATTCTTGCCACCACAATACCCATGCCAGCTGGGTACTTCATGCCTGTATTTATCTACGGTGAGTCCGGAGGGTCCAGAGCTGGGTGGTACTGCCCAATTCTTAACTCGCAAAGCAATTCCCCCTGTGCCCATTAAGTGTGGAAGAGGCCCAGGACCTGCTGATGGGCTGCTTGCCAGATGTCCTGGAAGCCAATTCCTCAGCATATCTGGGCAGAATATGCCATGTGTGTAAGACATAGCGCTGGGTCTTGTGCCTGCTACAAAAGCTATTGTGGCCTCAGAGGCTATTAAGGGAGGCACAGCATCCAAAAGGAGGAAGGTGATCAGTCCCAGCACATCCTGTCCTGGGCAGACACTTCTAGAATGTCTCCTTCAGTTCCAGAAACCATATTATATATCGTCAAGATGGAACACATCGAGGGTAAGACAACCAGCCTGGTGAGGAGAAGACTAGAGGTTACACCATTCTAGGATTGGTTGAAAGAACTGGGCATGTTTAACTTAGAGAAAAAAAGGCTCAGGGGGACCATGATGGCTGTCACATGGAAGAAGGAAGACATATTCTGCTTGGCTCCAGCAGGGAGAACTAAGGAACAGTGGGGGGAAGGTTGTTTATTATTATTATTATTATTATTATTATTATTATTATTATTTTACGGGGCAATGAGGGTTAAGTGACTTGCCCAGGGTCACACAGCTAGTGTCAAGTGTCTGAAACCAGATTTGAACTCAGGTCCTCCTGAATCCAGGGCAGGTGCTTTGTCCACTGCGTCACCTAGAGGCCCCCAGAAGGTTGTTACTGAGTTGTTTTCAATTGTGTCCAACTCTTTGTGATCCCTTTTGGGGGTTTTCTTCACAAAGACACTGGTGCCATTTCCCTTTCCAGCTTATTTTACGGATGAGAAAACTGAGGCAAACAGAATGAAGTGACTTGCCCAGGGTCACACAGCTAGTAAGTGTTTGGGACCATATTTGAACTCAAGTCTTCCTAACTCCAGGCCCGGTGTGCTATACACTGTACCACCTTGCTGTCCCACACTGATGGGGGTACCTGGCTGGAAAGTACAGAAAGATAAATCTCAGCTCAATGTAAGGAAAGGTTTGTTAACAATTGGAGACATCCAAATCTCTGGAAACTTGGAAAGTTGTGGGATCGCCTTCCCTGGAAGTCTCTGAGCAGAGGTTGGAGGGCTCCTGGTTGGGGACATTGTAGAAAGGACTCCTTCTTAGGCAAGATGGACTAGAGGCCCTAGACATGTGGCCTGGTGAAGAGAATGCTGGACTTGGAGGCAGGAAGACCGAGGTGGGAATCCTGCTTCAGACACTTAGCTTGGTGACCCTGGCCAAGTCACTCGATGTTGCTGGCCCTCATTTCCCTCATTTGTAAATGAGGGCCTGGTTCTAAAGCTATGATCCTCCATGTGACCTTGGGCAAGTCACTTAAACTTTACAGGCCTCAGTCTCCTCATCTGTAAAACGGACTCAGTGGCCTCTAAGATCCCTTCTTACTCTAAAGCTAGGAGTCTATATTTGTGGTTCTGAGGACTAGAGCTCGGGAGGATTGTCTGACTGAGGGTAATCGGCTCCATCATTTTATCTCAAGGAAAGTTTGGGCACAATGAAAGTCAGCTGGGCCTTTTGGGTAGTAGAGTGGAGCCCGCCTCACTTCTTACCCCTCTCCCAACCTTTGCCAGGGGCTGCCATTGGAAGAATTTTTGGTGAGATCCTGGCTGTGATCTTCCCAGAGGGCATCAAGACGGATGATGGGGTCATAAATACCATCATCCCTGGTGCCTATGCCCTGGCAGGTAAATTTCCCTCTGTGACCAGAGACCCTTAACCAGGCCCGAGCCTCTGGGGCAGTCTGAGGAGAGTCTGCCCGTGCTCAGGTAGAGGTAGGCAAAGGACACCAGGCTAAGCCTGGCCTCAGAGTTATCAGAACCACAGGGTGGGCTTTGGAACAAGGCCTATTTTGCATAAGGACAAAGAGTCTTTCCCAGGGTTACCCCCTTCCTCTGGGAGTGTCTCTGCCTCACTCTGGCCTTGGCCTTCAGGGCTGGGTGTTGACCCCTCCACAGCACCCTTGTTAGACCCAGAGGTTCCAGGAGGAGGAGAGGGGATTGGGATTTGGGGGTCTGAGGCTGACTCCCTGTTTTTCCCCCAACTCCTTGATAGGAGCTGCTGCCTTCTCGGGAGCAGTGACTCACACCATCTCCACGGCCCTCCTGGTCTTTGAGCTGACTGGCCAGTTTGTGCATGTGCTGCCCGTACTGATGTCTGTGCTTGCAGCTAATGTTGTGTGTCAGAACTGCCAGCCCTCCTTCTACGACAATGGGATCATCTTGAAGAAGCTGCCCTACCTGCCCCGGGTCCTAGGCCGCAAGCTCGAGTGAGTCCTAACCATTGCCAACTAACTGGTGGGGTGGGAGGAAGGCCCAGGACCCCTCACAGGGGCTTCTGTCCTGGAAGGAGCCTAGAGGTAGAGGATCCAGGCTGTCTGCTGCTGACTATTTAACTAACTCCAGGTTACGTATAGCTTGGAACAAGGAGTTTCTCTCTTTGGGACTCAGTTTCCTTATCTGTCAAATGAGGGGGTTGGAATAGATAGCCTCTAAAATCCCTTCTAGCTCTAGAACTATGGTCCCACAAACCTCCTGGCTCTGATATTCTACCTTCTAAGGGTTCCCAAGCTCTGATAGTCTATGTTCTAAGGACCTTCCCAGTTCTAATATTCTATGTTCTAAGGGCCCTCCAAGCTCTGACATTCTGTGTTCTAAGGGCCCTCCCAGCTCTGACATTCTGTGTTCTAAGGGCCCTCCCAGCCCTGACATTCTGTGTTCTAAGGCCACTCCCAGCCCTGACATCCTGGGTCCTAAGGGATCCTCCAGCTCTGACATTCTGTGTTCTAAGGGCCCTCCCAGCCCTGACATTCTGTGTTCTAAGGCCACTCTCAGCCCTGACATCCTGGGTCCTAAGGGATCCTTCAGCTCTGACATTCTGTGTTCTAAGGGCCCTCCCAGCTCTGACATTCTGTGTTCTAAGGGCCCTCCCAGCCCTGACATTCTGTTTTCTAAGGAACCTTCCAAGACCTAACATTCTATGTTCTAAGAGGCCTCCAAGCCTTGACATTCTGTGTTCTAAAGGATCCTGCAGCTCTAGTAATCCTTACACAGTTCTAGTGATCCCTTGCATCTTCTGTCTCTGGCCTATACCGAAGAGAGTCTTCATCCCCGCTTGCCATGTCACACCCTCCTCTCCCAGATTCCCATGCAAGCAAAAAGGCCACATTTGTGCCCAGGGGGTCAGCCCTTGCTCCTTCTCTGACTGGGTCTCCTTTGCCCTCAGCTCCCACCGGGTGACTGCAGAACTTTTCATGAACCCAGACATCACCACCCTGGCCAAAGATTCCTTCTTGGATGAGGTGGTCAAAACGATGACCTCCACTGAGGCTGCCGAATACCCAGTGGTGGAGAGTGAAGGTGACCTGTGGGAGGGGGAGGGTTGGGCAGGGTCTCCCCCTTGCTTTCCCTCTCTTCTCCTGCCCTGGAGGGCTGGAAGAGAGACCTTGGTCAACATTGGGCTACAAACACTGACCCTGCCCACAAGGAGTTTATGACCTGATGGGGAGAAGGATAAATACCCATAAAAGTAAGATACAAGGGAGAGTGGGATGAAGGAGAAAGGAGAGGCCTGAATAGTATAGAACATTTAGTCAGAGGACCTGAATTCAAATCCCACCTGAGATGCCAACTACCTTTGTGACCTCATTGGGTCACTCAAGCTTCAACTTCCTCCTTTGTATAATGAGGGGGCTGGACTTCATGGCCTCTGAGGGCCCTTCTAGCTCTACAGCTATGATTCTATGGTCCTAAGTCACTTATACTTCTTGGGCCTCAGTTTCCCTCTCTGTAAAATGAAGGGGTTAGACTTGAAGGCCTCTGAGGTCCTTCTGTCTTTATCTTTGGTGACAGGTATTATGACCCTATGGGCCTAATTGTGTCATAAGGAATTTAAAGAAGGAGAAATGACATGTCAGGGAAGGCTTCATGGAGGAATGCATGGTACTTGACCTGAGCCTTGAAAGAAGGGATCTCTTCCACAAATGGAGCTGGGGAGCTCATTCCTGTGTAGGGGTGGGGTGGCCCATGGGGTTAGAGTTACTCTATTTTGTCCCTGAGGGCAGGGGAAAGTAGGAGAGAGAGAGAGAGAGAGAGAGAGAGAGAGAGAGAGAGAGAGAGAGAGAGAGAGAGAGAGAGAGAGAGAGAAAGAGGAGAGAGGAGGGGGGAAAGGGGAGAGAGAAGAAGAAGAAGAAGAAGAAGAAGAAGAAGAAGAAGAAGAAGAAGAAGAAGAAGAAGAAGAAGAAGAAGAAGAAGAAGAAGAAAAGAGGAGAGGAAAGAGAGAGAGGAAGGAGGGAGAGGAGGAGTGACTAGCTCAGTGTCAGAAAAAGCTTCCTAACAATTGGAGTCATACCAAAGTGATATGGGAGGCTTTGATGGGGGGGAGGGGGGGCTGCAGTAGAGGGGATTGGTAGATCAGGGATGGCTCAAGCTGGTTGGCCTCTAAGGTCTCTTCCATGGCTAAAAGTGCAGTTCTGCTGGATCATAATGTGCATGAGAGGGAATGATGTAAAATGAATTGAGAAAAGTAAGGATAAGTCAAATTATGGAGGACTTCGAATGCCAGGATCAGGATTACTCTGGGGACTTCTGGGACTCGATGAAAGCTTTTGAGTAGATAATTCTAGGCTCACAGATTTAGAGATGGAAGAGTCCCTCCCGGTAAGCCCTCATTTTGCAGATGAGGAACCAACCCGAGGTCCAGGAAAGTACAGGGAGGTGACTAAATTCACATAGTTCGAGCCCTAGGTGACAGATTCAGGATTCGATTGCATTTTTACAGCTCCAGATACAACCTTTGTTCCAATGTCCCAGCCTGCCTCCCCAGGAGCGAACATTTCCCATAGTGCTCTCAGGTTTGTAGAGGATTGGGGAGTTTATCCGAGCAATGGTATGAGAGATGATTACAGAGGGGAGAGACAGGAGGCAGGAAAGCCAGTTAAAAAGCCTAAGTCATATGTCTATGTAAATTCTCCCCCAGCTGTGCGACTATGAAAAATCCACATGACCTCTCTGAATTTGTTTCATTCACTATAAAATGAGGAGATCCAAGGTAGCAAACACCCAGCACTGCTGACTGGGGCCAAATTGGATTAAAATGTAATTGAGGAATATTTAACAAAACACATAAAAATACAATAGAACATAGATAATGTTAATATGTGGTTTTCTAAGCCAACATGCACCTTCAGGGATTTTTATGTATCATTTAGTGGCCCCCATTTTTATTTGAGTTTGATACCACTGCTCTAGAGGACCACAAGGTCCCTCCTGGCTCTGATATTCTATGATTCTAAGCCAGGGCTAGCAGGGATACTGAAAGGTCCCCTCACCTTTAATTCCCCATCTGCTACTCCCCTCTCAGTGGATTGACTGTTCTACATCCTCCAGCTCTCCTGGTCCATTGCCCATCCTCCCATTGAGAACTAACGAAATGCTTCTCTCTCCCTTCCCTTTTCTCTTTCCTGGTTCAGAATCCCAGCTATTGGTGGGAATAATACGTAGGTCCCAGCTATTGCCATTCCTCCAGGCAGAGTCAACCATCCAGGCACCTGGGCACCAGGTGGGTGAAGGTGCTAGAGGCAATACCCAAGCCTGGCCGCCCACCCAAGATAAGGGTGGGGGGGGGAGGAGATATCCCAATTAATTTTCTAAAGGAGGAAGCGTAATGTGGGGAGAGGGGAGAAGACTGAGGTCAAGGTGGGGCTTGAGGGACTGAGCTGGCAGACCCAGGGGTGGAGGGGAGGGACTCAGACCCATATGGAGCAGTGGGGAACACCCCCTCCCTGCAACTTGCAACCTATCTAGAAGTTCCACCATGGGTAGGCTGTGTAGCTTAATACATACAGAGCTCTCAATGGAGTCGGGAAGACTTGGATTGGAGCCCCACCTCTGCCACATACGGGCTGTGTGACTGCCCAAGTCACTCAATCTCTCTATTGCCCAAATGACTCTAAGGGGCAGAGATTGTATAAACTCTGCACTGATAGAGATCATTCTCTATCAGGAACTCCATATAGGATGAGATCGCAGGTTTGGAAAGAAAGGAAGGCAGGCAGGCAGAAAGGGAGGAAGGGAGGGAGGGAGGAAGGGAGAGAGGGAGGGAGGGAGAGAGAAAGAAAGAAAGAAAGAAAGAAAGAAAGAAAGAAAGAAAGAAAGAAAGAAAGAAAGAAAGAAAGAAAGAAAGAAAGAAAGAAAGAAAGAAAGAAAGAAAGAAAGAAAGAAAGGAAGGAAGAAAGGAAGGAAGGAAGGAAGGAAGGAAGGAAGGAAGGAAGGAAGGAAGGAAGGAAGGAAGGAAGGAAGAAAGAAAGAAAGAAAGAAAGAAAGAAAGAAAGAAAGAAAGAAAGAAAGAAAGAAAGAAAGAAAGAAAGAAAGAAAGAAAGAAAGAAAGAAAGAAAGAAAGAAAGAAAGAAAGAAAGAAAGAAAGAAAGAAAGAAAGAAAGAAAGAAAGAAAGAAAGAGGAAGGAAGGAAGGAAAAGAGAAAGGGAGTGAGGGAGAAAACTCTACCATGTCCTTTCTATCTAGTCTAGCCTGGTTGTATGTGGGGGGCAGGTAGGACATTTTGTCTGCCACTCCCTTACCTTTCACTTTCACACCCTCACAGAGGCGTCTCCATGAGGTCCTGGCCGGGGGCTGCCCTGTGGAGCCCGTGACGCTACAGTTGTCACCCCAGACTTCCCTACACCAGGTAATTAACTGGGCGTGCGCTAGGGGGAGGCAGAGAGCAGTGTGCTATGAGGAAGGTGCTTTCAGAGCGTGGACCAGAACTGTGAAGGCGGTGAGCTGCGGTCTGGAGACTAGGGAAGAACCCGGATCAGCCATTTACTAGATATGTGGCTTTGAGCAAGTCTTCCTTTCTCTGAGGCTCAGTTTCCTCATCTGTAAAATGCAAGGGTTGAGTTGGATGGAGCTCTAGAGTCAGTCTCAACACATATTTCTCAGTAAGCACGTCCTATGTCCCAGGCACTGGGCACTGGCGATACAAAGACAAAAAATGAAATGTCCTCAAGGAGTTTTCGGTACACTGGAATCTTGAGCTCTGATGTCCCGTGAATCTGCTGCACCAGAGAGAGATTCATTTTGGTGCATTCTAGATTAATTTTTTCTTTTTAATTTTTTTTTAATCACAGGGACTTACTTTTCTTTTTAGTTCCAAATTCTCTCTCCCCCCACCTAATGAGAAGGCAAGAAAAATAAAACCTATTACAAATTTAAAGGAAAAAAAAGGAAATTTACATGATAATGTATATTTGAAAGGAATAGCAAGTTGTGCATAGTAGATTTGTGGTTTCATATGCAATCATCTTTTTTGTTGTACGATGTTATGGAAATTCTTGTTTTCTTCCATAAATGAAAAATAAAATTTAATGATTAAAATTTTTTAATAAAAAAACCAGATTTTTATAGTCATGCAAAACAAATTTCTGCATTAGCTGTGATTTTTTTTTAAAGCAAGAAAAAGAAAGAGAAAACATATGTTTCAATCTGCAGTCTGAATCCATCGATTTTCTCTCTGGAGGTAAATAGCGTGCATCCTCATGGGTCCTTTGGAATTGTGGGTATTGTGGGTATTTTGATGATATGTGTTCCTGATACAGGAGCTGGTGGCCCTGGAGTCAGGAAGACCTGATTTCAAAGGTGGCCTCAGACACTTCCTAGTTGTGTGTCTCTGGGCAAGTCACTTAACCCTCTCTTTGCCTCAGTTTCCTCATCTGTAAATTGAGTTTAATAAATAGCACCTACCTCCTAGGGTTGTTGTAAGGTTAAGATAATTATAAGACATTCAGCACAGTGTCTGGCACATAGTAAGCACTATATAAATATTTTTTTTTGTTTGTTTATAGTGAGGCAGTTGGGGTCAAGTGACTTGCCCAGGGTCACACAGCTAGTAAGTGTTAATTGTCTGAGGCTGGATTTGAACTCAGGTCCTCCTGACTCCAGGGCTGGTGCTTTATCTACTGCGCCACCTAGCTGCCCCCAAATATTTTTATCTATAATTCTTATAGAGCGCTAGAGTTGGAGTCAGTAAGATCTGAGTTCAAATCCAGCCTTGGACTCTTTCTTATTAGCCGTGTGACCTTGAGCAAAGTCTCTTCATCTCAGTTTCCTCAGCTCTAAAATGGGGTTAATATCTGGTAGGGTTGTTGTGAGAGTCAAATGAAATAATACTTGCAAAGTGCCTGGCATACAGTAAGTGCTATGTAAATGTTATTCCCTTCCCTAATTCCTTGAAAACAGAGACTGAGCTCTTTCATTTATATTTCTATCTCCTGCACCAAACACAGCACCTACCACATAATTAGCCCTTAATAATTAGCTATAAATTGGGGCAGCTAGGTGGCTCTGCAGTGGATAGAGCACCAACCCTGGATTCTGGAGGACCTGAGTTCAAATCCGGCCTCAGACACTTGACACTTACTAGCTGTATGACCCTGGGCTAGTTACTTAACCCTTATTGCCCATCAAAAAACCAAAAAATACAACCAAAAAAAAGGGGCTACAAATTAATTGATTGAAATGCCAGTCCAGGGACTGACACAGAAACAAAACTGTTAGAAGCCAAAGTCTGTTCCTTCTCCCCATGTACCAATCTGCCTTCCTTCTCTACTCATCCTTCTGCATGGCTCCTGGTCCTTAGCACCTGAGTCCCTGGAAGCCAGCCTGGCTTTTGCTGGCCTGGAGTCCCTGTTGGGTTGGAAAACATAGATCTAATGGATTAAGTTTTTCAGAAGAATCCCTTTGAACTCAAGGTTGATGTTCAAGGCAAGAATGGACAATCTTAATTGTATCTGAGCCTCTTAGAGGAGAATCAGAGGTGTGCCTCAGGTTGCTCATCTGTGAAGTGGGGATCTCTGCCCCGCCCCCGAATTTCCAGGGACAGCTTGGTAAGGGAGGGGAAGGTGTTTTAAGAGGCATAAAAAGCTAATTGTTAATTCTATGTATTGGGGCCTGGGACCATCAACAGTCTAGGAGATGTTGGGACCATCATCAGCACCAGGAGAAGGGAGGGGTAACGAAAACTCATAGGATTGTATGTTTAGAGCTGGAAATCCTAGATATTATAGTTAGCATTTATATAGCACTTTACAAATACTATGTTTTATCCTAACAGCAACCCTGGGAGGTTGGTGCTATTATCCCTGTTTTATAGACGAGGAAACTGAGGTAGGCAGAGGAAAAGTGACTTGCTCAGGGTCACACAATTAGTATACGTCAGACTAGATTTGAACTCCGGTCTTCCAGACTCCAGGTCTAGCACCCTATCCACTGCACTACCCAGCTGCCTCACCTACTCACCCCACCCTCCAACCTCCACCTACTCTGTATAGATTATTATCTACCCTTTATCCATCTTGTAGGTACCTCATTATTTACATGTTGTCTCCTCAGTTAGAGTGTGAACTCCTCAAGGGCAGGGACAGTTTTTGCCTTTCTTTGTATTCCTAGTGCTCAGCACAATGCCTGGCAGACAGTAGGCATTTAATAAATGCTTGTTGACTGACTAGCCCAGAGTCAGTGACTCGTCCTAGGTCAGAAGTCTGTACTCTTTAGACTCTGGGCAAGTCACCTAAGCTTTCTGGGTCTGTTTCCACCTCAGCAAAATGAAGGGGTCATATTAGATGTTATCTAAAGTCCCTTCCCACTCTGCACCAGGTGATCCAACTTCCCAGCCTCCCAATTCCCTACCTTTGGGAAGGTTTTTATGTGGGAGTAGGGTGTCCTCTGGTGGCCAGTTTGGGAACTACAGGGTAATGTGCTCATTCCCTACCCACCCCCATCCCCAACTCTTCAGGCTGGGGAAACTGAGGCACAGTGTGAAGGAGGATCTTGCCGAAGAGTACCTAAGAGGTCTTTCTCTAACAACACAGCCCCCATTATTCAGTTTTACCTCGGAGGTTTGCTAAATTCACCCTTCTTCCCACCCTTTGCAGTGCTGAACCTGCTTCTCTCTTCCTCAGGTCCACAACCTCTTTGAACTCTTGAAAATTCAGAGGATATTGGTGACATCGATGGGTCGAGTGGTGGGCTTCATCTCCTGGGTGGAGGTAACAGGGATGGGGAAGGGAGGAACTAGGCAGAGATGGACAGTGTTTTGAGGAAACTCCAGTGGCTCAGGATCTGGACCCTGCTTCAGGGGGTCTCTTCTTGTCCAAGGGGGCACTCAGGTCTCAGGGGTTCCCAGGGGGATTTAATACTAGGATTTGATTCTAGATTCCAGGCCAGACCAAGAGGAAAAATCCTCAGCAAGTTGGGGCCAGAGAGGCACTGTTCGTTGGTTTTTCAATAGTCTCCCTCCAACCCCAAACCACGCATGAGTAATCACCCTTCACCTCCGAGCTACACATAGCAATCTTCTCTCCTCCTCTAGCTGAAGAAGGCCATTGCTGACCTGGCAAACCCCCCACCTCCTAAATAAAGTGACCAGGTGGAGGTGGAGGTTGTGGAGTCCACCAGCCCCATCCAGTTGGCTTGACCAAGAAACCAGGCTGCTGCTATCTCTCCCTTGTTGTTTGTGTTACTAATGACCCTTGGATTCATGGCATCCTTATTGCACTGACACTGCCCCCACCCCTAAGCCCACTCCCTTCTCCACTGGGTCAGAGTCCTGGGAGCTCATCTTGACCAGTCCAGTGGGATGTAAGCTCCTTGAAGGGAGGGATCATTGTCTATTTTCCTTTCGAGGCCCTGTTCCTAGCCCAGTACTTCGTGCAGGCTTAATAAATGTGCATTGAAATCATTGGAATCTCCTCATTTTGCAAAATTTTGAAACCCAGTTGGGGTAAGTGGTTTGATTAAAGTCATGTAAAGTGGGAAGTAGCAGAGATCGAGATTTGAATCCAGATCCCCAGGGTTGGGGTGTTTTTTTCCCACTCCATCATATTCACTCTCCTTCAGTTTCAGCAAAATCTTTTTTTTTTGGGGGGGTCTTTCTGTAAGGGGTTCGAGTTCAGAGCAGATTCTACTCCACTCCCCTAGCTGCAATGGCCTATCCATGGGAACTCAGCTACTATGAAGAAGGTTGGGCAAACATCCAGGATTCTTTGAGCCTAGGTCCATTGGGCTGCCCCCAAGGAGAGGAGCCGAGGAGGGGCTCAGCAGCCTATCCCTCCTTATCTACCTTGTAAAAAGACTGGTCTTTCCCCATCCCTGACAAGCCCAACCATCTTCTGCAGCAATACATCCTTGTCTCTGCCCTACCCCCCAAATTCTGTGGCTAGGGAAAATTAAACTGAAATTCTTGGTTCTCAAAGCCCTTCATTTCAGCAGGTATAGAGCTCTGGTCCTGGAAGATGGAGCCTAGTTTACTCTATTTCCAGGCAGAAAATTGCTTTCAGGCATAAGCTAGCTTTTGCCCCTTGTCCTGCTGCCAGCCCCAACTGGGGAAACCAAAATGGGGCTAAGAAGGCAGTGCCCAGAGTGCAATTCGCACACAAGTAAGTATAGCCTCATTGGTCAGTTATCACAGCAAACTACAGCTCTGGCCAAGGTTAGCTCCCCAACTAGGTTTCTGTGGTGTCTGCATGGAGGTTCTCACAGAGCTAGGGAGCCAAGGATTATGGCCACCCCACACCCACTCTGAAGAGATCAAGCTGGCTAGCTACTGGGCAAATCCACCACTTTAATGTCTTCAGAGAACATGGGGGAAAGGAAAGGGAGGGATAGGGTGGAGAGAGAGGGGAAGACTGTCCACCAAGGGAGTCCTGTTGGGACGTGTCAGGGGAGGATCTCCACTAATTTGGGATCCAATCCCTGGCGTGTCCAGGAAGTGCTACAGTGTGAAGATGGACAGACGGTCACAGTGACAAGAGGAGGGGGGCCTTTAGCTGCCAGGGGAGGGAGTCACCACCTCATAGGAGGGTGGGGGGAGGGAGACAGGAAGAAGCGTAGAGGGAGTGAGGGGTAAGAGAGAGCTTACCCTAGGTAGAAGTGTGAGATGTTGGGGGAGACTGAGAATGGAACCTAGGGGTTCAGACACCCCCCTCAAATCCCTCGCTACCTTCAAGTGCCCTCCATGCCACCACTAAGGGGATAGCAGGGGGCTTCTTGGGGCAACTTGATATCACAGAGCTCAGCATCCTTTTGGACCCTAAGGAGGGGCTAAGAAGTGTCAGAGGCTCTGATGGGGAATACAGAAGACCCCTGAGCCAGCTTCTGCCCAACCTTACTCTCCAAACTGAAAGAGAAAGGAAAGGGGCGGTGGGATATGGCTCCCATTGAACAAGGGGGGTAAACTGAGGCACCAATTGGTTTCCTAAGGAGTCTTAATGACTCCACCATGGCCCCATGCCCACCTGGTGCCTGACTTGCCCATCTCTTCAGGAAGGAGAGACATGGGTCCTGTGAACTATGGGGGAGCAGCCCTCAACTCTAGACATCGGGAACTCTGCTGCCCCTCGATCCTGGGCCACAGCTGAAAGGGGCAAGCAGGCCCCTGGTGGCCCCCCTTGGCATGGTATGAGCATCAGGGCAGGGAGGTCAACGGGGTTGGTGAAGAAAGGAGGGGCCCCCGATCCTCCTTCCTCCCACTGGTGTCCTTCTCGGGCCCACCCCAGGGCCAGCCTAGGGCCCGGCCTCAGTTGTAGAAGACCTCGTCCTCCGACAGGGAGCTGCTGTCCACATAGTGGAGAGAGCCGTGGAGCTGGCTCCTGGGCTCTGTTGGGGTTTGGCCCTCGCCGGCCTCCGCTTCTCCCTGCAGCAGCAGCCCCTGCTTTTCGGGGCTGGGCGGCCATGGTCTCCCCGTAGATGGCTCCTCGGGTGAGTCCCAACTCTCGGCAGGCAGGCCAGGGGCGGGGAGCGATGAGGAGAGGGAGGAGAAGCCCTGAAGGCTGCCATCCAGGATTGGCCCATTCAGGAGGTTGTCCTGCAGGTAGATGCTGCCCAGGTCTGGAAGCCGAGGAGAAGAGGGTTAGGACTGGGCTTCTCCGGGCCTCTCCTGACCCTCCCCGCTATCCCTCAGACGGGACCCCTTTCCCTTTCCCCGATCTCCTTGTTCGGGATGTGGCTCTAGGCAAATTGCATCACCTCTCGGGGCCTCAGTTTCCTCATCTGTAAAATGGATTGGATGACCCCTAATGTCCCTTCTCGTTCTAATGTTCAACCACCTCCTCCACAAACTGCCTTCCCGACAGAATGCCCTAGCCATTGCTCTCCTTCCTCCATGCCCCATCTCCCTCGGACTTCACTCTCTCCTAATAACATCTTTCAGGGGCATCTAGGTGGTGCAATGGATAGGGCACCAGCCCTGGATTCAGGAGGACCTGAGTTCAAATCCAGCCTCAGACACTTGACACTTACTAGCTGTGTGACCCTGGGCAAGTCACTTAACCCTCATTGCCCCGAAAAAAACCCAAAACAAACAATAGATAATTAATAACATCTTTCAGAATCCTTGTCCTCCTTCAAAGGTCATGTCAAGTGCCACCTCCTCTGTGAAGCCTTCCCTCACCCTCCCATGTGTTGGGTGCTCTCATCTGCCTTGGTTTCCATTTTATTGTACTTAGGCTCATGCTGTATCCATCCCAGGGCAGTATAAACTCTCTGAAGGCAGGGACTGTCTTGTGTTTGTCTTTGTCCTTGAGGCCGACAGCACAGGGCCTCACCCTGAAGAAATGCTTGGGGTCCGAAGTGGTTTCTGTTCTCCAGGAGGATTGTGATGAGAGAACAGGTGTGGGGATATCCATGTGCGATACAGACGCACTGCACACACGTCGCAGGTGAGCTAGAAAAATCCCTCATCTTGAGTGAGAGGCAGTGCCCAGCTCTGTGGGTAGCATCCCAGGCCAGCGGCTCAGGGGCTCCTTACCCATGGTGGGACGCCATCTCTCTAGCAAACACCGTGTTGTCCAGTGCTGGGAAGAACCACCTTCATCTCCAATTTCCTAAGACTCAGAATCCAATAAAGCTAGACAGGACCGAACCAAATGGAATACTTCTAGTCTGATTCAAAAGGCACTTCCGGGGGCAGCTAGGTGGCACAGTGGATAGAGCACTGGCCCTGGATTGAGGAGGACCTGAGTCCAAATCTGGCCTCTGACACTTAACAATTACTAGCTGTGTGACCCTGGGCAAGTCACTTAACCCCAATTGCCTCACCCCCCCCCCCAAAAAAAAAGGGCACTTCCAAGACTCAGGGTTAGTGTTAGGTGGTTCAGTGGTTAGAGCACTGGGTCTGGAGTCAGGACAACCTGAGTTCAAATCCAGCCTTAGACACTTACTAAATGTGTGACGCTGGGCAAGTCACTTCACCTCAGCCTACCTCACATTCCCAGGGTTGGCGGATCAAGTGAGATAATGCTGTAAAGCCGTTTGCAGACCTTAAGGAGTTAGAGGGATGTCAGCTATTATGGATATTGAATAATAACACATTTATAAAGTGATCCACAAAATGCTCTCCTTCCCACACTCCTGGGTTGGCATGGCAAGGATTACTAATTATTTCCATTTTACAGAAGAGGGAACTGAGGCAATATGGAATATTGGATAGAGCACTGGACACAGAGTCAGGAAGACCTAGGTTCAAATGTGACCTTAGACACTTAGTAGCTGTATGACTCTGGGAAGGTCCCTTAACTTCTCCGTGCCTCAGTTTCCCCATCTGTAAAATGAGGGGAGATGGACTGGATGACCCCTAAGCTCCCTTCCAGCTCAAAATCTGTGATTCTATGAGGTTAGTAGGCATGATGGTTAAATGAGTTATATCCGAGCCAGAACTCTAACCCATGCATTCATTCTGACTCCAAGATCAACCAATCAAAGCAAGCCATGTACTGGCTGCCTCTTATGTGCCAGGTGCCAGGTGCTACAGACGCAAAGGCAAAAACCCCAAATGGTCCCTGCCCTCAAGAAGCTTATATATATTCTTTGTTTGTTGGTTTTGGTTTTGGGCAGGGCAATGAGGGTTAAGTGACTTGCCCAGGGTCACACAGATAGTAAGTGTCAAGTGTCTGAATCTGGATTTGAACTCAGGTCCTCCTGAATAAAGCCAGTGCTTTATCCACTGTACCAACCAGCTGCCCCAAGAAGCTTATATTCTAAGGAGGGAGACAACATCTACAGCATATGTAAGCTTTTATAGAAAACAAACACAAGGTCGTGAAAGTCAACAGCTGAAAGATAGGGAGAGGTTACAGAATGAGCTGGTATAGGAAAAAGGTGGTTCCTGGGCTAAGCTTTGAAGCTAGGGACATGAAGAGGGAGGGCGCACCAGGCGTGGGGGACAGCCAGTGCAAAGGCCCAGAGATGGGAGCTGGAGGGTCACACACAAGGTGCTGCCTGTATGCCATCACCCTAGCAAACACTTTGTTGTTCAGCGCCCTAAGAGAGAGTTCTCTTCACCCTCAATTCCTTAAGCTTCAGAATCCAGTAAAACTGAACTTGACTAAACCGAACTGAATGTTTCTTCTCATATGACTCAGAAGACAACATTACCCAGGGAAACTGTACTGAGACTTCTGGTGCATCCCAGGGCGGGAGCCAGCTCTAACTTGCTAGACCCGTTGTGAAATTTTCAGTGTGAAAATTTACACCTTCAAAATCAGCGATCCCAACCAATCAGGATGATTTATTGTTTTGTTGATTTCCAGACTTAAGAAAGTGATGGAGAAAGTGTTAATGATTCAGATTAAACTTAATGGGATTTGCATACATTCTTTTCTATCCCTCCAGCAGACCTTTCCCCTCCCCTCCTACCCATTCCCCTCCCCCCCACCTTGTTAAACATTTACCATCACACTCTTATATCACTCTATAAATCTTGCTTGAGCTCAACAGGAGTGCAATAGAAGGCTCGGGAAATGAAGTCATCACCAGACTTGGAAGTCTATTATTATTAATCATAATAATAAGAAAGTAATAAGCATTTATATAAGACCTACTATGTACCAGGCCCTGTGCTAAGCATTTTACAAATATTATCTCATTTGAACCCTGGGAGATTGATGCTATTATTACCTCCCATTTTATAGTTGAGGAAACTGAGGCAGCCAGAAGTTAAGTGACTTGCCCAAGGTCACACAGCTAATAAGTGTCTGAGGCTGAATTTGAACTAGTTCTTCTGCCTCAAGCCCAAGTGCTCTGTGCACTGTAGCACCACCTAGCTGGTAATATAATAATAAGCTGGTACTATGTTCGTCCTTCATTCTAGAAGAGGGCCATGACATGGGGTGATGTCATGCCTTGCAGTGAATTGGATTTAAGTGAGGCAGGGCTGTGCAAGGTCACCAGCCTCATTCTCTCCTCCAGAGTGGCAAGATATACATCAGGTCAACTGGAGATGGCCCCGGATGTTTGAGGCAATTGGGGTTAAGTGACTTGCTCTGGGTCACACAGCTAGTAAGTGTCTGGGGGTGAGATTTGAATTCAGATCCTCCCAACGTCAGGGCCAGTGCTCTATCCACTGCACTACCTAGCTGCCCCCCTAAGCTGGTACTGTAATAATAATAGTAATAACCGAGCATGCTAGGGTTTGTAGAGTGCTCTACATCTACAATCTTCCCTGAGCCTCCTAACACCCCTGACCCTGTATGAAGCCAGTTTGGCTGGCCTGATGAGTGCATGAAGGAGAGGAAGGTATAATGGGGCTGGCAAGGTAGACTGAAGCCAGGCTCTTCCCACTGAGCTAGTCTTACTCCTTAGCATCCGCTCTGACTGGACCGTGGGATGGTGCGTAATGCTGGGTCAATGGAAAATTCCAAGGGTAGAATTCCAAGTCCAAAAGCATTTTTGATGACTTGTTCCCATGCTCCCACCCTCTCTTTCTTTACTCAGGGATTACCTCTTCTCTTCACTCTCCTGGTTCCAACAAGCCCTAGTCCTCCTGCCCTCTCCACTCAGGGGAAGGGCTGTTCTGGTCCTTGTTCGTGGCCCATTGCCCACTTCCGGCCTCATCCTGTCTCGTGAACAGGCACCTGGGTCGAAGGGGGACCTGAGGCTGGTGCTGTCTCCCAATGTCACTCCCTGCTCCATTGTTACTCATTACTCCCTCATTCATCCATAAAGGGGGCCTTCTAACAAAAGGACCCACAGAGCATTGGGGTAGAGGACACGTAGGTGGCGCTTTAAAAAAAAAATCCTTGTCAATGATCTCATCGACCAATCATCTTCAGCCGTCCCTCCTCCGATGCCTCGTGGGGGCGTGGAGGTGACCCTGGGCTCTCCACCGCTTTGCCAGTGACGTGTGGGCCTTGGCAGAGTTGAGCAAGTTGGAACCGTGTCAAATGTGGGAGAGTCCACTCAGCTCAGAGCCGCTCGTCATCAGAGGACTGGCCACTGGGGGGATGGGGCTTTTTTTAGACCCAGTAACTCATGAAGACTGTCTACCAAAGCATAGGGGTTGGGGGAAGGGGCTGTTGTCACCTGTCTGGCTAGCAGGCCAGAGTGCAGGCTCCGATGAAATCACCAGTCCTTCATGTAGAATACGGTTACTGGACATTTGTAAAATGTTTGATACTTTTTTCCATATTCACTATCACCTGGTTGGGGTGGGGGGCAGGCAGATAGGCAGAACAATGGACACAGCACCAGGCCTGGAGTCAGAAAAACCTGTGTTCAAATCCAACCTTAGACATTTACTAGCTGTGTGACCCTGGGCCAGTCACGTCACCTGGTTTGCCTCAGTTTCCTCATCTGTAAAATAAGCTGCAAAAGGAAATGGCAAACCGCTCCAGTGTCTTTGCCAAGCAAACCCCAAATCAGGTCACAAAGAGTCAGACACGACTGACACAAAGTAACCATAACAACACAAGAGGCCCGTTCTAATCTCTAGAACTCTGATCTCTCTGTTACAAAATGACTCTACAGAATTTGGCATAGGTATTTTGTTTTTACTTGTCTATGTACATGGTGTTTCACCCCTCCAGTAGAATACACAGGCAAGGGGCAGCTAGGTAGCACAATGGATAAAGCCCTGGCCCTGGATTCAGGAGAAACTGAGTTTAAATTTGACCTCAAACACTTGACACTTGCTAGCTGTGTGACCCTGGGCAAGTCACTTAACCCTCATTGCTCTGCCAAAACAAACAAACAGACAAAACCAATATAAGGGCAGATACAGTTTCTTTTTTGTCTGTGTTTTACTTAGCACAGTGCCTGGCCCAAAGAAGGCATTTATAAATTCTTTTTGAATTTAATTCAATTGCCTGTTCCCCTTCTCTTCTGGCTCCCCCAAACCCCCACCTAGGGGAACATACCCTGTAGGGGGATGACATCCTGCGAGTTCTCTCCAGGGCACATCTCCTCATCTTCTATTGAGGACCAAGCACTCAGTGTGGCCTCAGTGATGGCAAACTGTTCAGCAACACCTGTTTTAAGAAGAGGAGACCAAGGCTGGAGTTGGTGACAGACACTACCCTATGTCCCTCTGGTAGCTGCAATGGGTAGGTTCAGTGAGATCGGTAGCTATTTCCTGAGGCTCTTTCCCATGCCTACCCAATGATCCAATCCCCATCTGATCTCCATTCAATGATCCAGTGGTCCAATGGTCCAAGTTCCACTTAGCAATCCTCTATCTCCCTACGGTCCAGTGGCCGACCAGTGATTTCATTCCAATTCAATGATCCAGTGCTCAGCAAAAATCCTATTCCAACCACCCAATGGTCCAGTGTCAACCTAACCACCCTATACCCACACAATGATCTTATGTCCAAGGTTCACCTAATGATACTATTCTCATCCAATGGTCCAATACCCACTTAATAATACTATGTATATCCAACGGTCCATTGTTCATTCTGAGTGCCAATCCCATGCCCATACAAAGATTTACTACCCACTTAATGATCCGAAGTCCATCCAATAGTCTAGCAACCCACCCAATAATAATTACCGGCATTTCTATAGTTCCGGAAAGTTTCTGAAACACTTGTTTCCCAGTGGCCCTGTAAAGTTAGTGGCTTAATTATGATTATCCCCATTTGGTAGATGAGGAAACTGAAGGTCATTAAGGTGAAGGGTCTTGTCAGGATCACAGCAGATGAGAGGGAAAGTCAAGATTTGAATCCAGGTTTTTTGATTTCATCCTATGCTTCTCCCATTCCAGGCTCCCCTTTGGATATCTCAGGCTCCATGAGGAGCCTTTAGCAGTCCTATTCAAGTTGTCCTTTGCCCCTTGTCTTCAGCCCAGCCGTCCCCCTGCTCCCACTGACCTGCAGCAAATCGGGCCTCCCGAAGCTCATCAGGAAGGTAACTGTAGTGTTCCTCCTCTGCTGGTGATGGGTCCCAGCCTGACTGCTGGGCGCTCCAGCCTTTCCACTCGATCAGGTGGGCTACTCGGCCCCGAGCCATGGCTGTGGGCTTCGTGATATGGTCCTTGATGCTCTGCACCACACCTGGGCATGTGGAGAAGCTGAGTCAGTTGTCTCCCCCTCCCATGCTCACCTATGTGCCGTTGCCTTCTCAATCACAGATCACAGATCACAGATCTGGAATTTCAAGGATCCCAAAGGTCACCTGGTCCCAGCCCCTCATTTAACGAATGAGAAAACGGAGGTGGGGGTAGAAGAGGTGATTTGCTCAAGGTCATACACAGGTAGTAAACCCAGGTCCTCTTCTACCATCGGGACCAAGGTTCTTGACCTTGGATTGCAATGTGCCTCGAACCAACATCAAAAAATGCCAAAACATTGCATGCTGGGTACCTAACCATGTTGAATAGAGCGATAAGAGAATTTCTGCCTTTACTCTCTTACCACCTTGGTAAGAGATGGGTAGATCATGCAAATAGCTAGAGTGTAAAATCAAGCTGACACATCAACTCTAGCCCTACTGTTATCTGGTTAGTTCCCGCTCTGTCTGTCTGTTTGCAGACTTACAGCTGGAAAAATCAGCCACAGCTCTGGTGTTAACTGGCTAGTACCTCGTTTTACCTGATACACGCCTTCCCCTTCGGCTGTCTGTTCTTTTATCTGTAAATCATCATCTTCCCTTATTGACTTTTTGAAATTCCACCATCTCCATCCTGCTTATATAAGCAAAACCTATACAAGGTTGCTGAAGCTGCTATTCAGGGCTCACTGATTTGTGTATACAGTGAGTTCATGCTCTGTACATAACATACTGTGTGTTTTTTTTTTATCATATAGCTGCATTGTTGATTCCATGATCGGCAGCAGCACTTATGAATGGATCCTCCCTGTATCTGCCCCTGCATGAAATAAATGCCCTTGTCCTTTTTCCTTACCTATTTAAACATAAAGTCTTTGAGGTCTAGTCCTCTTAGCATAGTGTTTGGCAGAACATACACTTAATAAATTACTGTTGACTTGATTTTTGGAGGGCCAACTTCCTGGCCCAGACTTTCTAGGGTATCTGGTCCCTGACGGAGATGGGTAGAGGGTGGCAGGTCCAGACAAAGGTTTGTACAGAGCCATCCCTGGGGTGGGGCAATTGGGACTTTGGCCTAGGGCATCAAAATTTAGAGGGAGCTGGAAAAAATTAAGCTGAACACCTAGTTTAGCTTTGTCCCAGGGCAATTGAAACAATTATATTTAGCACCTAGGCTGAAAGCATAATTAGCTAAAATAGGAAGTTGCTTGCCTATGTCAGTGTCTACCAGATAAACTCCTCTCCAACTCAACCCCACCCTATGATCCTCCCCTGTTCGTCTAGTGGGTATCTTGTCTTCCTCAGCAGGGTGGGTCTTTAGAACTCAGTTTTAGGCCATCTGTCCTAGGTGCTAAAACCTTTCAAGCCATAAAGTTGCTCTGGGCCTGTATACGTACCCACCAGGGATGAGGTGGCTAGGGCGGCCACATTGTAGTTACTAGAGCAGGTCTTGGACTCAGACAGGAAGCCATTGGGTGTCCGGAAGCATTTCTGAAAGAAAAGAATAAGGAGGGTCAGTGGGCAGTCTCCCACTAGTCCTACAACACCCTCCCCTTCTCTTATCCCAATCGCAGACACTAGGCCAGGACCATAGAATGAGATGCCCGGGAGGGATAAGCCAGGTTTGGTGCGCTAAGATCTCTCCTTGTCCCCACAGCCCCAGCTTTCCCCAAAGAACTCAACAGGGACCATATGAAGGGTGACAGCATGCCAAGGGGCCAGGAATGGGGTAAAGGCTTGGAGGGGGGAGATCAGGGCAAATCAGCTGACCTGCCAGGGATCCCAACAGAAATCCATTTGTTTTTCCTAAAATGAGATGAAAAAAGGGATTCAAGCAGTTCTAATTTCCAAGAGCGCATCAGACAACTCAAACCCCAACTTCTGAAAGAGCCCTGCTCCTGGTCACCTTACCCCCTGGTGCCTTTCCCTTTCAGATTCTCTCTTCATCTGCTCTCTCTCTTCTATGTATGGCGTTATTTACATATTTGTCTCCTCCATTAGACTGTAAGCTCCTTGTGGGCAGGGGCTGTACTTTTGGATTTCTTTGTATCTCTAGAACTTAGCAAAGTGCACAGCACATTGCTTAATCAATGCAGACTGACTGACTTAATTGTGGTGGGGTTTTTTTTTTTGTATGGGAAATCTTTATTTAGAATTTTATTTCCCCCCAAATTACATGTAAATACAAATTTTGACATCCATTTTTCTAAACTTTGTGTTCCAAATTCTCTTCCTCCCTCCCTCCCTCCACCCCCTGCCCCAGCCAAGAACTCAAGCAATTTGTTATAAGATATACATGAGCAGTCATGCAAAACATTTCCACATTAGCCAGGTTGTGAAAGAAAACAGACAAAAACAAAGCTTCTGACTGAGTGCTCATCAAGTAAGTATGACCACTCTGTGTTCCCAGAAGGAAGTAAAGGGCCCAGCAACCAGCTCATCCATCCAGGTATCAGGCCTGGGGGCCCCTGAGCAAATAAACACAGGTATTGCTGGATGCCTGCATTCAAGGCCCCGATAACCAGGAAATTGCTACCTCATTATATATTCATTGATCTCTATCTGGAAGGGAACCTCAGAAATCATCTAGTCCAACCTCCTTATTTTCCAGATGAGTAAACTGAGGCTGAGGGAAGTTAAATGACACACAAGTATTAATAATAGTCAATTTTGGGGGAAGGGCAGGGCAATGAAGGTTAAGTGACTTGCTCAAGGTCACACAGATAGTAAATGTCTAGTGTTTGAGGTCAGATTTGAACTCAGGTCCTCCTGAATCCAGGGCCAGTGCTTTATCCACTGCGCTGCCTAGCTGCCCCCAATAGTCAATGTTGTTTTTTTTTTACAATGCTTGAAGGTTTGTGAAGCATTTTATATATATTATCTCATTTAAGCTTCACAACAACCCTGGGAATTAGGTGTGATTATTTCCATTTTATAGATGAGGAAACTGAAGGCTAGAGAGGGTAATTGACTTTCCCAGGATGATACAACTACTTTTTTTTGGCGGGGCAATGGGGGTTAAGTGACTTGCCCAGGGTCACACAGCTAGTAAGTGTCAAGTGTCTGAGGCTGGATTTGAACTCAGGTACTCCTGAATCCAGGGCTGGTGCTTTGCCGGTGCTTTATCCACTGCGCCACCTAGCCGCCCCTGACACAACTACTTATTTGAGGATTTAGATTCAGGAAGGAAAATCAAGGGTGCAAACCCAGCTCCTCTGAAGCCAATTCTGGCAGGCTTTCCAAGGTACCATACCGGGAACTTGTCCAGACCCTTCATTTTACAAATAAAGATACTGACATCACCTAGCAAGCCCATAGTAGAGTCAGGATTTGAACCCAGATCCTCTGGCTTCACCTCAAACACCACAGATATAGGGAGTCTGAACCCACTGCAGGATCATCAAGCTTGGCAGAGGATCATAGGAGGGGGGATCCCAAACCCGGTGGTGTCCCCTTTGGGGGGAAATAGGGGTCCAGGAATAGCCTGGGGGTATAGGCAAATTGGGGGGTGGGGTGGGGTGGAGGATTGTAGGGGTGTCATTTACCTTATTGGTGGCATGGTCTGGAGCAGCTTGGGGAAGGCAGCTGGAGGGGAGGCCCGGGGCTGGGCAGTCTAGGTCCCTGGGCAGAGGGCAGTCCTTGTGGGCACTTGTGAACAATTCTGGAAGAAGAAAGAGTGTGAGATAAAGGAAAGCATTGAGATGGAGGAAATGAGCCTCTCTTGGGCACGAAAGGAGTGGTGGTTGTTGTGCCATCATTTTCAGTCGTGTCTGACCCTTTGTGACCCTATTTGGGGTTTTCTTGGAAGAGATACTAGAGAGGTTTGCCATTTCCTTCTCCATTATCCAGCTCAGTTTACAGATGAGGAAATTGAGGCTTAACAGGGTGCAGTGGCCCATTCAGGGGAGCCTGACCTTCCAAAAGCTGCTCCATCCCGAGAGAGGATGGAGAGAGACAGAGAGAGGGGGGAGGGGAGACAGAGAGAGAAAAAGAGAGACAGAAGGGGAGGGGGAGGGGACTGGAGAGGGAGAGGGGGGGAATGGAATCTTGGAATCGGCAGGGTCCTCTACCATCTGAGAACCTTCCTCCTCCTCCCAGCTGGAATGGGAGTCCCTGCCTCAGTATTCCTCATGAGCAGCCATCCAATCTCTTCTTAAAGACCTCCCATGTACGGGAACCCACTGTCCCCTGACCCATCCACTTTGGGGAAATCTCTAAATGTTGGGAAATGTTCCCCAACTTTATCAAGTGAAAATCTGCCTCTTGGCAACATATACCCGACTACTCACAGTTCTGCCAGCTAGTGCCAAGAAGAAGAAAGCTTCCTCTCCAAGACAACATTTGAAATTCTTTTTGGCGGGGCAATGGGGGTTAAGTGACTTGCCCAGGGTCACACAGCTAGTAAGTGTCAAGTGCTTGAGGCCAGATGTGAACTCAGGTCTTCCTGAATCCAGGGCTGGTGCTTTATCCACTGCACCACCTAGCTGCCCCCAACATTTGAAATTCTTGAAGAGTCTTCTCTGGGGTAGATCTCCCCATTCCTTTGACCAATCTTGGGCTGGCCTGAAGCCTCTTCCTTTCACCAGCCCAGCAGCCCTCCCCTGGATAGACACTTCTTGATAGTGTTCTTCCTACAATCTTACATCTGGATCAAATACAATAGCCTGGACTGGTCTGGTCAGGAGAGAGAACAGACCTATATCCTCCCTCATTCTGGACACCAAGCTTCTATCGATTCAACCAAAGATCACATCAGCTTTGGGGGCTGTTGACTCCTCTTGGGATGGTGAGAAGGGAAGGGTCTCTGAGAAACTGAAGAACAGGAAGATGGGGCGATAGACCTGGGCTTTGGTTTGCCCTCTTACTTTTCAAGGGAGGAGGGATGCCGCAAAGCTCAGAGAGATCTTGACTCAACTCAGGGTCACAACAGCCCCTCCCCAGGACAGTGATGGGCATAGCTGGGCAGTTGCTCAGTTGGGAGAACAAATGGGAGGTTCCTTATGGGGACTCATCCCAGACTCTAGCCAGCTCTTCCTTCCCCAGGGTGAATCTAGATACCCTGGGGCCAAGCCCAACCTGCAGTTTTCCAAGCTGGGCCAAATTTCTGCCAAATTCACCACAGCAAGGCCCAGAGGCATGAAGGAAGCTGAGAAAAACAGCAGGAATCGAAGGCTTCCCAGGGGTAGGGGCAGGGGCCAGAAACACCTGCGTTTAACAGCTGTAACCTGGAAGCTGTTGTTTTTAGGAAAGGGAACAAGCATTTATTAAACACCTACTGTATATATGCCAGGTACTGTGCCTTTAAGTACTTTACAAGTATAGCTCATGTAAACCTCCATTGAGGGAGGGAGAATGTGTAGGATGGTGGGAGGTTCAGAGAACTGGGTTCAGAAGACCCAGATCCAAACCCTCCAGGCTGTCACTTTTACTCTCTTGGTCTTCATTTCTTCCTCTGTAAAATGAAGAGATTATCCAGATCCAAGGAGACAAGAGAAAGGGCTTAGTCGTCCAGGGCAGTTTACAGAGGAAGATATTGAGGCCCAATGAGAAGTCCAGTGACTTGCCCAAGAACACACAACTTACAGTAAGTGGTAGAATGGGGATTCAAATCCTCCTTCCATTAGTCTCTAGATCGAGCATTCTTCTCTAAGGGCCCTCTCCAGCTCTGTCATTCTGTATTCTAAGGGCCTCTGCAGCTCTGACATTCTGGGTTCTAAGCCCCCCCCAGCTCTGACATTCTGGGTTCTAAGTTCCCTCTCAGTTCTGACATCCTGTGTTCTAAGGGCCCTCCCAGCTCTGACATCTGTGTTCTAAGCACCCCCCCTACCTCTGACATTCTAGGTTCTAAGTTCCCTCCCAGCTCTGACATCCTGTGTTCTAAGGGCCCTCCCAGCTCTGACATCTGTGTTTTAAGCCCCCCCCCCCCCAGATCTGACATCCTGTGTTTTAAGCCTCCCCCCCACCCAGATCTGACATCCTGTGTTTTTAGCACTTGATGTCCTAAGGCCCGGCCAGGCTCTGATGGTTTATGACCTCACTTTCACTTTCATGAAGATGAATAGGAATACTGATGAGCCGTCCACACATTTACTCCTGCATCCTCTTCAGCAGACGCTGTTGGGCTGGAGCAGGGAGAGACAAGGTGGAAGCATCAGAGGAGCCACCTGGGGTTGGTCCCATTTTAATGATGGAAAAACTGAGGCTTCAAGCAGCGTGACTCGCCCACACAGCCAGTCAGCAGCAGAGTGGAGACCCAGGTCCTCTGCCTCTGAGCCAAGCGCTCCATCCTTCCCACCAGGGTTCTTTCCACCACGCTGCCTTTCTCGGTCCCTCCCCAGTCTGGTTTCCCATCCCCGTGTCTCTCCTCTGGGGTTCAAGCCTGCAGCTGGTTGCCTCCTGCCTCCCTCTCCCCCTCAGGACTCGGGCCCTCGTGATGTCACCAGTGGTTGCCATAGAGACATCAGGTAATGAACCAGCCTTGGGTGGAGTCACAGGCTCCTCCTTCCCCAGCTGGGACCAAGCCGACCACGTCACTGGCCATTGGAAAAACACAGCCTGAGAGGGATGGAGAGAGGGGACCCGTGCAAGAGCGCAGCTCGGTGCTCCCTCCCCCAGGAAGGGCCTGCTCTGTCCCCTGGGAGATCAGCCACGTGGAGGGCCTTAATCTCTAGCGGCATCTCCCCTGTCCTCTTCTCTAGTCAACTACAGGCTTTAGAACTAAAAGCGATCTTGGCATCCTTGTGCGGATGAGCAGGTAGTGACTTGCCTAAGGTCACTCATGTAGTTAGTAGCAGACGATGAGATTTGAGCTCTGGACCTGTGACTGCCCTACCAGATCTAACCCAGTAACTACAGGTCCCCTTCCTAGCCTCGTGGCTTACCCCTGATCCTGAGGTCAGTCTGACTCTCCTACCTGGCAGGCAGGGAGGGCTCGGATTGAGTCTGTGTCTTTCCCTTTCATCAGAGGGTCAGAGAGAAGAAATACTTCCCAAAGTTATGCCTTGGGAAGAAGACTTCCCTTTTCACCCTTGTTCAGCTCCCTCACAAAATAGCCGAGTTGGAAGGGATGGGGCCATCCAACCCTTTGATTTTACTGATGAGAAAGCTGAGGGAACAAGCATTTTACAAGCATTTAGGAAAGGGAACAAGCATTTATTAAACACCTACTGTATATATATACCAGGTACTGTGCCTGGTTAGGTAATTTTCCCAAGGTCAAACTATTAAAATGTACATCAACCACCCATCATGTGCAAAGTGCTAGTCTAGAAAATGTTATAGCCAGGATCCGAACCCAGGTCTTCTCCCTCCCTTCCCTTGCCCTATAGTTTCTGTTTCCACCAAGAACCTCGGTGTCACTCACACTCTCCTATTTGAGTGTTCTCACAGGTCTAAGGACATCTATCCTAAGGAAGGATAGCCACACTTCTACTTTCAAGCTGGGGAAGTGGAGATTGTAAGCCTTTTTCCCATGCCCATGAGATCCTGTCAGCATCACTTTCCTCTCTGTGTCTCTCTGTCTCTGTGTCTCTCTGTCTCTGTCTCTCTCTCTCTCTGTGTCTCTGTGTCTCTTTGTCTCTCTGTCTCTGTCTCTCTCTCTGTGTCTCTCTGTCTCTTTGTCTCTCTGTCTCTGTCTCTCTCTCTCTCTGTGTCTCTCTGTCTCTTTGTCTCTCTGGCTCTGTCTCTCTCTCTCTCTGTGTCTCTCTGTCTCTTTGTCTCTGTGTCTCTCTGTCTCTGTCTCAGACCTCAGTCTCCCTTTCTGCACAATGGGCCAATCTCTGCCCTTGTCTTCCCTCGGCCTCCCAAGTGAGAGGGAGAGGATGCTGCCTCTTCCCTCGGCCTGGTGAGTCACTGCCACAGGTGCAGAGACCCAGCCTGGCGTGGCCGAGTGGCTGAGAACAGCCTGGCTGTTACCAATCTTCCCTAGCTCTCGAGAAGAGATATTTATAGAGTGATTGTGAAGCTCCTATTGCTTTTCAGAAGCCTTGGCTCTGGGTTCTGCAGCAGCAGTTACCCATCCCTCCATTTCCCCTCCCCACCCATCCCCCTCCTCTCTAAATCTCTTAGGGTTATAGAACAAGGAGAAATTCCAATTCAAATATGGCTGCTGACATCGATGAGCTGTATGACCTTGGGAAAATCATTTTAATTTTCTGAGCCTCAGTTTTTTCATCTATACAATGGGGATAATAATACCCATAGCATTGACCCCTCACATCCCTGCTGTGAGACTCGAATGAGATGTTAGTCTATACATCACTTTGCAAACGTTTTCAAAGCCCTATAGAAATGTCAGGTGTTAACATATTAGCATCATCTTATTATAACCCATTCTGGGGCAGCTAGTAGGTGGTGCAGTAGAGAGAGCACCTCGCCTGGAGTCAGGAATATCTGAGTTCAAATCTGGCCTCAGACACTTACTAGCTGTGTCACCCTGGGAAAGTAACTTTACCCTGTTTGTCTCCGTTTCCTCATCTGTAAAATGGGCACACACTGGAAAAAGAAACGACAAAACACTCCAGGGTCTTTGCCAAGAAAACCCCGCGATGGACAATGACCCTCACCTCCTTAAACACACTGCTTTAAATGTACCTCCTTCATGAAGTCTCCTTGAATTCACCTGAGTTAAGCCCATGACACCTACACTGGAGGATTCAGTTTGTGCTACAAAGGATTGAATTTAATAATCTGTTGATTTATAAATGTTCTCATTGGCATTTCCTAGAGCTTATATGAAATGCCCTGTTTCTCCAACTCAGTTTAGGAACTCCCTGAGGTCAGGAACTGGGTTTCTCCTATGGGATGAGGGTTCTTCAAGGGCAGGGAGGGTCTTTCCTCATTGGCCTGGGGACCCTCTGAGGAAAGAGATGGGAGAAAAGAGACTCTCCCTCTCAAGCTGAGAGGGGCTCCAGGTTCTTAGTGTGATTCCCTGGCAAACTGTGGCAAGTCTCTGGGTGACTCTGGCTTGTTTGTTTCCTGCTCTGGGCCTTAGTCAGCCTCCATGCTCAATGGGAAGACCAACTTCACCTTGGTTGAACTGACATAGAGAGAAGGGAGGCTCAGCTTCCTGGGTGGAAGGAGAGAGAGAAACACAGGTAAGTCTCAGTTTTCCATAGGCTACCTTGTGTTTGGTCTGCACCTAATTTGCACCATTACTGGACTACCTTTCTGCAATGTTAGTCATAATGTACTCAGAGAAATACCACCTAGCACACACAGAGGACCCTAGAATTTCTGAGTCAGGAAAAAAATCTTAAAACATAGAATATCAGAGTTGGGAGGGCCCTTAGAACACAGGACGTCAGGGCTGGGAGGACCCTTAGAACACAGGATGTCAATGCTGGGAGGGCCCTTAGAACCCAGCATGTCAGAGCTGGGGGGATGGGAACCTTAGCACACAGGATATCAGAGCTAGGAAGGCCCTCAGCACACAGGACGTCAGGGCTGGGAGGGCCCTCAGAACACAGGACGTCAGGGCTGGGAGGGCCCTCAGAACACAGGACGTCAGGGCTGGGAGGGCCCTCAGAACACAGAATGTCAGGGCTGGGAGGGCTCTTAGAACACAAAATGTTAGAACTGGGTAGGACCTTAGAACACAGAATGCCAGAGCTGGGAGGGCCCCTAGAACACAGGATGTCAGAGCTGGGAGGGCCCTTAGAACACAGGATGTCAGAGCTGGGAGAGCCCCTAGAACACAGAATGTCAGGGCAGGGAAGGGCTTTAGAACAGAGCATATCAGAGCTGGGGGGAAGCCCTTAGAACATAGAATGTCAGAGCTGGGAGGGCCCTTAGAACACAGGATGTCAATGCTGGGAGGGCCCTTAGAACCCAGCATGTCAGAGGTGGGGGGATGGGAACCTTAGCACACAGGATATCAGAGCTGGGAGGGCCCTTAGAACACAGGATGTCAGAGCTGGGAGGGCCCTTAGACTACAGAATGTCAGAACTGGATGCAGCCTAGTCACTCTTGCCCTGTCACACTCACATAGACGTATCTTAAGCCTATCAACCTGGCCATCCCTATTCTGGTAAACACACAATGTGAAAGCTGGGAAGGAACTTAAGAGATTTTCTTACCTAAAGAAGTCTCACAAACCACTTCCTGGGAGCCAAATCCTGCCCACTGTCTGTTTTTGTACCTCCCGAGGAACTAGTAATGATTTTACATTTTAAAATACAAAGTACATACAAAATTAAAAATATTTTATGTTTTTAAATACATTAAAATTTTATTTTAACATGTAAAACACAGTTGTACCTTGTGGCCATGCTAAAATAGGCTGGGCTGGAGTTAGCTTGCAGGCTGTAATTTTTCAGACCCCGTTCTAGGCCAAACCCCTCACTTTTGGGAAATTAAAGCCCCATATAACTCTTCGCTAATCCCTGATCAGAAGTGGTTGGGGACAGAGAATTGGGGATGTCAGGCAAGTCCGTCTGAATCTGTGACAAACCTGAATTATTGATTACTTGGGAAAAAGGAAGTCCTTGCAGGCTGAAAAAGAACCAATGAGGGGAGCGCCTGAGGTGACCTGATTAAGTGACCATAGATCTGAGGAGCTTATAGCTAGGAGGTGCTTCCAAAGCATCCAAGAATGGGTAATTCTCTTAAATAAGCTAAACTTATTCTATCTCAACCCATGTCATACGTACACACTGCACAGCCATCTGGCAAACACCACTTCCTTTCCCCTTCCCCCTTGCCATCATCCCTTCCCCCTTTAACATAATGAAGTTATTTCATCTCCAGAACCCATTTCCAAATCCTGTTTCAGATTCTTGAAATCAGAGACCTAGGTTCTAGTCCAGCCACTTCAGCTCTTGGGGCCTATTTCCCCATCTGTAAAATGAGAGAAGCATGAAGGGCCTTTCCACTTCTGAAATTCTATGTTCTTGGGTCCATCCTAGCTCTGACATGCTGTGTTCTAAGGGTCCCCCCCCCCCGCTCTGACATTCTGTGTTGTAAGGGTCCCCCCCAGCTCTGACATTCTGTGTTGTAAGGGCCCTCTCAGCTCTGACATTCTGTCTTGTAAGGATCCCCCCAGCTCTGACATTCCATGTTCCAAGGCCCTTCCCAGATCTAACATAATCTAAAGCCCTTCCCTGCCCTGACATTCTGTGTTCTAGGGGTCCTCCCAGCTCTGACTTTTGATGTTCTAAGTCCCCTCCCATCACTAGTGTTCAGTGATTCAATGTTAATCAGGGAAGTCTGAATCCAAGAAGTTTTACTTTTTAATGTGTTCTGAGACTCAATATGATTTCTCAGTTACTGGGGATCTATTTGCTAAGGGCTCTCCAGATTGTCAGTGATATCTGCCCCCTCCCTCCTGGTCGGCAAAACTGTTTCAGGAGCCCCCCTTCAATACCTTCCTTAAGCATCGATCGGCATACACAGTAAGTCAACTAGAAAGCCATCTCTGCTTTTTCTTTTGGTCCAAGCCCTAGCCTACAGTTTCTTGTCGGGATCCATCCTGAGAGCAGATGGTATGCTTCCGCTATGGAACTGAACCAAGAGACCAGGAGCCCTCTGTGGATGCCTGGACTGAACTGTCTTAGCAGGAGGGCAGAGGGCCCCAGCCACAGGGTGGGCACCCCTGAGTCAGTGTCTTTGCTCAGGTGACAGAGAAAGATAACAGACAACCTGTTCCTCAGGGGAGGCCTTGAGGAGGGTTCGGAGGGGCAGGTATATGGCCACTGGTGGGTGGCCTGGGATAGAGATTGGCTTTAGTTCAACGCAGATGCTAACCCCAGGGCTGAGGCCTTTTGAAGTGTGTGTGTGTGTGTGTGTGCGCATGCACATGTGTGGCTTTTCACTGAGCCCTCCAGGGTCCTGACCTGAAGATAGGCTTTCAGTGAAAGAATGGGGGAAGCAATGGGGCTCCATGTGGAGGTTGGGGAGGTCAGTGAAGGGAGGGGTGTTCCCCAATGAAGATGGGGAGCTCAGTGAGGATGAGGGTTCAATAAGAGGAAAGGTCAGTGCTGGGACGGGAGCTTGCTGAAGAGGGTAGAGACGGCAGGAAGAAAGATGTGGACTTCTGGGAGGACGGGAGACTCTGTGCCATGAGGAATTCACGGGATTGGCTTAGTGAGAGAATGGGACCTCAGAGAAGAGGATGAGGACTCAGTAAGGAAGATGGGGGTGGGGCAATATGGAGACGCCGGTTCAGTGAGAAGGATAGGGAGAGCAGTGAGAACATGGATGGGGGTCATTGAGAGGAATGGGGAAGCCAGAGAGAGGGAGAGAGGGTCTCAGGGATACAAATTAAAGCAGTCTACTAGTTCCCTGGGTCTTTGGGAAATATCCAACCTTGGGCTGAAAAATCCCTAGGCTTGGCTGTGTTTGAAGAACTTCCCTCCTTGTACATAATGAGTTGTTGATCTCTCTGTTCCTGAGCCTGTCTCCCCTGTCTCCCCTTAGTCTGTCACACTCCCATAGATACATCCTCATACCTGTTGCACTTGGAGACCTTTAGTCTGTCATCCTCACATAGATGGACCAAAGTCTGTCACCTTCACATAGACACATCTTATACCTGGCACACCTGGCCAGCCCTAACCTGTCATACTAATAGACATATTCTATAATAGTCACACCTGGCCTCCCTTAGTCCGTCCCACTCAGATACAACCCTGGACATCCTTAGTTCATCACACTGAAACATAAGTGGTGGGGGGCAAGAAGGGGAAGGAGGTGGCAACTGGCCCTGATTTTGTTTTTTATGATGGGGTATCAGAGTGGATAGTTTCTCTGGGGCCTAGGCCCAGGCCAGGAGAGCTTTGAAATAGTGAGCTAACTGTAAACCAAGGCTGTACTACAAAATGTCTGGGGCTAGAGTGGGGCCTGCACCAGATGGGAAACCAGGGTGGTCAAAAGACTTGCTTAAGGCAGTAAGTGGGAAAAGAGTCAGGATTTGAACTCAGGTCCCATGGTTTCCAATGTAGTGCCAAGAGGCAGTAAGTGAAATCACTAGTCACTAGTTCACTGTCTGTGAGGGAGGTGTTAGTGAAGGTCCTTCCATTGTTAGTGAGGGTGTCAGCTGTCAGCCTGTCAATCAATTGTCTGGGAGGGAGTCTTTCAGCCCATTGTTGCTCAGTCAACTTGTCAGTTGTCATTCTGTCACCAGAGTCATCCCTAGGACCCAGTACATATTCATCTTTAAGGAAAAACAACTCATATTTCCAAGCTTGCCAAGTGCTTGCAACTCATTTCATTTGAGTCTCTCAAAAGCTCCTTGAGGTAGGCATTGTATGGATGAGGACACCGAGGCATGGTGAAGCTAAAATGACTTGCCTAAGGTCACATAACTAGTCAATCAGAATTAGGATTCAAGCAGGCTTCACTCCTCTTAAACAAGACTCCCATACCCTTTGGTTTGTTCATCCTTCCCTAAGTGGCCCCCTTTGCCTTCCCCCCATTAATATTTTTGTTTTTGTTTTTGTTTTTTAAGGGGCAATCAAGGTTAAGTGACTTGCCCAGGGTCACACAGCTGGTGTCAAGTGTCTGAGGCTGGATTTGAACTCAGGTCCTGCTGAATCCAGGGCCGGTGCTTTATCCACTGCACCACCTAGCGCCCCCCCCCATTAATATTGATGTTCAGGTAGTAACCAGAATTTGCTGGGAAGAAGACCAAGGGGTGAGAGGGAGCTCATGTTGTGGTCTGCTCCAGCTCCCATCTCCCAGGGATGGTTCTGAGGGGATCAGCCATGGCTCAGGGTCCTCTCTCAAGCCTCCTGTGGTATGCAGCCCTGTAGCAGGTACCTTTGGGCTCCTTCTGCATCTGTCACCCCATGATAGCCAAAGCTTTTCCCAATCAAAGATCTGTTCCCCTGGTACCCATAAGTAGGGTAGGAGTGGGGGGTGGGGAAGGGCATAATGGCTTAGGAAGCTGGCCCTAAGAAACTAGCCCAGTGATGTGGTTACCCTGGAAACCTTGCTTCAAGGAGAAAAGAAAGAAAAGGAAGAGAAGTGAAAGGAAGGGAAGGGGAGGAGAGGGGAGGGGAAGGAAGGGAAGGGAAGGGAAGGGAAGGGAAGGGAAGGGAAGGGAAGGGAAGGGAAGGGAAGGGAAGGGAAGGGAAGGGAAGGGAAGGGAAGGGAAGGGAAGGGAAGGGAAGGGAAGGGAAGGGAAGGGAAGGGAAGGGAAGGGAAGGGAAGGGAAGGGAAGGGAAGGGAAGGGAAGGGAAGGGAAGGGAAGGGGAGAGGAAAGAAGGGAAGGGGAAGGGAGGGGAAGGGAGGGGAGGGGAGGGGAGGGAAGGGGAGGAAAGGGAAGGGAAGGAGAGGGGAGGGAAGGGAAGGGAAGGGAAGGAAAGGGAAGGGAAGAGAAGAGAAGGGGAGGGGAGAGAAGGGAAAGAGGAAGAGAAAGAGGAAGGGGAAGGGGAAGTGGAGAGAAAGAAAAGGAACAGAAGGAGAGGGAGGGGACGGGAGGGGAGGGAGGAGAAGGGAGTAGGAGAGGAGGGGAGGAGAAAGGAAAGAGAAGAGGTTCACTGAAGCCCCAGGGATGACAATGGATCAGCTAATAACACCTTACTGACTGACAACCCAGGCATCAGACTAACTGATCCAGTCTGGCTGAATGATACATGATTGATTGATAACTGACTAATCTGATGACTGGTTCAGCTAACGGATGTGCAGGACCGTGGGAGGCCTAAAAAGAGCATCACTTGAAGACTCCTAGAGGCTGAGAGGACCTTTGGAGGTCATTTCAGCCATCTCCTCGCCTCTGTGGAGAACGCAGTCAAACTGGATCTCTTTGAGCTCTTAGGGAAAGTTTCTCCCCCCCCCATTCTGGAGGTTGTACCCAGAGAACCAGCCCCGGATTCCTTGATGTGCTTATGAGGACCAGGAGCAGCAGATCAAGTCTCTGAGCCTTTATGCAATAACAAGCCCTGGTCCCTCAAACTCACCTCCCTCTTCCCTTATTGTCCTGGGTTCACAGAAGGCCACAGAAGGCCACAGAAGCTGCTATTAAAATGGTTTTGGAGAAAGACCTGCTTTTGTGTTTTTAAAGAGGGGTGACAGAGGGAACCCAAGGACTTAAGGTAGGCAGGGAGGGAAAAGGGGAGCTGCCTTCTTTCTGACAACTGGAGGTCTAGGAAGGAGTGGGGTGAACCCTCAATTAAACCCTTATGAAGCCTTCCAAGGTGGGATTGAGAGGAAGGGAATCAGAGGTGTGGGAGAACCTGGGTCAGGGAGGGCAGGAGGGGCTCCGGGAAGGTGCTGAGCCCGAATCTACAATGACTGTCTCTTAGTTGGACCTCGCTCCAGGCAGAGTGTGGCCGGAGCAAGAGGCTTTTGACTTGCAGGACTCCCAGGAAAGGGGTCAGTTCAGGGACTGGGGAGTGGAGAATGGTGTGTGTGTGTGTGTGTGTGTGTGTGTGTCTGTGTGTGTGTGTGTGTGTGTGTCTGTGTGTGTCTGTGTGTGTCTGTGTCTGTGTCTGTGTCTCTGTGTGTGTTTGTCTGTCTATCTGCAGGGTGAGGGGCGGGCGGAAGGGGGAGGTGGTAAAAAGGCTGGGGGGGTGGGGAGAACAAGCTTACCAGAGACAGGGGACGAGCCCCCAGTCCCTCTGCCAGTGTCAGTCCCCGGGGTCGGACCACTGAAGGGAGGGGGTGACCTCAGCTTTCTCCTCCGAGAACGCCCGCTGCGTTGGGCACCATGCCAGCCTCCCTGGAGCCTTCCCCCTGCCTGGGGCACCGAGCCCCTGGGGGCCCTCAGTACCCGAGGGAGCTGCAGCTCAGAGGCTGGACCGCTGCTCTGGGGGGGGGGCGGGGAGTGTGGGGGGAGTCGCGGATTGTCACCTGGAAATCTCCACGGAGGAGGGGGGCGTCCTGGCATACTTGGGGGCAGCGCCCCCCACCCCACCCCGTGCCCAGCGGCCGGAGATAAACAAGCCCCTGTCCTTGGGTGGGAGGGCGAGGGAGCGGGACCCCAAAGAGCCGTGTTTTCGCTCACGATCGCCCTCCCCTACCGTCCAAGGTCTCCTCGGACCCCAGTCCTCCGGCCCCAGCGTTTTCTCACCTCGGGAGACGCAGGAGCCCATCACGGGCCGAGCGGCGGGCGGCCGTCCTCCTTCCGTCCGGGGCAGGGCTGGCCGCTCATGTCTCCCGGGCCGGGCAGCGCCACTCCGCCGCCACCGCGGCCGCGGCTCCTGGTGGCCCGGCGGCCCGAGCAGCGGGGCCAGGCTCAGGCGCACGCCCCCTGGGCCCGGGCTGGGCGCGCCCCCCGCCCGCGCCCCGGACTCCCTCGGCGCTCCCTCGGGCTCCCGGGAGCCCCGCTGAAGTTTGCGGTGGAGGGCCGGGGCGCGGGAGGCGAGGGGCGAACGCCGAGGAGCAGCGGCGGCGGCAGGAGGAGGCGGAGGGCGCGGGGAGCGGGGCCAGCGCCTCTGGTTCCTGCCAGGCAGGAAACCTCGGAGGATTCGCCCGCTGAAGCCACGTCCCCTCCTCCCTCTCTCCGCGCTGTGCCCCTCTCCGCTGTGCCCCTCCCTGCTCTGCCCCTCTCCGCTCTGTGCCCTCTCCGCTGTGCCCCTCCCTGCTCTGCCCCTCTCCGCTCTGTGCCCTCTCCGCTCTGCTTTGCTCCCGGCTCGGTCTCACTCTCCTCTCTCTCCCCTCTGTCCTTCTCTATCTCACTTCTCTTCCCTCCCTTTGCAGCTCTCTCTGAATCCCTCCTCTTTTGCTTGCACCGAGGGTGGGGCTGGATGGCCCTTGGGGGACCGGGGCGAAGCCTTGAGGGCTCCCCGGAGGAGAAAACTAGGGCCCCACCCCTGCCTAACTGACTCCCTGCTGCGGTGGAGGCGGAGGAGGGCCGAGCTCCCGTGCACCTGTTGATCAAGCTGGGAAGGCCAGTAGCTTGGGAGTCAACAATGGTGAGGCTCCTTTCATCCAGGGACTGGATGGGGGATGGGGCTTGAGGTGCCTGGGCACTCCCTGCCCGCAGCTGTACGGAAAGAGAAGAGTGAGTTTCCTACAACTGGCATTACCTCCCATCCTCCCATCTCCACCTGTAGACGCACTCCCCATCCTTTAAGGTCTAATCTGAAGGTCACCTCTTCCAAGTAGCTTTCTCCAATTCTGCTAGCTAAAAAGCCTCTTTTTTGTGGCATCTTTCCTATGCTAATTTACCGGTACTATATTTATCTATTCCTTCACTAAAGTCCTGCTCTGATGCCTCACTGTGGTGTGGAAGAGACCCTGTGATATTCGAGGCCATCTCTGCCTGTGGAATTCATGGCCTGACAGGTCCAATAAAGCTCCAAAGGCTTCGAGAGTAAGTCAGCATGGGGGTTATCTAAGGACCAGACTGGCCACATGGTGATAAATTTTTCATGGGAAGCAACTCTTGGAGACCATCTTCTGATTTATTGAGGGGTTCCAATGTGTACTTAGGGAAGGAATACCCACCCTGAGGAAATTACAGATTCATCAAGTTTTGAAGTATATTTATTACTTTGTGAAATTCTCAAGAGCCGGACTGCTCCCATTTTCATGTGTGTCCCATCGCCCAGCAGATTTCCTGGCACACACTAGGTGCTTAATAAGTGTATGTGGAATAGAATTGAGGAGGCAACTTAGTGTGAGTAGAAAGAATAACAGATTCAGAGTCAAACAATTTGGGTTCAAATCCCAGATTACTGCTTACTACCAGTCACTTTAGGGGAATTCATTAGAGAGCTTGTTTCCTCATCTATAAAATCCCAGGGCAGCTTCCAGTTCTAAGCTGAGGATCCTTCAATATCTTCTCCTCTAACCAAGGACCCCAACAAAATAAGACCTGGAAGCCTAAAATTAGGTTACTTGCTGTTACTGCAAGATACATCACTGTGGGTGTTTCTGCCCAAGCCTGTGCTTCTCTTTAGCTACCAGGAAATTGGTCAGAATCTTCTGGGGTCTTCACATGGTACTTATAAAGCCTTTGCCCAGCCACTCTTTAATTTGATTCTAGCTGAAGCTTGGTGTGGTAGGCATCTGGTCAAAGTAGGCATCTTGCTCCCTGGTGAGGTAGGCAACACACATATTATCTTCCTATTTTACATATATATATTTTTTAGTGAGGCAATGAGGGTTGAGTGACTTGCCCAGGGTCACACAGCTAGTAAGTGTCAAGTGTCTGAGGCCGGATTTGAACTCAGGTACTCCTGAATCCAGGGCCGGTGCTTGATCCACTGTACTACCTAGCCGCCCCCCTATTTTACATATTAGACAATAAGGTTCAGGGAGAATTGGAAATTGAGGGGATGCCCATCAATTGGGGAATGGCTGAAAGAGTTGTGGTATATGAATATAATGGAATATTGTTGTGCTATAAGAAATGATGGGCAGACAGATTTCAGAAAAACTTGGAAAGATTTACATGAATTGATGCCGAGTGAAGTGAGCAGAACCGGGAAAATATTGTACACAGTAACAGCAACATTGTGTTCTATGATCAACTATGATTGACTTAGCTCTTCTCAGCCATACAATGGACAAAGACAACTCCAAAAGATTCATAATGGAAAATGCTCTCCACACCCAGAGAAAGCACTATAGAGTATGGATGCATATCGAAGCATACTATTTTCACTTTTTTTCTTTTTGTTTTTCCCTGTCTTATGATTTTTCCCTTTTGTTCTGGTTCTTCTTTCACAACATGACTAATGTGGAAATGTATTTAACACGATCGTACATGTATAACCTATATCAGATTGCTTGCCTTCTTGGGGAGGGAGAGGGGAGGGGAGGAAAAAATTTAGGACTCAAAATCTTATAAAAATGAATTTTGAAAACTATCTTTACATATAATGGGAAAAACAAAATACTATTAAGAAAAATATAGGGGCAGCTAGATGGCGCAGTGGATAGAGCACCGGCCCTGGATTCAGGAGTACCTGAGTTCAAATCCGGCCTCAGACACTTAACACTTACTAGCTGTGTGACCCTGGGCAAGTCACTTAACCCCAATTGCCCCACAAAAAAAAAAAAAAAAAGAAAAATATAAGGGGCAGCTAGGTGGCGCAGTGGATAAGGCACCAGCCTTGGATTCAGAAGGACCTGAGTTCAAACCCAGCTTCAGACACTTACTAGCTGTGTGACCCTGGGCAAGTCACTTAACCCCATTGCCCTGAAAAAAAAAAAAGAAAAGAAAAATATAAGGTTCAGGGAAGGCAAAGGATTTGGCTCTGGTCACACAGCTAAAGGATCAGCTAGGTGGTACAGTGGATGGAGCACTGGACCTGAAGTCAGGAAGACTTCCTCAGTTCAAATCCAGCCTCAGACACTTCCTAGCTGTGTGACCCTGGGCAAGTCACTTCCCCTAGTTTGCCTCAGTTTCCTTATCTGTCAAAGGAGCTGGAGAAGGAAATGGCAAACTACTCCAATATCTTTGCCAAGAAAACCCTCAAAGAGTTGGACATAGCTGAACAATAATAACAGATAGCTAATAAGTGGCAGAGTCTGAGACAATCTCCCATCCCTAAAATCTGGATCTCTACGGCTGTTATTCAATGGAAACTTGCTGATGATGACCAGGACGGTGAGGTTTAGGGTCTTATGGGAGTCAGAGCCAGAAGGGAACCTAGAAGCCACCTAGTCTAACCCCATCATTGGACAGGGATAAGGAAGCAGACCCAGAGAAGGAACAAACAACAGAGCTGGCACTTCAGCTGAGGTCCTTTGACTTCCTGACCAAACATTCTTCCAATGACTTTGGAGTGAGACCAATCAATTTCACAAATGGAACAAAGACAGCCCACATTGTGTTAAACAGACCTAGAAAGGGCCTTTAGAACAGAGAATAGAATGTCAGAGCTGGGAGGGAAAATTTAGAGATGATTTCGTCCCACCCCTCATTTTATAGATGAAGAGATGGAAGTTCAGGAAGAATTAATTTTTCTGAGGTCATATCACTCACTAATGGGAGACCTGGGATTTGAATCCAAGTTTTCTGACCCCTCATTCAGTTACATTTTTGTACTATGTATGCTGCCTCCTCAGGAATCCTCTGTCTGCCACCTTTCTTTTGTTCCTTTTTTTTTTTTTTTTTTTGGTGAGGCAATTGGGGTTAAGTGACTTGCCCAAGGTCACATAGCTAGTATGTGTCAAGTGTCTGAGGCCGGATTTGAACTCAGGTCCTCCTGACTCCAAGGCCAGTTCTCTATCCACTGCGCCACCTATCCGCCCCACTTTTTATTCTTTTTTTTTTTGTGTGTGCTACCTTTCTTTTGGAAGAGGATACATTGTTATTTGAGGTTGAGATGTGCCAGGTGTCACACAGTGAGGTAGAATTGAATCTGAACTAGAACCCTGGCATCTCAGGTCTTAACCATTGATTTGGGAGCTAGGGTAGTATGGTGGAAAAGCATTGTTTTGGGAGTCAGGAAACCCAGATTCAAATCCTACCTCTACCGTTTACTAAGAATGTAACTTGGGGCAAGTGACTTCCCTTCTCTTGACCTCAGTTTCCCCATCTGTAAATGGGGGTTGAACTAGATCACTTTGTAGGGGGATTGGGGCAATGTGGGTTAAGTGACTTGCCCAGGGTCACACAGCTAGTAAGTGTCAAGTGTTTGAGGCTAAATTTGAACTCAGGTTCTCCTGAATCCAGGGCTGGTGCTTTATTCACTGTGCCACCTAGCTGCCCCCTGAACTAGATCACTTTCAAGATTTCTTCCAGCTCTATGTTTAAGATCTCTATGACTAGTTTCTGCTGTGTGTACAGAGACCCTTCCCAGTAAGGACAGGTCACTAAAAATGAGACTGGAAAATATGGAGAGCTGCCCAAAGGGTCAAGGTGATAATTGGGAATTGGGCAAGAGGATTTTTGAAAGGAAGGATCTCAGAGCTAAGACTCCTAAATCACAGACTCTTGGAGCTGCCAGTTACCTCAGATGCCAGCTAGTCCAATAGGGATCAGAACAGGAATATAATATTCCTGACAGGTAGCCATCCAGCCTCTGGTGGAAGTCCTACAAGAAGGAAGAATTCACTAGCTTGAGGACAACCTGTTCCATTTGTGAACACCCCAAACTGTTAGGGATTTTTCATATGAAAAATGCTTTAAATCACTATTAAATAAAGAAATACAAATCAAAACAACTCTGAGGAATCACCTCACACCTACCAGACTGGCTAATATGACAGAAAAGGAAAATGATAGATGTTGGAGAAAATGCAGGAAATGCATCATTGGTGGAGTTGTGAACTGATCTAACTATTCTGGAGAACAATTGGGAACTATGCCCAAAGGGCTATAAAACTGTGTATACCCTTTGATTCAGTAATGTCACTACTACCTCTATATCCTAAAGAGATCATAAAAAAGGAAAAAGGACCCACATGTACAAAAATATTTGTAGCAGCGCTTTTCATGGTGGCAAAGAATTGGAAATCAAGAGGATGCCCACCAACTGGGGAATGACTAAACAAGTTGTGGTATATGAATGTAATGGAATGCTATTGTGCTATAAGAAATATTCTTCAAATAACTGAAGAAATCTATGCCATTGAACCAAAGTTTCCTCTTCAGGCTAAACGTCCCTAGATCCTTCACCATATCTTCTCTGGACATGGTCTCCACCATCTTGGGTGGCTATCTTTTTTTTGGGGGGGGGAAGGGCTCTCTAACTTATTCCTATTTCCCTTAAAATACAGTGCCCAGAATGTAAACAATACTCCATAACTCTGAACAGCTCTGGCAGTTAGGGGTGGAAGGTGGAGGTCCAGGGGTGCATTGTGTGTATGCCTGGAGTGTAATCTATTGGAAATGGACAAATCCTTAGAATGTTGAGCTATTCAAGAGTTTCATCCATGATCTCATTTCATCATGTGAAGCAGGGCAGGGAGAGATTTTATCCTTATTTTATGGATGGGGAATTAAGCACAAAGGGGCTAAGTTAATTGCCCAAAGTCACACAGCCAGTGAGCAGTGAAAACAGAAGAAGGAAGCAGGTCTGCTGAATCCTAATCCAGTGCTCCTTGGAACAAGTACAAATTATCCTCAGGCTATTATATCCTGGGGCCAAGGCAAGTAGATCCCACCTCAAGGGAGTCAAAGACGATAGGAGAGTTGTCCATCCCTGGGGCAGTTGTGCCCGTCCATATCTCAATCTTCCTCCTCTCACCCACCCCCACTCCCCAGCTCTGGGGAGGGAGGTCTTGGTGGTTTTTTGCTTTTTTTTCTTTCTTGTAATGAAATGTTTTATTCAGGCTTTGGGAGGGAGTACCCTGAGTCATGGTGACGTCCTCAGTCACAGCTGGTGACACACTCCCGCCCCTGTCTGGGCAGCCAGTGCCAGTGGGGACCAAAAGGAAAGGGAAGAAGAGGGGGAGGGGACCCTGGCAAAGGCTCTGAGCCTCGGGGCAGGCACAGCATCACTTCTTCTCCTGGGGATCTCAGTGTCACCTCCAGGAATTTAAACTGGCAGGGTCATGATTAGTCTGGTTGTAACAGACACAAGAATGACAAAATTGAAAAGGACACTAGAACAGAGAATGTCAGAGCTGGGAGGAACCTTAGAACAGAGAATGTCAGAGCTGGGAAGAACCTTAGAACAGAGAATGTCAGAGCTAGGAGGGTCCTTAGAACAGAGAATGTCAGAGCTGGGAGGAACCTTAGAATACAGGATGTCAGAAGTAAGAGGAACCTTAGAACCCAGAATGTCAGATCTGGGAGGAACCTTAAAACAGAGAATGTCAGAACTGGGAGGGTCATTAGAACAGAGAATGTCAGAACTGGGAGGAACCTTAGAATACAGGATGTCAGAAGTAAGAGGAACCTTAGAACCCAGAATGTCAGATCTGGGAGGAACCTTAAAACAGAGAATGTCAGAACTGGGAGGGTCATTAGAACAGAGAATGTCAGAACTGGGAGGAACCTTAGAATACAGGATGTCAGAAGTAAGAGGAACCTTAGAACCCAGAATGTCAGATCTGGGAGGAACCTTAGAACAGAGAATGTCAGAACTGGGAGGGTCATTAGAACAGAGAATGTCAGAGCTGGGAGAGTTCTTGGAACACAGGATGTCAGAGCTGGGAGGGTCCTTAGAACAGAGAATGTCAGAGCTGGGAGGGTTCTTAGAACAGAGAATGTCAGAGCTGGGAGGAACCTTAGAATACAGGATGTCAGAAGTAAGAGGAACCTTAGAACCCAGAATGTCAGATCTGGGAGGAACCTTAAAACAGAGAATGTCAGAACTGGGAGGGTCCTTAGAACAGAGAATGTCAGGGCTGGGAGGAACCTTAGAATCCAGAATGTTAGAGCTAGGAGGAACCTTAGAACCCAGAATGTCAGATCTGGGAGGAACCTTAAAACAGAGAATGTCAGAACTGGGAGGGTCATTAGAACAGAGAATGTCAGAGCTGGGAGGAACCTTAGAATACAGGATGTCAGAAGTAAGAGGAACCTTAGAACCCAGAATGTCAGATCTGGGAGGAACCTTAGAACAGAGAATGTCAGAACTGGGAGGGTCCTTAGAACAGAGAATGTCAGAGCTGGGAGGAACCTTAGAATACAGGATGTCAGAAGTAAGAGGAACCTTAGAACCCAGAGTGTCAGATCTGGGAGGAACCTTAGAACAGAGAATGTCAGAACTGGGAGGGTCATTAGAACAGAGAATGTCAGAGCTGGGAGAGTTCTTAGAACACAGGATGTCAGAGCTGGGAGGGTCCTTAGAACAGAGAATGTCAGAGCTGGGAGGGTTCTTAGAACAGAGAATGTCAGAGCTGGGAGGGTCCTTAAAACAAAGAATGTCAGGGCTGGGAGGAACTTTAGAACATAGAATGTCAGAGTTGGGAGGAACCTTAAAACACAGAATGTCAGAGCTGAGAAGAACCTTAGAACCCAGAGTGTCAGAGCTGGGAGGAACCTTAGAACACAGGATGTCAGAGGTAAGAGGAACCTTAGAACCCAGAATATTAGAGCTAGGAGGAACCTTAGACCACAGAATGGCCTTAGATCTAGAATGTCAGTCATGGAAGGAATCATAAAAATCCTCTAGCCCAACTCTCTTCTTTTACAAAGGGAGGAAACCCTAGAGAACCAGTGAAGTTCCATGACTTGCCCAGAGTTACACAGGGAGTTAGGTAGTGGCCATCCTTCATCTGTGTAACCCAGGTGTCAGCCCTATCTCTAGGATCTCTGCTAGTCAGCAGCTCCCTCGTGTGCCCAGACTGATTGCCATAAAATGTGGAATAATAATAAAATCTACCACGGAGTGGTGATGGGATCTCAGTGGTGATCATGGGAGAGATCTTAGCAAGCGGCTGATCCAATTCTTTCATTTGACAATTGAAGAAACCAAGGCTCAGGGAGAGAAAGAGGCTTGCCTAAGTGTGCCTCATGGCTAGGATTTGAACCCACATCTTTGGACTCCAGAGTCACTGCTCTGTAACACATGGCTATGAGGGAAAAATCCAAATGCTTGCAAACTTAAAGGGCTATGCGAATATCACTTACCATCACCATTGCTCAGGAGGACAGTTTCCCATCAGATATTACCTTGAAAAAAATGGACTTTTATTAATATATCTTGTTTCCAAATTTATTGTATTTCCCATTGTATCCCTCCCAATTCCCTTTCCCAGACAGCCATCTCATAATAAATAGAAAAGGGGGCGGGGAACCCAGTTCAGCAAAACTAATCAATATATAAAGAAAGTGTAGGCAGTGCTCCACAGCCATAGTCCCCCACTTTTACAGAGGGGGAAGAGAAATACCTTCTCACATCCAACATTGTCTTTGAATTCTCAAGGCAACTTCTTCCTCCTGATCTCCTACGGAAGGGACAGTGGCTTTGCTAAGGATAATACATTTCCAACCATATGAGGAATCTAACCTCAATCTGATATAAGGAGCCTAACCTTGGCCTGCTATTATTTTTTAAATTGGTATTGGTATATTTTGTTGTAATATCAGCTATGCTTCCCAATGTACTCCCCAAACCCTCCTGCTCCTAGAGAGCCACCCCCCCCTTTTTAATGAAAAGACGATTTTAACTGGTTCTTTATTTTTCTTTTCTTTTCTTGGTGGGGCATTGAGGGTTAAGTGACCTGTCCAGGGTCACACAGCTAGTAAGTGTGACGTATCTGAGGCCAGATCTGAACTCAAGTGCTCCTGAATCCAGGGCCGGTGCCCTATCCATTGCGCCACTTAGCTGCCCTTACTGGTTCTTTCAATAGAAGATTTAATCAAAAGTATATAATTAACAAAGTCACATAGTCCTGTATCTGACACACAATGTAGGTATTTCACTGGGCAAATCACTTAATTTCTCAGTGCTCTAGACCAGGGCTTCTTAAGCTTTTTCCACTTGCAACCCCTTTTCGTCAGAGAAATTTTTATGTGACCCCAAGTATATAGGTATATAAAATAGGTCAATATAACCTTTTACTGTTGCCAAATTTTTTACATCCCTCACATTCAGTTATGTGACCCCATGTGGGGTTGAGCCCTACAGTTTATTTCTTTATTAATTCATTGCAGGGCAATGAGGGTTAAGTGACTTCCCCAGGGTCACACAACTAATGGGTGTCATGTATTTGAGGCTGGATTTGAACTCAGGTTCTCCTGAATCCAGGGCTAGTGCTTTATTCACTGCGCCACCTAGCTGCCCATAGCCCCACAGTTTAAGAAGCTAGGCTCTAGGCATTTCTCTAAGACTGAATTCTAGAGAAGGTACAGACCTTCAGTGGTAGAAGTTCTCCTTAATCAATGAAATAGCAGGTATGGCCCCATCCCTCACAAAGGAAGACATGCATTTCCTCACATAGCATTGACAAGCATAGCATACCATAGCACTCAAATGTAGTTTATTTTTTTAATGATTTGCTTCAAGCCTGGGTTATTCTTAAAACAAACAAACAAAACAAAATGAGGTCAGCTAGGTGGTGCAGTGGATAAAGCCCTGACCCTGGATTCAGGAGGACCTGAGTTCAAATCTGGCCCCAGACACTTGATATGTACTAGCTGTGTGACCCTGGGCAAATCACTTAACCCTCATTGCCCCACAAAGAACAACAACAACAACACAAAAAAACCCCCACAAAACCAAACCAAACCAAAAAACAGCAAACCAGAATTGTTTTCAATTAGTAAGCATTTATTTTTTTTCTCCCACTTGTCCTCTCCACACTGAAAAAAGAAGAAAAATAAAACTCATGTAAGAAATCTCTATAGACAAGCAAAACAAATTCCATGATTTTTCATGTCCAAAAAATACATTTCTTCTTCCCCCCGAGTCCATCACCTTTCTATCAGGAGTGGACAGCAGGAGATACATCCTTTTGAACAAAAAATACAAAAGAAACTTGGGAGGAGGGGAAGGTGCTGGGAGTGTGTGTGTGTGTGTGTGTGTGTAAATAGTTCAGTAAGTTCACCACTATCTAGGGTGTTCTACACCCATAGTTTCCACCCCCACCGCACCCCCACCCCCAGCAAGGAAGTGGGATGAGGTTATTTCTTATTTCTCTTCTTTGGAGCCATTATTGGTCATTGACATTTCATAGCCTCCAATCTTAAGCTCTTTGATGTGGTTCTTTTCACTTAGGTTGTTGCAGTCCTGATGGCTTCCTATTTGCTTATTCCACTCTTCTTCTGTTCATATAAGTCTCCCTATGCTTTTATGCATTCATCCTATTCACTTTCTTTTTTTTTTTTTTGTGAGGCAATTGGGGTTAAGTGACTTGCCTAGGGTCACACAGCTAGTAAGTGTTAAGTGTCTGAGGCCGGATTTGAACTCAGGTTCTCCTGACTCCAGGGCTGGTGCTCCATTCACTGTGCCACCTAGCTGCCTCACTATTCACTTTCTTATAGCATTTCAATAATTTTTCAGTAGTATCCAGCTCTTCATGACTCCATTTGAGGTTTTCTTGGCAGAGATACTGGCGTGGTTTGCCATTTTCTTCTTCAGCTCATTTTATAGATGAGGAAACTGAGGCAAACAAGGTTAAGTGACTTGCCCAGGGTCACACAGCTAGTAAATGTCTGAAACCAGATTTGAACTTACTTGAACTTATGCCTGGCTTCAGGGCCACCACTTCATCCACTCTGCCAGATAGAAGTTCTTCACCATAGTAAGGTCCCATGACATTGTTAACACAATTTATTTCCATGAGAATCTACTTTGTTTCCATTTCTTTGCTACTACAAAAAAATATTATGGTGTATATAGGAATTGCCCTTTTTATCAGTGAGGTGGGTAGTATAGTCATTTCCATCTTCATTTTATTATTAATAAAACTAGAGTAAAAGAGGTGAAACAACTTGCTCCGAGGTCACACAGTTAGTAAATATCTGTGTTAGTACTAAAGGGGTCCAGGGCTGTGGATATTTTGGTCACTTTCTTTTCTTTTCTTTTCTTTTTTTTTTTTTTTGCGGGGCAATGGGGGTTAAGTGACTTGCCCAGGGTCACATAGCTAGTAAGTGTCAAGTGTCTGAGGCCAGATTTGAACTCAGGTACTCCTGAATCCAGGGCCGGTGCTTTATCCACTGCGCCACCTAGCCGCCCCTTGGTCACTTTCTTCATATAAATCTAAATCACTTTCCAGAATGGTTGGACCAATTCACAGTTCCACCAACAGTGCATGAGTGTACCTGTCTTTCCACAGCCCCTCCAACACTGACAATTAGAGCCTTTGGTCATCTTTGTTGATTTGTTGCCTCTGGCTCCTGACATCCCTGGCTTCTATCAAAACTTAGCTCAAAAGCCACCTCCTAGAGGAGGCCTTCCACTGGCCATTGAACCTTTCCATCTATTTATGTACATGTCACATGTTGTACATAAGTGCCTTGAGGGTAGAGGCTGTGTGTTTTTGCCTTTCTTTGTATCCCCAGATACAGTGTCTGACATGTAGTGAACACTTGAAACTTGCTGATTGGTTGATTTGCTGGATGTGAGGTCAAAAAGACCTGCTTTGAGTTGCATTTCTCTTGTTACTAGAGATTTGGAGCATTCCTTCATATGATGGTTACTAGTTTGCAAGTATTTTGAGATTTATTCCTACCCTTTAATTGCTTATCTATTGGGAGATTTGGCCAGTTGTTATCATCATTATTAATATTAATAAAATGTATTTAGCACTTTAAAGTGTATAAAGTGCTTTCCTCACTATAACCTTTTGAGATTGGTGGTAAAATTGTTATTCTCCCCATTTAACAGATATAAAAGAAAAAAAAGTGAGCAGCCATAATTATATAGCTAGACAGTGTTACATTACATCTGGGATTCAAACCCCAAATCTCACCCTTTACAACAAAACCACTCTCCAGAGAGCCCAGAACCTTATACCAAATGATGGTGTCACAAAAATAGGAAGGTCCAATTTCCTGTGTGACCTTAGGCAAGTCACTTCACATGTCTGGGCATATCACAACCCTGGATTCTTGTCCATCCCTTGGAGTTATCCAGTGGGCTGGAAGCTTCCTCTGGCTTTTTTTTTTTGTGTGTGGGGCAATGGGGGTCAAGTGACTTGCCCAGGGTCACACAGCTAGTAAGTGTCAAGTGTCTGAGGCCAGATTTGAACTCAGGTACTCCTGAATCTATCCGCTGCGCCACCTAGCTGCCCCAAAGAGTCCTTTTTTTTTTTTTTTGGTAAGGCAATTGGGGTTAAGTGACTTGCCCAGGGTCACACAGCTAGTAAGTGTCAAGTGTCTGAGGCCAGATTTGAACTCAGGTCCTCCTGAATCCAGGGCCTGTGCTTTATCCACTGCGCCACTTAGCTGCCCCCGACTGATTCTTTTAAAAAGACAAAACCTATAGGGTCAGCTAGGTGGCACAGTGGATAGAGCACTAGCCCTGGATTCAGGAGGACCTGAGTTCAAATCTGGCCTCAGACACTTGACACTTACTAGCTGTGTGACCCTGGGCAAGTCACTTAACCCCAATTGCCTTACCAAAAAAAAAAAAAAAAAAAAAGGACTCTTTGGGGCAGCTAGGTGGCGCAGCAGATAGATTCAGGAGTACCTGAGTTCAAATCCGGCCTCAGACACTTGACACTTACTAGCTGTGTGACCCTGGGCAAGTCACTTAACCCCCATTGCCCTGTAAAAAAAAAAAAAGAGTCAGTTCGTAAACACCTAATAAGGGCCTAGTGTATACTAGGAACTGTGCTAAGTGCTGGGGATACAAAGAGAGGCAAAAGATAGGCCCTGCCTTCAAGGAGCTCACAATCTAATGAGGGAGACCACAAGCAAACAATTACGTACAAATAACTTATACACAGGGAAAAGAGGAGATAATTAACAGAGGTAAGGAAGGCACTAGAATTAAGAAGGGTTGGAAAAAGCTTGATGTGGAGGATCCCATTTTAGTTGGAATTTGAAAGAATCCAGGGAAGGCAGCAGGCAGAGGTGAGGAAGGAGAGAATTCTAGTCTTGGAGAAGAGTCAGAGAAAATGCTGGGAGCCGAGAGACGGAGTGTCTTGCTCATGGAACAGACAGAAGGCCAATGTCACTGGATTGAAGAGGACAGGTTGGAGGAGTAAGAAGATTGGAAAGGTAGGTTATGAAGGAAGTAGGAGGCTAGGTTATGAAGGTCTTTGGATGCCAAACAGAGGATCTTGTGTTTGATCCCGGAGGTAATAGGGAGCCACGAGAGTTTATTGAGTAGGTGGGTGACATGATGAGATCTATACTTTAGGAAAATCCCTTTAGTGGTTGAATGGAGAATGGTTTGGAGTGGGGAGAGACCTGAGGCAGGCAGACTAATGATCAGGCTGTTGCAATCATCAAGGCATGAGGTGTCAAGGGACTGCATCAGAGTGGTGGTAGTGTTGGAAGAGAGGAGGGAGTGTATTTGAGAGATATTGCAAAAAATGAAATTGACAGACCTTGGCAATAGACTGGATATGGAAGGTGGTGGTAAGATAGTGAGGAGCCAAGGAAGACCCCTCAGTTGTGAGCCTGGGAGTCTGGGAGGTTGGTGTTGCCCACAACAGTAATAGGGAAACTGATAGTATCTGAAAACAGATGGAAACACATTTTTTTTTTTACTGTTTTCTCTCACAACCTAGCTAATGTGGGAATGTTTTCCATGACTACTCATGTATAATTTATTTTGAATTGCTTGAGTTCTTATGGGTGGGGGGTGGGAAGGGAGGGAGGAAGAGAAGTTGGAACACAAAGTTTTAAAAAATTGATGTCAAAATTTGTTTTTAACATATATTTTGGAAAATTAAATTCTATTCAATTAAAAAAATAAAAAAGAACAAATGAGGTTAAAAACCACATTTTAAAACAACAGTAATAGGGAAGTTAGGAGGTGGCGAGAGTTTAAGGGGAAAGGTACTGAGTTCCATTTTGGACATGTTGAGTTGGACATTCACTTTAAGATGTCTAAAAGGCAAGTGGAGATGTAGAGGTCAGCAGAGAGGTTAGGATGGGATAGGTAGACTTGAGAATTATTAGCATAAAGATGGTAACTAAATCCACAGAAGCTGATGAGATCACCACATGAACATGTAAAGAGGGAGAAGAGAAGAGGGCTTAGGGAAGGACCCTGAGGAATACCTATGTTTATAGAATGTGATCTGGAGGGAGGGTCCAGCAAAGGAGACTGAGAAGGAGCAGTTAGAGAGGTAGGAGGAGAACCAGGAGAGAGGGGTGTGCCAAAAACCTAGAGAGAAGAAAGAATCAGAGAAGGTGATCAATAGTGGCAAAGACAACAGAATAGGGGTTGAGAAGAGGCCATTGGATTTGGCAACTAAGGCACTATTCGTAATTTAGGAGAGAGCAGTAAGGTTGCAAGCCAGATTATAGGGGGTTAAGAAGAGTGTGAGGGGGGGGCAGCTAGGTGGCGCAGTGGATAGAACATGAGCCCTGGATTCAGGAGGACCTGAGTTCAAATCCAGCCTCAGACACTTAACAATTACTAGCTGTGTGACCCTGGGCAAGTCACTTACCCCCAATTGCCTCACCAAAAAAGAAGAAGAAGAGTGTGAGAGGGAAGAGAGACATCTATTGTAGACAGTCTTCTGAAGGAATTTGGCTATGAAGGGCAGAAGAGATACAGGACAATAGTTAGTGGGAATGGAAGGATCAAGTGAGGATTTTTTGAGGATGAGGGAGACATAGGCATGTTTGTAGGCAGCAGGAAATGAGCCAGTAGAGAGGGATAAGTGATTGAGTGGGGGGTGACAGAAGAAGCAATCTGTTGGAGGAGATGGGTTGGAATGGAATCACTTGAGCAAGTAAAGGGATTAACCTTGATAAGGAGTAAGGCCACCTCTTCATGTGAAACAGGAACAAAGGAAGAGATAATGGCAGAAGATATCTCAGTGAGAACTGTTGAGGAAGAGGGGAAGAGAGGGAGCTCATGCAGAATGGCTTCATTTTTTTTCTATAAAATATGAGGCAGGGATGGGGCAGCTAGGTGGTGCAGTGAGTAAAGCACCAGCCCTGGATTCAGGAGGACCTGAGTTCAAATTCGGTCTCAGATACTTGACACTTACTGGCTGTGTGACGCTGGGCAAGTCACTTAACCCTCATTGCCTCGAAAAAAACAATACAAAAAAATGAGGCAGGGGTCTCAGCTGAAAGGAAAGGGGAGGGGGAGCTATGGGAGGCTTGATGAGAGAGAAAAAGGTTTGGAAGGGCTTCTGTGGAGAGTGGACTAGGGAGTTACAGAGGATGGTATAGTAGGATTGCCTGGTAGCAGTGAGAGCCCAGTTGAGGTTGTTTAACATAAATTTGTAGTGGATCCAATCAAAACTGTTGTTCTTATCTCCCATCTTCTTTTTAAAAATTAATTAATTAATTTGTTTGTTTATTTGCAGCAATGAGGGTTAAGTGACTTGCCCAGGCTCACACTACTATTAAGTGTTAACTGTCTGAGACCGGATTTGAACTCAGATCCTCCTGAATCCAAGACCTGTGCTTTATCCACTGCGCCACTTAGCTGCCCAATCTCCCATCTTCTTACTCAATGTTTCTCCTGTCACCAAGCCTTCATCCTCTCCTTCTACTCCTGACTCAACTTCTCATGGGACTCCCCACATCTCTCATTGTGTCCCCATACCACTTTCTGAACACTTACTGAATCCAAGTACTCTTCACAGAACCCACATTTCCTTCTTTGCTCAATGCTTAACATAGTTCCTGGCACATAATAATCTCTCTTAAAATGCCTGTTGACTGACTAAAGCTACTTTCCCCTTACTGGGCCACCCCATATTCCTTCACTAAGCTCTCATCCCCCAATTGGCCCTTATCTTCTCTCCTGATTTCTTAACCTCCTTCTCCAGAACTTCTTCCCTCTGACTGAACTCTGATCCTCCTTCTTAATTTCAAATTCACCTCCATGAGCTTCCATTCCTCCCATAAGTTCCTATCACAGTGTAAGGATAGGTGTCATTTGAACCATTCACTAGAGAGACTAGAGAGTCAATTGGGAATCCAGAATTTGAGTATCTGGAAGTTTAGGGCTGGAAGCCTCCTAGTTAAGCCCCTGAGAAGGAATTGCTTGGGGAGGGGTGGGGGAGAAGGAGAGCCCTGGCTCCAGTCTCAGGCTTGGTCTCAGCCTCTTCCCTCCCCTCCCTTGACCAGAAGAGGACCTTGTAAGCTGGAAAAGGTCTGGAGGATTTTGGACTTACCATCTACAGTTTAGTGTTGTTACCAAAATAGCCGATGGTAGTGTCTACTTTGTAAGTCCAGGGCAGACTGGTCAAGAGGAAAAGAAGAATCAAGGCAGAATCAAGGAGCCCAGCAGAAAAACTGACCTTTCCCTAAGGGGAACATTTCAAGGATTCCAGAAAAAAGGGCTTCCCTTTTGGCACAGGTCCCCTCAATTTGATCTCATTTCCCTCTATATTCTCTCATATCTTTTTTTTTTTTTTTTGGCAGGGCAATGAGGGTTAAGTGATTTGCCTAGGGTCACACAGCTAATAAGTGTCAAGTGTCTGAGGTTGGATTTGAACTCAGGTCCTCCTAAATCCAAGGCCAGTGCTTTATCCACTACGCCACCTAGCTGCCCCCTCCCTCTATATTCTCTGTATGCTGTATCACAAATTTAAGGAGGGGATGTTCTTACTACATCACATTAGTGAATACCCCTTTCTAAAAGCTAATTATGGGGGCAACTAGGTGGTGCAGTGGATAAAGCATCAGTCCTGGATTCAGGAGGACCTGAATTCAAATCCGACCTCAGACACTTGACACTTACTAGCTGTGTGACCCTGGGCAAGTCACTTAACCCTCATTGCCCTGCAAAAGAAAGAAAGAAAAGCTAATTATGTCTGGCTGATTAATTGATTTCCAATTGATGTGGGGGGTGGGTTTAATTGATCAAATTGATCATGAGGTGTCCCAAAGAATTACAAGACTCAGTGACTCAGTTTCCCAAGTTTTATTGCAATACTGTGAGTGACCACAGGGAGACCACCATGGAGGTGTCTCAAATAGGGGGATGAAGAATAGTTATCTTTATAGTGAGAAAAAGTAGGTTATCTCCTCATTATCTTTTTGGTTTTTTTTGAGGCAACTGGGGTTAAGTGACTTGCCCAGGGTCACACAGCTAGTAAGTGTTAAGTGTCTGAGGCCAGATTTGAACTCAGGTACTCTTGAATCCAGGACCGGTGCTTTGCCACTGCGCCATCTAGGTGCCCCCTCCTCATTATCTTAATCTCCTCCTTGTGGGAGGTTCATGGGAGGTCTTATCCTAATTTGGACTTCCTGGGGTCCTAAGGCAACCCATGAGGCCGGTATCTTTTTCCATGGAGGTGTGTTTTGGGGGTTTACACACCGTAAGGTGAACCTAAGGAAGCATTTGGCCCTTTCTGCGCATGTTCCTAAAGACATGCTTAAACTTGTCAGACCCAGAGGGTCTCTGTGTTTATGCCATCTCTTACTTAAGATCTGGTTTCTAGTGTCCTGTCATCTAGGAATATTAATGGCTATTAATGGTTAATAGTCCTTAGTTACAGTCTCTGTTGATGGTGAGGCTGGGTAAGGACAAACCTTCTTGGTTACTGTAAGAACACAAACCTTAGTTTCTCTGTTAACCCTTTAAGCCTCAGTTTATCTGTTAACCTTTTTGCCTCCTCCATCACAATGATAATGATTAGAGAAACACATTGGTATGGGGTGTGTTAGCTATGGCATTTGAAAGACACTCCTCCCCCCCCTCACCCTTAGAAGCTAGAAAGGGAGATATAGTGGTTGCCCTCTGGGGACCCTGCCTGCCAGTTTGAGTGGAGGCAGGAGAGGAGCCCCAGAGAATGCTCTCCAAGAGGAACATGCAATTAGGGGGCTATCTAGACCAACCTCTGTCCAAAGAAGAATCCCCTTCCCAGTATACCTAAGTAGTCACACAGCCTTTGCCTGAGGACTTCCAATGAGAGGGACTCCATGACTTCCAGAAATAGACTATACCACTTGGGATGCATGGGGGCATTTGGGGAGGACTAGCACTTCCAGTGTGAGAGCTGCCAAGCTTTTTTCAGGGCTGCTCATCCACCTTTGGAGTTCACCTGGCACTCAACTCTCACCTCCAAGAAGATGTAGCACATGCAATAGCCACACCCTGGTCTCAGCAGATGTGCTAAATGAGTTAGGGAGGTGTCTACCCCAAACGTACAAAGACCTCCTGCCCCGGCTCTCCCCACCCCACCTCACCCCTACTGGAATGGGCAGATGAGAACACTTTGTTCCAACAGCTGTGAAAGCAGCTGAAGGAGGTGCTGTGGAGCATTTGGGGCTTGCTCAGACATCTAAGATGCTACAATCATGCATTGCATCCTGGGTCATCCCTATACAATACAAGTTCTCATTCTTTTTGCCACAGCACTTACTGACTTAGGCTAAACTTAGAATGCACTAAAACCACTAAGTCTTTCCTATCAAAACTGTTGTCTAGACATTCATTGTCCATTAGTGTGTAAACTCCCTGAGGGCAAGACCTGTTTCATTTTTGCTGTTGTCTCCCAGAACCTACCATTATACCTGGCACATGATAAGTGTTAATATATGTTTGTGCATTGACTGTTTCTCTAAAGGTGATTTTACCCAGTTCTTCTTCTTCTTCTTTTTTTTTTTTTGATGGGGCAGTTGGGGTTAAGTGACTTACCCAGGGTCACACAGCTAGTAAGTGTTAAGTGTCTGAGGCCGGATTTGAACTCAGGTACTCCTGACTCCAGGGCTGGTGCTCTATCCACTGAGCCACCTAGATGCCCCCTAAAGGTGATTTTAATAAAAATCAAGACTTTACATTTAACAAGGTTCTTTTGAATCCTGACTCTGCCCTGCAGTCTATTAGCTATCCCTACAAGCTTCTTGGTGTCTAACAAATTTGACATTCATGTCATCTACGCCTTTATCTTGTTATTATTTCTTCTAGCTCTATAAAGTAATTTTTAGGTAATCTGATTGGCATGGCACTGAATAAGTGAATTAATTTAGATAGAATTGTCAATTTAGGTAGAATTGTCTCATCTATGCCTTTATTTAAGTAATTGATAAAAATATTAAATAGCATCATGTCAAGCCAAAATCATCAGGTACTCCACTGGAGATTTCTTATCAAGTTGATATCAAACAACTAATGATTATTGTTTGGATCTGCATTAAAATAGTTCCAAATATACCTAATTATATTATTTTTAGCTCCATATGTCTGTATCTTTTCCCTAGGAGCAAAATGAGACTTGATAAAATGTTTTATTAAATTTAAGAAGCTATGTTCTACAGCATTCTCTGACCTACTAGTTTAGTAGCCCTGTCAAAAAAGGGGGGAATAATGTTATTCTGTTGTATTAATAATAACTCGCATATTTATCCCTCTTTAAGGTTTTCAAAGCACTTTAGATTTGTTATCTCATTTGATCTCCCTCAAACCTTCCACTCCAAAGTTTCAATCCTAACTCCACCCAGCCTTTTCACTGTGCCCTCTGCAATGCCTATTCCATGGGCAACAAACTTCCCTTCTTCTTAAATCTTTTCCTCTCCTATTCCTCCCATCCACTAGGTCTTAATGAAACCCGGCTTCCCCCTAATGACAGTCTCCCTGGCCCTGCTTTTCAGCACTGGCTGCAGCTTTGCTCATTCTCCTTGGCTCACTGGTTGAGGTGGGGAAATTGGAGCATTCCTTGTCTTGCATTGCCATTTCCAACTTCTTCCATCATTCAGTAACCTCTCTTTCTTTGAGGTTCATGCTATTTATACCTACCACCCAATCAAAATCCTAGTAGCTATTGTCTATAGACCCCTCCCCACCCTCACACACATACTCCTCACTGGGTCACTCCCCTTCCTTCCTCAATGAATTTGATACGTAGTTTACAATTTTCTTCCCCTCCCCAATTCCTGCCCTCATATCGGGGGACTTTGATATACATATTGATTCTCCCTCAAATACCCCTAATCACTCAGTTCTTCAACCTATTAACTTCCGATGAGCTACTCCTACACCTAATCTCAGCCACACACAAAGATGGTCATACCCTTGGTCTTGTCAGCACCTGCAAATGTACCACCTCTATGTTCAAGAATTCAGAGATCCCCGTGTCTGGCCATAATCTATTGGCCTTTCACTTCTCCCTCTTAGAAAACCTAGTCTTATATTTCCTCTTATATAACCCTAGTTTTCATCTTATCTTAAGGGTTTCACCTTACATAATTCTACTCTTCATCTGCACCATGACCTCAAATCACTTGACCCTTCAATTCTCTTCCAGCTCATCTCCCCTGTACTGGCCAATCTCTCCTCTTCTCCCCATTTTGACTTTTTGGTGAACCAACGTAACTCTACATTGTCTTCCTCTCTTGAATCTCTAGCCCCCCTTTATCATATTGCTGATTACACCCAGACAAGCCTCAACCTTGGATCATTCCCACCATCCATTGCCTTTGCTCCTACACAGATGCTGCTGAATGAAGGTGGAGAAGATCCCACAAATGTTCTGACTAGGCCCACTACAAATTTATGTTAAACAATCTCAAATGGGCCCTAACCACTATTAGGCAATCTTCCTATGCCTCCCTTATCAACTCACTATTCTATTTTCCACAGTGGCTCCTTCCTCAAACCTCTCATGGCTACCCCTCCCTCCACTCTCTCACCTGAGAACTTTGCCTCATATTTTACAGATGAAATTGAGACCATTCACCATAAACTTCCTCTTCTCCCCTCTTGCTCATTTCCTATCACTCAGGTGCCTTCTGCCACCGTCTCCTCCTTCACCTGAGAGGTGGCTCTACTCCTTGCCAAAGCTAACCCCCTTTACTTGTTCAAACAATCCCATTCTGTCATATCCCTTGCGACAGATTGCCCCATCTGTCATCCCTACCATTTCACTCATTTTCAATTTCTTCCTGTCCACTGGCTCATTTCCTACTGCCTACAAACATGCCTCTCTTTTCCTCATCCTCAAAAAAATCCTCACTTGATCCTTCCATCCCCACTAACAATTTATTGTCCTATATCTCTTCTGCTCTTTGTAGCTAAACTCCTTGAAAAGGCGATATACAATCAGTGCCTCCGCTTTCTCTCCTCTTACTCTCTTTTTTTTGTTTTGTTTTTTTTGTGTGTGTGTGGCAATGGGGGTTAAGTGACTTGCCCAGGGTCACACAGCTAGTAAGTGTCAAGTGTCTGAGGCCGGATTTGAACTCAGGTACTCCTGAATCCAGGGCCGGTGCTTTATCCACTGCGCCACCTAGCTGCCCCCCTCTTACTCTCTTTTTAACCCTTTACAATCTGGCTTTTGACCTTGAGATTCTACTAAAATCGCTCTCTCCAAAGTTACTAATAATCTTAGTTGCTCAATACAATGGCCTTTTCTTATCCTCTTTGATCTCCCTGCAGCCTTTGACATGGTTGATCATTTTCTCGTCCATGATTCTCTCTTTTCTCTGGGTTTTGGAGACAGCCCCCCCCTCCTGGCTTACTTCCTACCTCTCTGACCACTCATTCTCTGTTTCCTTTGCTTGATCCTCCTTCAGATCACATCCTGTAACCACAGGTGTCCCTCAGGGTTCTGTCAGGTGCCCTCTTCTTCCTCTATCAAAACTACTTCACTTGGTGAGCTCATCAGCTCCTGTGCATTTAAATGGCTTTTCTATGCTGATGATTCTAAGATCTGTCTATCCTGCCCTAACCTCTCTGCTAACCACCAATCTCACATCTCCAACTGCCTTTTTTTTTGTTTTTGTGGGGCAATGAGGATTAAGTGACTTGCCCAAGGTCATGCAGCTAGTAAGTGTCAAGTGTCTGAGGCTGGATTTGAACTCGGGTCCTCCTGACTCCAGGGTCGGTGCTTTATCCACTGCGCCACCGAGCTGCCCCCTTCCAACTGCCTTTAAGACATCTCAAACTGGATGTCAAGTAGACTTCTTAAACTCAGTAAGTTCAAAACGAAACTCACTATTTCTCCCTCAACCTTTCTCCACCCCTGCCTTCCCGACACCATTCTCCTAGGTCCCTAGGTTTGCAACCTTGGAGTCGTCTTGGACTCCTTGCTATCTTTCACCCCTGCCCCTCACTACATCCAAGCTTTTGCCAAGGCCATCAATTTCACCTTGCCAACATCTCCTATAGAGACCCCCTTCTCTCCTCTGACTCTGCCACCTCTCTGCTGAAGGCTCTCCTCAACTCATACCTGGATTACTGAAATAGCCCGCTCATGGGTCTGCCTGCCTCAAATCTCTCCCTGCTCTAATCTGTCCTTCACTCGGTTGTCAAAGTGAACTTCCTAGGGCAGCTAGGTGGTACAGTGGATAAAGAACCGGCCCTGGCTTCAGGAGGACCTGAGTTCAAATCCGGCCTCAGACACTTGACACTAAACTAGCTGTATGATCTTGGGCAAGTCACTTAACCCCAATTGCTTCACCAAAAAAACCCCAACAAACAAACAAAAAACAAACAAAAAACCCAATAAAAAATAAAGAATTAACCTACCAAAGTGAACTTCCTAAAATGCAGATCTGATCATGTTACATCCCTACTCAATAAAATCTACTGTCTTTTCATTGCCTTGAGGAGAAAACACCAAATGCTTCTTTGGTATTCACAGCCCTTCATAACCTAGCCTCCTACCTTTCCAGGCTTCTTATACCTTGGTCCCCAGCACATATTCTTTGGTCCAGTGACACTGGCCTCCCAGCTGTTCCACAAACAAGACATTTCATCTCTTGGCCCTGGGCATTCTCAATTATGTTTCTTTTTTGCGGGCCAATGGGGGTTAAGTGACTTGCCCAGAGTCACACAGCTAGTAAGTGTCAAGTGTCTGAGGCCAAATTTGAACTCAGGTCCTCCTGAATCCAGGGCCAGTGCTTTATCCACTGTGCCATCTAGCTGCCCCCCCAAGCCCTGGGCATTCTCTCTGGCTGTCCCACATGCCTGAAATGCTCTTCCTCCTCTGCTCCAACTACTGATCTCCCTGGCTTCCTTTAAATCTCAACTAAAATTCCATCTTCTACAGGAAGTCTTCCTCAATTCCTCTTCATTCCAGTGTTTTCCCTGTGATAATCATTTCCTACTTATCCTGTAGTTTGCTTTGTATATATGTGTTTACATGTTGTCTCCCCCAATTAGACTGTAAGGTCTTTGAGGGCAGGGACCTCTTTTTGTATCCCCAGTGCTTAGCACAGTTCCAGGCATATAGTCAGCAATTAATAAATGTTGATCGATTGTTTGATCACAACCTGTTCTTGCTGAAGTCCTGCTGGCTTGCTGTGATCACTGCTTCTTTTTCTTGACATTCATCAACCATCCCTTTAATAACATACTCAAGAAATTTGTTAGGAATCGAAGCCAAATTCAATGATCTTTAGTTTACCAGTCCCCTTTTATTCCCTCCCTCCTTTTAAAAAAATCTGGATAACAACTGTCCTTCAATCTTATAGTACCTTTCCTGTTCTCCACAATCTTTCAAATGCTTTCAGGGGCTCAGCAAGCACATCTGTCAGTTCTTTCAGTCTCAGGGGATGAAGTGCATCTGGACCTGTTAACTTGAACTTATCAAGTGCAATTAAATATGCTCTTATTATCTCCCTGGCTCTCAACTCCCAATTAGCTATATTCATTCTGTCCTTTGCAATCCACAGATCATTATCCTTGCCCGAGAAAAAAGAAGCAAAGTAACAGGTGAGCAGCCCAACTATCTCTCCGTGGGGACAACTTTCTAAAGTTTATCAATGAAGGGGAAGAGAGACAATAGGATGATAGATAATCGGGTTGATAAGACCAAATGAAGATCACTAGAGTACAGAAGAAACACATGCAAGTTTGCAAGAAATAAGAAAGGATCCAGTAGATAGGAGAGGTTGAAGATAAGAGAGAGAATGGGGAAGATAGAAGGGACAATCTGCTGGAGAAGACAGGGGGGGATGGGAATCAAGGGTGAATGTGGTGGGGTTTACCTTGGCAAAAAGGGCCACATCTTTAAATGAGACAGCAGCAAAGGAGGACATAGCAGACGGAAAGTCTGAGTGATGCAAGATGAGGAGAAGGGGAGAAAAAAGAGCTCTTAGCATATTGTCTCAATGTTTATGGTGAAAGATGAGACAAGGTTCCCAGTAGAGAGGATGCCATTGGAACCTTGAGGGAAGATGAGGTTTGGAAAGCAACTGTGGAGAGTCAGATGGTGAATCAATTAGGGAGGAGCAAAATAATGTTTTGCTGCAGTGAGAGCCCAGTTGAGATTAGATAGCATAGGGGCAGCTAGGTGGTGCAGTGAATTCAGGAGGACCTGAGTTCAAATCTGGACTCAGACACTTGATACTTACCAGCTGCATGACCTTGGGCAAGTCTCTTAACCCCCATTGCTGAGAGAGAGAGAGAGAGAGAGAGAGAGAGAGAGAGAGAGAGAGAGAGAGAGAGAGAGATCAGATAGCACAAATCTGCAGTGGCCCCAGTTGGTTTGGTTTCATGCTTTTTTTTCCCTAGCTCTTTTCAGCAGCATGTGAATAGAATCGAAGGCAGTGGATGGTGGGAGTCATGTAGGGTTGGGGTTTGGCAAGCTACAATCAGCAATAGGATAAGGGGGCAAAAGATTCAAGTGTAGAGCTGAATTGCTTCACGAAAGGGCAAGTTGGGAAATGGAGGAGACTTTAAGTAGTACAGTGGTGATGACCTGGAAGAGAACTACAGGATAGAGGTTGAGGTGCGAGCAAAGAATGGGCTTAGCAGTTTTCAGGCATAAGTAAGAGTGGAATGCTAAAATACTGTGATCAGACAAAGGAATGTCAGAGTTCATGAACACAGAAATTAAATCCTTGTAAGCGATGGCAAGCTCAAGACTATGGCCACCCCTTGTGTGTAGCTCAGGTTGAGTTGAGGCAAAGGTCATGGGAACTGAAGAGACTGAGGCAAGTTGGGGCTTTTGAGGGAGAACCAATATGTATGTTGAAATCCCCCAGTCTGATAGCAGAAGCCATAGAGAGAAAGAATGTGAGCCAGGCACTGAGTGCATTGGGGAGAGAAGGAAGACATCCTGGCAGTTGATAAATAATGAAATCTAGGATCTAGCTTGGATGATACAGTTGGAGATCGTGAACCTCAAAGAAGGCAATTTGGCTGAGTGATGGTGGCAGAAAGAGACTCTGGAAATTGGAAGTATTATTTTCCACTTTCTTACCATGACCAGTAGGGAGATATGAGTGAAAGTACAGGGAAGTAGAGGGAGCCAATGATATAAGGAAGGAGCCAGGTTTCGGTGAGTGCCAGAAGAGGGAAGCATTAAGAAAGGAAGATATTCAAAATGAAAGGAAAGCTGTTAATTATGGAGTAGGCATTCCAGAGGGCACCGTGCAAGGGCCTGTCACTGGCGAAGGCCCTGGAGGCCACAAAATCAAGGAAGGCATGTGACAGTCTCGACAGAGATAAAAAAGAAATATGAAAAACATACAAAGTCATTTCATAGAAGGAACAGAATGCTAGTGGGGGGATCGATCAATCAACATTATTAAGCATGTTAAGACAAGACAAAAAGCTAAATAATTCCTATCCCAGAGGAACTTAACTTCTAAGGGGGAAGGATCCTGGGAGCTCAGCTTTACCTCAAGAGAACTTCCTGAGGACACTCATGGGAAAAAAAAAAAGATCTCCCAGTACCAGGAGCATTGAGTTATTCTTCAGCTCCATTCACTTTGTGCCTTAAACAGAGATTCTGTGTGGATAAGGGCCCTCTGGTATGGAGGGTGAGGAAATGATTTGCAATTACCATTCTTGTTACTGATGTCAAGGGATTGATTGATGATGGGAAAGCACACCAGATCGGAGGTTCAGGAGCTACAGTACCGGAAACTCCAGCCTCCCAGGATCATGCTTTAGAATCCTATGGGGCATGGAGGTCAACCATCCTGTGAGGACCCAACCTGCCAATGCAAGTGGGAACTGGAGAGAGTGAACTCAGAGAGTATTACATATGAAAGTACATACAAAACTTGAGATGCTTACTAGTTGTATGACCCTGGGCAAGTCACTTAACCTCGATTGCCTAAAAAAAAAAAAAAAAGAAAAGAAAAGAAAAAGAGAAAATAAAAAAATAAAAAAGAAAGAAAGTATAGACAAAACAAGGTAACCTTGAGGATGGGGGAAATCTCTAGCAGCTAGAGGAAACTTACATAGGAGGTATCCTCTGAGCCAAGAACCAAGGAATTCCAAGAGGCAGAGATTGGGAGGTAGAGAATTCCAGGTATCAAGGACAGCCTTGCAAAGACACAGAGGTGGATGATGGAACAAGTGGGTCAGTTTCCTGATCCCACCAGTTTTTAGGGCTCCCATTCCCATGCTTCTCCCCCTACCCTTGCTATATGAAATTACTTTGCATCTATCTACTTTATGTTTGATATTGGAGACTGGATGGAATGGTGGATAAAGAATTTTCTTTAGAGTTAGAAGGTCAGTAAATAAACAAGCTTTTTTTTTTTTTTTTTTAGTGAGGCAATTGGGGTTAAGTGACTTGCCCAGGGTCACACAGCTAGTAAGTGTTAAGTGTCTGAGGCCGGATTTGAACTCAGGTACTCCTGACTCCAGGGCTGGTGCTCTATCCACTTCGCCACCTAACTTCCCCAACAAGCTTTAATTAAGTGTTGCCATTTCCTTCTCCAGCTCATTTTACAGGAAATAGAGACAAAGAGGGTTAAGTGACTTGCCCAGGGTCACACAGCTAGTAAGTGTCTAAGGCTAGATTGGAACTCAGGAAGACTAGTCACAACCTCAGTTTCCTCATCTATAAAATGAGCTGGAGGAGGAAATGGCAAACCACTCCAGGATCTTTGCCAGGAAAACCCCAAATGGGGTCATGAAGAGTTGGACATGATTGAAATGGCTCAACATGAACAGCAACAATCCCTGACTTGACACCTGATAGCTTTGTGACTATGGACAAGTCATTGAATCTCTCTCTGCCTTAGTTCCCTCATCTGCAAAATAGGATTCATCATACTGACCCAGCCTGACTCACAGGGTTATTGTGAAGAAAGCAATATACAAATGTCGACAGCGAGCATTTATAAAGCTCCCACTGGGTGCTGGGAGCTGGCATGCAAACCTAAAAGTGACACGACTCATGTAGATTGTTACTGTTATGATTTCCAATTTAGATCTACAGTGGGATTTTAAGTGGACTAGTCATTGGTATCAGGGCTGCCTCCCCCATGGCCTCTAACCACATAGGCATCCGCCTCCCTACTTTGCCTACGAGGAGCTGTGGACCCTGATTCCATTATGTCTAGGCTTTCTACCTTCAGGCAGAAGGGAAGTTTCTCCAATCCTCTGCCAGGCTTCATGTACCCACCAGAGGGCAGCACAAGACAACAACAAGCATAACCTCTCCGTTGTTTAAGCCAAGGACTCACACTTCCTTGTCTTTTGCCTTTCTTTGCACTTAGCACAATGCCTGGCACATAGTAGACACTTAATCAATGCTTGTTGACAGACTAATTGACTGAATGATCATGGGATCATCACTATTTAGGGAGTGATGATGAAAGACACCCGTTGGGATCCAGGAGGGTACTTCTGGCCCCCAGCTATTGTCCCCGTGGCTGTTTGTGGTGACAGCTTGGCACCCCCTAATCCTTCTCCAGCTTTCTGCAGGATTCCACATTGTGAAAGATCATCCCTTTTTTCCTCCTGGCTACTCTCTCTTCCCAGGGTCTTCACAACAACTGTTCTATACAGGTTTTTCCACTATCAAACAATAACTAAAAATCATTTATTAGGCACTTACTGTGTACCAGACATTGTGCTAAGTGCTGAAGATACCAAGGAAAACAAAACCCAAAACCAATCCTTCTTTTTTTTTTTTTTTGGCAGGGCAATGGGGCTTAAGTGACTTGCCCAAGGTCACATAGCTAGTAAGTGTCAAGTGCCTGAGGCCGGATTTGAACTCAGGAACTCCTGAATCCAGGGCCGGTGCTTTATCCACTGCGCCACCTAGCCGCCCCAAAACCAATCCTTCTTCATTATCATCCGGTACCATTATCCAGGCCCTATCTCCTTAGCAGGGGTACGCCCCATGGCTCTGTCCCGAGTTCTCTTGCCTTTTCTCTACACCCTCATCTCTACACTTGGATGTAGATGACCCCTTAATCTACTGTATGTCTCTCTTTAGGGTTCTAGTCCCAAATCTCCAACTGCCTCCAAGCTATCTCTACTTGAATGTCTTATGGATGTCTCTAACCCAACATGTCCAAGAAAGAACTTGTGGGGGTTTTTTTCTCCTCTGAAACTCACCCCTCCTTCAAACTTCCTTATTTCTGTTCAGGGCATCACCTTCCCCAGTCACTCACGTTGTGTTATTTTCATAGCCTCTGAGTGGTTTCCATTTCTGTCCTTGAAACCCCAGTGTTAAGAACAAGGCCTCGGGGCAGCTAGGGGGCACAGTGGATAAAGCACTGGCCCTGGATTCAGGAGGACCTGAGTTCAAATCCGGCCTCAGACACTTGACACTTACTAGCTGTGTGACCCTGGGCAAGTCACTTAACCCCCATTGCCCCGCAAAAAAAAAAAAAACACAACAAAAAAGAACAAGGCCTCAAAAATATTAAGTGTTTAATAAATGCTTGTTGGTTGAATCATTCTCCCCACTTACATTTTCAATGTTTCCAAGGCCACAGTATCTTTTGACTCTCTTCCCCTTTTCCCATTCACATGAGCACCAGGCTGGTTTGGGCTCTCATGAGCTCTCCAATTTGACTTAGAAACAGGGTTGTTGTGTCAAACATTGAGAACTTGGAAGAAACCACGTGGTCTAAATGCTACATTTTACAGGTCAGGAAAATGAGGCCTAGGGAAGAAAAGTGACCGAAGGTTAAAGGGACCTTAGAGTTCATTTATCAATCTCCTTCATTTTACAGATGAAGAAACTGAGGCCTAAGGTCACAAAGGCCTTATGTGACAGAGCTGAGAGCTGAAGCCAGGTCCTCTTTCTTCAAACTCCTCATTCTTTCTACTGTATCAATGATCTAGATCTTATGAGTTTTATAACCTTCAGGAAGACACAACCTCTGAATGTCAGATTCTTTATCTGTCAAATGAAGGGATTGAACTAGGCAATGTATGCTTTCCCTTCCTGTTCTGTCATCCTGGTACTCAAAAGGGATTTCCAGGGTGATGGCTGCTCTCTCTCTCTCTCTCTCTCTCTCTCTCTCTCTCTCTCTCCTCCCTCCCTGAATCTCTCTCTTTCTCTCCCTCCTTCCCCTCTCTGAGTCTCTCTCTTTCTGTCTCTGGTTCTTTCTTTCTGTCTGTCTGTCTTATACACACATACACACACACCCATGCCACCATCCTGGTTGCCCCAACCAGGGGTTTAATGGAAAACATGATAGTGTAAAAAGAGCAATCGACTTAGGCTCAGAAGACCTGGATTCAGAGCCTGTCCCTTGACTGTTCCTAGCTGTGTGATCCTGAGAAGATCACTTCACTCCTTGGCCTCAATTTTTTCATCAGTAAAATAGGACTAATGGGCTTGTTAAAGGTATTGGAAACCTCCAAGTACTCCAGAGACTTCTTATGGCAATGAATTATTCCTTCTAATGCCCATCCCACTGTCTCTGGGAGGCAGCCATGGCAGAACCACTAGGAAAACCAAAATCCAGAGAGGGTATGGATTTGCCCACAATCTCCTGACTCCTAGTTCTAGTCAGTCAAACCACTCCGACCTCTGACCTATATTTTCTCCTCCCACCCATCTCACAGCCTCTGGAATTAGAAGACCTGGGTTCTCTTTCACACCCCATCACTGACTCTCTATGAGGGATTGAGTTCATCAGGGACTGTCCTATGGAACTCAGTTTTCCTCTGTCTGTAAAAATGGGCAGAGGAACATCGGACCCTCCCTCCCCTCTGGGGATGGTCCGAGGCCAGGAAAGATCATAGATGGGAAAGTGCTTTGAGCTCTCTGGAAGAAAGGTGCTCTATAAATCCAGGGTGTTATTACTGGGATGGTAAGAGAGATGGGGTGACTTGGGAGGGGTGTGCTGCTCCGGTTTCACCAGCAGAGGGTGAAATATGGCGGCTGAATGAATCCAGACACCTGGCAGGGCAGGACACCATGTTCAACTGAGAGACAATTCCTTAGCCCCAGACCTCCCCTTCCATCCCTGAAAGCACCCAGCCTGTGGCTGACTCCTGCCCAGTCACACTCTCTGCAGAGCCCTGATTGATTGGTCTGGGACAGACAGACCTCCATGCCTCTATATACCAGCTTTAACTTTGGAAGCTGGTGAAGGTTAGAATTCGGATTGGGAGCCAGAGAACTGGGTTTGAATTCTGACTCTGACACTTACTAACTTGGGCTTGGACACTTGACTAGGCTTCAGCTTCCTGTCCTATTAAAATAGGACTAGCTGGCCTCCAGGGTACCCTCCCAGCTTTAGACTGTCAGCTCTCATACAGCTCTAGTCACCCTGATTCAAGGGCTTGAAGTCTGGTTAGATTATATCTATAATGCTGAGCTCTTTGTATCATAATTGAGGAAAGGTATTGACAAGTAGAGATAGTCCAGCTGAGGACAATCAGGGTGGGATGGACGTGGAATCCAGTGACACTGGCCCCTGGCTCTTCCCATGAACACAACACTCCAGCTCTTGGCTTTGGGCATTTTTTCTGGCTGTCCCCCTTGCTTTGAATGTTCACCCTTCTCTACTCTGACCACTGATCCCCCAACTAAAGTCTCATCTCCTATGTGAAGCCTTCCCCAATCCCTCTTAATTCCAGTGACTTCTCTTTATCAATTATCTCCTATCTATCCCCTTTGTAGCTCGCTTTGTATATTTGTTTACATGTTGCCTCTTCCATTAGATTGTAAGCTCATTGAGGGCAGGGACTGTCTTTTGCTTCTTTTTGTATCCCTGGGGATTAGCACAGTGCCTGGAACATAATTAATGTTTATTTAATAGGATACATTGAAGGAACTAGGGAAGTCTAGAGAAGGGGAGACTTGGGGGAGGTCATCAATTACTTGAAGTGCTGCCACGAGGAAGAAGGACATCATTTGTTCTATTTGGCCCCAGAGGATAGAATCAATAGCAATGGAGGCATGCTGCAGAGAAGCACAATTAGGCAGGATGCCAGTGGGCTCCTAACGGTCAGAGTTGTCCAAAGTGGGATGGGCTGGAGAAAGTCTCAGGTGCCCCTCCCTGGGGATAATCAGGCAGAGGCTCTACAACCACCCACCAGCTATGACACAGATGGGGTGTTGTTTCAGCTAGATATTGGACTGGATGATGTCAAAGGTCCTTCCAGCTCTGAAAGTCTATGATTCTGAATTGTGCACCTCGGCTCTGCCACTGACAAGATTTGTCACTAAGTCCCTCTGCCTATCTGGGCCTTTGTTTACTTATTTGTTTTTACAAATATAACCCCTTGTTTTTAGAAGGGATTGGATTCTAAGATATTTGTATTTTATAAATTTATATTATATATTATTTATATTATTATATTACAATATATTGTTTTATTGGTGTTATAATATTATAATATATTCATATTTTATAAATATAACCCCTTTTGGGGGAAGGGATTGTATTCTAAGATGGTGGTGTCAAACTCAAGTAGAAAATGGAGGTGTGGGGGGCAGGAATCTGGTCATGGGGATCCCTCTAGTGACTTCATTAGAAAATGCTATCTATGCTTGACTGGATTTTTATTTATTTTGTTAAATATTTCCCAACTACATTTTAATCTGGTTGAGGTGGAACTCTGCAGCATTGCCATGCAGTGGCAGGTTTCATATTTGATACCTCTGGTGTAAAGTCTCTCCCAGCTCTGACATCCTGTGTTCTAAGGGCCCTCCCAGCTCTGACATTCCCTGTTCTAAGGGCCCTTCCAGCTCTGACATCCTGTGTTGTAAGGGCCTTCCACCTCTGACATCCTGTGTTGTAAGGGCCCTTCCTAGATCTGATATCCTGTGTTCTAAGGGCCCTCACAGCTCTGACATCCTATGTTCTAACTGTAACAGTCCCTCCAGGCTCTGCTGATTATCTTCTGCCTCAACGTTCTAAGTTCTTCCATACTCTGTTCTAAGGTCTCTTCCAGTTATAATATTTAAGTTCTACTTAATACCTCCGGGAAATTCTTCAGCTCTGCCCTGCCTCCCTGTGCTACCCAGATAAATTTAGAAATCCAGCTGAGCAGGAAAACCCCAAAGACAAACAAAATCCAAACCAGCAGGGCCTTCCCTCCCCTGCTCTGCCTGCCCCACCCAATGCCTCCCAACCACTGCCCAAGAAGGAGACCCAGACTCCCTGACCCCTGGACACCACTGCCTTCCCTCCAGGGAGCATGATTCCGAGGGCCCTCAGTCATCAGCTGGAGGGCAGTGACGGCTGGCCTTTTCATCTTTGATCCCACAATGCCTTAGGCTTGAAGCTGGGGCATAAGGAAGGCTGGTTGTTGAGTGGAGTCTAGCGCAGCACTCACACTTGACAGATAACAACACTCCTAACTGGCACTGATCTAATACCTTGTCATTCACAAAGCACTGTAATAATAACAACTAACATTCATATGATGCTAGCTATGTGCCAGACATCATGCAAGGGGTTTTACAAATATCTTCTCATTTGGTCAGGACAGTGCTATTATTATTCCCAATTTACAAATAAGGAAACTGAGGTTAAATGACTTGCCCAGGGCCACAGAGCTAGTAAGCATCTGAGGTTGGATTTGCACTTGGGCCCTCCCCTCCCCAGGTCTGGCACACTATTTACAGTTAGATCTTCACATCATCCCTGTAAATTAAACCCCACGTGGTTTCAGGAACATTGAGAGTGGAAGTGAATTGCTCCTGGTCACACAGTCAGCTTTCGGATGAGGAAAGTGAAGCTTTGAGAGATAACATGGTTTTCAGAGTCCAATATCTATAAAATCCTGGTAGGCGTGCAGAGGTAGGGGGTAGCTAAAAGAACAAGGCAGACCCCTTGGAAGTTGGAAGAGGGGGCTTTTGAGGTAAATAAGCAGTGATACGCCTTAGAAGGCGGCACCACATTGATGAAAATTAGCAAGGAACAGGGTGGAAAAAAACAAACACAAAAACAGTCCAGTGCAGATCCAGAGAGATTCTTAGATGCATGACCCTTGGAAACTGGGATATTTGGGGCCAGGCCCTCCTCCAGATTGTCTCCTGGGGCTTTTCAGAGGCCAGAGGCCTGAGCTGGAAGACCGTGGGACTGACTGGAGAGGACAGTTCCTGACTCCTTAGCTTCTTTCTTCCTCCCATTATCTATTCATTCCTCCACCCCCACCTTTCCCACTTGCTTCCTACCAAAGTTCTACCTTCCAGAAAAGAAGATTCCCTCCCCCCCTCCCCCCCTGCCAAATTGAACCACCCCTGGTCTCTCCTTCTCTGGTGCTGTGGAAAGATTGGGGCCTGCAATCAAATCCCACCTATGGTACACAAAACGTGTGTGACCTTGGACAAGTCACTAACCTTTCTGGGTCTCAGTTTCCTTATCTGTAAACTGGGAGAGGGCAGAATTAGACAAGAGAGCCTCGGAGGTACTTAGATCTAAATAGGATCCCTCTGCTCTCCTCCACCCAAGTCTCTATCACCCCGCCTTCCCCAATGCTAAATCTCCTTATTGTCTCCTAGCCCTCCAAATTTGAATGTAAAGATTAACTTTCACTTCTAGAGTGCTTTAAGGTTGTGGTTAAATTTTTTTATTGTTGTGTTTTGTTTTTACATTATAAACACTTACAGATTATTCCCACTTCGGGAGAGGTCTCTTATAAAAAAGTAAAACAGTTAAGTAAACCTCATAAGAGGGTGACGTCATCTGAAAGCATAGGAGACATTTCACATCAGGCTTTTCTGAGAAAATGTGCCTCCCTTTTTTTTTTTTTGAAAAGGTGAGGGCCTATGGGTGTGGCATGTTGCATTTACTGTCAGATTCAGTGATTGAAGTGATGATGTGTTGCTTGGTTGATTTTGTTGAATCAATTTGTTCTCTGGTTTCTCCTTTTATTCTTTGTCATAAGGGACAGCTCACTAGGGAGAAAGGAGGGGCAGAGATATATTCCAAAATAAAGCTTATATACAAACCAAAGGTATCTATACTTTTTTTTTTTTAAAAAGGAAACCCAACAAGCGAAATCAAAACACGACCCTATGAGGCAGGTGGTGTAAATATGCTTATTCCTATTTTACAGGTGGGAAAACAGGCTTAGAGAGGTTGCGTGATTGCCTCACAGTAGCATGGATTGTAAGGAGCAGAGTCGGGATTTGAACTCAGATCTACCAGTTTCAAGTCACATGCTCTCCCCACTATGCCACATGGACTTGATCGGGAAAGCTGCTAGGTGGGGTGTAGAGCTAGGGGGAGAGGAAGTAAAGATGGGCATCGGAATTAAGGCCAAATGCCTTAGTTTGCAATTTAAAGCTCTCTACAGTTACTACTCCAACCCAATCCAATAAACATTTATTAAGTGCCTACTATGTGCTAGGGATACAATTTAGTGAAAGACAGTCAATCCCTGACCTCAAGGAGCTTACATTCTTTTTTTTTTTTTTTTTAGTGAGGCAATTGGGGTTAAGTGACTTGCCCAGGGTCACATAGCTAGTAAGTGGCTGAGAGGGGGGATATTCTAGGTAGGGAGCCATATTAGAAAGAGAAAGGATAAATTCTATTCTACCCAACTCTATCAATCAACATTTATTAAGCCCTTAAGATCTTGGCAACTGGCCCCATCATTTCCTGGCAAAAAGAGGAAGAGGAAATGGAAGCAGTGTCAGAATCTATATTTTTGGGCTCAAAGATCACAGCAGACAGCGACCCAGTCATGAAATTAAAGGACACTCGCTCCTCGGAAGGAAAGCTCGGCAAATCTGGACAGCAGACTAAAAAGCAGAGACATCACCTTGCCAACAAAGGTCTATATAGTCAAATTTATGTTTTTTCCAGTAGCAATCAATGCATGGCTGTGAGAGTTGGACCATAAGGAGAGCTGAGCACCACAGGATCAATGCTTCAGAATTCTGGTGCTGGAGAAGACTTTTAAGAGTTCCTTGGAGACTCTTAAATCAGTCAATATTTAAAGAAATTAATTCAGACTATTCACTGGAAATATTGAAATGCTGAAGCTGAGATCCTTTGGCCACATAATGAGAAGATGGAGCTCTTTGGAAGAGACCCGGATATTGGGAGAGTTTGAAGGCAAAAGGAGAAGGAGCTGGCAAAGGGTAAAAGGGATACATAGTGTTATGGAAGTAATGACATGATCTTGGAGAGACTTGGAGAAATAGCAGAGGATGGAAGGTCCCGGTGCGTCTATGGCGACATGAAGAGTCAGACCAGACTGAACAACTGAACAAAGAAATGTGTCGGGCATTGTGCTAAGAGCTGGGGGTTCAAAAGGAGACAAAAGACAGCCCTTACCCTCAAGTGACTTACAGTCTAATTGGGCAGATAATACACAAACAAATGCACAGAGTTCTTGCTTTATGCGAATTTGACGTTACATAAGGAATTCTGAAAGGAACCCACATTCTAAAAAATACTTATGTTAACTTTAATGTATAGTCCAGGCCTCCCACCCTCCAAAAAGCCCCCCCCCCCCCGCCCGTGAAAGCAGAAGAACAGACACAGAGAGACCTTGACAAGCTCTGCGGAGTCAGGGACTTGGTTTGAGACCACGTGTCCTCTCCAAATATCTGTTTTCCATCCTGTGCATCTGACCCTGACTACCACACATCACCCATCTTCTCCTGTCTGTGTCTGTGTCTCCGCTACACCCCTACCCCTTATGGGTTCTTCCCCCTAGCTCTGAGGGTTCCTCCTCTGGCTCTCACTTCTCTGTCTCTGACCCCTCATGTTCTTGTGGCTTCCTCCCTCCACACACACAGAGCCCCGCTTCCTGCTTCCCTCCCTGGCACACAGTAAGCACTAAATAATGCTCACTCTTTTTTTTTTTTTTTTTTTGGTGGGGCAATGATGGTTAAATGACTTGCCCAGGGTCACACAGCTAGTAAGTATCAAGTGTCTGAGGCCGGATTTGAACTCAGGTCTTTCTGAATCCAGGGCCGGTGCTTTATCCACTTCACCACCTAGCTGCCCCCGCTCACTCTTAAGATTGCATACATGTGACCTTCCTTCTAGATCTAAGTCTTTATTACCTAAAATTGCTTTACTAGAGGTCTACAGAAGGGTCCTGGAGCTTATAGTCCCATGAGGAAAAGCCCTTCTTTACCTAAGAGCCCAGTAACTGATAGAGAGTGAGATGAATGCCCAGGAGGGGTCTAGGCAAAGTGCCAGCAGAAATCTGAACAAGGAGAGAGAGCTTTCCCATAGAAGGTGCAAGGAAGGTTTCTTGGAGGAAGAACCATCAAATTCCCTTGAAGGGAGGGAAGGTCTTCACCAGATGTAAGGGAGGGAGAAGTGGAATCCATTCTAGATTTGGGGACTGGGGACTAATGTCACAGAAGAGGAGGCGGAGAGGATGGGACCCATGGGGCAAAGGAGCAGGGTGAGATAAGGCTCCTCCCATAGGTTGGAGTTGGGCTGTGAGGGGCCCTGACTGTCAGGGACAAGAGGAGTCCCTCTTCCTTCCTTCCTTCCTTCCTTCCTTCCTTCCTTCCTTCCTTCCTTCCTTCCTTCCTTCCTTCCTTCCTTCCTTCCTTCCTTCCTTCCTTCCTTCCTTCCTTCCTTCTATCCTTCCTTCTTTCCTCCATTTATTTATTCATTCATTTGTTCGTTTGTTTATTTGTTTATTATTGAGACCTGAGAAAAACCTTAGCTTAGAAAGGCCAAGGTCTCCCACTGCATCTCAGGCCATCTCCACTCACCCTGATCTATATCTTGCCATCACACCCAGATAGCTCTGGAAGAGAGAGTTAGGTAGATGACCTTGCACAGCCCTGCCTCACAGATCCAATTTACTGCAAGTCATGACATCACCTTCCCAATGTCATGGTCCTCTTTGAGAATGAAAGACAAATAACAAGAAGAGGCCCAAACAACACTGGAGGAGAAGAATGACCAAATGATCAGTGTTTGTTGGGCAACTCGGTGGAAGATGAATTGGGTCACAGGATCCAATTCAAATCAACAAGCATTTATTAAGTAACTTTATTAAGTAAACTGTGTTGTGGTTGCTCGGTACATTAGTCTTGTCTGACTTTTTGTGACCCCATTTGGGGTTTTCTTGGCAGAGATACTGGAGTGGTTTGCCATTTCCTTCTCCATCTCATTTTACAGAGGAGGAAACTGAGGCAAAAGGGGCAAAGTGACTTGCTCAGGGTCACACAGCTAGTAAGTGTCTGAGGCTGGATTTGAGCTCAGGTCCTCCTGGCTCCAGGCAAGGTGCTCTACCCACTGCACCATCCAGCTGCCCTAAGCAGGTGCAAAACCAAGGCAGTCCCTGTCCTGGAGGAGTTTACATTCTCAGCTCTCAGACCTGTGAAGATCAGAGGCTTTCTACCTTCTAATTTCCTTGAGAGGGGCAGTTAGGTGGCGCAGTGGATAGAGCACTGGCCCTGGATTCAGGATGATCTGAGTTCAAATTCAGTCTCAGACACTTGACACTTATTAGCTGTGTGACCCTGGGCAAGTCACTTAACCCCAATTGCCTCACCAAAAAGAGAGAGAGAGATTCTAATTTCCTTGAGAGCAGAAACTGTCTCCCATTGTCCTTGTGTTCCTAGCACCTAGGTCAGTACCCTGCAAGTAGTAGGTACTTAATAAATGCTTACTGATTGACTGAGGGATAAAGTATAGGATCAAAGACTTAGATGTAGAAGGAAGCTCACATATGAGCATTATTTAGTGCTTACTGTGTGCCGGGAGCTATGCTAAGCACTCTGTAGACATTATGTTAACTGATCCTCACAACAACCCTGGGAGGGAGGTGCTCTTACTACCCCTATTTTACAGATGAGGAAAAGGAGGCAAACAGAGGTTAAGCAATTCACCCAAGGACACACAGCTAATAAGGGTCTGAAGCTGGATTTGAAGTCAGTTCTCCCTGACTCCAGGCCCAGTGATGATTCACTGTACCACCTCACTGTACAGAGTGAATTTCTTTGAGGTAGAGAGCACATGGATCACTGGAAAAAGGACTCAAATAAGAGGCCACCCTTGAGCTCAGCTTAAAGGAGCATAAGACTCTAGGACTGAAAGGTAGCTGAGAGGCTATGCTGGAGCCATCTCCTACGGGCTCTCCTGACAAGAGCCGATTGTTAAACTTCCAGCAAGTTGTTAAACTTTGAGCATTTCCACCTTGGAAATTGGTGAATACTACAAATCTGGGCCAGATTTACTGTTTCTGAGGACTGTCTGGATTTAAGAAAGTGAAGAAGATGATGTTAGTTATGCAGATGAAATTTTAAAGTGTGTGCTGAGAGAGCCAGATGTCAAACACTGGCCAGCACACCCCTGCTTAGAGCCCATCTCTAGGTCAATTACAGCTGGGGAAGCAAGGGTCTATCCAGAAGAAGTGACTTGCCCAAGGTCACATAGGTAGAAAGTGGAGGCCACGGGGGAGTGTTTGGGGGCATTTCCCTTCCATTCCCTTCCCCAGGAGATGCGCTGGGCTCTACTCTTAGAGCAAACCCTCAGCAGAAGCTGGCCCTGGATAGGAGACAAGGGCTGGCAAGGGGGTGCCCAAACCAGGGTGGGTCCCCGTCCCCCATGGGCCTGGCCCTGTCCCGCCCGCCTCCTATTGTGCCTGATCCAGGCAGGAAACCGCTTTGCTCAGCACCCAGGGGAGGAAGAACGGGTTTGGCTACGTGACCAACCAAGGCCCTGGAGGGCTGAGCCACTGCCAGGGGATGGGAAAACAACCCAAATAGGGCAGGGAGAGGACATGGCCTGGGTGGGGGGGGGCAGGCCCAGCAGATGGGCCACACTACCTGCCATTTCTTAAGAGACCTCCATGGGGCAGAGGAAGGAGGGGCTCATATCCCACTCCCCACTCCCCAATGTCCCTGCAATGGTTAACAGGCCCCACCACCTTCCTGAGAATCACACCAGGGAGGGGCAGGCTGCACCCAGGTACCTTTTAACCCAGCACCCCAAACCTGCCTGGTGAGGGGGCGGGCAGCATGGGCCCCAAGCCCGATAACATTTGCTGACATGCAGTTGCCTCTGGGGAGCCATGGCTGGGAGCCTTGGGGACCATGGGCAGCTACTGAAGCCAATGGGAGGGGGAAATCAGTGATTTACCAGAAAGTCACCCACCTTGGAAATAGTCCCTGCCTTGTAGGGTTTGATCTGGCATCAGGGTAGGGCAGGAGGCGGGTCTTGGACCCTCATGGCATTCTGCTCTCAGATACCCAGCATTCCCTGGGCTAGGACTGTTTGGAGGGGATTTCTAGAGGAGTGGTTCCTCAGCTGGGTCCTGGGAGGACCTGTGAGGTGTAGCTAAGCACAGAAAGATAATGAGTGATTGAGAGTGGATGGAGGACTGGATCTGGAGCCAGGAAGACCAATCCAATCCTGGTGCTTGTGCTTAAGGGCTGCGCTCCTGGGCACTTCTACTGGCCTCAGTTTCCTCACTTGTAAAATGGGACCTCCCCAGCTCTATCTCGATCTCTGATCCTCTGAAGTCACTTCTCCCTTATGAAACTCAGTTTCCTCATCTAGGAAAGGAGGGGACGAACCATATACCTAAATCTATGCTGTTATGAGTGGGAGAGGGTGGATTGGATTGTAGTAAGGGGAGACCTTCAATGCCTTCTCTGGCTCAAATGATCATGCCCCTCCGACTTTTTTATTCAATTTGCCAGGCATTTCTTGAGTTGCCACTACGTGGTAGATACTAGAGAGACAGACGCAGAACCAAACCAACCCAGTCCATGAGGGATTAACATTTCATGGTGTGTTGTGTGTGTGCATATGTGTATGTGTATGTGCACACCCACACAGGGAAGAGAGGAAATCTCTCTCTCTCTCTCTCTCTCAATCTCTCTCTCTCCCTCTTTCCCTCTCTCTCAATCTCTCTCAATCTTTCTCTCAGTCTCTCTTTATCTCTCAATCTCTTTCTCAATCTCTCTCTCTTTCTCTCTCTCCCTCTCTCTCAATCTCTCTCTTTCTCTCTCCCTCTCTCCCTCTCTCCCTCTCTCTCTCTCTCTCTCTCTCTCTCTCTCTCTCACACACACACACACACACACACACACACACACACACACACACACGGCCCATGTACATACAATGTACACACAGGCTCTCCTAGTTCCAATGCCCTCCAAGGTAATTTACAAGAGGGATTCATTCTGAGACTGCATCAGACCCAGTGCAATGGAATTCCAGGGTCAGGCTCTGTCCCAGTCTCACAGATTGTGTCCATTCTCTGACCATCTGCCCTCCATCTCTGCCTTCCCAGGATCATAAGTACATTAAAAACATAAAGTCATTTAGTGGGAGTGAGCACAGACAGTGAGGGCATCAGAAAAAGCCCTGTTTGTACAGGAGACAGACCAAGACAGGTGCTTTGGAGGAAGTGAGAGGACTTTAGGCTGACAAGGGCATGGGCAAGTTGATTTAGAACAGAAAGGATACTAAAAGGGGCAGCTGGTGGTGCAGTGGATAGAGCACCGGCCCTGGACTCAGGAGGACCTGAGTTCAAATTCGACCTCAGATACTTGACACTTACTAGCTGTATGACCCTGGGCAAGTCACTTAACCCCAATTGCCTCACCAAAATTAAAAAAAGAAAAGAAAGGACACTAGAGATTATCTCAGCTAACAGCCTAATTCTACAGGTGAGGAAGTTAAGGCCCAGAGAGGTTAGGCAACTTGATGTTGTTCAGTCATTTCAGTCATGTCCGACTCTTCATGACCCTATTTGGGGTTTTCTTGGCAAAGATCCTACAGTGGTTTTCCATTTCCTTCTCCAGCTCATTTTACAGAGGAGGAAACTGAGGCAGACAGGGTAAAATGACTTGCCCAGGGTCACCCAGCTAGTAAGGATCTGAGGCTGGATTTGAACTCAGGGCCTCCCGGCTCAGGGCCTAAAGCTCTATCCACTTCCCCATTTAACTTGTCGGTGATCAAAGGCAACAAAAACCACCTTCCAGTGAACCACAGACTTCATCTCAAGTTGATTCACGTTGCACAAGACAGTCTTTCAAACACATGAAGATTGTGTAGCACGTCTCCTCTAACCCACATCTATAAATACAAATAAACTGAGGCCTCGGTATATTTTTTGCTGTCTGATGTATACCTTCCCAGCTGTAGAGGTTGGGGACATGAGGAAGGGGAGAAATGGATGGGGAGAGGGGAGAGGAGGACCCTCCTTCTGCCCAGTTTCTTCCTGGGGATGACCGAATGCCCCAGGGAGAGTCAACAGCCCTGACCTCTAAAACAGGAAAGTTCCTGGTGGCATCATCAGCTGTTCCCCCATCCTCAGGGGCCCCTCGAGCAGGTAGGACAAGCGTCTGGTTCCCATCAAGGGGACAGTTGACTTTGAGCCGGCAGGGCTCCAGAGTCCCTGGGACCGGGCCTTTCTGCTGTCATTCAGCATGACAACAGTTGCCATCTCTGGTAGTTCAGAGTCCAGAAGCATTTTGTGTGCATTATCCTGGTAGAATGTAAACTACCGGAGGGCAGGGCTGGTTTCATTTCTGTCTTTGCATCCCCAGCCCTTAGCCTAGTGCCTGGCCCTTAATAAATGCTTGCTGCTTCATTGAAGTCGGCACCAAAGGCATTATTAGCCTCATCTTACACACAAGGAAACTGAGGCTCATAGCGATTAAGTGATTAGAAAATGTTGGGGCTGGGATTTAAACCAAAGTCTCTCTTTTCTTTGGGGGGGGGGGCAGGCAATTAGGGTTAAGTGACTTGCCCAGGGTCACAGAGTTAGTGTCAAGTGTCAAGCTGAGGCCATATTTGAACTCAGGTCCTCTTGAATCCAGGGCCAGTGCTTTATCTACTGCGCCACCTAGCTGCCCCACAAGGTCTCTCTTGACTTGGAGTCTAGCCCCGCCTTCCACTAAACCACACTCTTGTGTCCATGTGGAACCCTTTTGAGGGAGTACTATGGGGAGGTACCACATGGGAACCTAGGCCTGGCCCTTGGAGGCCTATTTGCCATTCTGGAACACAGCACCTGCTTTCCTGCCTCCATGCCTTTGCATTGGCTGTCTTCCATACTGGGCTTCCTCTCTCTCCTCATCTGGTCTCTTAGACAATCTGGCTTCCTGTGGGGAACAGCTCAAAGCTGACGTTCGACATGAAGCCTTTGCTGGTCTCCCCAGACACTAGGGCTTCCTCCTCTGACGTTACCTTCCATCGATCTCTCTTCTCTCTGTCTCTGTCTCTGTCTCTGTCTCTGTGTCTCTGTCTCTCCCTCTGTCTGTCTGTTGTCTGTCTCTCTGTCACTCTCTGTCTCTCTGTCTCTTTCTGCATCTGTCTCTGTCTCTCTGTGTCTGTCCCTCTGTCTCTGTCTCTCAGTTTCTGTCTCTCTCTCTCTGTGTCTCTTGTCTGTCCCTCTGTCTGTCTCTGTCTCTTTGTCTGTCTCTGTCTCTCTGTCTCTCTCTGTTTACATGTGTGTATCTTTTATATAGCTAGTCATTTACATGTCTCCATTCCATTCCATTAGAATGGCAGCTCCCAGAGCTGCAGGGGCTTCACTTAGCACATGGTCCTTAATAAATGCTTGCTGATTGCCTAATGTGAGACTGACTGATAAGACCCAATCTGAACCTGGAGTCCTGTATTTGCCGCCTTCTGCTTGTGAGACAAATCAAGTCACTTGACCTTGTGGGGCCTCAGTTTTCTCGTCTGTAAAATGAGCTGGAGAAAGAAATGGCAAACTACTCCAGGATCTTTGTCAAGAAACCCCCAAATGGGATCACAAAGAGTCGGACATTGGGGGCGGCTAGGTGGCGCAGTGGATAGAGCACCGGCCCTGGAGTCAGCAGGACCTGAGCTCAAATACGGCCTCAGACACTTGACACTTACCAGCTGTGTGACCTTGGGCAAGTCACTTAACCCCCATTGCCCCACCAAAAAAATTTTTTTTCTTAAATAAATAAATAAAACAAAGAATCGTACATGACTGGAAATAACTCAACAACAAACAACAAAACCCCTTAACTACTAACATTTCCTTTTCTCTTTGCTTCATGTGCTCCAGGGTGGTGGTGGTGGTGGGGGGGGAGAGCCCATCCCTAAGGACATCTTACAGAAGGAAGATCCAGTTCACAATGTCCAATAGATAGTTGGTGATATTGCACCAGACCTCAGGAGGGAGGCTAGAGCTGGATACATAGATCTGAGAATATTTGTATAGAGAAGATGCCCTGAGTGCATGGGACAGGATAAGATCACTAAGCAAAAGAGTGTAAGAGTGAGGAGAGAGAGCCCAGGACAGAGCCTTGAGGGACACCCACAGTTAGTAGGCATGACCTGAAGAACTGGGGCAACTCACAACATCTGGACTCAGTTTTCTTGTCTGTAAAATGGGAATGATACTCGTGCTATCTTCCTTGTGGACTTGTTCTGAGGATAGAACTTTGTGGAACTTAAAACACTTCAGAAATGTGAGTGATTAACCTGCCCACACGGCACTTCCTGCCTGTCTCCAGAGTCTTCTATGTTGGGAGGGAAAGGGGAATCCCTGGGAGTGGGGGGAAGAGGGATGGCTTGGAACATGTGGGTGAAAGAGGAGACCAGATAATAGAAAGAAGCATCTTCCCTATTCCCCAGATGCAAAGTGTCAGAGGTCTAGGAGATAACCATGGGAAGTAAGGGCAGAAGAGGACACAGCCTACTCTGAAAGTGCTGACATCTCAAGCTCAGCCTGTCCAAACCAGAACTTGTTATCTTCTCCACCCCCCAACCCGTTCCTCTTCCAAACTTCCTTATTACTGCCAAGGACACCATCACCCTCTCAGTCACTCCGGCTCACAACCTTGTCATAATCTCTTTCATGGATATGCCTTTCTCTCTACTCACAGAGCCCCCACCCGGGTGCAGGCCCTCACTTTCTCATGCCTACACTGCTGAAGCTGACTCCTTAGTGGTCTCCCTGTCTCTAGTCTTTCTTTACTCAGTCCATCTCTATATTCTACTAAAGTGTAGGTCTGCAAGTGTATCCCTCTACTTAATCCCTCCAGTGGCTCCCTATTACCTTCACAAAGTCTTTTGTTTGGTGTTTAAAGCTGATGGCTCCTTCCTACCTTTTCCATTTTCTTACATTTGCCCCTCCTTTCACACTCTACCTTCCACATATCTTTGAAACTAAGCACCATCTCTCACTTCTGTTCCTTTGCATTGATGACCCTTCATGCCTGCCACTCTCTCCTTTCTCACCTCTGCCTCTTAGAGGCCCTGACTTCTTTCAAGATTCAACTCAAATGCTATCTATTATAGAAGATCTTTTCTGGTCCAGACTCTGTGACACTGGGCAAGTCACTTAACACTGTTGTTCTCAGTTTCCTCATCTGTAAAATGAACTAGAGAAGGAAATGGCAAACTGCTCCAGGATCTTTGCCAAGAAAGAACCGCCCCCCCCCCCAAGTGGGTCACGAAGAGTCAGACATGACTGAAATAACTGAACAACCACAACTTCCCAAAGCAATTCATTACACTTAAGGTTGTTGTTGTTTGTCCTTCATGGGGGAAGAAGACCATAACATTGGGGTGATATCATGACTTGCACTGAATTAGATTTAAGTGAGGGAGGGCTGTGCAAGGTCACCAACCTCACTCTTTCCTCCGGAGCCATCTCAGTCCAGTGGCAAGATATACATCAGGATGACTGGAGATGACCCTGGATGTTTAAGGCAATTGGGAGGTAAGATTTGAACTTAGACCCTCCCAATTTCAGGTCCAGCATTCTATCTATTGCACCACCTACCTGCCCCTCCTTTAGGGCAGCTAGGGGCAAAGTAGATAAATCACCAAGCCTGGAGTCAGAAAGACCTGAGTTCAAATCCAACCTCATTTACTTTCTAGCTGTGTGACATTGGACAAATCATTTAATCCCTTTGCCTCAGTCTCCTCATCTGTAAAATGAGCTGGAGAAGGAAATGGCAAACCACTCCAAGATCTTTGCCAAAAAAACCCCAAACAGGATCACAAGGAGTCAGACATGACTGAAACAACTGAACAACAATTAATTCTGAATGTATCTTGTATGTACCCAGTTATGTAATTGTCTCCCCCTCAGACCGTGAACTCTTTGAGGACAGGGACTGTTTTCACCTCAGCACTGACATAAAGAAAGCACTTAGTCAATAAATGCTTGTTAATCAGTTGATCAACAGCAAGTGCAAGGATCAGGATTTGAACCTGCGTCTCCCAGGTCCAGTCTCTTTCCACTATCTCCTGCTGGCCCAGCTACCAGGATCTAAGTTGGGGAGGAATAGCAGAAAGCTGAGCTTCAAACTTATGGGAGCCCTACCCTTCCCCTCAACACACCTGGGCAGGTGAGTGAGCACTTAAGCCAAGAGCCACCTCATCTTTTGGGTGTGAACAGCAGCCTAGTGGGAAGTTGGCAGATTCTCCCTCCCCCCTCCCCTCAGCAGGCTCTGCCAGGGAGGGAGGCAGGTGCCCTGGCTTGTTGGAGTAGTTTCTGAAGCCCTCCCTTCTCCCAGCCCATCCCTCTGCTGTGCCCCCCACCAAGCAGGGTGGGGAGGGAAGGCTATTGGCAAAAGAGAAGTCACCAGACCTGGGTGCACACAGGGACACTTTCACCCAAATCCACTCACTCACAAAATTGAGCCTCCACAAACCAGAACAGTGGGGCTTCTGGGGTGAGACACAGGGAGGGCGATAGATGGAGGGGAATGTGTGGAACTGAAGAACTGGGGTCTAGGGAGGGGCCATTTTGGTGTCCCCTTCCCCAGCTCCAGTGGGAGGGTGTAGGAAACTTGCAAAAAAATGAATAAGAGCGTATGGACATAGGGTGGGCATGCTTGGCATATCTCCTAGTCAAGGCAATCCCTGGAATCACATCTTACCCAGGCTGCTGCAGACCTTGAATGACCACCATCAAGCCTCTCTAAATGCATAGGTTTATGGAATATGACAGCAGGGAGGGGCCTTAGAACCTAGAATGTCAAAGATGGGAGGAAACCTAGAATACTAAGTCAGGGTTGGAAGGGCCCTAGAACACAAGATGTCAAAGATGGGAGAGACCTTAGAACCTAGAATGTCAGAGGTGGGAAGAAACCTACAAAATAGGATATGAGAGCTGGGAGGGACCTTAGAACACAGGATGTCAGAGCTGGAAGGGAACCTAGAGAACAGGAAGTAAGAGCTGGGAGGGACCTTAGAATACAGGATGTCAAAGATGGGGAGGACCCTAGAACACAAAGTTAGGGTTGGAAGGGCCTTAGAACACAGGATGTCAAAGATGGGGAGGACCCTAGAACACAAAGTCAGGGTTAGAAGGGCCTTAGAACATAGGATGTCAGAGCTTGGAGGGGCCTTAGAACCCAGAATGTCAGAGGTGGGAGGGACCTTAGAACTTAAAATGTCAAAGATGGGAAGGACCCTAGGACACAGAAAGTCAGTGTTGGAAGGGCCTTAGAGCATGGGATGTCAGAGCCCTTTCAACATAGACTGTCAGAACTAGAAAGCACCTTAGAATGTCAGAGCTAGGGCGATAGGGGTGGGAGTGGAGAACCTTAGAACATATAACATCTGACCTAGATGAGGAACACCTATTCCAAGTCCTGTGTCCTAAAGTCCTTTTTAGGGGAGGGAGCAGAGGACCAAAAAGGAAACTGATTTCCCTGAGGTCATCTATAACTTGAATAGGAGAACTAGGGTTTGCACCTGGTCCTCTGGTTCTAAATCCCATGATTTTTGCCTCCACAACAGGCACAAACTTGACACATCACTTTTCCTCTCTGGGCCTCAGTTTCCCCATTTTGGAAACGAAGGTGTTGAACTAAAAGATTCCCTCCCATTCTCAAACCTCTGGTTCAGCAGAGCTAAGATGAAGACCCAAGGCTTTTCGTGTTCTTGCTGCTTCTGGGATGCCCCCCTGCCCCCCCCCCAATTCTGCCCAGGTAACTCAGCATCAGCCTTGGGGCTGCCTGTAGTGACAATGTTAGGGGATGTTCTGAGTCAGGGCTGTATCCTTGCTGGGCTGATGCTGTGAGGGGGCCAGCATGACCACAGTGGGTCAATGGTCATCTCAGAGCTCCCTGGAGCCTAAGACAGAGGATGGGACAGGAGAGAGTCAAGGCAGACGTATCCAAAAGGGCCGGGGCCAAGCCTCTAGGCCAGGTTCTCTCTCTCTCTTTCTCCTTCTCTCTCTCTCTCTCTCTCTCTCTCTCTCTCTCTCTCTCTCTCTCTCTCTCTGTCTCTCTCTGTCTCTCTCTCTGTCTCTCTCTCTCTCTTTCTCCTTCTCTCTCTCTCTCTCTCTCTCTCTCTCTCTCTCTCTCTCTCTCTCTCTCTCTCTCACACACACACACACACACATCCCAAGTTTACCTGCATCTCCTCCACCCATACTTCCACAGCTACCCTGGTCCCCAGGCCTTCCCCCTCCAATAGGACCTTGTACACCCCCATGCCAAGCAGACAAGCATAGACACACACAGATACACACACACACGGGCTCACATTGGGGTTCCCTGCCACAGAAGCCCCTGGGCACACACACCCATGCCCAAAGGGAGCCTGGGTGAGTTTGGGGTTCAGAGGGGGGAAGAAGCCCCTCACAATATCCCCAACACAGCTGTTGGAGCCTGGACCAACACCAGGGCCCTGGAGATGGTTGGTGGGATGTGGGGATGTGTCCACCTCACAGCAGAAACAGTTCTGAAGGAAGGAGTGGGAGGGGCAGGTTCTCCATCTGTGGCTCTGGGAGCCTCCAAGCTGTGGACAACTTGGCGAGGGCTTTAAGTGACTCCTGTGTCTGTGTCTCCACTCATTCAGATCTGAGAAATGGCCCAACAAAGATGCGTTTTTTCTTTGAATGCACAGGATTCTAGGTGTGCAGCTGAGGCCACCTAGTCCAGCTTCGTCATTTTATAGAGAAGGAAACTGAGGTCTAGGAGAGTTAAGTGACTTACCTCAGGTCACCCAGTAAGAATCAGAGGCAGGATTTGAACCCAGTTCCTCTGATTCTGCAACTATTGCTCTTTCCACTGTACCACAGGGTTTCCTCTATACTGGGCTGCCTCGATCCACATTTACTGAATATCTACTCAGGCCCGGTGATAGCCACAGGAGTCACTGCCCACTTCCTTAAAAACGTTAAGCTTTACAGATGAGGAAACAGGCTCGGAGCTGAATTTTGAACACCAATATCTTGGCTCTAAATGCAGGGGTCTTGGTCCAGAAGGCCAGAAGTTCCCTCTTCTCTATTCCCCTCCCCTCAGAAAAGTGCCCAGGTGAGGCCCGTGGGTGTTGTAAGGGAATATCCGGGAACATCAGGGATTGGACCCATGGGCCCAGCTGGGCCTAGAGCTCTTGCATCCTGCATCCAGGCTTCAGGTGACTTTCAAAGAGTTGGGCTATCATCCAGGATCTCTTTCCGGATGAGACGCCCCCACCCCACCCCCACCTCTTCCTCGGATTATTTCAGGATCCTCAATCCCCTGGGGACCCAAAGGTACTTGGCTGGGCTCTCAGACAGTGATAAGTGACAGAGAAGAGGGGGTGGAAGGACAGGGAGAATACATGTCCTCCTCACCCCACCTCCCAGCCCCGGAAGCACAGGGAGAGGTTGATAATGGTCTTCTGTGTACAAGGAGACACCTCATTTCCTAGGAGCCCGGAGGGAGGGCTAGAACCGTTAACTCCTTCACAGCCCCTGTGCCCCAGGAAAAGAGGCAGGCAGCCAGACCTCTTTGAGTTCTCCCAGGCTCCAAGCGGGCCCCAAGGAAAGCTGGTCCCAGGGAATCCCTCCCATCCCTGCATGCCATGAATAGGCAACCCCAGTCCCCTCTGATAAAGGCAGCATTTTTTTAAAAAGCCTGATGCTGGCTTTCTAATTGGGGGCCAGGGTCTGAAGTCCAAGCTGCCTCTCCTCTCCGACTCTTTGCCTCTGTGTTAAATGACCAGGTTGGACTTGCTGATTTCTGAGGCCCTTTTCCCAGACCTGTCATCACAGCTGCTTAGATTTCCCATCTGCTGATGTGACCGCACCTGCCAAATACAGAAAGCAGGCACTGTGTGGTCCCATTTGACAGATGAGGAAACTGAGACTGGAGGAGATCGTTCCTTAAGGTCCTGGAGCAAGTTGTTAGCAGAGCCCCTATTATTCACATTAATAAATATCTATTCATTGTTCCTTATGTGCCCTGCACTGTGACCCCCAAAGGGCATGAGGACACGAACAAAACAATCTTTGTTCTCAAGGAGCCTGTCCGGCCAGATAGCCACAGCCAGATACTGATTTGCCTAATTAGCTTACTTTATCCCCAGAACAATCTTGTAGGAAGCAGGTACTATATTATTATTATTCCAATTTTAGAAACAAAGAAACAACATCCAGACAGGTCACACCTAGCGAGTCCTTGAGGTGGGATTCTAACCCAGATCTTTCAGACTTCTAGTCCAACCCTCTTGCCATAATACAGGAGTGCTCGGGTGGGTCAGAAGACCCGAGTTCAAGTCCTGAATCTGCTCCCAGAATAGTCTAGAAATGTGGAACTATCAGGGATTATAGAGGTCATCTAGATCAACTTTTTATTTCAGAGAGGGGAAAAGGTTAAAAGACCATGACTCGCTTACTTTTTGTTTTTTTTTTTTTGGTGGGGCAATGAGGGTTAAGTGACTTGCCCAGGATGACACAGCTAGTAAGTGTCTGATGCCAGATTTGAACTCAGGTCCTCTTGAATCCAGGGCTGGTGCTTTACCCACTGCATCACCTAGCTGCCCTGACCATTACTCACTTACTTAGGGGCAACTGGATGGCTGGGTCTGGAGTCAGGAAGACAAATCCAAATCCAGCTTTAGACACTTATTAGCAGTGTGACCCTGGGCAAGTCTGTTTGCCTCAGTTTCCTCAACTGCAAAATGAGGATAATAACAGCACTTAGCTCCCTGGGGTCATGGTGAGGATCAAATTAGATATGTATAAAGTGCTCCTAATACACAGTGGGGCTATATAAATGCTTATTCCCTCACTGGATTGAGGCATTTGCTATTTTTTAAATCATAAAAGTATTTTATTATTTTCCAGTTACATGTAAAGATAGTTTTCAACATTTGTTTTCATAAGATTTTGAGTTCCAAATTTTAATCCTTCCCTCCCCAAAACAGAAAGCAATCTGATATAGCTTATGTATGTACAATCACATCAAACATATTTCTGCATTAGTCATGTTGTGAAAGAAGAATCAGAATAAAAGGGAAAAACCTCAAAAAAGAAAAAAATAGAAACAGTATGGTTCAATCTGCATTCAGATTCCACAGTTCTTTTTTCTGGATGTGAAGGGCATTTTCCATGATGAGTCCCTTTGGAATTGTCTTAGATCACTGTATTGCTGAGAAGAGCCAAGTCTATCACAGTTGATCATCACACAATGTTGCTGTTACTGTGTACAATGTTCTTCTGGTTCTGCTCACTTTACTCAGCATCAGCCCACTTAAGTCCTTCCAGGTTTTTCTGAAATCTGCCTGCTCATCATTTCTTACAGCACAATAGAATTCCATCACATTCATATAACACAACTTGTTCAGCCCTTCCCCAAATGATGGGCATGCCCTCAATTTCCAATTCTCTGCCACCACAAAGAACTGCTATAAATATGTTTGTGCATGTGGGTCCCCTTCCCCCTTTTATGATCTCTTTGGGATACAGACCCAGCACTGGTATTGCTAGGTCAAAGGGCATGCATAGCCTCATAGCTAAGGCATTTATTATTTACTATTATTATTTACTTATTTTTATGACCTGTTCTTGTTATCTGGGCAGCTAGGTGGTAAAGTGGATAGAGCGCTGGGCCTGAAATTAGGAAGACCTGAGTTCAAATCCAACCTCAGACCTTACTAGCTGTGTGACACCGAGCAAGTCTTTTAACCTCTGTCAGTCTCAGTTTCCTCAGGAAGGAAATGTCAAAACACCCCAGTATGTCTTCCAAGAAAACCCCAAATGGGGTCACAAGGAGTTGGACATGACTGAAAAAAAAGACTAAACAATATTATTGTTATCTATGATAACCCAGGTAATGATGGATAATAATCTCTGAGACCCTGGGCTCTTTTCACAAGTCCTAGTAGAGCCTGCAGTCCACTTAGTCTTCCTAAGCTCTCTCCATTGTGACAAACTGAGTTTCCTCACCCCCCCCCCCACTTCTTGATTCCATGACCTGCATGGTTACCACTTTCGTGATGATAGGCAGGCTCAATCTTTCTGCCAGAGCTAGGTTATACCCATTTCTTGTGGCTGGTGATTAAAACACAGGCAGGGTGAGCTACTATCTCTTAGAAGACTTTAGTTTTCCTACCTTCCGTTAGAAGTCTTTTCTTTTTTTTTTCTTTTTTTTTGGTGAGGCAATGAGGGTTAAGTGACTTGCCCAGGGTCACACAGCTAGTAAGTGTCAAGTGTCTGAGGTCGGATTTGAACTCAGGTCCTCCTAAATCCAGGGCCAGTGCTTTATCCACTGCGACACCTAGCTGCCCCCTCGTTAGAAGTCTTTCTCTGTGCCTTCCCCCTGTAGTGCCTTCCCCTCTGAGATTACATCCTATCTACTCTGCATATACTTTGTACCTACCTAGTTATTTACATGTTGTCTCCCTCATTAGAATATAAACTCCTTGAACGTTGTATACAGTAACATTGTGTCATGATCAGCTGTGACAGACTTGGCTCTTCTCAGCAGTGCAATGATCCAAGACAATTCCAAAGGACTCATGATGGAAAATGTTCTCCACATCCAGAAAAAAGAACTGTGAATTCTGAATGCCCATTGAACCATACTATTTTCACTCTTTTTTCCCTTTCCTGAGGTTTTTCTATTTTGTTCTGATTCTTCTTTCACAAGATGACTAATGTGGAAATACATTTAATATGATTGTACATATATAAACTATATCTGATTCTTTCTCTCTTGTGGATGGGGGAAGAAAGGCAGGGGGAGAGAAATTTGGAACTCAAAATCTTATAAAAACAAATGTTGAAAACTATCTTTACATGTAACTGGGAAAAAATAAAATACTATTAAAATTGAAAAAAGGGGGGGGGGGCGCAGCTAGGTGGTGCAGTGGATAAAACATGGGCCCTGGATTCAGAAGGACCTGAGTTCAAATACAGCCTCAGACAGTTGACACTTACCAGCTGTGTGACCCTGGGCAAGTCACTTAACCCTCATTTAATATAGGGAGAGTTAATTGAGTGGCTCACTGTAATAGTGGGGTCCTGGAAATAATGAGGGACTTCTAGGTCCAAAGCTCCCTCCCCTCCGAACTGCCTTTTTAGATATTTCTCCCAGGCCAATAATAAAGTCGCCTAACAGCCTCTTTTCCACAAACGAATCAGGTTTTGTGAATGGGAGTAAAATAAACAGCAAAGGTGAAATTAATAAAATCAAAGACAAGGAAACAGGGAAAAAGAAAAAGGGATAATCTCCCTAACTCTAACCTAAGTTATATAATCTTCAAACTCTCTTCTGGTTTAGCTAATTCAAAAGAGCAGGGTTCGCATGTTAACTCACCACCTGGGGTCCATAGCTTCAATGGGAAACAGCTTTGCAGTCAGGGCCCACAGGACAAACTGACAAGAAAGAAAAGAAAGAAAGAAAGAAAGAAAGAAAGAAAGAAAGAAAGAAAGAAAGAAAGAAAGAAAGAAAGAAAGAAAGAAAGAAAGAAAGAAAGAAAGAAAGAAAGAAAGAAAGAAAGAAAGAAAGAAGGAAAGAAAGAAAGAAAGAAAGAGAAAGAAAGAAAGAGAAAGAAAGAAGGAAGGAAGGAAGGAAGGAAGGAAGGAAGGAAGGAAGGAAGGAAGAAAGGAAGGAAGGAAGGAAGAAAGAAGGGGAGGGGGAGAATGTAAGCTCTTTGAGGGCAGGGACTGTTTTTGCCCTTTGTTTGTTTGTTTGTTTGTTTTTACCAGTGCCTGGCACTGGTAAAAGCAAGGACTTAAATGTTTATTGACTTGTCATGAGTAGAGATAATAAGAAGGATGGCAACCTTAGTAATGCTAGTGAAGAAAGTTTTTGTGATGCTGAGAAGACTGAAAGATCCCAAAAGAACATAAACACCTTGAGGGCAGGGTTTGTTTCATTTTTATCTATGGATCCTTGAATGCATCACATGCAGCAATTTTTTTAAACAGGACCTGTGATTTCATTGTTGCAGGAAATTTCTGATGAAGAAACTCTCCCTCCTAATGCAGGCTGTTGCCTTCTATGCTACAGAGTGGCCTGGAGTACTGAGAAGGCATCTGATTTTTCCAAGATCACCTAGATAGTATGTGTCTGAGGCAGGATTCAGACCCAGGTCTTCCTGACTCCCAGGTGTCTATTCAATATGCCAGGCTACCTCTCTTCAGGCACATAGTGAGTACTTAATAAAAGCTTATTGATTGATGCTTATGAGGAAGAGGAGGAGGAGGAAGAGGAGGAGGAGGATTAAACCAGCCCCTCCTTCAAATTTCCTTATTTGTGTTCAGGAACCAGCATCCTTCCAGTGACTAACAACCTTGGTGCCATCCTCAAGCCTTCATTCTCTCTTGCTTCTGTCTCCCATTGTCAAGTTTTGTCAGTTCTACTTCCACAACCTCCTGAATATCTGTCCCCTTCTCTCCACTGCTAGGAGTGTGCTGGAGCCCCCTTAAACTGGCTCTGAGGAGCTGATTGTTAAAATTTACATGATGGATATTGACCAAGGCTTGACTTATTATTTTGTTGATTGATGAGACTTAAGAAATGTTAATGATACAGAATAACATTAAAAGTGTGTCCTGAATATATATACCCCCTCCCCTAGCTGGTTGTTAAACATTTACCTGCACAGCCAATCCAGGACCTCAATCCTCCTTGTGTGGACTGTTGCAGAGGCTTCCTTCTTGGTCTCCCTGTGTATCCCCACTCCTGCCCAGCCTGCCTACAACTGCCAAACCCAAATACCTAAAAAAAGGTATGTGTCAGTGCTCAGCTCAAGAAGCTTCAGTGGCTCCCATCTCCCCTTAGGATAAAATACAAACTTTTTTGTTTAGTGTACAGGGTCAGAGAGCTTTGGCTCTATCCTGTCTTTCCAGGTTGATATGCTCTTTGGGAGGCAGCAACACAGTGGAGAGACTGCTGAAGGTTCCCACTGAACTTGGAGTCATGGGAGTCAGGTTCACACTCTCTGCTACTCAGTATCCGAGTGACCTTGGGTAAGTCACTATATTGCCTCAGGCCTCAGTTTCTTTATCTGTAAAATATGAGACAAACTGCTATCCGGTCATGCTTTTCCCATTTTGTACTTGAGAGGCTGATTTTTTGGTATCCAAGTTTAAGATTTGACATTTATCCCAATTAAATTTCATCTTATTCCATTCATTCCATTGGTCTAAGCTATAGAGATATTTTAAACTTCTGTCATTCAAGGTGCTAACTATCCCTCTGACTTCCCCTAGCTTTTTTAGTCTGCAGAAGAGAACTCTTAGGGGAATCAGCAAGACTGTCTCCAAGTATTTAAAGGCCTCTCTCTCTCTCTCTCTCTCTCTCTCTCTTACCAGCCTTAATTATTTGTTTGTTTGCTTATTTTAAATTTAGTGGGTTTTTTTTTTAGTGAGGCAATTGGGGTTAAGTGACTTGCCCAGGGTCACACAGCTAGTAAGCATTAAGTGTCTGAGGCCGGATTTGAAGTCAGGTACTCCTGACTCCAGGACTGGTGCTCTATCCACTGCGCCACCTAGCTGTCCCTAGTTTATTTTTTTTAATTTCCAATCACATAGAAAGATTTTTTTAGTTCCAAATGTTTCTCCTACCCTCCCTTCCCTCACCCCTCCAGAAGTCAGCAAATAATCTGATATAGGTTACACATTACAATCATGTTAAACATATTTCCATATTAGTCATGTTGTAAGAGAAGAATCAATTCTGGGATATTCTCATTTTACTCTGGAGATTTGGTTTCCTTTTTCAAAGATTAAAGTGGGAGGTGGAGCCACAGTGGTGAACTCTCCCAGCATATCCTCCAGGCAACTCAAAATAATGCCCCAAATAAAATTTTGGAGTGGCAGAACCAACAAAAGGTTGGGGTGAGACAGCTTTCCATCCTAAGAAAACGTAAGAGGTCAGCAGGAAAAGCCTATGGCACTGGAGTGGAGATCTGGTGGAAACCTGGCCAGAGCTCCCACACACAACTGTAGCAACAGTGGCCACAGCAGCAGCAGCAGAAGCAGCAGCAGCTTCAGGAGCTAAAAGCCCAGAGATGGGAAGGAAGTCACACAACTGGCCAGAAAGTCACACAACTGGCCAGATCTTTTTTTGTCACTGCGTAGAGTTGGCTCTGATTTCCAACTCTATTTCCCATATGCAGTTCTGGGTTGTAGTTACAGGGTGGAGGGGAAAACTGGTGGTTAGTCACAAGGGATGAGGAACCCTGCTTGTAGTTCTAGGGCACAGAGTGCTTGTGGCTGCAGTGTACCAGGAGCCCTTCCTTGGTAGAGAACAGAGTACAGACTGGGAGAGCACACCTTGGAAGCATCAAAAATGTTTACACACCCCAGAACTACCTCTGAAAACAGCAGCATGAGAAAGCCTAAAGTTCGAGACAGTGCCTACCCACTCCCACATGAGCAGAGTCCAACTTTAACATAAAGTTCAAAGTCAAGAAAGGATTGAAAAATGGGCAAACAACAAAAAAGAATTTGACCATAAAAGGCTATTACAGTGGCAGGGAAGACCAGGACAAAACTCAGAAGAAGCTCAAAAGAGCTACCAAAAAAGCCTCAAAAATGCTACTTGTACCCAAACCCAACAAGAATTCCTGGAAGAATTAAATAAAAACAAAAGGGTAGTAGAAGAAAAAAATGAGATTGATCTAAACTGATTGAATTGGGTCAGAGCGACTCGCTTGTAAGCACATCTAACTGGTACTTAAGAGGGTATTGTTCTCAGAAGCTAAAAACTTTGAACTTTATATCCAGACCACCTTCTGGTTCAGTGAACCAATGAATTTGAATGACTCTAGCCAATCAGCTTGAAGAACTTCCCATTTCTGGGAGGAGAACATGAAGGAGGAAGTGAACTCTGTTGGAAGAGTTCTACCTCTTTTGGTGCAAGACATCGGCATGGTGGCAGAGGACTTCAGAAGTGGGAGGCTTAGGAAGACTAGGATTTCCATACTATAAGAAATCTATTCTAGATCTTTCTCTTTCTTTACTATCTTATATCTTTTTGTTTGTTTGTCTTTGCTTTTTACTGTAAACTTAGCATTCGTTTTTAAAAATAAAAGTATTTTATTATTTTCCAGTTACATGTAGAGATTACTTTCAGCATTTGTTTACATAAGATTTCCAATTTCAAATTTTTCTCCCTCCCCGCCTCCCCCAGACAGCAGGCAATACACACACATACACACACACACACACACACACATGTAGATATACATTTACACATAAATAACAACATTAAACATATTTCTGCATCAGTCATGCTATAAGAGAAGAATCAGAGCAATAAGGAAAAATCTCAAAATAGAAAAACAATAGCACCAAAACCAAAAGAAATAGTATGGTTCAATCAGCATCCATATTCCATAGTTCTTTTTTTTTCTTCTGGATTTGGAGAGGCTTTTCCATCATGAGTCCCCTGGAACTCTCTTGTACCATTGTATTGGTGAGAAGAATCCAGTCCATCACAGTTGATCAACACACAATGTTGATGATACTGTATAAATCCTTCTGGTTCTGCTCATCTCACTCATCAGTTCATGCAAGTCCTTCCAGGTTTCTCTAAACTTCTCCTGCTCATTGTTTCTCCCAGCACAATAGAATTCCATTACATTCATATGCCACAACTTGTTCAGCCATTCCCCAACTGATGGGCAACCCCTCAATTTCCAATTCCTTGTCACCACAAAAAGAGCAGCTATAAATATTGAACATGTGGGTCCTTTTCCCTTTTCTATGATCTCCTTGAGAAAAAGACCCAACAGTGGTATTGCTGGGTCAAAGGGTATGCACAGCTTTATAGCCCTTTGGGCATAATTCCAAATTGCTCTCCAGAATGGTTGGATCAGTTCACAGCTCCACCAACAATGCATTAGGTATCTTATATCTTTTAATAAACCCTTAAAAAACCTAAACTCATTTATCAGTGATTTTAGCCAGTTTCCCCCCAAAAATGGGGGGAACAGATTAGAATCCACATTTAGAATTTTAAATTACACACAGGGAAACAATTAAAAAATTGTGGAGTCACAGTCAGGATCATACAAGATTCTGTAGCTTCCACATTAAAGGAATAGAAGTTTTGGAACATTATATTCTGGAAGGAGCAAAGGAACTAGAATTGTAACCAAGAATCACCTACCCAGCAAAACTGAGTGGAATCCTTCAGGGGGAAAATGGATATTTAATAAAATAGAGGGTTTTCAAGCATTCCTAATGAAAAGACCAAAATTGAATGGAAATTTTGGCATTCAAACAGAAGACATAGGAGAAGCATAAAAAGGTAAACTTGAAAGAATAATCATAAGGGACTCAATAAAGGTAAACTCTTTGCGCTCCTATCTGAGAAAAATAATACTTGTAACTCATTATTAGGGCAGTTAAAAGTTTACAAAGACAGAGGGCAGGAGTGTGAATTGATTATGTTGGAATTATCTCCACCCCCCCCCCCAAATATTAAGGCATAAGAGAGATGCACTGGGAGAAGGAGGAAGGGATAGGTAGAAGGGGAAATTTTTCTCAAATAAAAAAGGCAAACAAGGAAGAGCTTTTACAATAGAGAGGATAATAGTGGGAGTGGCAGGCAATGTTTGAACCTCACTGTCATTGGAATTGGTTCAAAGAGGGAAGAATATATATACACACTGAGCTTTGTATAGAAATGTAACTTACTCAATAGGGAAATAGGAGGGAAAGAGGATTAGAGAAAGGGGAGGAATGATAAAAAGGAGGGCAGATTAAGGGAAGCAGTGGTAAGAAATGAAATAGACTTTTTTTTTTTTTAGTGAGGCAATGGGGGTTAAGTGACTTGCCCAGGGTCACACAGCTAGTAAATGTTAAGTGTCTGAGGTCGGATTTGAACTCAGGTCCTCCTCCTGAATCCAGGGCTGGTGCTCTATCCACTGCACCACCTAGCTGCCCCCTGAAATAGACTTTTTTTTTTTTTAAGTGAGGCAATTGGGGTTAAGTGACTTGCCTAGGGTCACACAGCTAGTAAGTGTTAAGTGTCTGAGGCCGGATTTGAACTCAGGTCCTCCTGACTCCAGGGCCGGTGCTCTATCCACTGCGCCATCTAGCTGCCCCTGAAATAGACTTTTAAGGGAGGACAGGATAAAAAGAGAGAGGAGGAAACAGAAGAAAGTGGGATGGAAGGAAACACACAGTTATTATTCATGACTCTGAATGTGAATGGGATGAACTCACCCATAAAACAGAAGCAGATAGAATGGATTAGAAATAAGAATGCAGCAATATGTTGTTTACAGGTGACACACTTGAAACAGAAAGACACGCATGGAGTTAAAATAAAGGGCTGGATTTTTCTAATATGCTTCACTTGAAAAAGGCAGGGGTAGCAATCATGATCTCAGACAAAGTAAAAGCAAAAAAAAACCTTATTAAAAGAAATAATCAGAGAAACTATAGTATCCTAAAAAGTATCATACACAATAAAGTAATATAAAAAATTTAAAAACAAATTTCTATGATAAAATGTCATTTCTCAAATATATACTAAGTATAGAACCAAGTAAAATTTTTTTTATTTTCTATTTTTTGTGGGGCAATGAGGGTTAAGTGACTTGCCCAGGGTCACACAGCTAGTAAGTGTCAAGTGTCTGAGGCCAGATTTGAACTCAGGTCCTCCTCAATCCAGGACCAATGCTTTATCCTCTGTGCCAACCAGCTGCCCCCAAACCAAGTCAAATTTAGAAAAATACCCCAATTGGTAAATGGTTAAAGGATATAAACATGCAGTTTTCAGAAGAAGAAATCTAAACTATCTCTAGTTATATGGAAAAAATGTTCTAAATCACTATTGATTAGAGAAATGCAGATTAAAACAACTTCACACATATGAAAAATGATAACTATAAGGGAGCAAAAAAAAAATGACAAATATTAGAGGGGATGAGGAAAACTGATGAACTGTTGGTGGAGTTGTGAGTTGGTCCAAACATTCTAGAGAACAATTTGGAATCATAACCCAGAGCATACCTGTGGACCCAACAATAACACTATGGGGTCTATTTCCTAAAAAGATCAAAGAAAAAGGCCCTATGTGTACAAACATACAAATACAAATAGCAGCTCTTTTTGTGGCAGCAAAGAATTGGAAATCGAGGGGAAGCCTATTAATTGGGGAATGGTTGGACAAGTTGTGGTGTGTGACTGTGATGGAGTAATATTGTGCTAGGGCAGCTGGGTGGCACAGTGTATAGAAGGCCTGGCCTAAAGTCAGGAAAACCTGAGTTCAAATCCAGCCTCAGATACTTATTTAGCTATGTGACCCTGGTTCAAGTCATTTCATCCTGTTTGCCTCAGTTTTCCTCATCTACAAAATGAGCTGGAGAAGGAATTGGCAAACCCCTCCACTATCTTTCCCAGGAAAACCCCAAACGGGGTCACAAAGAGTCAGACATGACTGAAAACAACTGAACACAATTGGGCTAGAAGAAATGCTGAGGGGATGGTTTCAGAAAACAAAACAAAATATGGAAAGACCTATGTGGACTGATGCAAAGTGAAGTGAGAAGAACCAGGAGATCAAGGTAGACAGTAATAGTGATGTTGTAATGATGATCCACTGTGAAAGGCTTTGGCTACTCTGATCAATACAATGATCCAAGACAATTCTAACGGTCTCATGATGAAAAAAAATGGTGTCCACCTTCAGAGAGAAAGAACTGATGAACTCTGAGTGCAGACTGAGATATAACTTTCTCACTTTGTTTTTCTTTTTAAAAATATGGCTAATGTGGAAATATGCTTTGCATGACTTCATGTGTATAATTGATATCATATTGCTTACCTTCTCAGTGGGTGGGAGAGAGGTGGGAAGGAGGGAGAGAATTTGGAACTTGAAATTTAAAAAGAAAAGGACATTAACAATAAATAATAAAATCAAATGTTTAAAAAATAGGATACAAACAAACAAACAAACAAAAAGTAAAAGTGATGTGGTGGAAGGAATGCTATACTGTTAGGAAGCCTGTGTTGGAGTCTTGGAAATACCAGCAACTTGAGTAGGCAAATCCCTGTTTCTATCTGAGCCTCATTTTCCTGTTCTGTAAAATGAAGAAAGCAGCCTAACATCTTTTTAGTCTCACCCAACTCTGACCTTCTACATTCTAAAGTTCCTTCCAACTGGAATATTTTATATTTGAAATATCCCTCCCAGTTCTGACATTGTGTGTTCTAAGGACCCTCCCAGCTCTGACATTCTCTGTTCTTTAAAGTTAGAACACTTTCTGTGTTCTGTAGTACCTACCTGTGCCTACATTCCATCACTCTTTGAGTTTGGGTTAGAGCTTATCTGAGGCTAGCTCCTCCTATCTCTATCCCTACCCCTCTCAAGATCCTCCCATTTCACCACCACTAGCACCCCCTTCTCCAGACCTTTACTAACTCCTGAACAACATTCCTCCCCACCCTACTGTTGCCCTCCACCAAGCCTGCCTCCTATCACCTGGGTCCACCCCAGCCTTTGTCCTGAGTTTCGGGAGGGAAAGGAAAGGGGGCCTGTTATCGTTGAGAGTCCTCAGTGGTTGGAAGAATCAACAATGAGTCAGAGTAGGTGGTTTCAACCCCAATTTGGTGACTAATCCAATGGCTTTAAAACCAGGCTTAGAGATCCTAGGTGGGGAAATTCAGAGGCTCCCTGTCATCTCAGTTTCTTTGAACTCCTGGAACTTGCCTACAGAGAGTCTTATCTCTAACTTGAACTTGATCTCAAAGGTCACTTCTTTCTCTCTGGAAGTCTGGCTCACACTGGAAAGAGGTGGAGTTGGTCACTTGAAAACATCCATCTACATTCTTTAGTCCCCAAAGAAAGACTGCTCCTCCCCGGTGTTTGCCTGAGCCCTCCTTCCCCGTCATCATTGTGCACTGGGCCCAAGAGGACCAGGAATTCTCCAGGTGTGGCCAGCAGTCAAGCTGAAAAAGGTCGGCAGGTTAGAGGACTGTTCATATGTTGTTTGGAAGGGACCTTAGAAGGCAGAATGTCAGCCTGGGATTTATAGAAACATCAAATTATAGAGCTAGAAGGGGCCTCAGCGGCCTTCTGGTTTAACCCATTCTTTTTTTTTTTTTTTGCAGGGCAATGAGGGTTTAGTGACTTGCCCAGGGCCACACAGCTAGTAAGTGTCAAGTATCTGAGGCCAGATTGGAACTCAGGTCCTCCTGTATCCAGGGCCAGTGCTTTATCCACTGCACCACCTAGCTGCCCCTGGTTTAACCCATTCTTAACCAGTATCTCTTCCACAATGTAACTAACAAGTAGTCAGTTTCTGCTCAAAGACCTCCCCAGGTAGTCAGTTCTACTTTGGGAGAGCTCTCATTGTTGGGTAATTTTCTGATGGAGAGATGGACAGACAGACAGAAAGATAGAGAAAAATGGATGGATGGATAGATAAATAGATTAATGGATGGATAAACAAATGGATTAACAAACAGAAAGATATAGAGAAACAGACAGATGGACCAACAAACAGAAAGATAGAGATAAATGGATGGATGGATAGATAAATAGATGAATAAATGGATAAATAGGTGAATGGCTGGATAGATGGACAAATAGATAGATAGATGAGTGGATAGATAGACAAATGGACCAACAAACAGAAAGGTATAGATTGATAGACGGATAGAGACAGAAGGACCAACAAGCAGAAATATAGAGATAGATAAATGGATGGATGAATATATAGATGGATGGATAAATAGATTAATGGATCAATTGATAGACAAATGGACCAATAAACAGAAAGAGACAGACAGACAGTCAGTCAAGGTGTACACAGATCTTGAAGTAAAGAGACCCTCATGCAGGTGCCCATATTTGTGAGCTATATCACTCCAGCCAAAGCATTTCATCTTTCTGGGTCTCATTTTCTTGATCTTTTTTTTTTTTTAATTTAATTTAATTTTTTTTTTGGTGAGGCAATTGGGGTTGTGACTTTCCTAGAGTCACACAGCTAGTAAGTGCTAAGTGTCTGAGGACAGATTTGAACTCAAGTCCTCCTGACTTTAGGGCCAGTGCTCTATCTACTGCGCCATCTAGCTGCCCCTCTTCTTGATCTTTTAAATGCAGGGAGTGGGGGCACATATGTGTATAGGTTGCCACTCCCTTTATCACAGGCTTGTGTGAAACTTATGAAACTTTACAATGCTATTGAACTATGAGTATTATCATTCATCCAACTATAAAGTGGATTTCCCCTATGGAAAGGCAACGAGAACAAAGGCCTCAGCTCCTAGTAGTTAAACCACATATATTCCCAAGTAGGAAGTACTTCCTTTTTTTTTTTTTTTGTGAGGCAATTGGGGTTAAGTGACTTGTCCAGGGTCACACAGCTAGTAAGTGTTAAGTGTCTGAGGACAGATTTGAACTCAGGTCCTCCTGAATCCAGGGCCAGTGCTCTATGCACTATGCCACCTAGCTGCCTGTAGGAAGTACTTCCAATGGGAAGCCAACAGGCTTAGGTGTGTGCCACTGTGAGATTCCCTATGGAAGAAAGCAGGCTTTGAGCAAAACAGAAGGAGGGAGATGTGGACATCTGAAGCAGTGACCACACTTCTAGATATGCCAGCTCCCTAGAGCTTGATCTGTTCCTGTTGCTGCTCTCTGAGTAGTGGCCAGGGAGATATTTTTCAAAAGTGTCCTACTTCCACTAGACTTTGAAGTGGTCCTAGCCCTATCAACTTTCTGCCTTCTGGGAGAAGGCACCAGAAGGGGCTAGGCTTCCATCCCAAGTACCAATTCCCCCTAACCCCAGCTCTCTACACATAAAATTTAATTAGCTGCTTGGAAACACGGAGTAATAATGAGCTCTGGATTGGGAATTGAAAGACCTGTATCTCTGTTAGCTTTAACACTTATTACTTCTGTAACTGAGAAAGTCACTGAACCTACCTGGGCCCCGATTTCCATATCTCTAAAATGAATGGGTAGGTTGAAGTGTTGTTGCTGTTCAGTTGCTCCCAACAACAACAAGATCTGACTCTTCCTGACCCTATTTGGAGTTTTCTTGACAAAGATACGGGAGTACTTTGCCATTTCCTTCTCTAGCTCATTTCACACATGAGGAAACCGAGGCAAACAGGGTGAAGTGACTTGTGCCTGAGGCTGGATTTGATCGCAGGAAGATGAGTCTTCCTGACTTCAAGCCTGACATTCTATCCGCTTCACTACCTAGCTGCCCTAGGTTGAACTAGGTGATATCTAAGTTTCCTCCTTGCTTTGACATTCTATGTTCTAAGGACTTCCCAGCTCTGACATGCTATGTTCTAAGACCCCTTCTAACCTACATCCTATATTCTAAGGGCCCTCCCAGATTTGACCTTCTGTGTTCTAAGGGGCCTGCCAACCCTTTTGTGTTCTAAGGCTGTCCCAGCTCAGATATTCTGTGTTCTAGGGAACTCTGATATTCTATGTTCTAAGAGCCCTCCCAGCTCTGACATCTTATATTCTAAGGTCCTCCCAGCTCCGACATTCTAGGACTCAATAGTTTTTCTTGGGCATTAATTCTAGTTATATTTCTAGCCTCTGATTCCCCATTTCCCTCCATTTCTCGGGTCTCTACCTCCCCTCTATTTCTCTGCCTTTCACAATCATCATCGTTGTCTCCCCACCTCTCTCTCTCCTTCCCCCTCAGTCTCATTCTCATGAGAGTGCTTTCTCCCTCCATCCTTTTTCCTTGGCAGACCTTCCCTCCATGGCTCTGGTTCCCTAACCAGGGTACAATCCAGTGGTTTGGATGGTCCCCTAATAATGACCTAACTTCCCCTCTCCTTCCTTCTTTTATCCTCCCCATCCAGGCCCCCACCTCAGACTGGCCCGAATTTCCCTTAGACTTTGAAATTCCTATAAAGCTGGAGCCACCCCCCCGCCTTCCATCCAAGCAGACTCAGTCCTTGCAGGGCCCAGCCTGTGAGGAAGGCTCTGCTCCAACCCCTGAGAGCCATGGGGAATGGAGAGGACCTCCAGGGAGCTAATGGACATCCTGGGGCCCCTGGGAACAAGCTGCCAGCCAGGCATTCTGACTCCCAGCACTGAGGCCAGGAACAAAAAAATTGCTGCCATTTATATCATGTTTCATGTCCATTAACTTGTTATCCCTCCCAGCAGCCCCATGGAGCAAGCAGTTTAGGAGCATCCAAGAGTATCCCAGTGTGTTGGCTAGAATGCCGGCCGCAGGAGCTCAGAACTCAGAGGCACCAAGAACCGTGGCTCACTTGGAAGAAGTCCACGAGAAAGAAAAGGAATATGGGGTCCATGAGTCCTCTTCTTTAGAAACACAAAGAAGGGAACAGAAGGCAGCTCAGAAAGAAGCACAGACCAGCAGAACAGCTCGGAAAGCTCTAGGCTGAACTTATGACTTACTTTAAAGGAGAAGACCTGCAGTCTCATGAACCGTGCTCTTTTTAATTCTATGTTATATATGGAAATACACAGTTTATTTGTTGTTTTGAAGGGCCCTTAGAACATAGGATGTTAGAGCTGGGAGAGCCTTTAGAACACAGAATGTCAGAGCTAGGAGGGCCCTTAGAACATGGAATATCAGAGCTTAGAGGACCCTTAGAACACAGGATGTCAGAGCTGGGAGGGGCCTTAAAACAGAAAATGACAGAATTTCATGGTTGGATAGGACCTCAGAAGCCATCCAGTCCAGCCCCTATCTGAAGGAGAAGCCTGTCTGGGCCATATTAAAGATAAGGAACTTGAAGGTTTGCAAAGTTCTTTATATAAAATATCTCATTCATTTGATCCTCACAACAACCTTATGAGTGGGTCAGACAATCACCTGCAATTTATAGGTGAGGAAACTTAGGCTTTGAGAGCTTCTCTAATTTGCTCATATGACTATTAAGTGTCTGAGGCAGGATTGGAACTCGGGTCTTCTTGACTCCTGCTTCATTTGTTCCAGCTCTGACATGACCCCTCCATGCTCAGACTCAGTGCTCTGAGGGCTCCACACAGAAGCCCCTCCTCCTGCTCCCCTCTGCCCCCCACTTCCCCTGGGTTTCCTATAGCCCCGGTTTGGTTCGATTTCATGCCTGACATTGCTGCTGCCCATCCCAGCCCCCAACTCTAGGTGAACTCTAGGGAAATCTCAGTAGCTGATCTCAGCCAAGGGACAGTGGGAGATGAAGCCTGGGGAGTGGAGCATCCCCGAGATTTAGGAGGGGGACAGGGGCAGGCCATCTGCCTTTCAATTTAGATTCCTGGGTTTATGGCAGGAAGCTGAATGTAGAGGCCAACGCTGTAATTAACCCAACTACAGAGGCTGTGGGGAAGCGAGTCTCATGGTGCGCTGGGGGAGGAGAGCTTGCTGGCCAGGGAAGGGGCATGCTATAATCTCTGGGGAATGCGGGGCCCTCGTGCCTGGGCCTCCCATCCCCCTCTGCCCCCACCCCCACCTCGCATCATCCCTCCTTTCAACCAACAGCCCGAGCCCGAAGTCCTGCCCCCATCGCCCACTGGGCTGCCCTCTGCCGGGAGGGGAACACAAAAGGTGCCCCCACACACCCTTGTACAATCCTCAGCAGAGTGGGGGGATTCCCAGTGCGGGGGAGGGGGCCCAGAGGTGATGCCTCCCACGCCATTACCCCACCCTGCCCTCTTGGCCCACTCCCCCTGCCCACTCAAGCCTGGGAACCAGAGAGGCAGACAGACGGGGACTTTTCTCCCTCTCTCCTTCATTCAGCAAGGCCTAGTTAAGCACCTACTACGCGCCAGGCATTGTTTGTTCTCTCCAGGCTCACAGGTTAACCTTGGACCTCCATGAGAGGGCTGGACTAGGGGACCCCTAAGGTGTGGCTGCCTCTAGGACACATCCTCTTTGTAGCTCTCCCCTCCCCCTACATTCCTGAGGTGGCTGTCCAGGGAGCCTTGGCTGGCAGCCCACAGCCACAAAGGGCAGGCCTAGCCCCGGAGGTCAAGAGCAGGTCAGTCAGGCTGGGCCCGGAGCAGGCCTGAGAGCCTGATCCCACCACCCTGTAGGTCTTCCGTGCTTGCTACCAACCCAGCCTTGGGGAGTTCCAGGTCAGAGCTCTCCCTTTCCACCAGGAAGAATCACAGCACCATCCATCCAGAGCTGGAAGGTATCTAAGAGGTCACCTGTTCCAACCTGAGACCTGGGTATGACGTCAGAAGACCCGGGTTCGAATCCTAGCTGTACCATTTACTACCCACATAACGTCAGGCAAGTTCCTCTCCCTCCTGGGGTCTTAGTTTCTTCATGTGTATAACTAACATCCCAGGCCTAAAATCTTATCCCCTCATGAAGCCCCACCTGGGCCAGGAATGTCTTCTATAATCTAGCCCTCAATTAAAAACCTACAGTGCCGGGAACTCACTGCTTGCTGTGGCAGAGCAAACCACATTGAGGGAGGCTCGAGCAGACACCATCCCGACAAAGCCCCGGACTCTGAGGACCTCCAGCCCCTTTGGCCAAAGCAGATGAACCCCCACCCCATCCCCCAGCAAGGTTCCCCTCTTCCCATAAACCCACTCCTGTGGACAGAAAGGACAGATTCCAGATCCATCCAAGTATTCCTCCCCCCACCCCCACCCCTCCTTATTCTTCCTGTCCCAAGTTAAAGATTGCAGGCCATCCTTAGAATCCCTCCTCATGGGATTTTGGATCCATTTTGTCATTCCTCCCTGGAGAGATGGGAGATTCTATTCTCGTTCTCCCCACCCCCACTGCTGCTGAGATGGAAGATTCCAGTGTCATTACCCTTTCTCCACTCCCGCCCCCTGCAGAGATGGGAGATTCCAGCCCTTGATTCTAGTCCCATTTTCCAAAGCACCTTTGCCCCTTCAGCTGGCGCTGTATAGAGTTGATTCAATTCTTGGATTGGGGGACCATGGTTCCTCTCTCTAGGAGAGACCCCTTTGTTCTCCCAACCTTCTGTCCCTGGCAGGGTCCCCAGCATCAGGAGAAGCTAACAGGGCATAGGGGCATTTATCAAATCCAGGGCCTGGGCCAAGGAGTGCCAGCTGCTTTGCTGGGAGGGGGTCCTCACCTGGGAGGTCTCACTCTTTTCCTTCTTGGCAATCTAAGAAGGAAGGGTCTGGCATGGGGGTGTCTCTCAGGGCATGTAGAGCAGGATTGGGAGTCACAGAATGAGAGGTTTCTATGTCTCGGGGTAGAAGAAATCTTGGGGACCATCCAGTCCAAACTCCCCATTTTATAGATGCTCCTGGCCCTTGGGCCTGGGAATGTCCCATAACCAAGAGCGACAAGAGAGAGGCAGGGGTGTTGGGAGTTTGCCATGCCCTTCTCTCTCCTTCCCTAGCCTCTCTTGGTACCCCTGATTGGGGCTGTCAGGTTGGGGTTGAGTGGCATCAAGAGGGAGGTTGGAATCGGAGGAAGGAGAGATCAGTCCAGCTAGCCCCTGGTCCCCTCCTTTTCCCCATATCTGCCTGCCAAGTGCCACTCGCCTTCCTCCCCCCAAAAGGCAAGGCCTTGGTATGAATTTCACTTTCCTTGGCAGGGTGCCTGGCCCCATTGGGGGAGTCCGGGCAGGAGAGGCAGGGGGGGCTGCTCAATTACAGATGTAACAAAGCTTCTTTTCTCCCACACCCTGGAATGCCGGGCACCCTTCTCCTGCCCACTCCTCAACCTCCCCCCAACCAATGTGATCCTATCTGCTCCCCCGGGGGCATAGGGACCTATGATTAACCCACTGGGGCCCAGGCTGTGTTCAAGCTGGTGCCACACAGGCCTGGTACCCCAGCAGTACTAATCTTTCAAGAGTTAACTGTGCCCTCCCTGCCCCCAGCCTCACAACCTTATACCTGCTTCTTGGCAGCTCTTGGCCCCCCACTAATTACTTATCCCCACACACACACACATAAATACACACCCCTCAAAACCCCTTATTATAGTCACCACCAGCCAACTCAGCATCCTCCCTGCTGGGGGAGAAGCTTGAAGCTCAAGAAAGCCAAGACATCCTTCATTTCACTGATTGGAAAACTTGGGCCCAGAGAGGGAAAGTTACTTCCCCAGGCCACACAGCATATTAGCAGGCTCACAGACTCTGGAAGGGACCTCAAAGGTCATCTAGTCCAACCCCCTTATTTTATAGATGAGGAAACTGAGACCCTGGGGATTTTAAGTGACTTGCCCAAGGTCACACGTAGTGAGCAGGATTTGAATCTGCTTCCTCTGATTTTATACTGTTGTCATCCATGGAACCCAGAGCAGGACCTCTGTCTCTGGGGGGCAGAACTAGAATTAGAACCTGGGATTCATGACTCTAAGTATGCCCTTTTTAATGCACTTGATTTAAAGGCCTGTTAGTGGCTCAGACTTACCTTTAAGGGCACTTTAAACCTAGTCCCAGTCTCCCCTCCTGTAGCAAGGGGCGGGGGTCAAGCTGACTTTTCACATTGTTACTGATTTCCTGCTTCCTCAGGTGACACCCCCTCCCCCCTTCCATCTTGGCTCTTTAAAACCAAGCACCTCTCCCCGACCCAGTCCAGGCCATGAGGGTCTCAGCCCTTCCACACTAAGGTCCCTGGCCAGCATCAGGTCCCATTCCCAAGGTCCCAGACACATCAAGGCAGCTCTTGGCTCTAGACCCAGAGGAGGGGGAAGGGAAGGAAGAGGGGAGAGAGAGCGTGTCAAGGGAACAGCCTGTGCCTCTGGTGTTTAGATAAGGAGCTGAACATTTGGGCTTGGAGATGCTCCGTGTTGTCATAACTCCCCAGGGAGCCGGCAAGAATCTAAGGGCCCCAGGAGTTGGGCAAAGGGGACACTGGGGAAGGTTGTTATCTTCTCATCAGGAGGGGGCAGGGCTGGAGAATTCCAGAAGGGCCACAGTGGTCAGCCAGCAATGTGGACAGAGGCATGAGACAGAGGAGATGGAGGAGATGGAGGTCTGGGAGGCAGGAGGAGAATGGGGGATCATAGGTCCCCAGAACACTGAGTCCAGTGGGGGAAAACTGAGCAGGAGCCTCTACTCTCCAGGGTAGAGTACCCAGGGGAGCCCCAACTCCCATCCCGTTTGTGGGAGAAGACTGCATGGCTACAGAATTCCCCATCTGGGGAGGAAGGTACAATCTGGGAGATGCAGACCCTGCCCTCAGGAAAGCTCTGAAGTCCAGGATTGGAGGAGCTAGGATCTAGAAATATCGATGATCTCTTTAGAGATGGCTTAATACAATGCCCTCACTGGGAGTTTATCATAGGTGAGGCCCAGGGAGCGACTAGCCCAAGGAGGTGGAGGAAACAGTGCCTATTCTCTGGAGAGGAACCCACAGTCTCTGCCACCTAGAAACCCAATGTTAGAGGTGCCTGGCCAGTGCACTGGGCAGCAAAGAGCTATAGAGGGAGATAAGGATAGAGAACAAGCACCTATTAGGCCTCTCCTACAGGCCAAATATTCTTCCAGTATTATTTCATTTGATTCCCATAACCACCCTAGGAGGTAGGTGCTATTATTATCATTCTGATTTGACGTTTGAGGAAGCTGAGGCAGACCAAGGTTAAGTGACTTGCTAAGTGACATGCTAGGAAGTGTCTGAGGCTGAATTTGAACTCAGGTCTTTCTGACTCCAGGCCCAGCACTCTAACCACTACGCCACTTAGCTGCCTAAGGCTCACTGGAATGATTTAAAATGGTTTTGCTGAATCCATAGTGCATTAAAAAGGGTATACTTATAGTCATGAACCCTAAGGTTCTAATTCTACTCCTGTTAGTAAACTTGAGCAAGTCAGGTCATCTCTCTAGGTCTCAGTTTCCTCATTTAAAAAATGAAGGGAATTAGGCTGGATCTCAAAGGCCCCTCCCAGCTCTGACATTCCCTGTTCTAAGGGCCCTCCCAGCTCTGACATCCTCTGTTCTAAGGCCTCTCCCAGCTCTGACATTCTCTGTTCTAAGGCCTCTCCCAGTCCTGACATCCTCTGTTCTAAGGGCCCTCCCAGCTCTGACATTCTGTGTTCTAAGACCTCTCCCACTCCTGACATCCTATGTTCTAAGGGCCTTCCCAGCTCTGACATTCTGTGTTCTAAGACCTCTCCCACTCCTGACATCCTATGTTCTAAGGGCCCTCCCAGCTCTGACATCCTGTGTTCTAAGGGTCCTCCTAGCTCTGACATCCTCTGTTCTAAGGCCTCTCCCAGTTCTGACATTCTCTGTTCTAAGGCCTCTCCCAGTCCTGACATCCGCTGTTCTAAGGGCCCTCCCATCTCCGACATTCTCTGTTCTAAGGGCCCTCCCAGCTCTGACATTCTATAGGTCCATGGGGTTTCCCTTTCTCTGGAACCCAGAGATTATCTCTCTGCCCCACTACTCCTGCCCAGGAGCAGCAAAGGGACAAAATGAACAGACCTTGGAGGTCTTAGGAAAGCTGTACAGTTGGGGAAAGAGGCTGATGCTCTGCAAAGCCATCTCCGGGGCCGCCACTGCCCCAGTTCACCCTGTCTTCTGCTGGAAGGGCCTGAGGCCCAGAAATCCCCCCTCTCTGTGCCCTCTCCCCCTCCTCCGCCCCTTCCGAGCACAATAGCCCAGTCTGGCACCCTCCCTTGAGGGCTTTTACCCAGGCCCACCTTGCTGGGACAGCAGGCCTGCTTCTTGGGAAAAAAGGCAGGTGTCCTGGGGTCCCAGTCAGCCTGCCAGGTCTGCTTATCCCAGAAGACACTGCAACTGGCTCTGGGGCAGAGGGGACCGGGGGAGGGCAGGGGCCCCTCATTGTGCCTTTCTCCAGCCTGACTGGCTGTTGATGACATCACAGCAGGGGGCATTGTGACGTCATGGGGGTTGCCCATTGTAGCTGCCCACGGGGAGGCAGGAGGCCCAGCTGCCCCTCGGCTCCCAGGCAGAGGTTCTTCGCCCCACCCCCACCCCAATCCTATTAACAGCCTGCCTCAGGGACAAAGGGACCCAAGGGTTGGGGACAAAGGGGAAAGAGGTTTATGTTTTAACAGTGTCTGCCCTGAGTCACTGGCTGCCTAGAGTAGCGGGGAGGGGGGCCCTGGGCCATAGGGGAGAGGCCGAGGGAAAGCTCTGAGGTCCCGCATTCCTGAGCCCCAGTCATTCGGCAGAGCCATTTTATGAGCAAGCCACCAGGGGCTCAGCAATACACCAGTGCCAAGAGGGATGGGGGTGGGGAGTGAGGAGAAAACTCGGGACCAGGAAAGCTGAACCCCCGGCCCTGCCTCCCACCTTCAAGCCCCCATAACTGAGTGTATATTGGATTAGCTAGAGCAAGTTTACTGTGGTAAGCAGCTCACAGAGTCATAGAATGTCAGAACTGGGGTGGGGAGGAGAATGCCAGAGCTGGGAGGGTTCTTAGAACATGGAATGTCAGAGCTGGGAGGGCTCTTAGAACACAGGATGTCAGAGGTGGGAAGGGCCCTTGGAACACGGATTATCAGAGCTGGGAGGGCCCTTAGAAGATGCTATGTCAGAACTGAGAGGGGCCTTAGAACAGAGAATGCCAGAGCTGGGAGGGCCCTTAGAAGATGCTATGTCAGAACTGAGAGCGCCCTTAGAACAGAGAATGTCAGAGCTGGGAGGGCCCTTAGAACATGGAATGTCAGAGCTGGGAGGGCCCTTAGAACTGAGGATATCAGGACTGGGAAGGCCTTAGAACACAAGATGTCAGAGTGGGAGGCAACTTAAGTATATAGAGTCTCAGGTTGGAGAGGACCTTCAAGACCAACCAATTGTTTCATTTCACAGATGAGCAAAGTGAAGGCAGGGACTTGTCACAAACCCAGGCAGAGGAGGAACTAGAAGATTTGAGTTTTGACTTCCCACAAGTAAAAACGTTCAGACCTGCCCTGGGAGACCTCTGCTTCCCCACCCCACCAAACTCCAACCCCAGCCTCCTCCACCCAGTTACTTGATCTCCTGGATCTCCAGACCCTGCTCCCACCAATATAAACAAGTGAGGCCTGACCCATCAACCTTGGGAGACCTCCCCCTCCATCCCCAAGCTCACTGATTCTTTCTGACAGCTTGCCCCGCCGCTCCTGCCCCAGGGCCCCTCCCCATTTGCAATCAGCCATTCCAAGGAGCCGGCTCAATTTCCTCGTCTGCCTCCATTCAATATCGCCCCTCATATCCCTGACCCGCTCCCAGGGCTGGAGATAAGGGTTGGAGTTTTGGTGGAGCAGCAGACGAGCCCAGGCCTCCCTGAAAAGTGATGAGGGTGGGGAAACCTGAGAGCAGAATAACAACTCCTCTCAGGCGGGTCGAGCCCCGACGGGTTCCCAGAAAATTCAAGCTGAGTTCTGCTGACAGTGATTAGCTCAGATGGTTTGGCTGCAGAAAGCCATACCAGGGAGGAGAGAGGCGGGCTGCTAGCGTTTGGGTAGGAGTCTCCAATGCTGAGGCAGGGAGCGGCTGCCAGACTTTGGCCCTGAAGGGCTTAAGGTGGAACGGATTCCCACCTGCAGTTTAAGGTGGAAGGCACAGAACATTGGAGCTGGAAGGAACGTGACAATTTAGAATACTAGAACTGGAAGGAACCATAGAGCTTGGGCTATGGGAGCTGGGAGAACCCTTAGATTACAGTGTTAGTGCTGGAAGAGGTCTTAGAATGTAGGATGGCAGAATAGGAGGGGACCTTTGAACAAACTGTTTGTTTGGTCTCAGGCCTCCATTATACTCTTTAAAATTATTGAGGGCCTTCCCAAGGACCTTTGTTTATGTGTCTTGTACCTAGCAATATTTACCATATTATAAATTAAAATCATAGTAGTAGTGGTGGTAGTATTGGTGGTGGTATTGGTGATGATAGTGGTAGTAGTAGTATTAGTGGTGGTGGTGGTGGTAGCAGTGGTAGTATTAGTGGTGGCGGTAGTGGTGGTAGTATTACTGGTGGCGGTAGCGGTGGTAGTATTAGTAGTGGCGGTAGTGGTGGTATTAGTGATGGTGGTGGTAGTTGTTTGTTCTTCATACTCCAAGAGGACCAATCACATCACAATGTTGGGGTCAAGGTACAGTGTGTTCCACTGTGGCTGATCAGTCCAGCACAGAAGGCTCTACCACAGATTGGACACAAATAGTGCGTTTGAACACGTGGGATGGAGATATCTCTAAATATGAGCATCTCATGTTTCCTTTGTGCTAGTAGTGGTAATATTGTGAGAGCCAAATAAGATGATATTTGTAAAGCGCTTAGTACAGTGCCTGGAACATAGAAGGCACTTAATACATGTCCCTTCCCCCTTCCCTTCCCTCTTCCCTTCCCTTCCCTTTCTTTTCCTTTCTTCCTTCCTCCCTCCCTTCTTCCCTTTTTCTGAAAATAGTTTTGACCTCATAGACCCACTTAAAGTGGGTCAGTCATTCAGTTAATAAACATTAAGTGCATACTAATTGCTAGGGATAGAGACAAAGAATGGAAAAATATGGAGTTTACAGCCTGGTTAGGGAACTCCAAGAGGTGGAGGTGGAGAGAATTAAGCCTGAGGACAACCAGTGAAAACACCGGGGAGGTGTAAAAAGACTGCAAAGGCTGATGGAAGACAGGTTCTGAGGGGCTCTGAATGCCGAACAGAAGAGTTTGCATTTGACCCTGGAGATGATAGGATACCATTGGAGTCTATGGAGTGGGGATGGGGATGGGTGACAGGGTCAGGTCTGTGCTTTGGGAAGATGGATTTGATCACCTGAGTGAGGAGAGACTTCAGGCGGCAAGATCAAGATCGACTGGAAGGCTATCAAAATAGTCCAGGCACAGGGTGATGTGGGCCAGCAACCAGGGTGGGGGCAGTGTCAGAGGAGAAAAGGGGGAATATTCAAGAGATGTTGCAAAGGTCAAATTGATAGATCTTGGCAACAGTTATTATGATGGTGGTGGTGGTGGTGGTGGTGGTGATGATGATGTGAGGCGATTGGGGTTAAGTGACTTGCCCAGGATCACACAGCTAGTGTCAAATGTCTGAGACTGGATTTGAACTCAGGTTCTCCTGACTCCAGGGCCAGTGTTCTATCCACTGTGCCACCTAGCTGCCCCATTGGCAACAGTTTAGATATGGGGGGGGAGTAAGAGAGAATGAGGAGTTCAGGATGACTTCTAGGTTCTGAGCCTGGGTAATTGGGAGGGAGCCAATATCCTGGATGGTAATGGGGAAGTTAGGAAGAAAAGAGAATTTGGGGGAAAAGATAATGAATTCAGTTTTGAATTTAAGATGTACAGTAGAGATGCCCTATAGGCAGTTGGAGATGAGAGATGGGGGGTTAACAGAGAGATTAGGGCTGGATGAATAGGTTTGAGAATCATGAGCATCGAGAATAATTGAACCCATGGGACTCAATGAGATCACCAAGTAAAATAGTATGAAATGGGAAGAGAAGAGGAGAGAAGAGAAGAGAGAAAAGGAGGAGAGAGGAGGGGAGAGGAGAAGAGGAGAAAAAAGACAGGAGAAGAAAGGAGAGGAAGGGAGAGAAGGGAAGGGGAGGGGAGAGGAGAAGAGAAGAGAAAGAAGAGGAGAGGACCCAGGTCAGAGCCTTTTGGGATGCCCACAGTTAGTGAGCATGACCTGGATGAAGATCCAGCAAAGGAGACAGAGAAGGATTGGTCTGATAGGCAGGAGAACCAGTAGAGAGGGGTGTCCTGAAAACCTAGAGAGAAGAGAGTATCAAGGATCAGAAGGTGACCGATGGTGTCAAAAACTGCAGAGAGGTCAAGGAGAAGGACTAAGAAAGGGCCATTGGACCATTGGACAACTAGATCACTGGTAACCTTGGGGAAAGCAGGCTGGGTTGAGCCATGAAGTCGGAGACCAGGTGCAGAAGGTTCAAAGGAGAGTGAAAAGAGAGGAAGGGAAGCATCCATTGTGAACAACCTTCTCAAGGTCTTAAGCCACGAAAGGGTGGAGGTCTACAGGAAGAGGGCTAATGGGGATGAATGGGTGGAGGGAGTTTTTTGAGGATGGAGAGTCATGGTAGTACATGTTGGCAATGGGGAAGCAGCCAGCAGACATGGAGAGACTGAAAACAAGTGATAGAGGGGAAATGTCAAGTCTGCTGGAGGAAGTGGGATGGGATGGAATCGTTTGTTCACGTAGAGGGGTTCACCTTGTGACAGACAGAATGACAAAGCTGGAAAGGAACCGAGAACCTACAATGTGGTGACTAGAAGAATCCTTACTTAGAACATCCAATATCAAAATCTTCTGTGAGCTTAGAAGTGGGAAAGACCCTTGGACATCATCCGATTTCAACTGTCTCATTTGACAGAGGAGGAAACTGAGGCACAGAGAGTTGAAAAAGCTCTTGCGAGGTCACATCGTCGCTTAGTGGTGGAGACCAGACTAAAACTCAGATCCCTGCCCTCTTTTCCATGTACCAGCGGTGCCTAGGCTGAGACTTCTGGGTGGGAGAATCCAGGGCTCCCATTCCTCTAAGCCCTCTGCCCAGAGATTGTCTGGAGCACTCTGGTCCCAATTCCAGACTAATGCAGGGCGTGGATCCCATATTCACTTAAGGTATCACTTAACTTCTCTCCAGGCCCCACTCCACACCCCCCCCCCGCATTGATTCAGATTCACTAATTAATTAAAAAAAGAATAATAACACAGTGCCTAATGGAATTGAATTTTAATTGCCAGATCAGGTCCAGAACCGCTGGAGGAGGGAGGGAAGAAGGGAGGGAGGCTAGTAGGAGAACCAGGTTAATTGGCACCTTGGTCTATAGCAGAAACTTTCATCTGAGGCCATCAAAGGCCCATTGTAGCCCTGGAGCAGAGAGAGGTAGGCATAGGGTGGGGAGGGGCTGGGGGGAGGGGAGGGCTCCACCCCATTTCACAGATGAAGAAACCAAGTTGAAGATGAAGAATTCTGTATACCCTGGGCCCCAGCACCCATGCCTCCCACAGGGGTCTTCCTGCCCTGTTTCATTGCCATAGCATGGGTTCTCATCCTTCCTAGGGTGAGCCGAGGGAGGTGGGGAAGCCTCCTGCTCTGCCCCCAGGCCTGTTCCCATTGTCTTTGATCCCACCTGTTGCCCCCTCCCCATTCTTCTTTCTTTTTTTTTTTCCAGGGCAATGGGGGTTAAGTGACTTGCCCAGGGTCACACAGCTAGTAAGTGTCAAGTGTCTGAGGCCGGATTTGAACTCAGGTACTCCTGAATCCAGGGCCAGTGCTTTATCCACTGCACCACCTAGCTGCCCCTCTGCCCCATTCTTGGGGAGCCCTCCAGCTCAGCACACCTATGCCCATGGTCCAGTGGGAAAAGCTCTAGATATGGATGCAAAGGCCTGGGTTTGAGTGTAGCTCTGCTACTTCCTACTTGGGAAGGCCTCCCTCAGTTTCCTCCTCTGTAAAAGGCTGAGTAAGTAGACTCTAAGGTCCTGTTTGAATCTGTTCTCCTTGGAGTCCAATTCTGACATCATAGATGTAGAGCTGAAAGGGACCAATCACCAAGCATTTATTAACCACTTATTACATGTCAGGCACTGTGCTAAGTGTTGGGGCTGCAAAGAAGCAAAAACAGAGCCTGCCCTCGAGAAACAAAAGCTCTAGTGGAAGGACGTAACATGCACGTTAATAAATAGGGTATCCACAAGATACATACTGAGTGGAGGGGAAACTACTAGAAGCTATTCCTCTATCAAGACCAGCTTCCTCATCTTAACAGCTGAGGAGACTAAGGTAGAGTGACTTGCCCAAGGTCAAATGGCAATAAAATACCTACCAGAACTGGACTTGAACTCAAGTCCAGGGAGCTGGGACACGGGTTTGGATGAGAACTCTGCTCCCTCATTACTGTATAGGACATTGGGTAAGTCCTTTTCCCTTTGGGGCCTCAGTTTCCCCGTCTGAAAAAGAGGGTGCTGGGTCAGATGCTCGCTAAGATCCTTGTGCGCTTTGAAGATGGAGCCTCATCACTGAGTGGCTCCCCTAGCTCTCCACACAAAACCTTGACCCCAGAAGACCTGATTGCCATTGTCTCAGGGGCCAGTCCCGTCATCAGCAGCCACTGCGGGAACAGGAGCTGGTTCTGGCCTCCTGGTGCCCTCTTGGCCCAGATTCCTGTGGGAAGCCGGGCTGGTTGTACAAGTGGTCTGGGTTAATCCCCAGGCCCGGGTGGACCAGCCCGCTGATAGGAGACACAAGCTGTCAACCCGGAAGGGCTCCGAGAGCCCAGCTTAGCAAACAGGGCCTGGCCTCCCACTAACGGGAGAGGGATGACTTGGAGGCCAGCTGAGCAGGTTGGGAAGCTGTGCCCAGGCTCCCAGCTCCACCCAGCCTACCTCGTGTACACTTGGTTTGACGCCTAATCGGGCTGCTGGCCAAAGCCTGGCTCTGCCAGGCCTGCCCGGTCACACCCTGCCTCTCCAGTCCTGCTGCAGTGACAGGCAAGCAGCTGGGGTATGGAGGAAAGAGCCCGGGTCTGGCTGTGAGACTGTCTCCAGCAGGCCCCTCCAGTTACTTGGCTACGTGGCAATAATCTACACTGTGCCTCAGTTTCCCCAGATGAAATGGGGGCAGCACTACCTCAGAGTTTTGGCAAAAGTGCACTGTATACCTTAAAGGATTGTGGACATTTGAGCCATCATTATGTTTTACAACCTAAACCTTGATCCTGTGAAAATGGAGGAAGGGAGTGGGGTTGGACTAGGGAGTAGCTCCGGTCCCTTCCAAGTCCTAGCATCCTGTGACTCATAAAGCCATAGATGTTGAACTGGAAAGTGCCCTTGGCCAGGGTTCTGAGGCCAATCTCTTCATTTTACAGATGGGGAAACTGAGGAAACCTTCACAGACAGGGGTGCCAGGGATCCCTTCTCACTTAATGGCCAAGAAGCCATGTCCCAAGTAAAGGGCTCCTCCCAGCCTCCCTTCCCCTCAGAAAGCTTGGCTTGTCATGTGCTACTCATTTCCCATCAGGCACATTCCTCCCGGTCTAGGGATCAGAGGCCCTCGACTCGCCCATCACAGCAAAGCAGATCATTCCAACTTCCCCGGAGAATATAAGTAACGTCTCCAATCTGGGCCATGCCAGGTCTCTGAGTCCCAGGATGGTTGAGTATCCAGGGCCTCAGGCCACAGCCGTTCCCTCCCTCCCTAGGAAGGGGCCAACAGCACACTAGGGGCGTATATGATGCAGAAGAAGGAAGGTGGCCCTGGTAGGAGCCCTAGGTCCTAGTCCTGGTTTCTTATCTGGGTTTCAGTTTCTTCATCTGTCAAATGGGATGGATACAGATGATCTCAAAGGCCCCTTCCACTTCTGACAATATTTGTTCACAGGGTAACCCTTCTTTTGAGCAGTCCACTGTGTCCCCCACCATGTGGTAGCCACAGGCTCCATATTAAGCCACTCAAAAGCCAGGTTACAACAGATTCTCAGCATCTCAGTCTAACAGGAAAGAAGGCTGGATTTGGGGTCAGAGTGGCTGGATTCAAAGCCCCACTCACAACTCATGTTTGGCCATATTTTAGTGACGTCCGACTCTTTGCAACTCCATTTGGGGTTTTCTCGGCAGAGATCCTGGAGCGGTTTGCCATTTTCTTCTCCAGCTCATTTTACAGAAGAGGAAACTGAGGCAAACAGAATGACATGAGTAGCCTGGGGTCACACAGCTAGGAAGTGTCTGAGGCCAGATTTGAACTCAGGAAGATGAGTCTTCCTGCCTCCAAACTCAGTGCTCTATCCTAGATGCCTTCACTACCTGTGAGATCTTGGGCAAATCACTCAACTTCTCTGGCTTCTGAGTGACCGAGCATCCAAGCATGAGGATGAGGAAGGATACCAGAGGCTGTCTCACCCAACTGCCTCTCTCGACAAGCATTTGGCCCTCCAGCCTTGGTAGACCAAGACCTCCAGTAGAACAGGATCCACTGTGTTCCAGAGAAGCTTTTTTCCACTTCTCCTGAGCCATGGCTCTTTTTGTCAGATCTCACCCACTAAGTTAAGCCTTTGTGGATTCTCCCCAGTTCTCCTGGTTCCGTCCTGGTTCTAGATCAAGCAGAACAAGCATAATCCCTCCCCATGGGAGAGCCCTTCAGACACTTGATCCTCATGAGCCCCATAGAAGGTGCCCATTTCCTGCTCTGACTTAGAATGATATCATCCCTCCCTTCTCCTCCCAGCTTCCTGGTTACAGGGCAGAGTCATCGGGTTGTGTTAGGATTCTTGTCTGTGCATCCCCAAATGATATCGGTCAGTCAGTCAAGAAACATTTATAAAGCACCTACTATGTTCCAGGCACCAGGGGATACAAAGAATGCTTTAAAAAGAAAGGGCCCCTGGCTCTCAAGGTGTTGCCTGAGCGAATGCAAAGAACTGTGTAAAGGAAAGCTATCGACAGGCTAAGTTGGAAATGATCCCCAGAAGAAGGCACGAGGGTTAATGAGGAGGGGAAGACTTCCTGTAAAAGGTGTGATTTGAAGGAAGCAGAGATGAGAAAATGCTAAGAAAAGCCTTCGTAAGAGAAATCCTGCAAATGGGTCTAATGGAGCTCTAGGACCAACTCTCCATGGTTAGGTCAAGTCAACATGAATTTATTAGTGTTTACACAGGGTTAGGCAAGGAGAAAGGAGCCCAGGAGCTTCCTTGAGCAGTCCTCTGCAGGAATCAATTATTCCCCAATGAGAGACCCCCTCCCCCTGCCAAGTACCTAGCCATAATAAGGTCAAAGGCAGAAGGCTGGCCTGGTTGGCCCTGAGCTGCCCACTCCCACCACGGCCCCACAAGCAAGTTAGGGTCATACCTGGGATCCACCGCTCTGGGTGCTGAACAAGATCATCCCTTTGGGATAAAGTGGAAAGCCCTTTACCATCTGGCTCTTCTTGAGCTCTCTGTATTAGGCTCCAATTGGTCTTCTAACTGTTCCCCACGCAAGAACACCATCTCCCATCTCCTTCCTTTCACCCAGACTGTGTACCCTATTCTCGGAATGTCTTCCATCCTCACCTCCACTTCCCAGGACTCCTTGAGCCCTTCAAGGCTCCTCCTCAAAGCCTCCCCCTGTAGGGAAGTGGTTGTTGAGGCCCCATTCCTGGACCTCACTCCCCTTCCCTCTCCAACACACATGCCGAGAATGATTCTATTTTGCATTTACTTGTGGGCAGGTTGTCTTTTTCCATAGAATGTAAGCCCCTTGAGGACAGGGACTAGTTCTTATTTTTGTATTATGTATTGTTTAGCATTCCACCTGGCACATAGTAGGCACTTAATAAATGATTGTTGGGAGCAGCTAGATGGTGCAGTGGATAAAGCACCAGCTCTGGCTTCAGGAGGACTTGAGTTCAAATCTGGCCTCAGACACTTGATACTTATTAGCTGTGTGACCCTGGGCAAGTCACTTAACCCTCATTCCCCTGCAATCAATCAATGAATAAATAAATGAATAGGTGAATAAATAAATTAATGAATAAGTGAATGAATGAATGAATGCTTGTTGAATGGAGCCTCAGTTGGCCACAGAGGGGGAGTTTGTAGGGTGTGTCTATGAATAAGGAGCTGGAAAGGACCTCAGAGGCCGTCTAATCTACTACCTTCATTTTATAGGTGAGAAAACTGAGGCCCAAGAAGGTTAAGTGACAGGGTAACAGAATGTCCTGGGTAGGATTTGAACCCAGGTCCTCTGACTCCAGAACCACTTTTGTTTCCATTGGACCATCACCACTGTTTCTTGTTATAAAACACTATCCTTACAAAGGAAGGGTAGTACTAAGCATTTACTTTAAAAAAAAAAAAGACAATATTTTGTTTTTTCCCAATTACATGTAAAGACAATTTTTAACATTCATTTAAAAAAATTTGGAGTTCCAAATTCTCTCCCTCCTTTCCTCCCTTCCCTCCCCAACTCTCTGAGCCAGTAAGCAATTTGCTTACAGTAAGCATTCGCTTTTTACGGAGGAGGAAACTGAGGCTCAGAGAATGTTGAGGTTGTTCGAACATTGCTGTGTGGGTGGTGATGGAAACCACTAGAGATGGGATCAAACGCAGCCTGTAAAGAAACAACTCCAGGCAGAAAGGAAAGGATCCCCACGTCTTGCGTTAAGAGGGTTGTGAAAAATCCCACACAGGATGGGGCAAGGGAGTAGTCGCCCTGCCTGCCTCAGGCCCTCTCTTTACTTGTGCAGGTAGCAATGGGCTCATAGCAACACTCATTTCTAGAACCCATTCTAGTGTTTACAAAGCACTCTCCTCAAGAATTATTGTTCCATTTTACATGAAGGGAAAACTGAGGCCCAGAGAGAGTAGCAACGGCAAACCGCTTTGGGAAGAAAAAATATGGGATTTGGAAATGAAGAACATGGCCCCCGAAGATCACAGGCTCACCGAGTTAGGGGTTGGCAGGGACCTTTTAAATCCTCTAGTTCACCCCTCTCCTTTCTTGTCAAAGAGAGGAAGTGATTTGTCCAAAGTACCACAAGTAATTAATGGCAAAGCTTGGTATTTGAACCTGGAATCCCTGACTTTAAACCTCCCCCTAACCAAATTGAATTGAATTCGCTTGAATTGAGGGGGTTGGATTGGAGGATTCCCATGCTGTCTAAATTCCTTGGGCTGAAAGGAGGGGATGGAAACTGGAAGCTTGTCCTGGTCCCTCTTGGCTTGGGATAGGAACACAAGCCTGGGAGCTCTGCAGAGGGCACGGACTCCCCAGCACTGATACTGAGAATCAAACAGCAAGGGGTTGGGAAGCCTGTGGACAAGATGCATGCTGGGGCAGCATCAGTGAGGGACTTCAACCATGTACTGAGTTTGGTCAGCAAGGTCGGACCTGATGTAGGACAATGACATAACATGGAGGGGCAGGGGGGTGTCAATCCGAGGCAAGGCTCTTTTTTTTTTTTTTTTGGCAGGGCAATGAGGGTTAAGTGACTTGCCCAGGGTCACACAGCTAGTAAGTGTCTGAGGCTGGATTTGAACTCAGGTCTTTCTGACTCCAGGGCCTGTGCTCACCTAGCATTCCCTACCTTAATGAGAGTCCCTGCCTCCAGTTTCTCCTTCCTACAATCTACTCTCCACACAGCTGCCAAATTAATACGCCTAATGCACTGGGTTGCTTCTCTTTCTCTCCTGCACAGGAAACTCCAATGATTCCCTCCTGTCTGTAGAACATACTACAACCTCCTCAGTTTGGCCTTCAAAGCCTCCGACAATCTGGCTCCCGTCTACACCTTCTCGGCTTGATGCAGACCACTGCCCTTCAGTAAGCTGGCTCACTTGATGTTACCACATACATCATTTCCCTCCTCCCTGCTGCCTTCTCTTAAAGAGCAGTACCTCCTTCCAAGATTAGCTCATGTTTCCTCTTACAGGAAGCCTATCTGATCTCCCAAATTACTGGTGTCATGACATCACCTCCCGATGTCATGGTTCTCGAGAACGAAGGGCGAACAACAACTTGGTATATATATTTGTTTTGGGGTTTTTGGGGGGGCAATGGGGGTTAAGTGACTGCCCAGGGTCACACAGCTAGCAAGTGTCAAGTGTCTGAGGCCGGATTTGAACTCAGGTACTCCTGAATCCAGGGCCGGGCTTTATCCACTGTGCCACCTAGCTGCCTGGTATGTATATTTGTATTTAACTTCTTTGTCTCCTATTTTCCCTTCTCCCCCCAGATACAATGGTAGCTCGGTGACCTAGGAGAAGTAGGTGCTTGACAAATAAACTCATCGAATGAATGAATCTAGCCCAACACCCTCATTTTACAGATAGGGAAACTGAGCACAGAAGGGTACAACTTGCTCATTTAGGTCACAAGGGACAGACCAGGGATTTGAATTTCTGATTCCAAATTCATTACTCCTTCCCCAAATCCTACTGCCTCCTCTGTCTCGGGAGACCCATGTCCAAGATACCTATTCCCAAGCGAACAAAAACACCACGGGCATATTTGGAAACCGCAACTTTAATCTGAAGTAGAAATAATTAATTTCTAACAATAAATATAAAAAAATAATAAATTAATATCACAAAAATAACCCACAAAACACCAACCTTTGCAAGATAACACTGACAGTACTATTGACCATCATTGAGGGAGTATGGCAGGCGGCCGGATATAAACGGAGAGGGAGGAAAAGGACAGACCATCCCTCGGAATTTCATAGGCATATGACTGTGCAGGCTGGCCAGTCTGTTTCCTCCCAGACTCAGGAATGTCAGATACGGGACCCCTCCCCTCCCCCTACTGTCTCACCCGCAGCAGGGTCCCACAGGAACACACTCTCTACAAAGTACAAAATATATAAAATAAAAATACATCCAATGAAACCTTTACAGGCCACGGCCACAACAGTACTTTGGGGCTGGAGGATGGGTGGGGGGGAGTGGAAAGGGATGGTCCAAATGAATAGAAAATGATGGAGAAAGAGGAAGAGGCCCGCCCAGCCCCTAGCTGGGTTGTCCGTCATGATCCGGTCTCCGTGGTGTTGTTTGGGTTTCTAACTGTTGAGTCATGTTTTAGGTTATCTCTTATAAAGAGTGAATAGGGATGGGGTTCCCTTTCCCCTGGGGATGGTCTCGGCCTGGACCACCCCTCCCCCTGCCTTGTGGGTAAAAGAAGCCCACGGAGCAGTTTTGGAAATGCCACAAGATTCAAGGGCTTGCTTTCCTAGAAGGTACAGTTAAGTGCTCAATGCCCATCAGGGTCCCGGTTCCTTTCTCAGAGAAGCAGAAGACTGAAGAAAAACCTCAAACAGGCTGTCACCCCAGTAGTAATCTGGCCTGGGGAAGGGGCACCAGACACCCTCAAGAAGGGGCTTGGAAGCTCGCGGACACAGATGCATCCTGGGCAGCATCAACGAGGGACTTCAACCATGTACTGAAGAGAGCAGCTGGGGGCAGGGGCAGGGGGGAGGACCATGGCCTCTCCTTACTTAGCAGCCAGTTTCATCCAGAAGGGAGGAGGCCATGGTCTGTTTTAATTCTGAGTTCTCTTCAAGTATTTTCATGTGTCCCATTGGCTGTGGAGGGGGGATGGTGGGGTGCAGGAACGGGGCCCATCCTCCTGTCCACATTGGGCGGCTCCACTCAGATGGGGATCCCCACGGTGTTCACTTGCTCCTAAGGCTCAGGAGGCTATAGGCAATTCGTTTCTGGTGGCCAGGCAGGCGGACCCCAATCCTCTTGATATCGCTGTGCAGGAGGGAGGGAGAGAGGGGAGAGTTAGGGACTGGAGGGAGGGAAGGAAGGAGGGAAGGAAGGTTTGGAAGAGAAGGAGAAGCTGGGAACTGGAAGGCGAGATAATTGTTTAGGGAGCTGTGGGAGGGAAGTAGAGGTTGGGAGTAGAGGGAGGGAGAGAGGTGGGACAAGGGACCTGTGGGAGGGAGAGAGGGAGTGTTATGGCACCACAGAGAACCACAGCCCTTTAGAACCAGAAGAGACGTTAGACCCATAATGTCCAAAATGAAGAGATCTTAGAATAGAGAATCCAAGGTGGGAAGAAGGCAGAAGGGAGCTTAGAACAGAGGATGTCAGAGCCTAGAGAGACCTTAGACCATAGAATAGCGGACCTCAGAGGAGAGAATGTCCGAGCTTAGAGGAACCCCTACCACTTAGACTGTTCAATGTGGAAGGAACCTTAGCACATAGAAAGTCCAATCTTAGAATGTTGGGGCAGGGCCCTTAGAACACCAAATGGCAGAGCTCAGAGGACCTTAGGACTCAGAATGTCACAGCTGTATGGAACCTTAAAACAAACTCTTGAGAGACCTTAGAACATAGAATCTTGGAGCAGGGGGGAAGGGAGAGGATTGTGGGAGAGAATTATCTGAATGTCTCCTTGTGTGGCTGGAATAACTAGTGGCCCAAAGTAGGGGATACCATGACAGAGAACCCCAAGGGAGTTGCCCAAGCCCCTCCACCTGTAGATGTCACCATTCAAGGTGTGGTTTCCCAGAATGAGTTCTGATGTCTCCTCAACTTGCCCTCACTCTATCCAGTGATCTCAGAGCACTTAACAGAACAACCAAACCTCCCTAGTTTCTCCCTGGGGCATTTCCTTCTACCCACTATACAGGGAGACAAGAGGATGAAATGTTTCCTGTGTCTGGTCACACACAGGGGTGCTCTAGCCTCTGAAAAACCATCTTCCAGTCCAGGTATCCGTAATGATCAGCAATAACTCTTTCTTTTTCTGAAAGGATCTTGGCCTTCTCCCAGTCCCCTCCCCATGGCCTGCCCCCCCCCCAGACCTGCTCATGCTCCCCCAACGCCCCAGAGAGATCTTTATTATAGTTTTTGTTACTCTCTCCTGCCGCCATCATCACCCACTAGACCCAAACAGATGAAACACCCAAGTTTTTATGGGCCCAGTCTCTGGGTCGTTAAAAGAGCTAATTATATGGTATTGCTTCTATTTGGCATCTCTTAAGACATGATTTTCCCACAGGTTTTTGGGAGCTTACCAGTGGGGTGTGCTGAGCAAGGAAAGGCAGACCCAGACCTCAGGACAGAAAGGTCTAGGGGAAGGGTAGCCTTGTCAAGGGAGACTCAGTCTTTGCCTCATCTCAGGACTACTGCTGCCCACCTAAAGGCCCCAGAACACATACCACTCCTTCCCAAATGCAACTATGGCTATTAGAAAGGAATATAGACAGTGTTATTCACAGAACCTAGATCTGGAGGGGGTCCCAACAGATGAGGAAACTGAGGTGAAGAGACTCCCCCAAGGTCACACAGGTAGTAAGCATCAGAGGTGGGATTTGAACCCAGGTCCTCTGTCTCCAGAGTCAAGACACCATGCTGACATATATTAGGGAGGGAAGCCTGTTTTACCTAAATATAGTGTACCCTCCTGGTGCCTAGAACAGTGCTTTCTGCATACAGTAGAGGACTTAATAAATGCTTGTCTAATTGAATTGAACTTCCTGTTGATGAACTTATAGGATCATGGATTTAGAATTGGAAGTCACTGAAAGGTCATCCAGTCCAACACCCATAGTGATGGGCAGGGTGACGTCTATATGGCTTTGGTCATATTGTTCTTCCCTCTAGGTTTCCTTTTCTGTACAATGAGGGAACTGGGACACTCCAGACTTTTCTCCCAGCTCTGACATTCTGTATTCCCAAGGTCCCTGCCAGCTCTGACATCCTGTGTTCTAAGGACCCTCTAGCTCTGACATTCTCTGTTCTAAGGGGCCCTCCTAGCTCTGACATTCTATGTTCTAAGGGCCCTCCCAGCTCTGACATTCTATGTTCTAAGGGCCCTCCCAGCTCTGACATTCTGGGTTCTAAGGTCATTTTTCAGCCTTGCTCTCAAACCAGATCCTACTTCCTGAGTGCTTCCCCTCCCTGACCTTCACTACCCTAAGCACCTCAATACCATTTCCTTATGTAAAAGCTACACCTGACTCTCGTCCCAGTGTTGTCCCAGAGACAAAGGTGTGATCCTACAGTCAGGCCTCCAACCCAATACAGCTTCAAGTCTAGTAGTCTGTCCATCCCTAGGTCCTTTCCGGTACCTCCTAGGGAATTGGAGCCCAATCCTAAGTTAGAACTCTGCCTCAGTTTCCCTATCCAGTATCCAGAGAAGTTTCACCCTGCTTTAGCTTGTTAATAAGTTCTCTGGAATGGAAAGGAAGGAGTCAGGGAAGAATGAGTCATGAGGCTTAGGGCTTACAAAGAGAGTAGGGGCAAGAGAGCTTGGATCAAGTCTTGAATTTAATCTAATACCTTAATTTAACATGAGCCCAAACTCACCCAACCCAAGAGATGACTGCTCATGGGAAATCAATTAGCAAAGGGAACCCAGAGCTATTTGGGGATTCTCCAGGAGGGTAATTCCCATAACCTTCTTCTGCTGACCCCATAGGACAGGAATTGTCTCTTTGTTTTTTTCCCCTGGGGGTTGTAGGGCAATTTCTCCCTCTCTCACAAGTAGGATTTTAAGTAGAGAAAAAGGCCTGCGGTAAACAGCAGGAGGAAAGTATGAATAGAAAGTTAGATCTCAGAGAAACCTAGAGTATGGAATGTCAGGGCTGGAAGGGTCTGAAAGCATAGAATGGTAAGGGTTGGGTTCTTAGATGGCAGAGGGAGAGGAGATACCATGTCCAGGGACCAAACAGCCCCAGCACCTCTCTGCGGAAGCAAAAAAATCTCATCATTCACAGCTCCATCTTCTCCAGAGCTTCCTCTTCTCCTTTCCTTAATCTTTTTTCTGTTTTTTGGGGGGGGGGGGGGCGCAGGGCAATGAGTCCTCTCCTTATCTAATGAATTCCTCTGCACTCTCCCAAGCTTGTCTCCTCCCTCCTCCCCCTCCTCTGTACACCCCCCCCCCCGCCCCATGCTGTTTCCCCCACACAGGCGATCCCTTGGGGAGGGAGAGATGAGAGAGAGTAGGGTCCACTTCCAGCTACCAGTCCAAGAAGATGTCTTAAGTGGCTTCCTGGCTGTCCCCAGGGGAAGCACGTGGACCAGTCAATATCTAGTATCCAAGGCTCTAGCTCTCCCCTCTGACCTCATCACTGGCTTCCAAATCCCTCGTGGGCCTGTTTCCAGGCCAGGGGCCTATTCTCACGGAGACCTCTGACCTCTCAGAAATCAGGCTGCTTAAATAATCATTTATTTATAGAGGCACAAAAGGCCAGAAGGTGATTTCCCCCCTTTGGGGTGGGTTGGTGGAGTTCTCCCTTAGCAGGTCCCACCCTTCAAAGGAAGCTGGCCCTGGGCGGAAGGAGTCTGTGCCATGGCTCTGTTCCAAGGGCCTGGCCCATGCCATGCCGGGAAAGGTCCCCATCCTAAAACCAAGAGAAGGATGCAGCTCTTCCAAGATGTTCTGTCAAGCATCCAAACCCTGAAGCTGTCAGGAACCTGGCAGGGGTTGGGAAGCTTGGAGGGAGAGGGACCAGAGACTTTAATTTAGAAATGGGAATGGGGGGAGAGAGTAATAGAGAGATACACAGAGTCAGAGAGAGAGATACAGAGAGTGGACAGAGACTGAGGCAAAACAAAGAGAAAGAAAGAGAGAAGAGAGAGAGAGAAAGAGAGAGGGGAGAGAGAGAGAGAGGGAGGGGGAGAGAGAGAGAGAGAGAGAGAGAGAGAGAGAGAAGGAGGGAGGGAGAGAAAGAAGAGGAAAGAGAGACATAGAAAAGAGAGAGAACAAAAGAGACCAGCAAGAGAGAGAGAAAAAAGAAAAGAGAAAGAAGAGAGAAGAAAGAGAGACACGGAGAGAGAGAGGTCTTCATTTTAAAAGAATGGGCCATGGGCCTTTTTATGTCTGAATTAAAGGGCAAAATGTAAGATTCCCAGTTCAAAGAGATTTAGAATTATCTAGTCCACCTGATCCTGTTTTACAAATGAGGAAATCTAGGTCCAGAGAAGCAAGTAATTTCCCAAGGGCACACAGGTAATAAGTATCAGGGGCAGGATTTGAAACTCAGGTCTTGTGATTCACTCTATCATGATGACAGTCAGTGTGCCTGGCAGATCTGTCTCTGGCCTCTGCCCTCTCCTGGTACCTCTAAGAGAGCAGAAGCCAGGACAGAAATGGGGGAGAAGGGAGGCTTTGTTTCACTGGATAGCTTGGAGGGGGCAGGAAAGCAGGGAGGGGCCCAGGATGGGGAGCAGGCATCAAGCCCAGGCCCTCAAACAAACTCAGAAACCAGATGAAGCTGGTTTCCCCAGTCACTGCCTCTGCTCATGGCGTGCTCCAAGGCTCCTTTCCCTGAACCACTTCCCCTGTGGCTTGGGCAGCCTCTGAGATGCAGACAGAGAAGCCGAGTCAATGGAAAGAAACTGGGACTTGGAGCAACGGGCATCTGGGGCTCAGCTCCACCATGAATTAGTCCCATGACTCTGGCAAATTATTTCCCCTCTCAGCCTTCAGTTTTCTCCTCTGTAAATTACTAGAAAGCTCTAAACGTTCCTTCACAGTGAAATATCTCATGTTCCAAGGGCCTTCCCTGATCTGGCATTCTGTGTTCTAAGGGCCCTCCCAGCTCTGCATCCAGTGTTCTAAGGTCCTGCCTTTTCTGATGTTCTGTTGTCTAAGAGTCTCTTAACTCTGACAGTCTGTGTTCTCAGGCGCCTCCAGGTCTGGCATTCTGTGTTCTAAAGGCTTCCCAGCTCTGACACCCTATGTTCTAAGGCCCCTTCCAGCTGTGACATTCTAGTTCTAAGGTCCTTCCCTCTCTGAACGTTCTGTGATCTAAGGCCTCTCCCGGCTCTCACACTACTAAGTCTGGAGGCATCTGGGGCTCCCAATCCAGTGCTCCCCTCTTGAGCTCCCACGCTTCAGGATCCCAGCAGTAGAAGGCTGGGCCAAGGTCCCAGCAGGCAGGAGGGCTGTGGCTGTGGGGAGAGATACTCACTCATTGGTCATCTGCACCACCTTCTCGATGGCGTTGTAGCCCGATGACATGAAGTGCTACTGTGTATTGGTGCATCTTGATGGACTCGAGCCATCGGACACGGTGCGGAAGGGAATGCCCTCGAGCGCTTGTGCTGGGGAGTCGGATGGACACCCTGGGAAAAAGCAGGAGGCCCACGGGGGTGAGGGCTGGGCCCTACAGAAGAGGCTGCGCTATCACGGCCTAGGAAACAACCCCACTGACAGCCTGTGCACCATGGTCTCTTGTGTGGTCACCACTGCCCTCTGGGTCCTGTGTTCCCCTATTAGAATGTAAGCCCCCAGAGGGCAGAACTGCTTCACTCTGGGCTTTATATCTCTGCACCTAGCATGCCTGGTATACAGTAGGCACTTAATTAATGTTTATTGCTTGGCTGGGAGTCAGAAGATGTTTCTAGTCCAAGCTCCAAACTATAATTAACCTCCTGAGTGACTTTGGATAGTCTGTTCTTTTTTTCTAGGCCTCAGTTTTGTTAAATGATAAAAGAAAGATGTATGTGGCCCAGGTCATCTGTAAGGTGCCTCCCAGCCTTGACAACGTATGGTGCTGTGACCCCAAATCCTCCCAGCTTCCTTCTTCCGGCTGGCATGGGCCTCCAGTGGGAATCCTCACAGCCCACTTGAGCAGCCAGTGCCGACAGGGATGCCTGCCCTGGGTCCTGTCATGCAGGTGGCTCCCTGCCATGGCCCTGCCCTCTGGGGAGCTATGCCCCTTGGCATAAGCTGCTCCTGCATAGCCTGAGGAGTGTCTGAGATCACTCTTACCCGGCTTCCTCCTGCCTCCTAGAAGCTAAGGAGGGGGAGGATGCCCTGGCTCCTTCCTCAGAATGGGGACCCATGTGCCCAGGCCCAAAGGCTGGCTCCAGCCGCTGGCCGAGAGCTGCAGCGTGAGCCACTCCTGGCAGCTTGTGTCCTCCCAGGTAGCGGACCACAGCTGTGCCCGGGGGGCTTTGAGGGGCCCCGAGCCATGGGATAAGGGTGATGCCACCCCTCAGGCTCTCCCCAGAGGCTTACCTAGGGTCGAAGTTCAGCCAGGGTCTTGAGGGACTCAGGGGCCCGGATGAGTTTGTCCAGGATACTGACAATGTCAGGGAACTTGGGCCTCCGTGCCCGCTCCTGCAGCCAGCACTGCATCATTAGCTGGTAGATGGCCGAGGGGCAGTCCATTGGAGCTGGCAGCCGGAATCCCTCGTTGATGGCTTTCATCACCTAAAGGTGGGGTGGGGAGGGAAGAGAAGAGAGGGCATGAAGCTTTAGAGCTTTGTGATAAATGAGCAAGACCCCCTAGCTGGGGGGGAAATCCAATCCCAAGACGTGAGTGCAAATCCTGTCTCTGGCAAGTACTACCTGTGTGACATCGGACAAGTCAGTTTCCTTAACTGAAAAGAGCCAGTTGGTCAAGGTGACCCCTAAGATCCCCTCCAAGAAGTATACTTTAGATATGTGTGTCAGCTTAAACCGCATAGAGACCTTTGGGACACCTTGCGTATGTAAGCATTTATTAAGTGCCTACTGCATAAAAGTCCCTCTACTCAGCCTGAGGCTCCAGTCCTCAAAACTGGGGACACAGAGGTTTAAAAAGTGACCCCAGTTCCTCTCCCTAAGATGCTGACACTCTAAAAGGGTAACAGCCTTGTTTTTCATCCCCCTTTTGTCTTTCCCTATTAGAACATAAGCTCTCAGAGGTTATGCCCCAGCTCTTAACACAGTGCCCGGAACATAGTAAGCACTTAATAGGGAGCTATTGAGGATTCTATTCAACTTGAGGCTCAGGCAGAGGGAGGGAAGAGGCTGTTCTTGATGCAGACCCAAGCCCTGGTGCCACACTGAGCCATACAGAAGTCTCTAAGAGCGGGATCACGGTACTGTGGAAAGAACGCTTGGCTGTCGCCTTACGAGACTTGGGTTTAGAGACACCTCGGACAAAGAAGCCTCAGGTTTCTCGTGTGTAAAATGAGAAGGCTGAACCAGATGGGCTTACTAGTATTGCTCGGCTCCACGTACAGTCTATGAACTTCCCACAGACCCTCAGTGGGTCGGGCTGGGATGTGCACCAACCGCTGACCCAGGTGTGCAGATACCTACCTCATGGTTGGACAGCTCCCAGTAGGGCCGCTCTCCATAGCTCATCACCTCCCACATGACGATGCCATAGCTCCACACATCGCTGGCCGAGGTGAACTTGCGGTAGGAGATGGCCTCAGGGGCTGTCCATCGGATAGGGATCTTCCCGCCCTGCAGGGGATGGACAGAAGGACCCTGTTACTGGATGGATTCAGGATGCCAGTAGGCCAAGCATTCCAGCCTCAAGCCAAGAAAGGGATGCGAGGTGGGCTCAGGGGAAGGGATTTAATTTCTCAATATTCTTTGCTTAGCCCATTTCTGCTTCACTAGGCCCATCCGTGAATGTGAGTATTGGATGTTTTAATGGCTCTGCTGGCAAAAGTTGTGTCATGTTAAGTATGTCAATTCAACTCTCTGTTCCTCTAGGTTCTAGTTATGAAATAAATTGCTTGGAGTTGGTGTCTCTAAGGTTCCTGTTCCAGCTCTGACATTCTGTGTTCTAAGGGCCCTCCCAGCTCTGATATTCTGTGTTCTAAGGGCCCTCCCAGCTCTGACATCTTGTGTTCTAAGGATCCTCCCAGCTCTGACATCCTGTGTTCTAAGGATCCTCCCAGCTCTGACATCCTGTGTTCTAAGGGCCCTCCCAGCTCTGACACCCTGGGTTCTAAGGGCCCTCCCAGCTCTGACATCTTGTGTTATAAGGATCCTCCCAGCTCTGACATCCTGTGTTCTAAGGGCCCTCCTAGCTCTGACATCCTGTGTTCTAAGGCCCCTCCCAGCTCTGACATCCTGTGTTCTAAGGGCCCTCCCAGCTCTGACATCCTGTGTTCTAAGGGCCCTCCTAGCTCTGATATTCTGTGTTCTAAGGGCACTCTCAGCTCTGATATCCATCCCATCATCCAACTTCACTTTGATTCCTAACGTCTTATGGCTGTGCAGTCAGGAGGCAGGAGATGTGGTTGCTAGTCCTTGACATTTTATGTAATCTGAATATTCTTCAACACCTCCCCGTGCCTCAGTTTCTCCACGTGGCATACATCCCTCCTAGGGATGGTGTGAGCATGAACAGATATGGGAGTTCTTTGAAAACCCACATTTTATGAAACCCAGCTGTACTGTGGTCTGGTGGGCAGATGGCTTTCGCAGCTTTCCCTCAGGAGGCAGCTCCATTAGCTGCCAGGAGATCAGAGCATTAGCTCCCTCCCACACAGTGCCTGGGCACTCCCAAGCTCACTCACGCTGGTCGTGTAGGTGGCTTCAGGGTCATCCTCCAGGACCCGGGAGAGCCCGAAGTCGGACACCTTGCACACCAGCTGACTGTTGACGAGGATGTTGCGGGCGGCCAGGTCCCGGTGCACGTAGTTCATGCTGGCCAGGTACTTCATGCCCGATGCGATGCCCCGTAGCATGCCTACCAGCTGGATCACACAGAACTCGCCATCCTTCTCCTGGAGGTCCCAGATGTGCAGGGTTAGTGTGCGAAAAGGCAAGCAAACTGCCCTAATCCTATCCCGGCCATGGTGTGTCTGGGACATCCAGTCCTCCCCGACCCTGGCATGGACCCCAAGGACTCACCCGAAGGAATTTGTCCAGTGCGCCATTCTCCATGTATTCTGTTATGATCATCATGGGCTTATCTGTAGATGAAGAAGGACAGCTATTGTGGGGAAAATTCTCATCTAGGTAGCAAAATGGATAGAACTATTGGGCCTGGAGTCGAGAAGAGCCAAGTTCGAATCCAGCCTCAGATCCTTATTAGCTGTGTGACCCTGGGCAAGTCACTTAACCCCCACAGGCCTCAGTTTCCTCAACTATATAATAGAGATCCCCATCCCATATCTCCAGCCTAACATGCCTTGGACACTGGCAACCCCTTTCCTTCTTTCTTCTCTGTTAACTAAATTTCTCACATTTAGAATACACCTCTTTCCTGCCTCCATGCTTAACCAGTCAAATTTCTACTCATCCTTCAAGGCCCATTTCACTCATTCATTCAGGAAGCTGAAAACTATTTGCTAAGTGTTTATTGTCTATGCAGAGCCCTGTGCTATGGGTTAGGGGGACACATGTGTCTGTGCACATGTGTGTCCAACATATGCCTTCTGCTAGATTCTACGCCTATGGGGGCTCCAAGTGTGTTATATTTATCTTTGTATTTTCTTCCAGAAATGTTAGTGAATGAAAAGCAGTTTGGTGTACCAGGAAAAAAAAATCCGCTGCATTTGGAGCCAGAGTGTGAATTCCTTCCTGGTTAATAACTCCCTATACAACCTTAAACGAGCCCCTCATCTTCCTCTCTGCTCTCCATCCTTATTACCCCTGAAAGTGAGTGGATCCAGACTCCTTCCTCAGCATCCCTGCCCTGCCCCCGCCCAACAAACAATATAAGGGGGTACTTACATTTGGAGACCACTCCCTCCAGGTGGATGATGTTGTGGTGGTTAAACTGGCCCATGATGCTGGCCTCGCTCAGGAAGTCTACCCGCTGTTTCTCTGTGTAGCCTGCTTTGAGAGTCTTGATAGCCACGGGCACCTCCTTCTTCCCTGAAGCCTTCAGCGACCCCTTGAAAACCTCCCCAAATTCACCTGTCAGGAAAAAAGAGGGAGAAGAGAAGACTGAGCAACTGCAGCCTTCCCTTGGGCCCTGTCCAGGACAGAGGCTGCAGGGTGGCAGCTGGGACTCTGGGACCTAGTTATCATCCCCCACCATGTTTTAGCTCTCACTACCATTGGTCAGCTGGATGGAGAAGTGGTTAGAACAGTGGACCTGGGGTCACGAAAGAGCTGGATTCAAATCCCACTTTAGGCATTTACTAGCTATGAGACACTGCACAGCTCAGTTAACAGCTTTCTGCCTCAGTTTCCTCAACTGTAAAATGGGGGTAATAATAGCACCTACCTCCTAGGGTTGTCATGAGAGTCAAATGACATAATAATCATAAAGTGCTTAGCACAGTGCTTGGTACACAGTAAGTGCTGTATAAGTGTTAGCTATTATTAATTATATTATTATTACTTAGCATCTTTCTGCCTCAGTTTCCTCATATGTAAAATAGAGATAAAATACATCCACCTCATGGGGTTATAGCTCTTGGATGGCAGAGTGGAAAAATCAGTGGACCAAAAGTCTAAAGCCCTGGGTTCAAGTCCCATCTATGCCATTTACTTCTCTGAGCCTCAGTTTCTTTATCTATAGAATGGGACACAGGGTGGTCTAGATGATTTCCGAGGTCCTTTTCAACTCTAAATCCTATGATTATGACAAGGAACATGGTCTAGAGGAAAGAACATTGTGTCTGTGGTCAGAGGAACTAGGTTCGATCCTTAGCTCCACCACTGGGGAGCTATGTGATCTTGAGCAAGTTACAAGACCTCTCCGGACATATGTCAAATGAAAAGATTGATGTAGATGACCTCCGAGGTTCCTTCTACCTCTAGATTTATGATCCTGTGAATTTATGAAAACCCTTTCCCATCCCTATATCCTCCCAGCTCTGACATTTCATGTTCTAAGGGCCCTCCTAGCTCTGACATTCCATGTTCTAAGGGCCCTCCTAGCTCTGATATCCTGTGTTCAAAAGGTTCCCACCATTGAGGTTCTCTGATTCTAGGCTGGGAGAGAAGGGAAAATGTGGAACAGGACAGAAGAGAGGAGCATCTTTCACCTGCACCAATCACTTTCTGACGAGTGACACAGGACGGGTGGATCTCTGTGGTGAATTTCAGCACAGCCTGGTTGGGGTCCTCATAGGTGTGGGGATCCACATAAGTTTTCAGGGGCTTCAATTGTTCTGGAGAGGGGAGAAGAAAGAGTTGTGCATGACATTATGCTTGGGAGGTTGAGCAAGGCTGGGAAAGAGAGAATAGACACAAGATTTCTCTGACTTGATCCAATGGCTCTTCCACACTGAGGGTCAATCTCACTGGTTTAGAATGGGGGTGGGGGGTTGGCGGGTGGGATAGGGGGAAGGGAAGTTGGTCAAAGGACACGGAGAGCCTGAGCAGAGCTGGAACAGAGAGGGCTTTGGAAAAGAAGAGAAGAGCTAAACTGCCGAAGGGGAGGCTGTCCTTACCTGACTTGGAGAAGTATAACGTCTTCAGGAGACTGCCGGGCTCGCAGGTTCTTCCTCCTGAAATTGCAACATTGACCAAGGTTGGGACAGGACGTGGCCCAGCCTGGGGGCCTGGCTCAATGTCACACACCCCGTCCATCCCCTTCTCTTGGGAGGAGTAGGAGGAAACTGCCAAACGTGCCCATTTGGATGCTCAGCACCTTCACTCCATATGACCCCTTTCTTCCCCACTAAGTGGCCATAATTAAAACCCTGGATCATTAGTCCTAATTAGCCTTTCCAGCCCAGGTGAAAAGTCCATACACAGACACTTCAGAAATGACAATAATAAGTTTAATTAACAAGTAGGACCAGCCCCGGCATGGCCTCCCCTCACTCCTGGCCAGAGCCTCGGCTGGGACGCTCCTGTGGCCACCTTCCTCTAGACATCTCAGGCTCACTGAGTCAGGAGGGAAGGAAGCACATGCCCAAGATTGGCCAGAGGAGCAGGGGGAGAGTAGGAGGAAAGAGTCCTGTCCTGATTTCTGCCCTGAGAGTCATTAAGTGCTACCCTTCCATTTTACAGATGGGAAAAGAAAGGCACGGAGGGCTCAAGAGTCACACAGCCTTGGGGGGCAGCTAGGTGATGCAGTGGATAAAGCACCGGCCCTGGATTCAGGAGGACCTGAGTTTAAATCCAGGCCTCAGACACTTGACACTTACTAGCTATGTGACCTCTGGCAATTCACTTAACCCTCACTGCCCCACTTAAAAAAAAAAAAGAGAGGCACACAGCCTGGAGTGCATGTGAACCTAGGTCATACTGACTCTAAGCTCGGAGTTTTCTCCATTCTACCACACTGCCTCACTCCTGAACCGTGTGACCCTGGAGAAACCATTTCATATCTCTAAATCTTCATTTCTTCTTCCATCAACTGGCTATGATAAGCCTTGACCACCCCCACCGAAATGTTGGGAAGAATAGCTCTTTGTGAACCTGAAAACTAGAAAGGTGAGCCAGCGTGATTTATTCATTTATATCACTGTGTCATTACCTTCGTGTGAATGAGAAGTCCAGCTAGGCCAAGGCCAGGAGCAGGAATAAGCCACCCAATATCCCACCAATCACCGCCATATTGCTTGAACTTTCAGTGGCTATAGAACAAGGAGGGAAGGGAACAATCCAGAATGAGGAGGGAAGAAGGGGGTTTCTAGGAATCCCACTGGCCCTCCTTGCTACCCTGCATGCACTGATGGATAGATACCATAGCCCTGCCCCCACTCCAAGTTAGCCTCCTGCTGCAGCAAGCGCTTAAAGCCCTCTGTATTCTCTCACTCAGGCCCTGCTGCCCACCTCTCCTTCCCATTTCCATTCTAAGTTCCTAAAATCTACTGAGACCCCTAGGCCAGTCAGTGTTAGGTTGCCCAGTCTCAGTTTATTCAGTATGAGAGGATGTCATCATCTCTTAAGTGCTTTGAGATCCTTCTAAGATTCATAGCGTTCCTCTTTAGGGGGACCTCCTCCCACAATCACCCCTCAGGTCTCCCAACTCACAGAGGGTCTGGAATTCATGCACTCTGCTGCCTGCACCCTGGCCCTCCTGCGTCAAGGCCTGGACCTGGACCAGGTAGGTGGTGCCTGGCATCAGGTCATCCAGGGTGATAGAGAAGTCCTCGGTCCGGCGAACATTGTAGCTGTTGGTGTCTTTCTGTGGGGGGAAGAGAAGGGAGGTGGGTATTTAGCTAAGCAGCCAGAAGGCACAGGTCCCATCCCTTGGGAGCCCAGCATCTCCCAACACAAGCTGTCAGGTACAAAGCACAGAGAGATGTCTCTAGGACATCCCCCACTCCCTGCCATAGACCATCTACCCCTACAGCAGAAGCCTAGATGCTCAGTGTCCCTGCCCCCTTTGTCCTCCAGTAGAAGGTGAGGGACCTGACTCAGGAGATGGGCCCTGGTCACATTTGCTGCTAGGAGGCTGATTCCCAGAAAGGCAGTGTGGAGATGAGGAAAGTATAGTGGGTTTGGGTTCAAACCCCTGTTTGACTATTTGCAACTTGAGGGATATTCTCTCTCCGGGCATCAGACAGATTTGTTTTTTGAAAAGTTAGAGAGTTGAACGAGATAGTGGCAAAGGCTACTCCAGCTCTGACATTCTATGTTCTAAGAAGCCTTCCAGCTAGGACATTCCATGTTCTGTGCCCCCCACCTCTGACATTCTATGTTCTGAGGGGTCTCCCACTCCTAACATTCCATGTTCTAAGGGGCCCCCAGTTCTGACATTCCATGTTCTAAGGCCTCTCCGAGCTCTGACATTTCACATTTTAATAGCCTTCTAGGACCCATAATGGGAATCATCTATTTGGCACTATCCCATCCAAGGGGGCCATAGCTCATGCCATAAGGCTCAGGGGCTTTGCTCTCCCCTTCTCCCAGGGGAGCCCAGAGATGCGGTTACCTTCTTATGGTAGGTGACCTCATATTTCCAGACGCGGCTCTGCTGCCTCAGAGGTATAGTCCAGGACACGCTCAGGGAGGTCGTGCTGCGGCTGTCCAGCTTCACTTTGGGAGGCTCTGTGTGACACAGGAGTGATAGAGGCCTGAGACTTAGCCTTGAAGTGATGGGGGTGGGGGACAGGACAAGCCCAAACATTGGACTCTGATGGTGATGACTCCAAAACCAGGCTTCTCTCTCAGGCCCTCCACCCCCATGCTTCTCTCTCCCTGCCTCATATCATAGATCTAGGCCTACCTTCCATTTGGCCACCAGCCCTCCCACCCATGCTAGACTCCAACTTGCTTCAGTATAAACTGCACCCCTGGGTATGAGCTATACCCATTAGCCACCCCTGTATGGAAGCTGCACCCTGCCGGGGCTCTTACCCGTCTGGTTGATGCTGACGCTGGCTGTCCGGAAGCTTCGACTAGTCACGAGGCCTGAGACACCATTCCGGGCCTCCACAGCGAAGGTGTAGTTAATGTGGGGCTCCAGGTCACTGACAATCAGGCTGTTGCTAGACAGCCCGTGGGGGTTTTGGGAGTAGCGCACAGCGGGCTCGCAGGGCTGGCACTCCCCAGTCTCAGGCCAGCACTGCTCACACGTGACAGTGTAGGTGATATCTTCCCGACCCCCTGTGTCCTGGGGGGGCTTCCAACGAAGTTCCACTTTGGCCCCTAAGCCAATGACGGTGAGGTGGCTCGGGGCAGATGGCGGACCTGGGCACAAAGAAAGGAGAGAAGGCAAGAAGACTGAGGACTCGGGTCCCAGAGAAACAGACAGAGAGCTTTGTGCTGAGCCAAGATGTACCTTGGGTTCTGGCACTATCTCTCCCACTTTCATGTGACCCTACATGCCCAGTGCTTATATAGCTCACATTAGTGTCATGGAAAGGTCACTAGATTTGGAGTCAAGAGGCCTGGGTTAGAATCCTGACTCATTCTACTGCTACCTATGTGACCTTGGGCAAGAACGTAGAATGTCACAGCTGGGAGAACCTTCGAACACAAAATGTCAAAACCAGGAGGGCCCTTAGAACACAGAATGTCACAGCTGGGAGAACCTTAGAACACAGAATGTCAGAAACAGGAGGGTCTTTAGAACATAGAATATAAAAAATGGAAAGGCCCTTAGAACACAGAATGTCAGAGCTGGGAGGGCCTTTAGAACACAGGATGTCAGAGCTGGGAGGGCCCTTAGAACACAGGATGTCAGAGCTGGGAGGGCCCTTAGAACACAGGATGTCAGAGCTGGGAGGGCCCTTAGATGTCATTAGAATATCCTCCCCACCCCTATAGTCCAGACTCCCCTGCCCTCCCCCACCCCAAAGGTTCTAGTAACTTACGGGTACAGGGCATGGATGAAGGGTCCTCTGCAGCCCGGAAAAAGCCCTCTTCACACTCACAGATGGTGGCACCCTCGGAGGAAGGTAGAGTATGTAGGGGGCATGGGCTGCAGGAGCTCTCTGAGGCCTCAGACTTGAAGGAGCCAGGAGAACAGGCTGTGGGAGAAAGCCAAGGGCCACGTTAGATCTTAGAGACTTCTCTGGGGCTCTCAGGCCCTCCAAACCTCACAAAATAGCTGCTGGAGGGGCAGCTAGGTGGCACAGTGGATAAAGCACCAGCCCTGGATTTAGGAGGACCTGAGTTCAAATCTGACCTCAGACACATAACACTTACTAGTTGTGTGACCCTGGGCAAGTCACTTAACCCCAATTGCCTCACCAAAAAAAAAAAAAAATTACAAAACAGCTGCTGGGTCCCAGGGATTCTTCTTCCACTTTTTGTGGCCCACCTAAGGCAGTGTGGTGAAGGAGACTGAGTGCTGGACTTGGAGAAGTCCAGGAACTGAGGAAGATCTGGGTTCAAATCCTGCCTTAGACACTTACTTGCCCAGTGTGACCCTGGGCAGGTCACTTAACCTCTGTCTGCCTTAGCTTCCTCAACTGTAAAATGGGTACTGGATAAATGCTTAATGCTTCCCTCCCTATGACCACTTTGTACCAGTATGGTTAGAACCGTCTTCTTAATTTTTTTTTTTTAGTGAGACAATTGGGGTTAAGTGACTTGCTCAGGGTCACACAGCTAGTAAGTGTGTGTTAAGTGTCTGAGGCCGGATTTGAACTCAGGTCCTCCTGACTCCAGGGCCGGTGCTCTATCCACTGTGCCACCTAGCTGCCCCTAGAACCGTCTTCTAACTGGTTTCCTGAGCTCCAGCCTCTCCACCCATGATGTCCCACACAGGATGTTGGAATAACCTAAATACACCACACTCTTTGCAGGTATCTCAGGAGTCTTGAGTGACTACAAGACAAAGTCCAAACCCTTTGGCCTATTATCCAAGCCTCTTCCCAGTGTGCTCCCAGTCCATCTGCCGAGCCTCATCTCCCTCAGCTTCTGTGTAAGAACCTACTGCCTTGTTGACTGATGGCAGAATGTGAGTACTGCGAGGGGCCTTGGGTGGGCACACTCTTCCACAGAGAAGAAAGGCTGAAGTGCTCTATTCAAGGTCCCTCAGAGGACAAGTGGCAGAATCAGAACCCATCCTGTTCCAGGTCCAGTTTTTCAATCACTAACATAGTCCCCAAGAGCTGGAGCTAAGCTATTGGCTGCTCGCCAAGACCCGTCTGTCTACCAACCCTGGCCTCTCTGTGTTGGCATTGCCTCCTTTTACCTTCCCTCTCGGACCCCATGGGATCTTTCTCCCCAACCCACTTTAGAAGGAACACTAGATTTGGAGTCAAGGCCCCCAGCTCATCCCCAGGCTCTGTTCCTAAATACTTGGGTTACTTTAAACAACCCCTCTGAGACTCAGTTTCCCTCTCTGTAAATGAATTACAATAGATGATCTCTAAGGCTCCTTCTAGCTTTGAGGGTCAGCTTTGGAGTCACGGGACCGGCCTGCCAGTCTAGGGGCCGGCCACCTGTTTCCAGCTGTTTCCTGGTAGAGGAAGGAGAACCAATCACATCCCTAATTTTTTTCCTCCTGAGGAATTTGCTTCCCTGGGGTGCTAGGGGATTTCCTTTGCTAAGCAGGGCAAGGAAGTAGCTCTTCCTTCCCTCTTCATTGAAGGTCCTTTCCCGGAATTTGGAGCAGTCCGGTTTTCTGCACCTGTTTTTTTTGGTCTCCCATCTTATCCCACTTACAGCACCTCCCACCGCCCCATCCAGCCCTTTTCCAAACACAGCATCCTTTAGTCTCAAAGGCAGACAGCTGCCTAAACAAGCAGCCAGCAGAACTTCTGCCCTGGCGTGGTTGTGGGGAGGGATGGTTCCTCTGGCAAGCCCTGTCCTCTCGCTAGAACTCAGTTTCCTCATCTATAAAATGGGTGAGGGGTGTTCACACCAGATGAGGTCTTAGGTAGCTTCCAGCTCTTGGTCCTATAATCCCACAATTCCTTCTGACAAGGCCAATTTCCCCACAACTTGCTCCCTAGTACTGACCCACTGAGTTCCATGGCATAGTCTGGGAAATACACTTCCTCCCACAAACTGCATGTCTCCAGTGGGCCTCAAGCATCCACAGAAACGGACTTGTGAGCAAAGTTAAACTGTTAGCTTGTGGCAGAACTGAGAACAGAACCCAGACCCACTGACTCCTCATAAGCCTCCCCCTCCCACCCCCAGTCTCGCTCTGCCTCTCTTTCTCTTTCTATGTCTCTCTCTCTCTCTCTCTTCCTCCCTCCCTTCCCCCTTTAAATCCCACCAGTGCTCCTCATTTACAGATGAAGAAACTGAGGCCCAGAGGGTAGGTGGACGTGACCAGGACACACAGGTGGTCAGTGGCAGAAGCCAGATCTGAACCCACATCCTCCAAGCAGAGATCCCACACCCTTCCTGTCACCTCACCCGGCTTCTTTCATTGCTTCACGCAATAACCAGATATTAAACCCAGGAAGGCACTGGGGCTGGAGGGAGGAATAAACTTATGCCAGAGCCGGTCCCTGCCCTCAGGGAGGTTTACAGTATAGTCTATTTAGTCTCAACCTCTTTTGTTTCATGGATCCCTTCTCCAGACCAGGTTTTTAAATGTATAAAATAAAATCCTTAGGATTACAAAGGAAACCAATAATAGCAGATACAGTTGCCAAAATGTGAAAGAACCCACATTCACAGAGCCCAGGGTGAGGAGGGGAGATGACACCCAGTTGACCATCCTGTATAATCTGGCTTGGTTGATGCGTACAATTACAATGCACCCACTGGAAAGGTGCAAAAGGAAGACTTCTATGGGAGCTGGGTAGGTGGGAAAGGAGATTTTGGATAAGAAGGCTTGGGAAGCCAAGGTTAAGTGTTCTGAGGGGACGAATGGAACCCCATGGCTTTGACTCTCAGGCTCAAGGCTATAGGTTGTTGTTTCCTGAAAGGGAGCAACAGCATGCTTATTCTCCCATGGAATGGTATCAGGAGGGCATCCTGCCAGAGACAGGGCACAATCTGCAGCATTCCTTTCTTCCAACCTGTGTTTGATCTTCCTGCCCAAGGTCGGTCTCATGCTTGCTCACCCACTCTACTCCCCAGTCTACTCCCCAGACTGGAGGGAGACCCAGAGGGAGGGAGGTCAAAGGCCCAGAGTGTGAGGGAGCCCACAATATCCCGGGGCTAGGAAATCCACATTCAGCTATCCGAGATAACTCCCCAATCCCTCAACTCAGGAATGAGTCCAGGAAAGAGGCCGGCAGCCCCTTGTACACGTACGGCAGAGTGCAGTCCAGAGGCCCCAGCTGTTTCTCTATCCAAACTGCTTTCTTATGGACTGTGTTCATCAGGCCCTCCCATCCCCATCTCTTCAGAGGGCAGGATTATCAGTGATATGAGTTGAGAATGGCTCATCACTGCACTCTCACCCCACATCCAAGAAAGGACCCCCAAAAGGAAGGAAAGGAGGAAGAAAGAAAGGATGGAAGGAGAGAAAAGGAAAGAAGGAAGGGGAAGAGAGAGAGAAAAAGAAAGGAAGGAAGAAATAAAGAAGAAGGAAGAGTAGATAAAGCACCGGCCCGGAATTCAGGAGCATCTGAGTTCAAATCTAGCCTCGGACACTTAACACTTACTAGTCATGTGACCCTGGACAAGTCACTTAACTCTCATTGCCCTGCCAAAAAAAGAAGAAGAAGAAGAAGAAGAAGGAAGAAAGAGAAAGAAAGTATGAAAGGAAAAGAAGAAAGAAAGAAAGGAAGGAAGGAAGGAAGGAGGGGGGGAAAGAGAGGGAAGAAAGGAAGGAAGGAAAATGAAGAAAGTATGAAAGGAAAGGAAGAAAGAAGGAAAGGAAGGAGGGAGGGGGAAAGAAGGAAGGAAGAAAAAGGAAGGAAGGAAGGAAGGAAGGAAGGAAGGAAGGAAGGAAGGAAGGAAGGAAGGAAGGAAGGAAGGAAGGAAGGAAGGAGGAAGGAAGGAAAGAAGGAAAGAAAAGAAGGAAAGAGAGAAAGAGAAAGATTAACTTTGGGCTCCAGGGAAATCAAACCTCAGGCCGGCTAATGTCCTGAATTAGCCGATGAGGCCCAGGGAGGACAGACAACCACAGATCCAAGTTCAGATAAATTCCCCCTTCCCCACCACACACTCAACAACCAGGGAAATGTCCCAACTCCTGATGTCCAGGGGAGGGGAGGGCAGAGCAGGAGGCCTGCGAGAGCAGACTCCGGCCAGCTGAGCTTTTCGTGGTCTCAGTTTTCCCAGCTCCCGGCTCTCTGGTTGGCAAAGAGGAGAAGCAAATATCCCACAGCAGGCTGGATGGCTTCCTGCTGAAAATATTTGCACAGTTTGAAAAAATACCATAGTCCAGATCCCACTCCCTTCCTCTCCAGCTCGGCTCCTCTTTTCCCTAGCTCTGATCCCCCCCCCCTCTAACCCTGAGCCCTCTTTCCCCCCAGCCCCGACCCCTTCTCTTCTGCCCTGATCCGTCTCCTCTGCAGAAAAGGGGAGGGGGGTATCAAGAACAAAGAGCCCCCCAATTCCCTGGCCCCAAAGGCCCGAGGGGTGACCTGCCTGCCCGCTGGCCTACAGTGAGGAAAGAAAGAATTTGGAGAGATTTCCGCTGAGGATGTGTTACTAAAGATTGAGGAGGGAAGATAAACAGGGCGTGTGTTCACCTGACAAGAATGTGCAGGATCCGGCCCCTTGCATTGCTCTCCTGCTCCCCCCCCCACTCACCAACCCCCCCTTACAAGCGAGGAGTTGAGGCTGGATCGGGATGAGGGACAGAAGGGGTCCGGGGTAAGCTCCCAACCTTGGGACAGTGAGCACCCATCCCCAAGTCGCCATTGTTCTCCAGACTCTTGGGAGCAGGAAACGCCTTTCTTGTCTCCCTCAACTCTACTCCCTAAGGACTGAGATCTCAAAGACCCTTGAGACTCTCCTCACTGTTCATGGTGGAACAAGTCAGCCAGTGGACGGAGGCCTGCCCTCCACAAGTCCACCTTTTCCAGACAAGCCTCACATCACTACGCTCTACATCTCTGTTGTTGCTCAGTTGTTTTTCACGTATGTCTCCATGACGCCTTTTGGGGTTTTCTTGTAAAAATAACTGCAGTGATTTGCCATTTCCTTCTCCAGCTCAGAGGAAACTGAGGCAAATAGGGTAAAGTGATTTGCCCAGGGTGACACAGCTAGTAAATGTCTGAGACCAGATTTCAACTCAGGAAAGATGAGTCTTTCTGACTCCAGGTCCGGCGCGCTATCCACTGAGCCTGCACATCTCACACGTCTATACTCTCACGAAACTGGACAAACTCTCTGCCCCTGTGCAGCTTGGCATCTCACCTTCCCAATGTACTTATCATGTAATTTGTTGTCGTTTAGGTATTCAGTCCGACCCTAAGAGACCTCATGGACCAATTATCACACAATCACCCTTGTGCATTAATACTAAGAACATCTGGCTCTAGACAGCTGTCCTTAGAGCCAGGGAGAGCTGGGTTAAGGTCCTATTCTAACACATACTAGCTCTTTGACCCCGGAAAGGTGACCCCCCCACACACCTCTCTAAAACTAGAAGTCAAAGAATACACTGCTCTTGCTATTTATCCTCCATACTGGGAGCTGAGCAGCTATGAAGTCCAGCCAACGTCTGGTTATCTGTGTTGGTGTCTTATACCCCTACTAGACTGTGAGCCCCATCAGAGCAGGGGCTGCCCTATTGAAAGGAAAGAAGGAAGGAAGGAACCTACAGGCATTTTATTATTATCTCATTGGGTCCTCACAACAATCCTGAGAGGTAGGGGTTATTACCATCCCCTTCTTACAAATGAGGAAACTGAGGCAGGTGGCAGTTAAGTGACTTGACCAGGGTCACACAGCTAGTGAAGTGTCTGAGGTAAGATTTTAACTCAGGTCTTCCTGACTCCAGGTCTATTGCTCTATCCACTGTGTCTTTGGACATGGTAGGGATTTATTTTGCTTGACTATTTGTTACAAGTGGGGGAAAGTCTATATATCTTCCATAGTACTGAACACAAGGCTCCATAAATAGAAAGTGCTTGTTTATTGAATGAATGAACAGGACATTGGGTTATAATGGCAGGAGCTCTGGACTGGAAGCAGAAGGCCCAGGTTCAAATTCTGACCCTGCTTTCTACCTTTGTCAGCTTAGACAAATCATTTTCTCTCCCGGAGCCTTCATTTCCTCCTCTGTAAAATGAGAGGGTTGGACTAAATGATTTCCAAGACACTTTCCAGTTCTAGCATCTCACTGTCCTAGAAATGAAAGAGCTAAACTGAACCTTCGGGGCCTCCAAAGGGAGGGTCTGGCCCTAGACGGCCTACACGCGATGGATTCTCACTGCTTCCCCATGCTCCCTCATGCACTCGAGCAGGAGAGAATGGCTTGAGCACACCGGCAAGGATGGCAGCCCTGGGCCAGGCTGAGGAGGGAAACTAGGGCACAGCTGCACCTGGCCTTGCACCCTGGTTTTTCCAGTTTGTCAGATGCCCGCCCCCAAGGTGGCACCGCTGGGTGACTCAGGGGCAGACACCCTCCAGACTGATGCAAGGTTCGGGGACCCCTCCCATCCTGAGGCCACCTCCCAGCCCAGTGGTGGGGTTGTTAAGGTCACAGGGTCAAAGGTTAGAGTAGCAGTTTACCTCCCGATGCCCTCCCCCGAGGGAGCACTGGACCATCAGATGGGGCTGTTCTTGCCATGCCAGGTCTGGCTCCCAGCCGAGGAAGAGGGACGCCAGGGACTGAACTTTGTCCTGCCCGTGGATGGACAACAAGCTAGTGACCTTAGAGTCACTGACCTGACAAATAAGGGATGGGCTGATAACTGGAGCTGTGCAATGCTGAAGAATTTCCCCCTCTTTCCCCCCTACTCTAGGCTTGACCTAAAAAGCCTCTCACTCCATTGGAATTTTTTTGGGGGGTGTCCCCTGAAAGTTGTGCTTCCTACCACAGACCTAGAGTTTAAACTCGTGGCCACTGTGGCAGGAGGCCACGAGAAGGGGCCCTTTATACACACCCCAGGAATTCTCTCTCTCCTGCGCATTCTTTGACTAACCGAGGCGAGATAAGGGGGCTGCCCTCAGCCCCGCCTGCTTCATGGCTCCCATTTTGCTCTCCCTGGCAGGTTTTATCTCCTGTTTGCTTTCTCTCCTCTCCTTCCTTCCACTGGGCTCAGAGGATTCACTTATCTCTGGGTCATGAAGGGAGGGGTGAGATGGGCACCCAAGCCCAGACATGGCCACCCATGGCCCTGTTTGCCAATAGCACGTGCTCCTGGGACTTACAGGCTGGCCTAGCAGCACAGTCACCCCAGTGGTGGAGAAGCCCCAGCTCAGCACCCAGGAAGGGTGGGGAGGAGCCCCTGAGGCCACTTTTCAGCCAGTCACTTCTCAAGCTACTTGAAAGGCACCAGCAGAGACGACGACGACGAGGGACAAATACTGCCCCAGATTATTTCAAGGACCTTCAATTTCACAAAATAAGATTGCATCTTTGGAGATGGAAAGGACCGCAGTTGGGGGCTTGGGACCTTCTGGTGACCTTGAGAAGGTCTGGTTATGTCTAGTGAACAAATGACATCGCCAGCCTTGGGAACCTTGGGAAAATAGCTGCTAAATCCACCTCCCTGCGCAAGGGCATGAGCCAAGAACTCTTATTTTGAGGGGGAACGAGGAAGAGGAGACAATCAGGGTTAAGTGATTTGCCCAGGGTCACACAGCTAGTAAGTGCCAAGTGTTTGAGGCTGGATTTGAACTCAGGTCCTCCTGACTCCAGGGCCAGTGCTCTATCCACTGTTCTATGGCACTGGATGATCTAGGCCAAATCCCTTTACTTTACTGGGGCACTGGTTCCTCAATTGTGAAATGTGAGGTTATTAGGTGAGATGATTTCCAAGGACTTTCCCAGCCCTTTCCCAGCTTCCTCTTAGTTCTGCCATTCTGTGTTCTGAACTCCCCACCGTGGCCCCCCAGCTCTGGCATTGTGTTCAAAGGGTCCTCTCAGCTGATATTGTATGTTCTAAGCTCCCTCCCAGCTCTGTCATTCTATGTTCTAAGCTTTCTCCCAGTTCTGACATTCTGTGTTCTAGGGCCCTCCCAGCTCAGACAGTCTATAACTCTGTAAAAACAAAAATGTCTATTTCCCAGCCAAGACTGGTGAGGGCAGTCCTAGTTTGACTGAGACGTCCACTTAAGCATCCTCCTAACTCAGACATAAGAATGGGGTTCTGATGTCCCCCAAGGGGAGAGGCTGAGATGCCCCTGTGACTCTGGGACCCTTGAGGAGCATTTGAGAATATCCCAGCCCCAGCCCTGGCCCCCTCTCCCATCATGTCTGGTCCAACAGCTGCCGGGCTCTGCCCTATGAGGATGGGGCCCGCCTGCCACCTGTTTACCTGGCCCAGCCTGCTCCCACCCCCCATAGTGGCGCCATCATGGCCCCCAGCCGGCCAGGCCTTGCTGATGCCAGCACAGGAAGCAGAGACAGACAGAGCAGCCCCCAGGGGAGAAATAAAGAGACCAGGTAGGGTTTCTCTGGTATCTCCCTTCATCCCAGCTCCCCCATCCATCAAATAAAGCCACCAGATCTAAGAACTGGGGGTGGGAGTGGTTGGGGGGGATTCAAGGGGAGGGGGGGAGTAGGATGTCATTCCTGACATAGCTGGGAGTTCTCTGGGGAAGCCTGCCCGCCCACTGCCCCACAGAGCACCCGGGGAGGGGCACAGTAAGCACTGAGCTCCCCGGCCAGCCCTCCCATTTAACCCTTTCTCGACACCCTAGGCTTCTAAGAAATCCTTGGCAATCTAATTTTCAAAGACTTCATCCCTAAGTAGGAGAAGCTTCTTCTACCAGTGTGGATGCCTGCTTTGTCAATGAAACGCCTAAATGAAGTCAGGTTCTCCCACTTGCCTGGGATTTAGAGCTAGAAAGGGCATTAGAGGGGCAGCTAATCAGTCAAGACACTTTACAAATAAGTAAACTGAGGCACAAAGAAGGGAGGTGTCTTGCCCAAAGACACAGAGATAAGAGCCAAGGCTCTCTCCACTATACCACACAGAGCTCTTTGTCCTCAATCAATCCTGGGATCATAGATTTAGATATGGAAAGGACCTTAGAGACCACCGCGTCTAATCTCCCCCATTATACAGTTGAGGAAACTGAGGCCCAATTAGCCCAAGGCTTGGCAATAAGCACCTTCCTCACCTAAGGGAGGTCCCATGGTAAGGGAAGGGATCAGTGATGGGGAAGGGGTGGTAAGGAGGGGGAAGGGAATTGGCAGCAAAGTAGAACTATAGCCCAACAGGAAAGGAAAGAGGGCTGGCCCCCATTCACAGCTTCCTCTGCTACTTCCTCAAGGAGGGAGGGAGTTTTCCCTGGCCACAGCCAGCCAGCCCATCAGCTGAAATGTTCCCAGCCTCATTTGCCTCCACCCCAACCTACCCCTCCGGCCCCCTTCCCTCAGCCAGACTTTTACCCCTCCTCCGCTGATACATCCTGTCCCCTCAAGTCTTCCAGTCTCTCCCTTTTACCCATTCCTGGCTTTCCAGGGTCTAGTCTCCATAGGCCTGGCCAGAAGAGCCACTTGGCCCTTCTGGAAGGGAGGGAGCATGTAGGGGGAGACACAGGGCAGTCAAAAGAACACTGGGGTGAGAGCCAGGAAACACCTGGGTTCCAGTCTTGGCTCTGCCCCCTCATTACCTGTGTGGCTTTGAGCAAATCACTTCCCCTGTGGCCCTAAATCTCCTTCTATCAAATGAAGTGATAGAATATATGAACTCCAAGGCCACTTGTGGCAAGAAGAGATGAACAGCCAGCCCAGAGGAGGGCAGGAGGCATGACCTGGGGAGGGACGGCCCTCCAAGACAACTGCTGGGGTATAAGAGGATGATGGGAAACCAGTAGCCAGCATCTGCAGTGGGCCCAAGGCTCTTTTTTTTTCTTTTTTTCTTTTCTTTTTGCAGGCAATGAAGGTTAAGTGACTGCCCAGGGGTCACACAGCTAGTAAGTGTCAAGTGTCTGAGACAGATTTGAACTCAGGTCCTCTGAATCCAGGTCCAGTGCTTTATCCACTGCACCACCTAGCTGCCTGGCCCAAGGTTCTTTGAAATCAAAGTCCTTCCCAATCTCCCCTATCAGCTTCCCATTCACACACACACACACACACACACCACACACACACAGCACAAACCACACACACGCACGCACACGCACACGCACACGCACGCACACACAGAGAAACAAAGTGCAAAAGCACAGTCTCTATTTGGAAACCCTGCCAGCATCCTTTACCTTCTAGGTACCTTTCCGAAGAGGATGAAGGGAGGGAGGGATGGAGAGGGAGAGAGAAAGAGAGAGAGAGAGAGAGAGAGAGAGAGAGAGAGAGAGAGAGAGAGAGAGAGAGGAGCCTTCTCTGTTTGAGCCCTGTGACCCCCTACCAGGCCTTTCTGAGGATCCCAGTGCTTATCTCAGTGCCTGAATCACCAGCCTGTGGAAAGTTTTCCCCCCTACCCCCAACCCTCACATTCTTCTCTGAGGATGTCATGTGGGGAGCGGCCAGCTTGCCTGGCTCAAACTCCCCATCACCCCCTTCCCTCCCTCCCATCCTTGGTAGCCATTGTCTCAGGCTAGAGAGTGTCCATGGACTAGCCTCCTGGGTAGGGGGTTGTTGTTTTGGGGGGTTTCTTGAGGGGGAAGGAACCCTCCTCAGATTAGACAGAGCAGCTTCTAAAGACGTACCAGCCAGCTAAGAGAAACACAGAGGGGTGTCTGAGGCAGGACCAAAGCCATGAATGGGGCTGGGGTAGAGACCACCAAAAGTCTTAGAGCTGGGAGGGCCCTGAGAACCCAGAATGTCAGAACTGGGAGGGCCCTAGAACACAGGATATCAGAGCTGGGAGGACCCTTAGGACACAGAATGTCAGAATTGGTGAGGGACCCTAAATCACAGAACATCAGAACTTGGAATACTAGAACAGGGAGAGACCTCTAGAGATCACAGCATCAGAGAATTTAGAAGTGGTGGTGCCCTGGACCGGTGGAGTGAGTGAAGGAGGCTGCAGCCCCTTTGGCTCCAGCTCCCCGTTACTGCCCCTTCCCCGAGCGGGATGAGCTCCTGGAAAGGCCGGAGCCGCAACAAAAAGCTCCCTCTGCACCCCCTCCACCACCACCACCACCTCTACCAGAACCAGCACCACCAGAACCAGAAGAGGAAATTCTGGGATCTGATGATGAAGAGCAAGAAGACCCTGCGGATTATTGCAGTGAAAACTGGAGACCTTTTCAATGGCCGCTACCATGTTATTAGACAGCTAGGATGGGGACACTTCTCTGCAGTCTGGCTATGCTAGGATATGCAGGGAAAAAGATTTGTGGCAATGAAGGTTGTAAAAAGTGCCCAGCATTATACAGAGACAGCCTTGGATGAAATAAAATTGTTCAAATGTGTTCGTGAAAGTGACCCAAGTGACCCAAACAAAGACATGGTTGTACAGTTAATTGATGATTTCAAAATTTCGGGCAAGAATGGAATACATGTTTGTACGGTCTTTGAAGTACTTGGTCATCGCCTCCTAAAGTGCATAATCAAATCAAACTACCACGGTCTTCCCATCCGTTGTGTAAAAAGTGGAATTCAACAGGTTCTGCAGGGTTTAGATTATCTACACAGCAAGTGCAAGATCATCCATACTGATATCAAGCCAGAAAGCATTTTGATGTGTGTAGATGACACATGTGTCCATAGGATGGTGGCAGAGGCCACAGAGTGGCAGAAAGCAGGTGTTCTTCCTCCTTCTGGCTCAGCAGTGAGTACTGCTCCACAAGAAAAGCCCATAGGAAAAATATCTAAAAAACAAAAAGAAAAAACTGGAAAAAAAAAAAAACAGAAAAGGCAGGCAGAGCTGTTGGAAAAATGCCTTCAGGAAATAGAAGAACTAGAGTGAGAAGAAAAAAATAGAAGAAAACATCACTTCAACTATACCCACAAATGATCAGGAAGATGAATACCACCCAGAGGTCAAACTAAAAACAGCAGGATTAGAGGAGGCAGCTGATGAAGAACCTGCAAAGGATGATGGTGAAACTGAAGATCAAGAGGAGAAAGAAGACACTGAAAAAGAAAACACAGAAAAAAGATGATGATGTTGAAAGGGAACTTGCCAACACAGACCTTACAGGGATAGAATCCCCCAAAACAAATGGCCATATTGAAAATGGTCTGTTCCTCTTGGAACAACAAATAGAAGATGAAGAAGATGAGGAGGAAGAATGCCCAAATCCAGAGGAATATAATCTTGATGAGCCAAATGCAGAAAGCAATCATACATATAGTAGCTCCTATGAACAATTTAATGGTGATTTGCCAAATGGACGACATAAAATTCCTGAGTCACAGTTTTCAGAGTTTACAGCTTCAATGTTCTCTGGGGTTTTAGAGTCTGTGGCCTGTGGCTCTACAGTTTCAGATGGATCAATTCTAAGAGAGCAAGAAGAAAACAGTCCATCTCATGATAGGAGCAGAACAGTTTCGGCATCCAGTACTGGGGAGTTGCCAAAAACAAAAACCCAGGCTGCTGACTTGTTGGTGAATCCCCTGGATCCAAGGAATGCAGATAAAATTCGAGTTAAAATTGCTGATCTGGGAAATGCTTGCTGGGTACACAAGCACTTCACAGAAGATATTCAGACTCATCAGTATAGATCCATAGATCTATACTGGCTATAGTACACCTGCTGATATTTGGAGTACAGCATGTATGGCATTTGAACTTGCAACTGGAGATGATTTGTTTGAACCACATTCGGGTAAAGACTATTCCAGTGAAGAAGGAGAACTACGGCATATTATGAAGCTGAAGCCCTAGAGCCTCTTTGATGTGTTTGTGGAGAAATATGGTTGGCCTCATGAAGATGCTGCACGATTTACAGATTTCCTGATCCCGATGTTAGAAATGGTTCCAGATAGGGGTAGCTAGGTGGCGCAGTGGATAGAACACTGGCCCTGGAGTCAGGAATACCTGAGTTCAAATCTGGCCTCAGACACTTGACACTTACTAGCTGTGTGACCCTGGGCAAGTCACTTAACCCCCATGGCCCCGCAAAAAAAAAAAAAAAAAAGGAAATTATCAAGTTGGAATCAAGAAAGCTATGGCAAGGAAATAGAATTTTATCTGCTGGCAAAGGGATATCATTCTTGTATTATAGTCTATGTAAATGTAACCTGTAAATGTTTCTTTCCATTAGATTTGGGATGAGACTCCAATTTCAGACTAAAGCTACCAAGTTTTGAGTGATTTGTAGCCTCTAAGTTGCATGTAGCAGACATCAGCTGCTTTGAAGTTATACAGACTTCTAACTCCATAGCAATTCTTTTTACATTGGATTTTAAACAAAGCAGCTCTCATTTACAAGATTTCTTTTCCCATTTGGCACTTTAACAGAAAGCAAGACTTGTTTCTCATTCTAAAACATGGATTACACACTTCCACTCCCATTGGATATTTTGCATCATTTCTTTGAAAAGTGCTTTTAAGGAAAAATAGAAATTTCCCTTATAATGGGACAACATGCTACAATGTGGTATTTATTTCTGCCTACAAGCACTTAAGTTGAACTATATGCAGGTTAAATTGAGGAAAGGAAACATTTCTACATGTGCAATGAAAATCATGTTTGAGAAAGAGTATTCTGTGTCTAAAAAGCAAGGGGTATAGTTAGAATTTGCAGTGCAATGGACAGAGAAAAACCCTGAAGTCTCAGAGGTCAGAGATCACGTTCATTGTTCATGTAGCTTTACGTGTTTCTAACAACAAATTGCACTAGGGTTTTTTGTTTTGTTTTGGTTTTGGTCTTTCCATGAACTCAAGTACAAAGAATACGATTTCCCCTTTGCAAGCTGCAGTTTGCTTTATGTGTGTAGAATCCAGGACACAACCATAGTGGGCAATACAGATTTTAGAATGTTAATATACAGAGGTATTTTGCCTCTTTTAGAAGTCAGTGCGATGAATGTAATTTGTTTCCAGTTTTACACATTAATTATGGTGCCACTTTTTCTTGACTTTGTCCATAGATTGTGAAAAGATACCCAAGTGTTGTAACGATAAGCTATTGTTTGAGGTGCTTGTAGTTGTCTAATTAATTAAAGTTTTTTTTTCAGACATTGTGCTGGTCATTGGACTATGTTTGACGTTAGCTATATACTAATGTTTTTTAGTTATTTACTGTTACATGATTTTAGCATTATATAACAAAACTCAATGAACTGAATGTTAAGATGTTGGAACTCTAGTTGCTTAAATGAGGCAGTATGGTTAAAAGAACCAGAAATCAATTATTTTTATGGGTAGACTAGGAATGTGGAAATGGAGTTGCATTCTAAAGGGGATAGGGTACTTGAAGCCAAAAGTGAGTAGTCTTCCAAATGCTAGGGTTTAAAAAGTGATGCTTCTTGTCCATCATCTCTTCGAACTTTCTTTGAATAAAAGAGGGAAGGGCTTAAATTGCATCAAGAGGGATAGATAAGATGTAAGAATTTTGAAAAGCTAAGATTTTGAAATATTTGACATAAAACTGATTTAGGTTCCAGATGCTGGGCAGTAGATGATACTCTGAGACCACTGCCAGACTTAAAACAAAAACATAAAGGAAAGTAACTACATGAGTTGTTTAGGCTTTCAGAATTAGAAGGACTAGAAATTATTTAGTCTTAATGGACTAATTTTATAAAGATTTTCTTGCTCAGACTACACCCCAACTATCTTGACTTGTCTAGGTTTCTTACGTTAGGAAATATCCTAGAATAGAATTCGTTGTAGAACAGTACAGCAAACTCTTGATCACTGGCATGTACGTTGGAAAGTATGTTTGATTTGGGAGTCAGCCCCTGGATTTAAATAATGGCTCTGATAAAGGATATTTCTATGTGACCCTGGCTAAGTCACAACTTCTCGTGGCCTCTCTTCATTTCTGAAATGGAGTGTTGAACTAGATGACTTCTAATGATTTCTTCTAGCTCTAGACCACAGATGGGACTAACTCACTGACCCTGATTTGATCTCCCATTCCCTTTTCTTCTCTCCATATGAAGCCTAATAATAACATAGCACATAAAGAAACTGAGCACTTGCGGAGATTTGAAGCATTGAAAACAATTTGTAACCTTTTACAAGAAATGTTTTATAACTCTGAATTTTTTTTTGCCAGTTGGACTTGCCTAAACATATGTAAGACATATATGGTCAGTATTAACAGGATCATAGAAAGTGGAAGAGATCTTAGAAGCCATCTAGTCTAACTCCCTCATTTTACAGTTGAGCAAACTAAATTTGAGAGAAGTTGCCCAACATCACAATGGTAAAATGGGAGAACTGAGATTTTAATCTGGACCTGCTTCCAGAACCAGCATTCTCTCCCTATACTATGTTGCCTCTTGGGTCTTTATTATTATTTTTTTCAATTGTTGATATGGGGCAAGAGTGGGGATTTTAGTTTTGTTCTGTATAATTCAGTACATTAAACTAACAACATTCATGGTGCTCTTTTCTGAAATAGTAATATACTAGAAGATTTTGTACATTAGAAAAATCGACTAGGCCCCAATTTAGTTTATTGACTGTAGTTCTAAGGTTATTTTTTTCTTTGAAAAAATATGTATAATTTTTCTAGTACCTAATTTCTGCCTATCGTTAAAGATATAATTTTGGGGTGGAGAGTATTGTGGTGGAACTGAATTTGCTTGAATAAAAGATAACAGAATCAAGAAGAAGAAGAAGAAGAAGAAGAAGAAGAAGTGGTGGGGCCTTGAGAGCACTGAGCCTGGAGACAGGATAGAGCTGAGTTCAAATCCTGTCCAGGGCAATCACTTAGCCTCTGTTTACCTAAAACCACTGAAGAAGGAAATAGCAAACCACTCTAGTATCTTTGCCAAGAAAGCCCCTAAGGAGTATTGGCAGGCTGTGGTCCACAGGGTCACAGAGTCAGACCCGACTGAAGGAACAACAAAATGGTCCTTTGGGCTTATCCGATCCCCTCATTTTACCAGTGAGGAAAGAGAGACCATGGGACATGCCTGCAGTCACATAGTTGGCATTTATTAAATGCCTGCTATTTATTTGCCAAGTAAGGAGGATGTAGGGAGTGCTGGGGGCTCTGCCAGCCTATCCCTGGCCACTCATCAGTCCTCTGACATTTTGCATGGAGAGGCCCAGGGGAGTAATGGCAAACCCCCTGAAACAGGAAGTCAAGAGGACATTTGGTCTTGGCTCCATTACTTACTGGCCACCTGGGCAAATCACTTCCCCCGGTAGCCCTCCATTTTCTTATCTGCAAAATGGGAAGAATCATCTCTGCCCCACTTTCACAATAGGTATGGAGACTCCAGGACATAAGGCATTTTTAAATAGTAAAAGGAAAGGGCTGTTATCATTATCCAGAGTGTTTGGGAACGGGGACGGAGGAGGGGGAAAGGGGTGGGCACTCACCCTGGCAGGATTCTTCCACTTTCTCGTAGCCCGCCTCGCACATGCACTGCCCGATGGGCACCAGCCACTCGCCATCGACGTTACAGTGCATCGTGGGCTCCTCGCCGCCCGGCACCACCAAGGCGTGCTCCACACAGGTGCCGGCAACCTTGGCAAGGTTGGCCGAGTCAGACCCGGCGATGGTCTCGGGGAATCGGGCCAGGCTCTGCAGCATGTCGGGGCATTTCTTATAGTAGATGCGCACAGAGAGCAGGGCCACGCAGGCCCCGATGTCCTGGAAGGCCAGGTAGAAGCCGTTCTGCGTCAGGGGTCCCACTGAGCGCTCCTCCACGTTGAGCTTCACGGTACGTGACTCGAAGTCACTGTTGACTGTGATCTCGTCAGGGGCAATGGTGTCTATCTTCTTGAACTGGCGCTTCTGGAAGTTGGTACCATAATCCACATCCGACTCAGCATAGTATAGGTTGAAGGTTTCCTTGCAGGAGCTAGCCCCCTGAGGGAAGCTGTTACAGTCCCGCACAGTAAACTTGAGCTCAATGAACACCTTCTCCGCTTCACTGCGGTAGATCCAGTTGGTGCGCAGCCAGTTGTCCTGGTCACTGGACATTACGTTGCACACGGAATACATGTAGATGGGCTTGTTATCCATCATATTCTGTGTCATGTACCACTGTAAGGCAGTCAGAAAAGAGATGATGTCAGGGCTGGGAGGGCCCTTAGAACACAGGATGTCAGAGCTGGGAAAGCCCTTAGAACATGAAAAGTCAGAGCTGCCATTTTTATCCCCATTTTACATATAAGGAAACTGAGAGCAAACAATTTGCTTATGATCACATGGTTAATAAGTAGCAGAAGCTACTAGGTCTATCTGACTCCAGGGCCAGCACTCTAACCATTAGACCACAATATCTCTTGAAGCAAAAAAAAGCCACATGAACAGTGGAAAGAGATCCAGCCTAGTACATGTCAAGTGGCTGAGACTGGATTTGAACTCAGGTCCTCCTGAATTGAGGGCCGGTGCTTTATACACTGTGCCACCCAGCTGCCCCCCTCTCTACTCTTTCAAAGAGGGTTTAGATAAGGTGGCTTCTATGGTGACCTCCAGTTCCAATCCTGTGATCCTCCAATCCCGGATGCCCACGATGGATGGAGGTCTGGGGCAGAAGATGCTAGGGCTGATGGAATTGGGAGGGCAGACAGGGACACGGAATGAATAATATGCAAATGGGAACAGAGTAAGGGAGGAGAAGCATTCGTAGTCCCAGGTAGCTCCGCCCTTTTACTCCTCTGACAGCTCCAGCCCCACCTTCCCCCGGGCTGGGCAACCTCGCTGTTGTACAAAGAGATTTTCATTCTAACACCTGCTCTGATATTGACCACAGTGGCTTGGGGGGGGGGGGGGCGTCTCACGGCTAACCTCCTCTGGGACTCGGTTTCCCCATTTGTAAAATGACAGAGTTGAATCAGATGAGGTCAGAGACCCTTTCTAGCTCTATCATTAATATCATAACAGGGAGGGATCATGAACCTCAGAACTCAGAATTCCTCTGGGGGATCCTTTGGTCCAACCTCAGTGTTTTAGAAGGGAAGTTGCTGCAGACCAGAAAGAAGAAAGGACTTGGCCCCTCTAACTCACTCATACGGTGAATTCGTGATCAGCATGAGATTAGAATCCAGGTATCCTAACTCCCAAACCACGAATGAACAAATTTCAGGGGTGGAGGGAAAAAACAGATGGGAATGTGGCTAAAGCACCGGCCCTGGATTCAGGAGGACCTGAGTTCAAATCCGACCTCAGACACTTGACACTAGCTGTGTGACCCTGGGCAAGTCATTTAACCCTCACTGCCCTGCAAAATAAACAAACAAACAAAAACAGATGGGAATAAGCATTTATATAATAGGTAAATCCTTTACAAATGTCATCAAATCATCTCATTTAATCTGCATAGCAACCTTGGGAAGGAGGGAGTGTTATTATCTCCACTTTACAGTTGAGGAAACTGAGGCAGGAAGAGGTTAAATGACTTGCTCAGGATCACATAGCTATTAATAACTGTCTGAAACAGGATTTGAACTAAGGCCTCCCTGGGTCCAGGCCCGGTGCTCTGTCTACTTCACTACCTTGTTTCCTCCTTTAAAGTCAGAAGGGACATCCAGTCTAGCCTGGCAGGGGAGGGTGGGGGAGGGGTTGAGAAATCAGCCATGATCTGAAGAGATGGACAACCAAGCCAAGCCTTCTGGTGCCCAAAGGAATAGGGAAAGTAGTGTGGAATGGGGGACAAAGAGAAGGGGCGCCAAACAGGAAGGAGCTAGGCTCCCCCTGCCTAGCAGGGAGATTAGGGGTCGGTGGTGTGGCTGCCCCACTTCCTGGGAGCCCTTTAACTCCTCTCTTCCCCAGGAAAGTCTTCCCAAGAGGCTGGTAGGAAGCGGGTCAGAGACCTCACAATTAAGCACCAGGCTCCAGCATATCCTGAAAAGATCTCCGCCTCCAAAGGAAACTCCAGAGGAAATCATGGATTTAGAGCTAGGAGAGACTTTGGAGGCCGTGTGGTCCAACAATCCTCATCTTACATATGGGGAAACTGAGGCCCAGAGGTGGGACATGAGTAGCTCGAGGTCACAGGTTGGAAGGTATAGGGGTAGGATTTGAAAACACACCCTCTGTCTCCAAATCCAGAGCTCTCCCCGTGACAACCAGCTCCGAGATGTCTCTTAAGCTTCCCTTTCCCTTTGTGTGCTAGGCCTAAGGGTATCACCCAACCCTCACCCCTTGACCCCCACCCTTCAGGCCTGGAAACTTACACCTTTGTTGTAGGGTTGTGTCAGCCAACCTAGTTCTCCTTTAGCCGCAGCAAAATCCAATAGTACCACTGAAAGAGAAAGTAGAGAAGTCAACAGACTGAGCTCTGAGGACCCCCATGGAGCCCCGTTGTGCCTGTGAGCTTCCCAGCATCTCCCCGTAGCTCCAGCACTCTCATAAGCATCCCTAGAAGGCAGCCATGGGACCATAGATTTAGATCTTGAAGGGCTCATCTATCAGACTTTTACTGCATCATGTATCCCGTTGGCAGTGTGGGGAAGCCCCTGTGGCCAGCTTTTCAAATGCATACAGTCAAATACCCAGGATTACAAAGGAAACCAATAAAACAAAAATGGGATTTTCCCCCTAAAACAAATTCATAACCCCCCTGCAATCTATCCACAGATCTCAGGTTAAGAACTCCTGATCTGGGGCAACTAGGTGGCACAGCGGATAAAGCACTGGCCTTGGATTCAGGAGGACCTGAGTTCAAATCCAGCCTCAGACACTTGACACTTACTAGCTGTGTGACCTTGGCCAAATCACTTAACCCTCATTGCCCCACAAAAAATACAAAAATTAAAATCTAAAAAAATTAAAAAAAGAACTCCTGATCTAGAAAAACCAAAGGATCTCTGATCATAGATTCTGAGCTGGAAGGGACCTCAGAGGCTATCTAGAACAAGCCTCCCATTTCACAGATGGGGAAACCGAGGCGAAGAGCGCTGAAGTGCTTAGCCCAAGGTCACACAGGCAATAAGTCAGTTTAAAACCCAGGTTCTGGGGGCAGCTAGGTGGCACAGTGGATAAAGCACTGGCCCTGGATTCAGGAGTATCTGGGTTCAAATCTGGCCTCAGACACTTGACACTTACTAGCTGTGTGACCCTGGGCAAGTCACTTAACCCCCATTGCCCCGCAAAAAAACAAAAGCAAAAACCCAGGTTCTTTTGATCTGGCATTCAGTGCTCTCTTCCCTACCCCACAGTGTTGAGATGTGGGTGGGGTAGGAACAGAGCTTCTTGGAGAAGGAAAGAGATGGGGCTTTGGGACCACAAAGCCCTCCCCTTCCCCCAACAGCCCTGGGTTTCTAAGCCAACCTGAAGCCAAATCCAGGCCCAGCAGGAGGGCGGCAGCTGGATGGAGTGGGGGGATGGGGGGGATGGGGCATGTTAAGTGATACCACAGACCTCCCCAGCAGGAGTCCCCCCAACTGGGCCCCTCAACCTATTCACAAACACATGGACAGAAGAACTAGATGGATGTTCAAGGTTCGGGTCGGTTGTCCAATGCACCCACCTCAACACCCATACACACCCAGGGACCGGGACGAGTTCTCCCAGCCTGGAATACGTGAGTGTGCTGTCCACCCCCTGAGTGCATGAACCCCTAGGGGTGGGGGCAGACAGCCTGGGGCACCCAGGAGGAGAAAGCCCTTAACAGGTGGGAACAATTCCAAGGCTCAATGGGGCTGTGGCTGGGGTGGGGGAAGAGAAGGAGAGAGTTTTGGAAACTGATCCTCTCACCACAAAGCAGCCACAAAGCCCACAGAGCAGGAGAGATGAAGTCAAAAGCACGGATGCTCCCCCCCATTACTTCCTCCCCACCTCCAGGGAAGAGATATAAGCCCCATCCCCCCAAACAGACACAGCTGGCTGAGGCCCCTTCACCGATGCTGGGTAGGCAGATCAGCTCACATTTTAGACAGCCCCTGTCATGGTGACAACCCCCTCCCAGCTCCTGCCTCCCCCTGACCACCAAGACCTGGGTGACTGGAAGGGTCCAGGGCTCAGAGAGCAAGCACGGAGAGAGGGAAGCTCCTGCTCACAAATCTTCAGGGGCTCCCGACTCCTCTGCCTGGCATTCAAGGCCTTCTGCAGTCCATCACCAAGCCCTCTTCCAGCTTCATCTCCCAATCCTTGCCCTTCAATCACTTTAGGCTCAAGAGAATTGGGCTTCTCCCCCTGTCTCCTCCACAAAACACCCTGCATCTCCCTGCCTCAATTTCTGTGCCCGCTCTCTATCTCCCACTTGGACGGCCCTCCCTCTACTTCTTATTTGTTGCATTCCCCACGAATTCCTGAAAGCCCAACTCAAAGCTGCCACTTCCTCCAGGAAGCCTCTCCTGATCCTTGGTTGGCAAGGCCCTTCCTCTGAAGAAGTCACCTAGCTCCCTCAGCGTTACTTCCCTCTCATTCTACTGGGCTGTGTGCACCATGCAGCCCAGGAGACCAAGGGATCTCAACTCATTTAAATTGTTGTTGTTGTTGTTTTTTCCGGGCAGCTGGGTGGCTCAGTGGATATAGAGTGCTGGGCCTGGAGTCAGGGAGACTGGAACTCAAAACCAGCCTCTGGTAAGTCACTTAACCCATTTGCCTTAATCCACTGGAGAAGGAAAGGGCAAACCACTCCAGTATCTTTGGAAGGGAAGGAGGGAAGGAGGGAAGAAGGAAGGAGGAAGAAAAGGGAGGAAGCAAAGAAGGAAGGAAGGAGGGAGGGAGGGAAGGAAGGAAGGAAGGAAGGAAAGAAGGAAGGAAGGAAGGAAGGAAGGAAGGAAGGAAGGAAGGAAGGAAGGAAGGAAGGAAGGAAGGAAGGAAGGAAGGAAGGAAGGAAGGAAGGAAAGAAAGAAGGAAGGAAGGAAGGAAGGAAGGAAGGAAGGAAGGAAGGAAGGAAGGAGGGAAGGAAGGAAGGAAGGAGGGAAGGAAGGAAAGAAGGAAGGAAGGAAGGAAGGAAGGAAGGAAGGAAGGAAGGAAGGAAGGAAGGAAGGAAGGAAGGAAGGAAGGAAGGAGGGAAGGATGGAAGGAAGGAAGGAGGGAGGGAGGGAAGGAAGGAAGGAAGGAAGGAAGGAAGGAAGGAAGTAAGGAAGGAAGGAAGGAAGGAAGGAGGAAGGAAGGAAGGAAGGAAGGAAGGAAGGAAGGAAGGAAGGAAGGAAGGAAGGAGGAAGTCAACAAGCATTTAATAAGTGCCTGTTACTCTGTGTCAGGCACTGTAATAAGAGAAAAACACTTATGGGGGAAAAGAGGGAGGGACTAAGGACTAAGTGCAAGTCACCAGTAAAAGAAATTTCTCCACCAGGAGTACCCAATACTAATAAAATACTAATTTTAAAAAGCCCATCTTTTAAAAAATATTCTCCCAGTGGTGAATCTAGCACTAGGTAAGTATACAGTGTAGTAGTAGGTGTTTAATGCATGCTTATTCAATAGAATTAGACAGGAATTATCTTTGGGTGACCCAGGCTGCCCAGAGAAGTGACTAAGCCCTGGGGCTATGATACAAAGATGGGTGGGGGTAGGGTGGGGTGTGGGGAGGACCAGAGGAAGGGAGAATCTAAAGGCTATGGTCAGGGGGAAGGGGGGGTGTTGGGGGGAAAGAGAGGCTAGGCTCTGCTCCGGAAGGAAGCAACAGCCAAGAGGGGAGCAGTGGCCTCAAGGGTCATCTTGGAGGCCCAGGACTAGCCATGCCTGACCGTCTCTACCCATCCTGCCCCACAGCTTTCCTGGCTCTCTGCTCGACCCAGATGCCACACCCACCCTCCCAGTATCCAGGTCACCCCCCACATACAGACACCTATTGCCTACTCAGTAAAGCCCCCAAAAAAGCACAGCCGCAGGGGCCCAGCAGATGACAAGGAGTTTGGGTGGGAGGGAGAGCAGTGATTACCTCTCCAAAGGGAGCAAAGCTTTGGGATTAAATGGGGAGATTTCAAGGTAGGCCCAGAAAAAGCCCAAGTGGGCCCCATTCAGTAAGCCGGGGGAGGGCCAAGATCAAGGGTTTCCCTCAGGGCTTAGGGGGCAGAGAAGGCCCAGAGTGCAGAGAGGCCTAGGACCCTCCATCCCATAGGCCGTAGGGGGCCCAGGCCAGGGAAATGAAGATCATGATAACTGAGGGTTTAGGTTTACAAAGTGTCCTCGGGCCCTGATCTCATTTAATCCTGAACAGTCCTGTGAGATCCAGGTGCCTTTATTCCCCCTGTGGAACAGATGAAGAAACAAAGGCAGAGAGAGGTAGGATCTAAAATCGGGAAGGACCCCAGAAAGCCTAGAACCCAATTCCTTCATTTGAAAGATAAGGGAAATGGTAAAGATGATGAAATGGTCAGCTAACTGCCCAAGGTCATCCAGCTCGCACATTGGAGGCTGAGCATTTGGAGCCAAGAGCTGGGATTCCAAAACACTGAACTCTTTCCACTACTGCACAACACCCTCAGCATGGATGGGCAAGAGGGAGAATCAATGAATCAATCAATAAGCATTTAATAATAACTAGCACTTACATCTCACTTGTATTTTACCTGTGTTATCTCACCGGAACCTCACAAACAATCCTGAGAAGTGGGTGCTCTTTTTACAGAAGAGGAAATTGAGGCTGAGAGAGTTTGAGGGATCTGCCCAGGGTCACAGGCACTAGAAAGTTCCCAACGTAGGATTTGAACCCAGGTCTTCCTGACTCCAGGGCTCTGTCTACTGAGCCACCTAGCACCTCTCACGAGCCACACGTGGCTAAGTGATAGTGGTACAGAGAAAAAGTGAGAAGGGCCTCTCAAGGATGGACTGTTATTAGTAAACACCGACTCTGTTATTAGTAAACAGCCATCTGGCTCGGGTGAGTCAGGCTCTCTCCATGTCCCTCAGTTTCCTCTTTTGCAAAATGATAGATATCAAATGATGGATTCCTAACGGCTCTCAATCCTATGATTATATCATGTGAGCTGGGGTTATCAGTCCCGGAGTCCTGAGGAGGGGAAGGGGCAGGGGGAGGGTATCCTGGCTCTTCTTGGCACAGTAGCCAGTCAGAGGAAGGATACAGACTGCTTAGATCTGAAAGAGGAAATCCGACGTGGCTCAGGCCCCAGGTCAGAGGCTGCAGTGTCCTGCCTGCCAGCAGAGGGAGAGAGATAGGGGAGGTGGGGAAGCGCGGGGGGGGGGGGGGGGGGGGGGGGGGAGGGAAGGGGGGGGAAGGGAGGGGAGGGAAGGGAGGTCCCTCCGGGAGAGGGAGAGCTGATTTGTTCGGACATGCTCAGGCCTGGAAAATCACAGACCCCCACCGCCCCCTCCCCCCTCGGAAATGGAATGTTCTGGCCCAAGAGGAAGGAATTCAGCATTGCTACCCCCCCTCCCCTAGAGAGAGATGAGATTGGAAAATAAGGGATCTCCCTCTGAAACCCCCCCCACCCCCATCTTCTGGCTGGAAGTTAGAACCGGACTGGTGTTTCCGATCCCTCCTCATCCCGTGGAGTGGGTAGGGGAGGAGACTTTCAAAGGCTGGTAAGTGTTGCCAGGGACCCAGGGGACAAGGTTAACGAGTTGGTGTAGGGAAAAGGACGTTGGCTTTGGAAGTCAGATAGGTTCAAATGCTCATCCTGCTGTTTTGCTACATGAGTGACCTTGGGCAAGTCATTTCTCTGGACCTTAGTTTTCTATATTTAAAATGGGGGGGGGGGACTCGGGCTGGATAACGTCTAAGGTCCTTTCCAGCACTAAATCTTATGATGTTTGAAGAAGGTGGAGCAAAGTCCTGGGGTTAACCACCTCCCCTCAAAGGGAACCCTCCAGCCTCTAGAACCAGCTTCTCTCTTAAGTAACCCCACCTTCCCCAATCCCATGCCAGATGCCTGAGCTCTCAGGGCCCCAATTTAAGTGGTATCAAACAACCTGGATGGGGGGGGGGGGCTTCCGTTTGCTGGAAATTCCCTGGAAAAGCCTTAAAAGTCCCTGCTCAGCCTATCAGAGCTTAGAGGCAGGCTTGGCAACCTGTGTTTCACTGGCTCATCACTAGATGCCGGTTCCAAGGAAAGGGGTCCCTTTGAGTGATGACTCCCAGAAACTGGCCTCACAAATACAGAACTGGGACCTTCCAGGTCACCCCTTCTTGTTTCCCACAGGAAGAAAAAGAGGCAGGATTTGAACCCAGGGGCTCCCTGGGCTTCCACTTTCTTTATTGGTGACCTTTCTTTTCATCCCATGCTTTTGGAATGTTAATGAGATGAAGATCATGGACTCTGCCACATGCTTTCATGATGACTTTCTCCCTCTTAAGTTTCCCCATCAGTAAAAATGGGTCACCTCTCTCTGAGATCCCCTTCCGATTGTCCCATTGTACTGTAAGAAGACTCGAACTCCAGAGAGAAGATGAGCAAGAGATAATCTATCAATCACCAGACCCTCATTCATCAATTACTATGTACCAAGCAGTTTGATAGCATAAGGTAAGGAGAGGGAAGCAAGATACCAGGCTGTGGTTTTACTGGTGTGCACATCAGGGGAGAAAGAACCAAGGCCCTGAGCCCATAGAGGAAAAACCTGAGTGCCAGAATTGGAAACCTACATCTACAGGTGGTCTAAAGGTTCAGAAGACTGTACCCCAAGGGGCTCTCCAGGCAGAAACTAAATGACAGCTCAGAACCCCTCCCTGTTCCCAGCCCACCATTGTGTGAATACTAACCAGCCTTGGGATACTTAAGAGGAGAAACCCATCCCTCCCCCTGCCCCCTACCCCCTCAGCCTACCCTGGAAAGGCTGAAATCCGGAGAGCGGCTGAGTTTAGCCATAAGATGGAGGGAAGCTCTGGTTGAATCATCAGTTCATCCTGAAATACCTTTCTCTCCCAGCCCCCCACCAAGTTGGGTCAGCAGGAAAGGGGGGGCAGGGAGATTTTCCAGCTGTCTTTCCTCTCCAACCTCAGACTACGGGAAGGCCATACTTGAACCAACTTAGTCACAGGGAGGGGAGGCATGGGGGGTGTTGGTCTGAGTGGCTCATCCTCTGCCCATCCACTTCTGGGGAGGCCCCCAATTCATTCATACATACCCTCTCCCAAAGAACTCCTTGGTTCAATTCCCCAGGTGGAAGAAGGAATATATTCCCCTGTAAGACCAATGTTTTCTCCCCACTTCCAAAATTGTTTGCTTTCTGGGAGATCTTTTCCTCCCAACTGGGAATTTTAAAACCTCAGCCCCACTAATGAGGAGGATGGAAATCAGTCAACAAACACTGATTAAGCACTTGCTATATGTAAGGCATGGTGCTAAACTGGATGAAAATGAAAGGAGAAGGCAGATGGGGCTCTCCTCTGTCACCCTCATTGGAGCTGTGAGCCCCACCTTTTCTCAGCCCTAGGACAAGCTCCATGGCTGCTTATCTAGGTGTGTTTTGGGGTTTGGGGTTGGGTTTTTTGCATTTTATCTGTATCCCTATCACTTTGCAGAATACCTGGTACAGAGTAAGCCTTTTATGAATGCATATTGACTGATTCTCTGGAATCCCTTCCCTTCTTCTCCCTTCTCCCTCCTTCAGTTACCAGAGGGAAAAACGTCCTCATTCAATTTTTCAATCACTCTTGGCCAGTAAAAACGGAGTCAGAAAAGGAAGGGGTGTAGCCCCCAGATGGGGAGGCAGGAGAAAGGAGAAATAAAGCCCCGCTGTGTTTTACCTGGAGGGGCATGTCCCTATCTTAGTCCCAGCCAGGATCTCGTAGACTTGCCCTCCCAGGGAGCGGAGCATTTGTCCCCCAGCTCAAGCAAGCTCACTATGGCAAGCTTTTGACCCTCATTAAAAGCTGTTTAAATATGGTTTGGAGGTGCTTTCCTCTCCTGTGAGTGAGAGGGCATTTTACAGATGAGGAAACTGAGGCTCAGAATTTCGAGGCATGTCTCCCGGGGCGGATAAGTGGTATGGAGCAGAGACAGCTCAGAAATCCAAGGGGCTAGTGGGCTCCCGGATTCCATTTCACTCTTTCCCTTCAACCCCAGCCCTTTCAATGTGAGCGGAGGGAAATCTGAAGGATTGGGGTAGGGGCTGAATCACCATCCCCGTGAGTCCGGGGCTCCCCCCAAAGGCGTGATAGACACACCACCGGGCCGGGAGACCGCACCCCCACCGACTGCATTTCAGCGCTCTGAGTCACCCCTTCTCACAGAACCTGGGGCACAGAGACTTCCTGTCCGGCCTCTCATTTCCACACCCCACCTTCAAAAGTTGCAAGGTGATGGGTCCTGCAGTTTGGGGGGGATGGGGAGCGGGAGTGGGAGGAGGGCATCGCGCAGAACAAGGGATTGGGAACAAAGTATGGGGAGGAGCTCAGAACCTCTGGGAAATGTGGCTCACCTACAGCAAGCGCTCTGGGACTGTCAAACAGCCTCCCCTCTCTTCCCCCCAAAAGGAAAGACGCCCCCCACAATAATACTCTATGCCCCCTCAAATAAGAGGGGCCGGGTTAGTGTACAGCCAGAGCCCGACTAGAGTCTCCTTGTCCCCACTTCCAAGTGATCCCCCAAACTCGCCCGCAGGGGAAGCTACTGCCCTGCCTCAGTACCCCCGGCTCCGGCGGCGCCCCGCGGCTGCCCGGCATCACAACCTCGTGGCCTTCGGTCCGGCGGCCGCCTCGCCCCCTCCCCCTTCCCGCCCCTTGCCCCCACCCCACCGTACCTCACCCCACCCTACTCCGCTTCCGATCACGGTGCATCTGCCCCCCTGGGACCTAGGCATGGGGGTGGGAGATGGGGGTTTTCCCCGGGCCGGCCCGGCTCAGCCCCGGCTCTCCTTCGGAAGCCCCAAGCCGGAGACCCACTGGCGCCAGGTCAATATCGCAAGTAGCAGCGACTGGAGCAGGTCCCGGTCCCTCCCGGGGGCGGCTTTCCGCGGGACTGCCCTGATCCTCGTCCTCCGCCGCCGCCGCCCCAAGACCCTCTGCCGGCCGCCGGCCCGCTCACCTTCCTTGCCCCGCGCCGCGGCCAGCGTGTAGCCCAGGAAGAAGGAGAGGGCGAGCAGGGGCGCCCGGAGTCCCCGCAGCTCCATGGCGCGCTGCCTCGGTGTCCAGCAAGCTGGGGTTGTCTTCAACCTTCCCTGGCTCCTGCCTCTGCTTCGGACCGATCGCTCCCCAGCCCAGCCCAGTCCAGCCCCGGCCCCTGCCCCTGCCCCTGCCCCTGCCCCTGCCCCGGCTACCGCCCGGGCTGCAGACACCTCCGACTGCTCCCTCCTGCCCACGATTCCTTAATGGAAGTTTGGTGAGAACTGAGCTCCTGTTCATTCATGCCTCGCGCTGATGTCACCAAAGCCACTCCCTCAGGAATGTCTTTAAAGGGGCAGGACTGCGGGGAGGGCGGGGGAGGCCGAAGAGAGGCCCGGGGGAGGGGGAGAGAACCGAAAGCCATCCCGGGAGAAGGGGAAACCCCGAGGGATCCTGGATGCGAGCATCCTCCGTAGGGCGCCAGCACCGGCTCATCCTAGCCTGGGTCCCAGGAAGCTCACTCGCCCCAGCGATCTTCCGCGGGACTTTGGATTTTATATTGGGGCGGTGGTTTGGGGGGGTGGGGGAAGTGGCCTTTTCTGTCGCCTCCGGAGTTCAAGATTCACCTCAGAGCCCACCTTTGCGCGTTTCCCCAGCCATGCCCCGACCCCCCACTCCTCCCCTCTGAAATCACAAATCTTCCCTCGACCCTGTATATATCTTCTCTGTACACTATCTCCTCCGTTAGATTGCGAGGTCCTCGAAGACAAGGACCCCCGGCGCTTAGCACTGTGCCTTAACAAATAGCGCTTAATAAATGCTTGATTTGAACTTTGGCCTCTCGCAGGATAACAGCTTTCCAGCCGGAAGTGGTTTTAGCAATCATAGTTCAGCTCCCTCATTTTACAGACGAGGAACACGAAGCCCAGAGAAGTTAATTAATTTGTCAAAGGTCACCCAGGTAGCAAGGAGCGATTGGGAGGCCGGGCACCGCTCCATAGGAAGTTGATGGTTGGGAAGTGAGTGGGAGGTGGGAGATTCCTGCTTCAGCCATGGCTCTGCCACTAATCAGCCAGGTAACCTGTCGAGTCAACATCCCCTCTCCAGACCTCAGTTTCCCCTTGTGTAATATTCGTGTACCTCCCCCACTCCCCAATAAATCCTAAGGTTTCTTTCAGCTCTAGGATAACCCTTCCCCTGTTTCCTCATCTGTAAAAAAAAAAAAAAAAAGGAAGTTGCTACATTTTCAAAATATTATGTTCTAATATTTACACTTTTAAGTTTCTAGAATTAAGGGCTTCCAAATTTTCTAAGGTGTCACAAACGCTTAACACCTCAGTTATATAGTACTCTAAGATCTGCAGAATTCTCTCCTCTCAATAACACTGTGAGGTGCAAGTATCATGATTTCTCCCAGTTTTACAAATAAGAATACTGAAGTTCAAAGGTTGAGTGAACTGTTCCCGATGACATTACTATCAAGTATGGGGGCCTAGATTAGAACCTAGATCTGATGATTGTAGGCATCAAAGTGGAGCACTGGGCCTGGAGTCAGGAAGACCTGAGTTCAAATCCAGCCTCAGACATTTACTTAGCTGTGTGATCCAGAGCAAATCACTTCATCCTGCTTGCCTCAGTTTCCTCTTCTGTCAAATGAGCTGGAGAACAGTCATCATAGATTCAGTGATCATCTCCATGCTGATTATTCTCAGATCTATTTATCCAGGAGAAGGAAATGGAAAACCACTCCAGTGTCTTTGCCAAGAAAACTCCAAGGGGGGAGGGGGGGATCTTGGAGAGTCAGAGGTCACTGAAACAACTAAACACCAACTAAAGACTAAAAACTCCTGAGGCTAAGTCCAGCAGTCTACCCATTATACCATGCTGCCTTTAGCAGTCTGTGTTCTTTTTTTAGCAGTCCGTGTTCTTTTTTTTTTTTTTTTTTTTTTGCAGGGCAATGAGGGTTAAGTGACTTGCACAGGGTCACACAGCTAGTAAGTGTCAAGTGTCTGAGGCCGGCTTTGAACTCAGGTTCTCCTGAATCCAGGGCTGGTGCTTTATCCACTGTGCCACCTAGCTGCCCCCTAAGGTCCACTCTTACATTCTATGTAAGCATCTTTCCAACTCATAAAGTGATGGGCTCATGGATCTAGACTTGGAAAAGACCTCTCAGAAAACAGAGAGTTTCACTGACTTGACCAAACTCTGATCTAAGACCCTCCCACCCCCAAATCCTATGATCTATGAATTGGTCCAGTAAAAAGTAGGAGGCTTCCCCTTCTTCCTGCCCTTCCTCTCCCCCCAGCCGGCCCCTCTAAGTAACCTCTCCCCAAAGTTGTATCAGACATGATCTCATCTCCCTCCCCAACTGAACCTGCTGGTGTTAAGGGAGAGAAACCTGGAAATGTCCTTTCTCCCACTCTCCCTTCCTCCTGGCCACCCAAGATTTCTCTTGCCTAATTCCCATTTGGCCTCAGCCAGGAATTCTCAGCCAACAACAGCTTTCATCGACCCTCAGTCTCACAAGGCCATTTCCTCTCCCCAGGGGCCGAAGGGGCCTGGTCTAAAGGCAGAACTGGCCTTGGCTATTTAAAAGGAAAGGTGTGGGAGGGGAGGAGGGAGGGTATTGAAGGTGATGTGGCAGGCCAGGCCTTCTTTTGGACTCTTTTAGGCCTCAGTTTCTCTATCTGGAAATTGGATAGAGAGGTTTCCCCTGGAGGTGGGAGGAGAATTAATGAGCTTTGTGTAGGCAGTGGGATTAAAGCCTTTGCTCAAGGTAATTGGAAGGGCTCCTGGGTTCCCGTGTATAGCCTTTTGGGTGTGTGGGAGTTGGGCAGAATATGGAGTTAGGATGGGCTTGTGGGTATAGGTGAGGAGAGAAGGACAGAATTGTATTAATGTGTGTATATAGGATCATAAGGTTTAAAGCTATAGAGGACTGACAATATCATCCAGCCCAACTCTTCATTTTCCAGAAGGGGAAACTGAGGAAAGGGGAAATAATAGAAGAGCAGGACTTAAAACTCAGGTCCTCTAACTCTAAAACCAGTCATTTGTTGGGGTTTTTTTTTTCCATATAAGGCTCTGTGTGCTGTCCGTGGTGGTGTGGGAGGATTCTGTATATATTATGTTGCATAGATCTGCATGTATGTGGGCTCTGTAGGAATTCGTTGTAGGTTTTGTGGAAGACTCTGGATAAGTCTATAGGGCTGTGTGTGTGTATGTGCCTTGTTGTGAGTGTGAAAATGTGTTGGTGTGGGTGAAAGTGCCAAGTTCTTTCTGTGGATTTTGCATTTGAGATTCGGTATGTGGCTAGCCTATGTTTGGCTTTGTACATAGGTATCATAGTCAAGCCTTTAGGGGAATTTGTGTTTTATATATGGTGAGCGAAAGGGCCACAGCGTGAGAAAATTCAGAACTTGAAGAGGCCTCCAAGGGCACCTGGTCCAAACCCCTCATTTTTGCAGATGAAGCCTCAGTTTCTTCATCTGTGAGGGGCTCAGAGGAGGGAAGGGTCATATAGACAGTAAGCCCAAGGTCGTGTGGGGAGTAAGCAAGAGCCTGCTCCCACAGTTGCAGCTTTCATAATCGTGTTCATGATTATAATGGTGTTCCCTATTTTTTGTGTTCAATTAAATGTTGTATTACAGAGGGAAGGGTTGGATAGATTTTCTATATTACATACTAACTGTGCCACCTTGGACAAGTAACGGGTCCCTCTGTGGGCCTCAGTTTCCTTATCTGTAAAATGATGAGGCTTGGCTAAGTGATCTTATAGATAGACTCTACCTCTAAAGCCCATCATACAACACTCTTTTCGCTTACAATATACAGGATGTCCCAGAAGCCTTAGTGCCATTTTAAGCCATTAAAGCTTAATGTTAGAAAATGCTAATAAAGCTTAAAATGGTACTGAGACTTCTGGGACACTGAATAAAGCACTGTTACACATAGAGACTTAAATATGACGCACATATGCTTTGCCCTAGATGAATGGTAAGGTTCCTTTACAGCCCTGGCATTCTATGTTCTAGGGACCTGTCTCAGCTCTGACATTCGATATTCTCATGGTCTGTGTTCTAAGATCTTTCCCAGCTTTGTCATTCTTTGTTCCAAGGTCCCCATCCAGCTCTGGCAATCTATTTTCTAATATCCTGTATTTTAAGGTTTCCTCCCACCCCCGCTAATATCCTGTATTCTAAGGTCCCTTCCGCCTCTGACATTCTAAGGTCTGATAGTCAGCGTTCTTTGGTCCTTCCCAGCTTTGACATTCTATGTTCTAAGACTCCCTGTCAACTCTAACGTTCCTTGTCCAAGGTCCCTTCCAGCTGTGGCATTCTATATTCTCATAATCAATATTCCAAGGTCCTTCCCAGCTTTGATATTCCCTAAGACCCTCTCTAAGCTCTGACAATTTCATATTCTAAGGTCACATCCAGTTCTGACATTCTATATTCTAAGGCCCTTCCGAACCATGGACATTCCATATTCTGATAATCTATGTTCTAAGATCTTCCCCAACTTTGACGTTCTTTGTCCGAAGGTTCCTTCCTCACTCTGACTTTCTGTGTTATAAGAACCCTCTCTGCATTGACATTCTTTGTTCCAAGGTCTCTTTTCCCTGTGCATTCTATTTTCTAACATTTGATACTGTTCCTCCCCCTGCCCCACCCCCAGCTAATAGCCTTTGTTCTAAGGTTTCTTTCCATTTCTGACATTCTATGCTCTAAGCTCTCTCCCTGCTCTGAATTCTATAAGCTCTATAGGTCTGTGAGTAGGGCTGGCAGACTAAGATACTATCAGGGGGACAGGAGTGTACTTGGGGCTAGGGGTAATCCTAGGTTCCACTGACCTGCACCCACAAAGCTGAGCACACCCAGGCACACTAGCCTCTGCCTAGCCCAGATCCCTTCCCCTGCCAGTGCTCAGGGTGACTTGCTTCTAAGAAGAAAAGTTCTGTTGATTGCTCTTTATAAACCACCACCGAAAGGTGGTATTTATAGAGACATAATAAGCACTAATGAAGATGGAATTACCCTATAAAGGCCTGGAAAGGGCCCTCGGGTCCTGAATACCATCGAAACCGTGGAAACTGAGGGAGATGGGTAGAAAGCCCTGTCTCATGTTTATTTATTGTTCTTAGCAGCCAATGTGATGGCAACAGTAGTTCTAGAAGGGAGAAATTATGGTCTCATTGGATAATCCTCACCTTCACCAGCCTCTTCCCTAGAGGCACTGGAAGGGATGGGGGTGGCTCTGACCTGGAGGACTGGGGACTGCTAGAGGAGAAAAAGGAACTGCTAGAAAATAATTACAGCACATATTTCTTTTCTTTCTTTTTAGAAAATAAGTTTGAATAGAATTTATTCTCTCACTGGATTTTTATCTGTCCCTCCCCCACCCAGCCATTCCTTATTATAAATATTTAAAAGGAGGAATAAGAAAACAAATTCAGGAAAAAAGTTACCAATATACAAAAAAAAAATAGGCTGGGGGGCAGCTAGGTGGCGCAGTGGATAAAGCACTGGCCTTGGATTCAGGAGGACCTGAGTTCAAATCCAGCCTCAGACACTTGACACTTAACTAGCTGTGTCACCCTGAGCAAGTCACTTAACCCTCATTGTCCTGCAAAAAAAAAAAGAAAAAAAAATGGGCTGACATTATATATAGTGGGCTGGAGAAGGAAAATGGCAAACTACTCCAGTATCATTACCAAAAGAAACAAACCAACCAACCCAAATGGAGTCACAGAGAGTCAGACACAACTGAACAACAACACAATCTATTTAAACTTGAGCTCATCTCATTTTTTTCTGCACAGTTTCCTCACCTTGGAACCAGAAAGATCTAGGTTCAAATGCTGCCTTCAATTCATGATAGCTGTGTGCCAAGGGCCAACTCACCTAATGACTCCTTTCTTAGGATGATAAGTATAGACAAGTTTAATATCTACATTGGCAGAGGGATTTTCCATACTGGGAGGCCCCCCACATCAATAGAATAACATATTGGGGGTGGAGGAAGATGAGTGCATTGGACTAATGACCTTTAAGGTCATATGAAATCCTTGAAGCAACACGGCACAGTTATGAAGAGCTCCTAAGAGTCAGGACCTGAGTTTGAATCCTTGCTCAGACATATACCAGCAATGTGACCCTAGACAAGTCACTTCATTCCTCTGGGCCTCAATTTCATCATCCATATAATGGGACAGTTGAACCGGATTGCCTCTAATACCCCCTTCAAGATGACATCTAGAAGCCTTTGAAATGTCCAGGAGCCCCAAGAAGAGCCGGGAACCAAACCGTACCCTTCTTTCCCCCCAATTTTTTTCTCTTGGTGCTCTTCCTGAACAGAATTTGTCCCATGGATTCCCCAGCCAGGATTCCCCTGCTTTCCTTTCTATCTCCAAACCTTACCCCCAAACCCCACCCACCCCAAGTATCTTGTTGTTCAATCGTTTCAGTCATGTCTGACTCTTTGTCACCCCATTTAGGATTTTCTTTGCAAAGATACTGGAGTGGTTTGCCATTCCCTTCTCCAACCCATTTTACAGATGAGGAAACTGAGGCAAATAGGGTCAAGTGACTTTGCCCAGGGTCACACAGCCAGAAAGTATCTGAGACTGGATTTGTACTCGGGTCTTCCTGACTCTAGCCCCAGTGCTCTATGCACTGACACCTAGCTACTCCCTACCCCCAAGGGTAAGTAGTCCTAATTATATAGAAATTGCTTCAATTCATCCTCCTCCTCCCCACCATAGGTTCAGATTACAACTCTAGTACACCTTTTTAGAGAGTTGTACTCGTTGCTGAGGAAAGAAAAAATAAATAAAATCATGTGCAGAAAGTGGTCATATAAAACAATTTGTGTGATTATATATACATATATATATATGAATTGAACACAGGTCTATGTATGTATGTATGTGTGTGTGTGTACACACACATACATACATACATACATAGATCTGTGTTCAATTCCTGTCTTTGATACTGACTAGCCATATGACCTAGGGTAACTAGGTGGGGCAGTGGATAGAGTGCCAGGTTTGGAGACAGGAAGACGCATCTTCCAAAGTTTCAATCTGGAGTCATCTATTTACTAGCTGTGTGAACCTGGGCAAGTCACTTTACCCTGTTTTTTTCTGTTCCTCATCTGTAAAATGAGTTGGAGAAGGAAATGGCAAACACTCCAGTATCTTTGCCAAGAAAACCCCAAATGGGGTGACAGACATGATGAAACAACTGAACGAGAATAGCAGCAGCAGCATGACCTTGGTCAAGTCCCTCAATGTCTCTGGACCTCAGGTCCCTCATCTGTAAAAGGTGGGAGTTAGTCTGGATGACCTCTAAGGTCCCTTCCAGTTCTAAGATTTCCAAGTTGAGACCTAAGAGTTCACCCAGTGCAACCACAGGCCATGTTGCCATCCCCACTGTGACATCCCTGACAGGTGGTCACTCAGCGTAAATACATCCCCATCATTGAATGAGGCGTTCATTACTTCCTGGGGCAGCCCATTCCACTGATGAATAGCTCTAATTGTTAGAAAACTCTTCCTTCGATTAAATTAAACAAGCTTTTGTTTTTTTAATTTTCAAAAAAACCCCACATTTATTAAATGCCTCCTGTGTTCTAGGCTGTGTGTCATAAGTGCTGAGGATACCAAGTTAAAGCAAACACCCCTTGCCCTTAAGGAGTTTGTATTATTACATTATATTGCATTCATCACACAAAGGAATAGAAATACAAACTATATGCCAAATACATACAAAGCACTAACAGAGGGCAAATGACCATAAACCACTACTAGGAGCTAGCACTTGAGTCAAACCTAGGAGGAAGCTAGTGATTCCAAGAGGCACAAATGAGGAGGGAAAAAAAAATGAAGAGGGAAATAGCATTGATGAAGCACCTACTATGTGCTAGCCACTTTCTTTAGCACTTTGCTAACATTGCCTCATTTCATCCTCACAACAGACCTGAGAGTTTGGTGCTATTATCATGCCCATTTTGCAGTTGAGCAAACTGAGATAGATGGAGGTTAAGTTACTTGCCCAGGGTAACACAGTCGCTAAGTGTCTAAGCTCAGATTTGAACTCAGGTGTATCTCTACTCCAGGTCTAGGGCTCTAGCCACTGAGCCATCAGCTGCCTTTAAACAGCTTTAGAAGGGAGAGCCTTCATTTCAAGCAAGGGGATCAGTCTGTCGAGAGAAACATCTAAATCTGAAACCTACCCCCTGTAATTTCCACCCATCCATCCTAATTCTGCCAACTGGGTTTGCTCAGAACACATTTTCTTACCTATGGCAACCCATCCAATGTTTGTAGACAATGGTCATGCCCCTTCTATTTCTACTCTTCCAAATCCTTCCCCAGCCTCCAGTAAGTCAGTAAATCATCGACAAATATTTATTAAGTCCTTAGTATGTGCCAGGCACTGTGCTAAGTATGGGGGATACAGAAAGGCCAAAAAAAAAATGGGCCTTGTTCTCAAGGAGCTTACACTATAATGGGAGAGGTCACATGCAAATAACTAGGTACAGGGGGCAGCTAGGTGGCGCTGCAGTGGATAAAGCACTGGCCCTGGATTCAGGAGCACCTGAGTTCGAATTTGACCTCAGACACTTGGCACTTACTAGCTGTGTGACCCTGGGCAAGTCACTTAACCCTCATTGCCCCGCAAAAAATAAAATAACAATAACTAGGTACATACAACATATGTGCATAATTGAGGGAAGTCATCTGGGAGAGAAAGTAGCTGTCAGGGAAGTGGGTGGGAGACCCAAAGGAAGCCAGGGAAGCTAAGAGGGAGAAATTCCATTATGAAGAAGAGCCTTCCAGGCATCAGGAACAACCCATGGAAAGCATAGACTGGATGCAAGAGAGGCAAGGATTAAGAAGAATGGAAATATACTAGGGGATTGTGGTTACAGAATATTGCATATGCTATCAGACGAGGTCATGTAGATTGATTTGGTTTAACTGCTCTAGTCCCAACCCCATCACCTTCTAGTTATTTTTGACCATGGCAAATCGTTTCATTTCTCTGGGCCTCAGTCTCTTCCTCTGTAAAATGGGAATTAAGGATACTTACCCCATCTACTCTACAAACTGTGGTAACTAAAGCATCCTGTAACATGAGGGTGCTCGAGGAATGGGGGCTATGATTATTTCAGGGGCAGGGTAGGTGGAAGAGGGAGGGGGATAAGCAAGGGAGGAGGGAGGAAGTCTGAACAGATCTAATTAGGAGGCCCCTCCTTCCCCCATCCCCAGAGGGTGGCAGAAGGCTGAACTTCTTCCTTTCAGGCTCAGACTGACTTCCCCCAGCCCTTTGAAGTGGGTTCCACCCCAATCCTGCCTGTTGAGCTCCTGGAGGTGGGGGAAGGGGGACCCAAGGCTAGGGGCCAGGGAACCATGCCAGGCAGAGACTAAGGCTGCCAGTTCACCTGCCATATCCCCATTCTTTCTTCTTCCCCCTTCTACCCAGAACTCCAGCCCACAGACCTTGCTCACATCTTCCCATTTGGTTGGACAAATGTCATTCACTCGTGCCCTATGGGACCCCGCCCTCTCCCAGTCTGTGCTAGGTGGCCTTGGGCTGCCTGGTACACACCCTGCTTTTCTTGCCGGTTGAAGTTTCTACACCGTCTTCCCGAGAAGTCATGCCAGGCTTGTTCTGCCCCATCTTTCCCACAGATCCCAAACTTTTCCTTCCAGCAAACACAGAGGAAGTATTGCTTCTCTCAAGTTGACTGTCCTAACCACCCCACCCTAAGAACTCACTTATTCACATGCAGCCTCGAATTATTGTTAAACAATCCAGTGTGTACCTGCCCCTTGGCGCTGCTTCTCTTTCATCTTCCAGAATACCTTGCACAGAGCTCAGCCGGCTCATGTTTGGTACTCAATAAATATTCATTCATTAAAGAATTGGGGAAAAAATTAAAAAGAAAAAGAAAAAAAGGAAAAAAAAGAATTGGAATTCATAAGAACCAGGTGGACATTTGAACACTGACCTTAGAACTAAGAATGTCAGAGATACGAGAAACTTGAATTTAGAACATGAAATGTCTGAGCTAGAAGGAGCCTCAAAGACCATTTGTTCAATCCCCTCGTTTTACAGGTAGGGAAACTGAGGTCAGGAGAGAAGCAACTCCTGTAGCATAGATCCGAGCCAAAACTCAAACCAAGTCACCTAGCTCCCAACATTGGACTCTTCCCCCCACCTCCAATTCCAATCAGTGCCTACTCATACTACCCAAACTCCACCCAAGCCCTGACCATAAAACCCAAGGTGGCATGGGGAAGGAGGCTATGTTACCAAACTGTAGAACCTGAAGAAAAACAGCTGATCAGGTAGGGAAGAGCGTACCTTGGGACATCGCCTCTCTGAAATCCCAAAACTCCACATGCCCAGTTTGCCACCACTAACCTTTGTTCCACTGTCCCATACGTGCACGTGGATAGAACGTTGGCAGGACAAGGAAGAACAGGAGGCCTTAGCTCCAGACACCCAGGCCAGATTCTGTGGTTTCTTGCTGTATAACTGAGGACAAGTCACCCCCTGTGGCCCTCAGTTTCCTCTGTCGTTTGGGGTAGTCATCTCTGCCCTGCTTTCCCTCACAGGGCTGAGGAAGCAGTAATAGAAAGCACATTGTGACGTTAAGTGTTTGTATTAATGGAGCTGTTTTTATAAGCTCTTAAAATTCCCTCGAGCTCCTAATCTTCCCTTCCCTCCCCCACACTGCTGGGAACAGCATCTGGAAACATCTGGATAGATGTGCCCCCAATCCCCTGTGCTCTGGACCATCTCCTTCAAGGATAAAGATGTGAGGGCTATAAGAGGATGTGAAGGATCTGGGCACAGACAAGTAATTTTCCCTTTCTGGGTCTCAATTTCTTTATCTGTAAAATGGAGGAAGGAGGAGTCTGAGCAAATCTGATTAAGATTCCTTCTTACATATTGGGGTGAGTGGGGAGGGCTTTGACTATGTGGTTGCTAAGGTCCCTTTTAGCTCTAAGTCTATGATCCTATGGTCTTAAAATACCTATGAGAGATAGTGTGGTATAGAGAAAAGAGGCTTTGACCTTGAAATTGGGGAGATGTGGGTTCAAATCCTGCCTCTGACACTAGCTGTGGAACCATAGGCAAGCTTAACCTCTCTGGTCCTCAGGTTCCTCATCTATAAAATGGGAATAATACTACCTGCAGTACTGTAAACCTTAAAGTGATATTATCAATCAATAAGCATTCATTAGGCACCTACTATGTGCTAGGTCCTGGAGACACAAAGACCAAGAATGAAACAATCCCTACTCTCAAAGAGCAACAAGTTCATAGATAAAACATAAATAGTATCAAAAAAGAGCTAATAAATCTATGCGTAGTAGTTAAATACAATTGTTAATGTTACAATCCAGTTCTGTCCTATCTTTCCAGGCTGATTGACTATTCCCTCCCTCCCTTACTCTATGTTTCAGCCAAACTGGTCGATTTGTTGTTCCCTTTTGAAGATTCCATCTACTATCTCCATGGCTTTGCCCAGGGTTGTTGCCATGCCTGCATGTACTCCTTCCTCACCTCCACCTCCTATAATCCCTAACTGCATTCAAGGCTCAGTTCACATGTCACTTGCTACATGAACCCTTAACTGATTTCTTTATTTGTTCATTTTGCCTCTGCCCCCATCACTGAATATGTATGCATAAAGATATATACTTAGTGTCTATAGATATTGTAGATATTATTATAATTTATATTATGTTATATACGTATGTATGTATGTATGTATGTGTGTATATATAGTATACGTTATCTCCTATATTTTCTAATTTGTTGTATGTATGTGCTGAGTAGACACGATCTTCAAGAGCGGTTGAAGAAACTGGGATTGTTTATCCTGGAGAAGAGATGACTCAGGGGAACCTTGATATCTGTTTTCCACTAATTGAAGTGCTTTCATGTGGGAGATTAGACATGTTCTGCTTGCCCCCAGAAGGCAGAACCAGGAGCAGTGGGTAGAAATCGCAGAGCAGCTAATTTGGCAGTAAAAAACTTCCTAAGGATTCAGACTGTTCAGAAGTAGAATGAGTTGCCCTGGAAGGTAGTGGCCTCTCCCTCATCGAAGACCATGCAGCAAAGGGTGACTCTTTGGCAGGCATGTAATAGTGGGGGTTGCTTTAATGTACATAGTTCTAGGAATAGACTTAGTGGCCTCTGAAGTCCCTTCTCAATTCTGTGATTCTGCCTGAGCCCAGGGTCTGACACACAACAGGCTCTCCAGAAATTCCAGTTGTTTAACTGATCCATAGATTGTTCGTGTTCTCTGGCTGCGGGACTGGGGGGAGGGGGAGTGAGAGGGAGGGACGGTGGGATGGGAAGAGCTGGGTTTGTGGGTTTCCTGCCAAGGAGGAGCCTGCAGATCTGACACCTGGGTGCCCTGCCCCGCCTTCCGGTTATCACTTCACACATTGAAGTGTCTATCCATCAGGAGGTCTCCCCAGGGCTGCCTTCTCTCCTCCCCCAGGGCCCACTGCACAAACATAGGCGGAAGACCCCCATCCTGCCAGCTGGGAGGTTGGGTAGGGGAAGGAGGAGCTCCCATGCACATGCACACCATACTCACACATGTCCAGCATATGACTGGTGCTATGGACACAACATATCTATATGACCCCTGTGGGTACACACACATATGAACATACCCACAATACTTATGACAACTCAAGTCTTGCAATGCTTTTAGGTTTACAGAGCACTTTCCCCAGACAACCCTGTGAAATAAGGAGCATATCCCCATATTATAGATAAGGAAATCGAAACTCCAAGGGAAAGTGACTGGCCCAAGGTCATATCATTAATAAGCCCCAGCATCAGGATCTGAATGCAGGTCTCCCAAATCCAGGTCAGGGCTCTTTCCTCTCCATATCACTGCCCTGAAGATCTTTTCAGAGAAGCCCCAGTGGTCAGTGGGTGGGGGATGGGGGGACTGGACGGGGGCTCTCACTCTCTCAAGGAAACCTCTTCCCCTTCCCCCCTTCCTTTTCTGCCTCTCTCCATTCAAGCCTGCTGACAAGCTCCAGTGACAGAAAAGATAGACTCAGATTCCCTTTCCTCCCTCCACTCCCGCCTCCACCCTCTTGTCTGCTTGTAGTACTCCTGTCTCCGGTAGCACAGTAGCTGTCAACCCATCCATCTACTGCCCTCCACCCCCTCCAAGGTCATACCGTTTTCTCAGCTCTTTCATCATTTGTCCATCCACCTATCCATCCATCCATCCATCCATCCATCCATCCATCCATCCATCCATCCATCCACCCATCTGTCCTTGCCTCTCTCAACACCCCTGTACAATTACAGTCCTTCTATGTCACCTTCCACTTACTCAAGCAGTTTCACCTAGCCAGCCCCAACCTATCTGTCCACCCACCCATCCATCCATCTGTCCACTAGTCCATCCATCCAGTCCTTTAGCCACTTGTCCATTCATTGAGCCACCTCTGACCCTCAGTTCTAACTTCCCCCCAGTCCCCCACCGTGACTAACTTCATCTATCCGCCCCCAATCCGCTGGCCTCTCCCTCCACCCCCACATACTTCTTGGCATTCTCAGGAGTCATGGAGTCCCAGTAAGCAAGAAAGCAAGCAAGGCAAGAAGGGGCGGCTGTTTGAGGTCTGTGGATGAGAAAGGGGGAGCCCCAGTCTTTGAATGCCTATGCATATGCGAGGGGCTATAGTGTATATGTGTCGTCATATAGGTTATCTCTGTGTTGGTGTGTATCTATTGCATGTGTATCTATGAATCTCTACATGTATGTCTGTATGTATAGCCACATGGGGACTATTTCTGTCACTATGCATCCATTTGTGTATCTGTGTCTAAATCTCTGAGTAAATGTCTGTCCCATTTGTCTATGAGGAGATGTATGCTGGTGTGTATAGCAGTCAGGTGTTTTTGCTGTGTGTATGTATAAGTATGTTTGTTATGTGGATGTATGTTGTCTCTGTGTATATATATGTATATGTATGTTAGCTATTTTCATGGCCATGAGTATGCTGCATGTGTATACCCATGTGCCTATAAGTATCTGTATGGGTCTGTGCTCATGTTTGTGTATATTCCTGTGTGTGCTGTGCATATAGAGGTTTGTGTTGTATGCCCATGGGGATAATATGTGCATTAATTTGTGTCTGTATGTATGTGCCTTTGTGTGTATATGTATGTGCCTTTGTGTCTGCATGCATGTGTACTTGTGTGCATATTTGTGAACTTGTGTGTGCCTTTGTGTCTGCATGTGTGTGAACTTGTGTATGTATTTGTGTCTGTATGTGTATGCATTTGTGTCGGCACATGTGTACATTTGTATCGGCATGTGTGTGCATTTGTGTTGGCATCACATTTGTGTCTGCAGGTGTGTGCATTTGTGCCTGCATGGGTGCATTTGTGTCTGCTTGTGTGTGCACCTTGTTAAAACCTTGTGCTCATCAGCTTCCATCCCCCTGTGTGCACCTACAAGAGCCTGGGTTATAATCCCCATGTGGGGCCCTGGCATGCTGCCTCCACCGTGTCGGGGCCAAGGCCTCCCCCAGACGACTGAAATGTCTTCCAGAACAGGTGGGGAATAGGGCCCTGGGTGAGCAGGATCCTACCAGGGCCAGCCGTAATCCTAAAACAAAAGCGGGGCCAATTAGCGCCTTTAAGGTCACCCTCCACTTCCCCCTCTCCTGGCTGGCAGCTGCCCCCGGGAATTCCCTGGAGCAGACGTGGGCTCTCCCGCTCAGCTCTGGGGGAGTTTAATGGTTGGGGGGATGCGGGGCAGGATTTGAGGAGCCTGGGCCTGAGCCTCTTCCAACTGTCCCATTGCCGTTCCTTCTCAGGATCCTCCTCCCACCCATTGCCCTATCTCAGAATCTCAGAGTGGGGAGGGAGCTCCAGGAAGGGCTGGTCTAGGCCTTGGCATCCCTGAGCAAAAATGGAGTCTGTGATATCCCTGACAAGTGCCCCTCCAGCCTTTGCCTGAAAGGGTCCAGGGAGGGGGAGCTCTGCTGTGTGACCTTAGGCAAGTAACTTAACCTTTCCAAGCTCTTGGTTCCTCATCTGTAAAATGAGGGGGTTGGAATAGGTGACCTCAAAGCGTCCTTCCAGCCTCTGATCTATGTGGTGAGCTCACTATCTCCAGAAGCAAAGTCAGATATCTTGCATTGTGTTTCTTTACATGGTACTGACCTTCTGTCTCCCGGAGACTATGCCTCCTCTGCAATCCTGCTTCTGTTTCTGCCCTCTGGGGCCAGGCAGAACAAGACTAAATCCCTTGCTTCCCTGCTTACAGATGATGGGCCTTCCAAACACTTGAAAGGCAGTTTTCATATTTCCCTTTACTTTAAGACATTTGCAGTAGAGGGGCATCTTTGTGGTCCAGAGAGGAGGTGTCTCATAGCCAGTGGGGCTAGCTTGGGGACCTAAGGTAGCTGCAGGCAGGGCCCTGAACTGCCCTTTCATCCACCCAGCCCCTGGGAACCCTCCACCAACAGCTAGCTGTGATCTATGCAGGATCCAAATTCATGGACTGGGGTTCAAATGCTGCCTTTCCCTGCTACTTCCTGACAGAGAGCTGAGGTGCATCACGCCAAGAGGTTCTGGGATTGAACTTGATGATCTCTCAGGGTCCTTCCAATATTAAAATAATAACAACAATAACTTATAATAGAGGCCTCCCAAAAGTCTTAGGGTAGCCTTAAACGTTAATAGCATAAGGACTTGGGGATACTTTTGATTAGCTAGCTCTTTTTTTTTTTTTAGTGAGGCAATTGGGGTTAAGTGACTTGCCCAGGGTCACACAGCTAGTAAGTGTTAAGTGTCTGAGGCGGATTTGAACTCAGGTACTTCTGAATCCAGGGCCAGTGCTCTATCCACTGTGCCACCTAGCTGTCCCGATTAGCTAGCTCTTTAAGGCTGGGTGCTTTATTACATATATTATCAGGATCACAGATAGAGATATGGAAGAGACATTAGAAGACAGCTAGTCCATCTAGTCCTTGGTAGTACAGATGGGGAAAACTGAGGCCCATGAAGGTTAAATGACTTGACTAAGGCCACTCAGCTAGTAGGTGGCAGAGTCCATGTCCTCTTGGAAAATGCTATATTGTTTTTTTTAATAAATGTGAAAATTTATTTTTATATGTAACTTGGGGAAAATTCTAAATAAATAAAAATTCAAAAAAGAAATAAAAAATAGTGGATAAAGGAGGACCTGTATTCAAATGCAGCTTCAGACACTTGACACTTACTAGCTGCGGGACCCTGGGCAAGTCACTTAACCCTCATTGCCTCACAAAAACAAAAAAGGGGAAAAAAAGAAAGAAAAAAAAATTTTACTTTTTCCTCTCATTTGGTATTGATTTTGATTATTATTTTAACTATGAAATGTCTCCATACAGAATTGATTCAAGGTCCAAAAGTAGTAGCTGAGCAATTGCTTTCTTTTTTTAAAATAAAAGTATTTTATTATTTTCCAGTTACATGTAGAGATAGTTTTCAACATTTGTTTTTATAAGATTTCCAATTTCAAATTTTTGTCCCTCCCTCCCCCCCTCCCCAAGACAGCAAGTAATCTGATATAGGTTATATATGTACAATAACATTAACATATTTCTGCATTAGTCATGCTATATAAGAGAAGAGTCAGAGCAAAAAGGAAAAACCTCAAAAAAGAAAAACAACGAAAATGTTGTACTATTATCTTCATGGGCCTCAGTTGTCCGATATGTAAAATGCAGATAATAATTTCAGCATTCTGTCTCCAAGGGTTGTTCTGAGAATCAAATGAGTAACATAAGCTGTAAAAGGCTAGGGAAACGTCAGCTATCAGATACTACCTCCTGAGGAATTCCCTGAGAGGTAGGGCTCATCCTTTTTAAGGTCACATCTCTGTTCAGGTTAATTCTGAAAGATGAGCCCCAAAGGCTTCTTTCAAGGGCAGCTCTGGGGCCTGGGGTGAGATGAGCCCCTGAGTACAGTAAGTCAGTCAATAAATATTTATTAAGTGCCTACTATTCCCCAGGCACTGTGCCAAGCACTGAGGTTACAAAGAAAGGTAAAAGTCTCTGCTCTGGGGGAGATTACAGCCTAATGGGGGAGAAAACATGCAAATAATGATGTAAAAAATAAGTTTTATTGGAGGTAATTAACAGAGGGGAGGCACTTGAATTAAGAGGGATTGGGAAAGGCTTCCTGTTGAAGGTGGGATTTTACCTGACATTTAAAGGAAGTCAGGAGGGAGAGATGAGGAGGGAGAGGATTCCAGGGATGGGTGACAGCCAAAGAAAATGCCTGGAGTCAGGAGATGGAGTGTCTTGTTCATGGAAGAGGAAGGAGGCCAGTGTCACCGGATCCTGGTGTGGGAAAGAGAGCAGAGAGGCAGCTGGGAAAAAAGACCCAGAAGACAACAGAGGCAAACAATGATCACGATAGCTAACTTTTATATCACCCTTTAAGGCCTACAAAGTAATTCACAAACATCTCAGTGCCTCCTGACATGGATGCTCCAGGTATCCCCATATTACAGATATGAACACTGAGGCTCACACAGCCAAGTGTTGATGGTAAGATTATGAGCCCAGGGTTTTACTGCCTCTAAATTCAGCTCATCTTTCCAAGTAGACCAAATGAGAGATGGAAAGAGATCAACAGAGAGAGACTAAGAGATATAACAAAGACTGAAAGGATATGATTGAGACATGAGAGAGTGCTGAAATAGGGATAGAGAGAAAGATAGAGAGAGGGAAGGAGAAAGTGACAGAGAAATGAGTGAGGGAAGCAAAGAGAGAGATGGAGAAAAGAGAAAATGCATAGAATGTTTAGAGAAGAGTGAGAGGGAGGGAAGAAGCAAGGAAGGGCAGGAAGGCAGGGAAGAAGGAAAGAAGGGAAGAAAGAAGGAAGGAAGTAAAGAAAGAAGGGAGGGAGAAAAAGAAGGGAAGGAGGAAAGAAAGAAGGGAAGAAGGAAGGAAGGAAAGAAGGGAGGGAGGAAAGAAAGGGGAGCGAGGAAGGAAGAGAGGGAGGGAGGAAGGGAGAAAAGAAGGAAGGAAGGAAGGAAGGAAGGAAGGAAGGAAGGAAGGAAGGAAGGAAGGAAGGAAGGAAGGAAGGAAGGAAGGAAGGAAGGAAGGAAGGAAGGAAGGAAGGAAGGAAGGAAGATAAAGTATGCCAGGTTCACTCCTGTGAGAGGTGGAGGCAGTTGGGGGGGAGGGCAGGGCAGTGAACCAGAATTAATTGGTTCCAGCTGGGAAAAAGCTTTGTAGTGGCTGTTGATCATTATCAGGTCTGTGGGAATGGAAAAGGGGGCTGCTGAAAAGTGATGGGATTGGGGGGGCAGGGCATGGAGACATTGAAGGGATGGTGGGCTTAACATAGCATCATCCACAGAAGCAGCCTAGCCTCCTCCCAAACCCAGGCAGCAGCCTTCATCCCCACCCCTTTCTGAGTCCTCTTTCTTTTTGGGGGGGGGGGGGACAAAGGAAGTAGAGGCAGGGGACTGGGGGCAATGACCCCCTGCATCACATCTGGTTTGGGAGTCCTCCTCTTGTGTCAGCCTAGCATTCCAGTCCCCAGCATTCTAAACCAACAACACACCAGTGTGCTGGGAGGGGAAGAAGGACTTTCCCACCCCCAGCCCCTGCCCCATCCTCAGCCCAGGCCTCCCCCTGCTTTCCTTCCCCACAGGTGTGGTTTTATCAAGGCCCCCAAAGGAGGTTTACAGCCACCGGCCTGGCCTTGCTCTCCAACTGGGAACAAACAGCCAAGTGGCCCCAGCACCTTGTAAAGTCTATAATGGAGCCAGCCAGGAAGTGTATTGTGTGGGGGGAGACACTGGACCCTCAGTTGCCATGGGAGCCGTAACCCCCTCCCCTTGACTCCTCAGCATGTGCGCCGGGATGACCACCCTGCACTAGAATGTCAGAAAGCATGAGCTAACAGGATTCTAGATTTGGATCTGGAAGAGATCTTGGGGCCCTCTACTTCAGCTCCCTTATTTTCCAGATGAGGAAACTGAGGCATGGAGAAGTGTGCTGAATTGTTAGCCCACTGCAAGGCAGTATCATTTAATCCTTCACATTTATATGACCACTACCTAGCACATCACCAGGCATATAGTTAAGTACTTATTTCAAAAACAAAGCAAAAACAAAACCAGAATGATTAATCGCTCAGGAACCCAAAAGGTACTAAGTGGGAGAAGCAGAATGTGAACCCCGACTTTCTAACTCTAGAGCAAGTACTCTTTCCATTTTAACATGCTAGAAAAACAGCTAGAACATGAAATGTGCCAGACACATGCCTGTAATCCCTACTGCTGGGGAGGCAGAGGCTGGTGGATCGCTTGGGCTTAGGAGTTCTGAGCTGCAGTGAACTGAACAAATGTTGAATGCAATATGGGGAGCCCCAGTGGGAGTGAGAGTTGAAAGGAGTACCAGACTATCTAAGGAGGAGGAACTCAATCAAGGGCTGAAATGGAGCAGGCCAATGGGTAGTGAGATCAGCCATTGGGCTGCTGCGATTCCAGCCTGGGTGAGAGGAGAAGAACCTGACTAAAAAATGAATGAATGAGTGAATGAATGAAAGAAAGAAATGTCAGAACTATGAGGCAAACCTTAGAACATAGAATATCAGAGCCAAGAAGGAAACATTAGAACATAGAATGTCAGAGATGGAAGGGCACTTAGAATATAAAATGTCAAAGCTAGAAGAGATCTTGGAGCATAGAATGTCAGAGCTGGGAAGACCCATAGAACACAGGATATCAGAACTGGGTGGAGGGTTAGAACACAGGGTGTCAGAGCTTGGAGGGCCTATAGAACATAGAATATCAGTGTAGAAGAGACCTTAGAAAACAGAATGTCAGAGCTGAGAGAGACCTTAGAACACAGAATGTCAGGGCTGGGAGGGCCCTTAGAACACAGAATGTCAGAGCTGGGAGAGACCTTAGAAAACAGAATGTCAGAGTAGGAAAGACCTTAGAACACAGAATGTCAGAGCTGGAAAGAACCCTTAAGATAATTCAGTCCACCCCCTTCATTTGGCAAGAAGAAATTGAGCACTAGAGAAGGAAGCTGACTTTCCCTTGATGAACAGCAGAGCCAGGCCAAGAAGACAGGTATCCTGATGTCAGGTCCAGGACACCTTTCACCACACCAAGATTCCCTGAGGGAGGGTGGGGCCAACATCTTCACAGGGATAGACAGCCCAGCTCCCTATGACTCCAACATGACAATTGTTTCTTTTCCTGTTACTCTGCTTGTCTTTTGCATATTATTCATCTCGTGTCTCAATCTATCTTCTCTTCTGCTCCCTGATCCTCTTGATTCCTTTCTCCTTATGATCCACATCCTTCCCAGAAATTTCAAACTCACCTCATTGCCAGCCATGAGTAAGTCCACTGGATTTTGGTCTCCTCTTCACTCTCACCTTGTTCTCTTGGCACAGTGGAAAGAGCTGCAATGAAAAAGTCCCCACCCGGGACAGAGGCAGAGGTTCTGTGTGTTTGGTTGGTTGTTTGATCTTGATCAAAGCCCTCTTTGGTTTCCCCATCTGCAAAATCAAGGGCATGGGTACCCAGGAGCTTGTTTGAACACCATAATCTCTAACATCCCTTCCAAGCCTAACATCCCATGTTCTAACATTCCGTTCTCTCATAATTCAGGTTCTCATGTCCTGTGGGTTAAGACCCTTCCTAGCTCTGACTTTCTGTGTTCTAGGATACTTTCCAACTTCGATGTTCTATGTACTAGAATCCCTCCTGACTTAGCTATTCTATGTTCTAAGCTCCCTCTCAGCTCTGACATTTTATGTTCTAGGTCCTTTCCAGCTTTGAACTTTTGTGTTCTAAAGTCTCTAAATTCTGACATTCTGTGCCCTAGGATCCTTCTCAGCTCTGACATTCTCTTTTCTAAGGGCCCTCCCAGCTCTGACCTTTCAGAATTATTTTCTCTGGGTCTATGTCATGTTAGGTTATTTCTACATGTGACTATTTCATCTTTCCCATTAGACTGGGAGGTCCCCAAGGTCAGAGACCCTCTCTCCTTCCTCTAACCTTACAGTGCTAAGGCTAAGGCTGAATCTTGTGACCACAGGGGAGCTCAATCCTCAATGACCAACCAATCGGGGCACATACCTGCTGGCTGAAGAACTAATACAGAAGAGGAAAGCCACAGCCATTGGTTTCTCTCCACTTTCTAATCTTCTTGACTTGATGTGAGGTAAGAGCACTGAATTTCTAGTCAAGCTACCCGACTTTGATACCTGGGCAACCTTCAGCAAGTCACCCTATCGCCTTGGGTTCCAGTTTCCTCATCTACAAAATGAAGCACTCCACACTGAATTGTTCTGTCTTCTTTCTAATATATCTCATCTTCTCCATGATCGATATTTCCTGTGGCTTAATCTAATCCTTACTATGTCATGGTCTCCCAAGGATCTGTTCCCGAGTGCTTAAACCTTAGTGGGAAGCAGAGTCATAGCTAGGAATTCCCAGGCCCTGGGAAAATTCAACTGGGGGTGGGGCAGCTAGGTGGCACAGTGGATAGAGCACTGGCCCTGGAGTCAGGAGGTCCTGAGTTCAAATCCGACCTCAGACACTTAACACTTACTTAGCTGTGTGACCCTGGGCAAGTCACTTAACCCCAATTGCCTCGACCCCCCCAAAAAAAATTCAACTGGGGGAGTGTGTGTGTGTGTGTGTGTGTGTGTGTGTGTGTAGGGAATAGTACCACAAAGGAATCTTCCCACATCATAAGAGAGAGTGGACCATCTCCCAAGGTCCAATTCATGGATGGAGGAACTGTTGCTCCTGGGAGTAATAATAATTATTATAATTATTATAATATTATTTATATTTATATAGTACCAACTATGTGCCAGGTGCTTTACAATTACCATCTCATTTTATCCTCACAACAGCTGGGGGGGAGGTACTATTAATACCCCCATTTTACAGATAGGGAAACTGAGGCAGACAGAGTTAAGTAACTTGCCCAGGGTCATAGAGCTAAGAAGTCTCAGAGGCCAGATTTGAACCCAAGTCTTCTTGATGCCTGACCCTGCTCTCTATCACCAAGCTCCTTAGCAGCCCCTTCACTAAGTAGATTTTTACTAACTGCTTATTGAATTGAATTGAATTTCATTAAACTGAGTCGACTAGACAACGAGTTCCATAATAACAATAATCAATAATACTAACAATAGTTGGCATTTATATAGTGCCCAGTATGTGCCAGGCACCATGCTGAATGCTTTATAAACATTATCTCATTTGAGTCTCACAATAACCCCCTGAAGGTAGGTGCTATTATTATTCCATTTTATAGATGGGGAAACTGAGTCAGACAGAGGCAAAGTGGTTTGCCCAGAGTCCAGGGCCACTGCTCTAGCTGCCTAGCTGCTAGCTCTGTGTGAGAAGACTCACACAGAGATCTGGCAACATAGGACTGCTGATCAGGGGTCAGCTTATCAGGTCCTGTTTACTGCGGAGCTAGAAGTTCCTATGTGAAAACTGTAAGTTCTAATGGAAATAGGAAAGGAACCTATAATTTGGAGGGTATTGGAGAATCCCAGATGAAAAAAAAAACTTTCCCTACTAAGAAGTTGAGTGACTTGCTCAGGGTCACACAGTCAATATATTTCACATTATTTCATTGTTTCAAGGTGAGAACTGAACCCAGACGTTCCTGATCCTGAGGCTGCCTCTCTTATCAACTGTATCAGGCTGGTTATATGAGAGCCAGATTGGGAAAAGTTATCTCAAACAGGACCCAGGCATCTCTCTTTCAGCCCCACCCATGTGTCTTGTTAAGAGCAAGGTGCCAGCTTATCCTGGCCTCTGCCCCTGGGCCTCAAGCTTAGATTTAAGCTCAGAGTGTGGGTGAACAGGGTGTGTCTCTCACTAGCTGAACTAGCTCTGCCCACCCCCACCAGGTCATGCCCACCTGAATGGGGTTGGACCCAATGACCTTCCCAATTTCTTCCAGTTTTAATGTTCTAGGTTTCTGTGGTTCTTGAAGAGAGCCAGCTGTGGAGAAAGGGGACAAGAGAGATCGTATGGATTGGCCCATGCCTCTGTGCTCCTCACCATGAGGGGGTGTTTGAAGCAGATGGTGTCAGGGGAGTTACATCATCGAAATAAGTGCCAATGTGGCCCGGGGGCGAACCAGGTGCCCATGCCCTACCTCCTGCCAAGGATACACCCTTACCCTCCCATTGAGGGTACCCCTTGGAGAACTCAGTTCAGAATTTCCAAGTAATCTGAAATTCATTACATCTTCTTGGGTCTCAGTTTCATCATATTGACAATAAGAAGAGTCATCTTTTCCTTCCTGTAATGGTCAGTGAGAACTTCCTCTTTAGTGCCCTCCAACCCAATCTGGGCTGAACCTTATGGTATCCTGCAGCCTCTGGCTCACAGGATTTACAGCTGGAAGGGCCCTCAGGCTAATCCTCTCATTTTAATGAATGAAACCCTTAGTGGTTAGGTGACCTGCCCAAGGTCACACAACGAATAATGAGCAAAGCTGAGGCTCAAACCCAAGTGCTGTGACTCCAAAGCCAACACTCCTTCCCAAAGCACAAGTCTGACTATGTCACACACCCACTCCTACTCAGTCAGCTTTCGTGGCTCCCTATTGCCTCCAGAATCAAATATGAAATCATCTATTTGGCATTCAAAGCCATCCATGACCAATCTTCTTTGTACCTCTCCAAGTCTACCTCACACGCCCCCGTACTTTGAAGTGCAGTGACACTGGCTTCCTTGATCTGCCTCAAACTAGACAAGACTCCATTTCCCCCTCCAGGCATTTCTCTTGGCTACCCCCCTGGGCCAGGAACTCTCTCCCTCCTCATCTCTCTACCTCTTGGCTCCCTTCAAGTTCCAGCTAAAATCCTACCTTCTACAGAAATTCTTCCCTCATCCCCATTAATGCACTGGCTTCCCTCTGTTGGTTAGCTCCCATAGATCCTGTTTACACCTCGTTTGGAGGTAATCATTTGCATGCTGTCTCTCCCATTAGACTGTGAGTGAGATCCTCAAGATTCCTTTCTTTGTATCTCTGGTGTTTAGAGCATCGTCCGGCATATAGTAGGCACTTAATAAATGCTTGTTGACTGACTGACTATGCCATGCTACTTGGGAACGTGGGGGTGGCTGAAGAGAGTCATGCTTTGTAGTGGCCCAGCAATGGCTTTTGACTATAAGTTTCTTGAGGGCAGGAATTACAGTATTTCATTTCTGTGTTTGTATCTCCAGTGCCTAGGACATAGGTGCTTCAAAATGTTTATTAATTGATAGAATCTTGACCACCAACTGGACTATGCCCTAGGCAATATTCATTCATTCATTCATTCATTCATTCATTCATTCATTCATTCATTCATTAAACATCAGCAGTTGAGGCCTACCCCACTTGTGATAATAGCCCCCACATCTAGAGCAATGTATAAAAAGTTCTTTTCTTGGGGCAGCTAGGTGGCCCAGTGGATAAAGCACAGGCCTTGGATTCAGGAGGACCTGAGTTCAAATCTGTCCTCAGACACTTGACAAAATGTGTGACCCTGGGCAAGTCACGTAACCCTCATTGTTCCACCACCCCCCCCAAAAAAAAGAAAGAAAAAAGTTCTTTTCTTGAAGGACTCCATGGGGCAGGTAGTGTAGACAGCACCTCCATTTTACAGGAAAGTATATTTAAAGCCAAGAGAAGGAACAGGGACTTGCCCAAAGTCTCATGGCTGGTAAATGTCACAGCCAGGATTTCACTCTGAGCCTCCTGAGTCCTAAGAGGCAGTTCTCTTCACCTATACCCATCCACACCACACCTGTAAATGGTAAATCCTTACTAAGCCAGGCATCCTGGTATGGTGAAAAGAAATCTGAATCTGGAGTTAAATGACCTAGGTTCAAATCCCAGCTCTTCTACTTACTAGTCATGTAACCTTGGACAAGTCACTTTCTTTCTCTAAGCCTCTGTTTGTTCATCTATAAAATGAGAAAGTTGAATTTTTGTTATGAAATCATTTTCAGTCGTGTCTGATGTTTCTTTCTTTCTTTTATTATTTTTTTATATACTTTTCTTGACAAAGATCCTGGGGAGCCGTTTGCCATTTCCTTCTCCAGATCATTTTACAGATGAGGAAACTGAGGTAAACAGGGTGAAATGATTTGGTCAAGTAAGTAAGCATTTGCCCAAGTAGTTAGTGTCTGAGGCCACATTTGAATTCAGGAAGATGAGTCTTCCTGACTCCAGGCCCAGAGCTCTATCTACTGTGCCACCTGGCTGTTCCAGAGTTGAATTAAATGTCCCTTAAACTCCCAGTCTAATTCAATGTATTAAAGAATGTAAAAGGGGGCAGCTAGGTGGCACAGTGGATAGAGCACTGGCCCTGGATTCAGGAGGACCTGAGTTCAAATTCGGCCTCAGACACTTGACACTTACTAGCTGTGTGACCCTGGGCAAGTCACTTAACCCAAATTACCTCACCAAAAAAAAAAAAAAAGTAAAGGCCAATGATGCGCAAGCAATTAGGGAACAAGGACAAATCCCCAAACCGTTCCTTCCTTTGAGGGACTTACCTTTTACTTGGGGGTTGGGGTGGGAGGAGGATGCAACATATTTAAACATAATGGAAGGGCCCATTTCTTAAAGTATATTTGGATTTGTACTTCCTTGTGGGTGACACAGAGTACTCTCGGATGTTCATAGTCTACTTCCAATCCAACACAGACCTTTGGTAAGCCTACTTCCAGCCATAAATGACTCAGGGATATGTACTATATGACACTGAAATGCCTTCTAATTGTCTTAGGAGCTGGAAAAAACTGATAGAGATTGGAGGAGGGGAGGAAATAAGCATTTATATAGCACCAACTATATGCCCAGCACTGTGCTAAGCACTTTTTAAACAAATAGTATCACATCTGATACTCACACTAACCTTCCAAGGGAGGTGTTTATCATTGTCCCCATTTTATAGTTGAACAAACTGAGGCAAAGAGGGATTAAATGACTTGCCCAGAATCACACAGCTAAGTCTCTGAGGCCAGATTTGAAGTCAGGTCTTCCTGACTCCAGGCCCAGTACTCCATGAATTGAGTCACTAACTACCTCTAATAATGACTCATTAGAGTCAGAGCTAGAATGCAGTGAGCATACAAAAGTTTTTATCTCAATCTTTTTTCCTGGTAACTTTTGAGAAAGAAAGACTGATATGAGCTGTTGGGTAAAGGAGAGGTAGCAACAAGCTGTATTCCTCTCCTCAACCACCACATGCCCATGAACACATGGAAGCCATTGTTTCTTTTGCTGATTCTTTCCTGACCATAGGTGAACGAGTATCGGGGGCAAAATCGACCGGATTATGACCTCGTGTGCTTTGTATGTTTCATAAGAGCTAATTAATATAAGCTGGTTGATTGATATAAGGAACAACACACCAAATCTGGGGGCTCCTGAGGAATAATATTAGAAGTCACAACCCCTTCAGATTGTTCAGTGATGGGACCCTGAGGGGTGAAGTAGTCAACCACCCTCTGGGGACCCAACCTGCCACTCTGGGTGGAGGATTTGGAAAATTAGCCCACAGGGGATACTACATTAAGATAAGTAAATTACACGAGAATTCAATGAGCTAGAGACCACCCATAACTATGAAGAAGTGGAAGGGCTTCCAAGAGGAAACAGGACCTGACTGAATTCTTGAAGGACGCTAGCTAGAGATTCAAAGAGAGAGGGGTGAAGAGGGAATATATTTCAGGTATGCCTTGGAAAGGCTTGAGAATAGATGATGATATGCCGAACTTGGGGGATGATAGCACACAGGCCAATTTGGCTGGATTACAGAGTGCATGAAGAAGAGTGATGTGAAATACCTGGCAAGATTGCAAAGGGCTTTAAATGCCAAGCTGAGGAATTCCTCTTGTAGCCCAGAAGCAATAGGGAAGGTGATTGAACCGGGAGAAACACGGTGAGAGTTGTGCTATAGGACGTCATTTTGGCCACTGCATGAAGGATGGGTTGGAAAGGGGAGCTGGAAGTTTAATGAGAAGGCTGTTCTGATAGTCTAGGCCAGAGGTAATGAGGGGATCCTTCTCATCCCAAAGCCTATAGAACTCATTTCTTTCTAGGATCTGTATGTGAGTGCAGTCCCTCCAATCAGACCATCAGCTCCTTGAGGGTAGATTGTGTATTGTGCCTCCTCCCCAGGGCTTTGCATGTTCAAGGCATTTAATAAATTGGTGTTGAATTTAATTGAATAATAGCTCACAATTGCCAATTTCCTCACAATCACCTTTTGAGGTACGGAGCTCAGAGACTATTTTGAAGCCCAGAGACTATTTTGATCTCCTCCAGATTGGACAGCTAGCAAGTGATGAGTCAAGTTGGAAGTTGAGAGCAGGACTTTTAAATTCAAGATCAAGCATCTTTCTAACATCATTGTGCTTCCAGCCCAGGGACCCCACATGGGCAATGAAGGAGCTATCCCCCTCCACAGCCCCTCTCAGAATTCTTGTCTTACTTCGAGACTCAGTCCAGGTGCCACCCCTTCCCTGAGCCCCCCAGGATTTACTGTTTTCTTCCTCTTCAAATGACTTTGTATTTCCTTCACTGGGTAGGTACATGCTGTATCAACCCTCTCCCCCAGAATATAAACCCAGGATCTGCCTAGAAAGGCAGAATCTGGTTTTTTGTTTGTTGTTATTTTTGTCTCCCCAGCACTGAGCAGAATGGTCTGCACACAGTGAGTGGTTAATAAATGTTTGTGGAAATGAATGAAAAGAGCTGAACTACAAGACTTGAGACGGGGGAGGGGCAGAGTAGCTGCTGGGAACAGAGGTTGAAATCCTAGCCAGGTGCCCTCCTGCTGGCTCTAAGGCAAGCAACCTTTTATTTATTCGTTTGTTTGTTTATTCACCTACGGTGAATGCTGCAATAAAGATTATGACCCTATCATTTCCCATAAGGAGTTTACAATCTATCTGGGACTTAAGATAGAGATTCAGCTCATTGTAGCAGCCCTTTGGGGACACTTGCCCAAACTGAACTCGTACTTACAGGACTTAGAGGGGTCCCCAGAGGGCAGCTATTACTCCCCTCAGGATTCTAAGGGTAAGTCTGAGTGGTGGAGGTTTCTAGTACTGTTGCTCATTCCTTATCCTCCATGAGTGAGTAACTTCAATTACCAAAGGGCAGATCTACTAAGCAGATGTAGTAAGAACAGTTGGCACAAAACATTCCCCTTTTGGAAAGACTTACATAAACTGATGCAAAGTGAAGTGGGAAGAACCGGAACACTGTACACAGTAACAATAATATTGTACTATGATCAACCATGAATGACTTAGCTCTTCTCAGTGATACAATGATGCAAGGGACTAATGATGAAGCATGTTATCTGTCTCCAGAGAAAGAACTGATATTGTTTGAATACAGACTGAAGTATGATGTTTTTCTCTATCTTCCTTCCTTCTTTCCTTCCTTCCTTCCTTCCTTTCTTTCTCTTCCTTCTTTTCTCTTCCCCTTCCTTCCTTCCTTCCTTTTTCCCTTTCATTCAAGTCTTCTTATACAAAATGACTAATATGGAAATGTTTGGCATGTATAACCTATATCTGATTGCTTGATGTCTCAGGAATGGGGGAGAGGAAGCAGGGAGGGACATAATTTGTAATTCAAAAAAAATTTTTTTTAATGTTAAAAATTGTTTTAACATGTAATTGAGGAAAAATAAAATATTATATAGTACAAAAAAATAAATCAGTCACATAAAAAAAATTACCCTGTACATACAAGGTCCCTGGGGAGAATATAGTTAAAAAAACAAACAAACTAGAGGCAGCTAGGTGGTGCAGTGGATAAAGCACCCACCCTGGATTCAGGAGGACCTGAGTTCAAATTTGACCCCAGACACTTGAGACTTACTAGCTGTGTGACCCTGGACAAGTCACTTAATACCCATTGTCCTGACCACCCCTCCCCCCAAATGCTTCATCCAAAAAAACAAACCAAAAACCTAGTGAGACATACATGTAAAAAACGCTTGTGGGAAAGAAATATCTCAGTTCCTGCTTGCTGGAAATCCTTCTCTCCCTTTGTGCATGCTTCTAAACAGGTAAATGTTTAACTAGCTTTCCTGCCCCCCCCCCAAAAAAAAACCCACCATATTCAGGAAACACTTAGTTTAAGCTGCATTATTTTTGTTTGGTTGGTTGGTTGGTTTTTGTTTTGTTTTGTTTTGTTTTCAGGGCAATGGGGGTTAAGTGACTTGCCCATGGTCACACAGCTAGTAAATGTCAAGTGTCTGAGGCTGGATTTGAACTCAGGTACTCCTGAATCTGGGGCTGGTGCTTTATCCACTGCATCACCTAGCTGCCCCCATAAGCTGCATTATTAATATTTTCTTTATCATTTTCCTAAGTCTAGAATTCAACAAAACAATCGTTCAAGCCCCAATTTATCACCCTTGCTAGTTTCTGGGGGAACAAATACTCACATTGAATATGTAGCATTTAGTTTGAGAGCTGATTTAAGGGGGCTACAGCTCAGCCCTGCAGAGGTTGCCCTTGGCTAGAATTCTAAGGTCTAAGAGTCTGTCTTTTTCTAAGGCTCACGGCCATAGATGCTTCTTTCCTCTGGTGGTTATCTTTCCATATGTCTCAGTCCATGTTTGTCCTCAGTATGTCTCTCTCTGGCTGAATGAGCCAAGGGTCTCAGATACCATTGTCGTAGAGGAACAGGAAGAGCATAGAGCTTCCTCAGGGCTCCCTCTTACCTCCTCCCACCTACTTCCTACTGGTACGGGCTTCAGGGTCCACCTCTTCAAGGTATTCCTTGGGCTGAAGTCCTCCACCAATAGACTGACCTGCCACAGAATCTTCTCCTACATTTAAAGTCCCCAGGAGCACAATAAACCAGCCAAACTGTTCTCCTTTTGATCTAATTAAGAGGGTGAAGGGATCAAAAGGTGTAAACAAATTGTTACAACAGAATTCTGGCTGTTGATTAGTTGAGGTGGGACACTCCATCAGTATAATCTCTAAGGTCAATAAGGACCTCCAGAGGGGCAGGATGTGCTGTGCTGACGGTAGCCTGGGGGTTGTAGAATCTAAGCAGGGAATAGAACCAGTGACCTGGGGAGAACTTCCCCTTAAAGTTTTACTCCCAGGACTGGACAGGACACCCTCACCTTCTAGGCATAGGCCCTGGGGGCCTGGAGAAGGGAATCCCACCTTTACAAAAATAGAACCTAAATACATAGACTTATGGATACCTTTTCTCTTCTCCTTTCAAAGACCTTGAGCCTACCCATCTCAGTGACTTCATCTCTTCCTGTTTACATAAGGGCAGCCAGATGTTTCATGGATAGAACTCTAGACCTGAAGTCAGAAGGACTTATTTTCCCATCCAGCCTTGGACCCTTAGTAGCCATGTGACCCTGGGCAAATCGCTTAACCTCTGTCTGCCTCAGTTTCCTCATATGTAAAATGGAGATAATAATAGAACCCCCCCCAAGGTTATTGTGAAGATAAAATGAGATATTTGCAAAGTGCCTCACAAACCTTAAAGAGCTATATAAATGCTAGCTGGTATTATGATGTTTGGGAATGTGGCCATGTGCTAGGATATGTGTGTGTGTGTGTGTGTGTGTGTGTGTGTGAGATTGCATCTATGAGTGCATGTCTGTGTGTGCCTGGGCATGAGTGAGTGTGACCATGCATGTGAGCGGACACGTGTGCATGCATGTTTGTTTGCAGAGGATGGGACTCTCTGTCAGAGCAAACCCTATAATAGCGCTTCCCTTGTCTCGCCAGGGCTGGTTGAGCCGATACTTAATGAATGTTTTCAACAGCGGGTCCAGCCTCACGTCACAGCTAGAAAATGTGACTGATGTGCCCTAAAACTGACCGCCCCCTCTCTCCAAGCAGCCTTCCTCCTCCCTCACCAACCCTGGTACTGAGGGAAAAACAGAGCCAGATTCCTAAGGGAAGCATGTTTGATTTTAATGAGCTCGACTGGGAGTCTTTGAGCCCCTGGCTACCTCGTCAGTCATTCATTCATTCAATAAGCATTTATCAAGCACCTACTGTTTGCCAGTTACCGTGCTAATTGCTAGGGATAAAAAGACAGGTGATTTGTGCAGAGAGGATTAAATAAAAGATAAATAGGAAGGGAATACAAGGTCCTGGGGGTGAGGTACTAGCAACAGGAAAGGTTTCACAGAGGAAGTGGAACAAGAGTCAAGCTCTGAAGCAAGCTAGAGATTATACAAGGCAGAGGTGAGGACAGAGGGCACACCAGGCACAGGGGATCACAGCCCTGCAAAGGTGTGGAGAGTGGAATGAAATGCCACGCATGGGGAACAACATTAGTGGGCCAGTTGGAAGGCATGTCAAATTTATAAATGCATGCTAAGTTAGGTAGGTTGGAGTCAGGCTAGAAAATGTCTAACAGAGGGGTAGCTAGGTAGAGCAGTGGATAAAGCACTGGCCCTGGATTCAGGAGGACCTGAGTTCAAATCTGGCCTCAGACACTTGACACTTACTAGCTGTGTGACCCTGGGCAAGTCACTTAACCCCCATTGCCCCTACCAAAAAAAAAAAAAAAAAGAATGTCACTTTAGCAGCAGCTACATGGAGGATGAGTCGGAGAAGGGAGAGATTGGAAGCAGGAACATGAATTAAGTTACTTCAATAATCAGAAAGAGCCCTTATAGATAGTCCCTTATGCTGAGGAGGTTAAGGTTAGTGGATTAGTTGGTTCTGAGCTGCAGTAGGGCTAAATAAAGCCCATCAGCTGTCCAAGGTAAATCTGGTACCCATAGGATGAGCCCTCAAGAGTGGAGGACCACCAGGCTGCCCAGGGAAGGGCAGACTAGCCTCAATCAGTAAAACTGACCAAGTTAAAGCTTCCATACTCATTCAAGGTGGGATTGGGCCCCTATGCCTTCTAATTCTAATTCTTTCCCTCTTTTGATTATATAAATTTGTTTACTCATTGTCTTAGCACTAGATTGTAAGCTCCTCAAGGACAGGGACTGTCTTTTGCTTTTTTTTTTTTGTATCCCCAACATTTCACACAGTGCCTGGCATATAGTAGATGCTTAATAAATGTTAATTGACTGATTGACTGGCCCCTGAACTTTCAGCCTGGATGAGATAAGGAAGCCCAGTCTCAAAAAAAATCCAGATGAGAAGAGATAAGGGGTTGCCCTTAGGTGGCTAGTGGAGATGGCTAGATGCAAGAGATGGGGAGATAGAATCAGCAAAACTTGGGCATCTGATAGGATGGATGGGGCGGGGGAGGGAGGAAAAGTCAAGGATAACTGTGGTGGTAAATGTGATTGACCTGAAGGAAAGACCCAGAAGAGGGAAGGGTTTGGGGCTTCTGTTTGGATGTGATGAGCTTGAGATGTCCGTGGAAATGTCCAGTAGGCAATGGGTGACACGAAACTAGGTCTTGATATGTAGATCTGGAGATCATCTTCATGGATGGTGACTAAACCCAGGGGAGCAGATGAGATCACCAGGAGAGAGAGGAAGACAGATTTTGAGGAGGGGGCAGAGCCATGCAGAAGGAACAGATATGGATAACAAAAGTCTTCTCTGGCAAAGGGGACAGAGCAGGATCTGCCAGACAGGTAGGAAGGAGCAGGTGGGCAACAGGACTCAATGAAGCGGAGAGGTTGAGAAGAACACCTCAATAATATTTGAAAAATCACCTCAGAAAAAGCCACTCTAGTTGTGTGACAGAGGTTGGAAGTCAGATTGCTAGGGGTCGAGAAGCAACAGAAAGAATAGGAAGGGGGCAGCTAGGTGGCACAGTGGATAAAGCACCGACCTGGATTCAGGAGGACCTGAGTTCAAATCCGGAATCAGACACTTGACGCTTACTAGCTGTGTGACCCTGGGCAAGTCACTTAACCCAAATTGCCTCACAAAAAAAAAAAAAAAAAAAGGAAAGAATAGGAAGTGGAGGATGCAAGTGTAGTCACTAATTGATATATCTCTTGTTAAAATTCCATATAACCACCGTCTTGGGCTATGCATTGCTCTTGTCAATTTTCAAACTGTGTGAAAACTCTCATCAGCTGCTACTCAGTGACTGAAAGAATGGCATTTGTAAGCCCAGCCTTAAGATCATCCACAGAATGAGGTTTTGATATGTACAGGACAGTCCTGATGTGAGCCCACAAGACAAAGTCTAATGGAGACAAATCAGATGGCCCAGGTGGTCAAGCAAGGGGCCCTCCTCTACCTCTTCATTGGTCATCCAGGCATTGTCAAACATGCAATGTATAACGACACAGTGCCCCATGTTGTTCAAATGAAAATTTAAAATGTATTATATTCAAAATTCATAAAATTAAATATGAGTATGAGAAATGTGAATAATTAAACTTTCAGATGATTCTTTTGCAAGTTTGTAGCATTTTTGCTTCTGAAGTTAATAAAGCATCAAACTGCATTGAGAATTTTGGGGTGCTGTCTAATATGAATGAACAAGGGCCGAGAGGGACCTGTGAGACTTTCTTGGGAATGGCTGCAACTCAAAGGTCTGCATATTCAGCAAGGAAGGAGCCAGCAGATAGGGAGAAATTTATGATTAGAGAGAGATAGGAGAGCAAGACTACCTGGGCAAACTGCCCAAGGAGACTGAAGGCAGGTCAAGGATTCCAGCGGAATGGTTAACCTTGATGAGTAGAAGAAGCGCTACCTGCTTCTTTGTTAGAGTCAAGAGCTAAGAAAGAGAGAATGAGGAGCATGTCAAGTTTTGAGATGTGAAGGAAAGGGGCAAGGGAGCTGGGTGCCAATGGCTCCTTTCTCAATCAAATGTGAGGCCAGCTCCTCTGCTGAGAATGGGTGGTGTTGAAGGCTTAAGGAGAGGAAAAAAGATTAGAATGTATCTGTGAGGAGTGCAATAGTCATGTAGGAGAGGATAGAAAAAAATGGCCTTGCAGTGGTGAGGGCCCAGTCGAGATTAAATAATGTAATTTTTTGGTAGATCTAGTCAGTTCAGTTATGCACAATTAAGCAGCACAGGGGCAAGGGTGGCAAAGGTTGGCGGTTCGGGTAATCCAGGATTAGAATCTGAGAAGGAATGAGAAGTGATTAGGACAAGGAGAGCAAAGGACTTGAAAGCTGTGGGTTTTTATATATATATATATATATATATATATAACTATAGTATAGTAGTATATAACTATACAAGGGGTGAAAGGGGAGGAAAGTGGCCAGAGCAGGAGCAGTACCCTGGGATGGCAACTACCTGGCATCACTTTCAAAGGGACTAGGAAATAAGAGGTGGCTAGACATGGTACTTCTCTCCAACTAGGGCAGTTTCAGTCTACCAAGCCTTGTCCCATCCCTCCTCCAAATTACCCTCTTCCAGAAAAGCCTTCCCAGACTAATCTTTTGTTGTTGTCCAGTTGTATAGACCCTTTGTGATCCCTTTGGGGTTTTCTTGGCAAAGATACTAGAGTGGTTTTGCCATTTTCTTCACCAGATCATTTTACAGAAGAGGAAACTGAGGCAAACAGGGTTAAGTGACTTGCCCAGGATCACACAGGCAATAAGGCTGGATTTGATCTCAGGTCTTCCTGACTGCGGACCCAGTGTTCTGTCCACTGTGACACCTAGCTCCCCCAGACTAAGGCTAGTCACACTCATAATAGAGTCTGTTTTCTCATGTAGTGTACTCTTTCCAGCTGTGATTGGTTGTTAGAACATATCTGAAAGATTCCTCTTTGTATTAGACGTCATTTCCTACTATGCATGTGTCTCTCTCCACAGACTAGAAACTCCATCAGGATAGGGGTTGGGATTATCATCATCTGACAGAAGAGAATCTGAATCTCAGAGAGGACAAGTGATTTTCCAAGGTCACATGGGTAGAAAGTAGCAGATTTGACTTGAAACCCATGTCCTCTGACTCAAACCTGAAATTCTTTCCATTATGAAAACCAAGGTCTGAGGAGAGGAGCAATCAGCACCAGGTGTCCCTGACATCTGCAAAGAAGCAGCTGCTTCCCCAGCCACACCCCAGGAGGAGACCTCCTCCTGACTTAGGGAAGAGGGAGAAGGCAGGAAGTAAAGGGAGGACTGCCTGCCTGTTGGGAGAAGAAGAAGGCAATCTGAGAAAGGGGCTTGCTGGTGCTCCCTGCCCAAGGCAGTACGGGAAGAGCTGGGGCTTTGGAGTTGGAAAACCGGGCTTTGAATCTGTTTTATCACTTATATTTTTGTGACCTAGGGGCAAGTTCCTTCCTCTCAATGTGCCTCAGTTTCCTCCTTTGTCAAATGAAAGGATCGGGACCTCTTCCAGGCTATAAGGATCCCAGGTACTCAGGGATCTTAGACTCTGATCTGTTCCCTGGTGGAGTCCCTTATCAAGGAAACCAACAATCGAAACCAGGGGCCCCTGGAACCAGTGCCCATATGCCCAGTGGGCAAAGGGAACCTGCTGCTCTGCTGGTTTCAATGATCTGTTGGCCAAAGGGAACTGGATGGGGGTTGACACTATGGTCCAGGACCCTGGCCCTCGTGAACACGAGTTTCCCAGTGCTCCTCCTGCTTCCCTTTTTGGAGACACCTGCTTGGCTGCAGTCGGGTCAGGTGTACTTCCCTTGCAGCCAAGGGGGAGAAAAGGGCAGGACCCTCAGGACCGGGAATATTGTGGGGGAGGGACTCCCAAGGGGCTGGGGCTGGAGAGTCATCCTGGGATCTAAGAGAAGATCAAAGTCTGGGGAAGTAAGGAAGTCAGTACTAAGCTAAAGCAAATAGAGTTGAAGGAGGAAATGGGGCAGGTGACAGAATCTCACTCAACATTCATTCAACAAATATTTCATCAAATCCTAGATCTTTGGAGCTGGGAGGAGCCTTCGAACAGAGAGTGTCAGAGCTGGATAGGGCCTCAGAGCCCGGGGGTGGGGGTGGGGGGACTTTAGATGGATGGGGGTCTTAGAACAGAGAATGTGAAAACTGCATTGGGAGCCTTAAAACATAGACTGGAGAAGCTGATAGGGGAAAGGGGACTCTCAGAACACAAGACATCAGAGCTGGGAGGGCCCTTAGAACATAGGATGTTAGACCTGGCAGGGCCCTTAGAACTCAGAATGTCGGGGCAGCTAGGTGGTGCAGTGGATAGAGCACCAGCCCTGGAGTCAGGAGTACCTGAGTTCAAACCCGGCCTCAGACACTTAACACTTACTAGCTGTGTGACCCTGGACAAGTCACTTAACCCCAACTGCCTCACTTAAAAAAAAAAAAGAATTCAGAATGTCAGAGGCCAGAGAACTTTAGAACACAGAATGTCAGAACTAGGGTGGAACTTTGACCCTTTGACTGAGGGGAGGTAGAGGGAAGAAGGTAGGAAGCTGAGCTTCCTCCTGGCCTTGGTCACCTTGCAGGTGATGAGTCTCCAATGAGAGCCAAAACCCCGATTTCACCTGCCGATTCAGCGCCTGGGGGCCCCAGGCTTTTCTTACTTAGCAACGGGCTGAGGCCCGGGGCAAACAGAACTGAGGGGGCAGCCACACCCCTGCCGCAGGAATGCAGGCTTGCATTCCTAGGGGGTGTGGTGTCCGCTAGGCCAGAAGAGTGGAGAGAGGAGGGAGGGAGAACAGGAAGGGACAGGTAACAGCAGCCGGCGCAGGAGGCCCTGTGCAGCCACAGCCAACCCGCCTGGCTGCCTCTCTGGCACTTTCTGGCACCAGGGTCTTGGGGCAGTGGGCATCATCTGACCCAGGGCCTCCAGAGTACTAGGCCTGGAGCAGCTTACTGAAAGCTGGGATCTCATAACTAGTCACTGGTAGATTCAGAGCCAGAGTCCAGCCCTCCTTACTTGCTGCTGGTCCAGTGTTCTCTCCACTATCATGCCGTCACCATGAGTAGGTAATTCTCACTTTTACCCTACCCTAAGGCCCCGGGCCGTCTCATCATCTGCAGGAAAGTCTGGGCAATACAGAGCTTGGTTCATCCCCCCCTAAGAGACAGGTAGGAAGGCACAGTGAAAAGCATGCTGGACCAGGAAACAGGAGGCCTGGCTTCAAATTCCAGCTATGCTATCAACTGTTTCTGCCACTTTGTGCAAGTCATTTCCCCTCCATAGGCTCCAGTTTGTTCTAGAAAATGAGTAGTTTAGATGCTCTCTATCTAGGTCCCTCTTACCCTGGGCATTCTGTGTTCTAACGGCCCTCCCAGCTCTGATCTGTTTGACTCTAATATAAAAGTAATATTCTTGCTCTCATATTAAATGTCGGTGTGAAGCTCTGGAGGGAGGAGAGGGCAGTGCAGCAGGAAGTGGGCCTTGAGAACGCGTGAAGTTGCCGCCCCCATCTCTCCCTGAGTTCCATTTGGTGGCGTCCCCCTCCTCCTTCCCTCCCCCTCCAGTCCCATCCTGGCTTCTCTGCCCTTTGATCTCCCATTTTTCCAGGCAGGCCTGGCCTCTGAATGGGAAGCTTTGAGCTCATGGGGCTTTGGGGACAATGAGAGAAGGCTGAGCCAGCCAGGGCTGCCCCATGGCCCCCTACCATTCATTGCTAAGCCCGGGGATCTGGCTTCCTTTGTGCCATGAACAAAACCCAGGAGATCAGCTGCTCCCAGCGTGGGCTGAGCCAGGCTCCGGAAGGGGCTGGAGGGGGAAGCATGACCCCCAGAGAGCCCTCAGTCCCCTCCCTTTCTCCACTGAAGCCCAGACACTTTCAGCATAGGCCAACTCAATAGAGTCCAAAACATTTCATGCGCCCGCGCAAGCACATGCACAGGCACACACACACACACATGCACACACACTCACACCCCTAGATGCAGTCTCAGTGTATGTGAGTTTTCGGGAATGTCTTGGTCCCTAGTAGAGCTTTCAGATTCATTCCAAGGAAATGCACCAGACCTGAAGCTAACTGGGCCTGTCCCTTCCCTAGAAGGCTGGCCCACGGGTAGTGGCCAGGGCTTCCCGCTCAGAAGCCCTACTGTCTCTTGCAGAATTCAGGCCTCCATCTGTGACTGAGGAGCCAGGCCTAAGGACCAGCGGTATCCAACTGAGCAGCATCCTGCCAGAGGGACATGTCCCAAGCACTCTGCAGGGCCCTATAAGGCATGTCGAGTGCCCACAGCAGAAGTTACCCAGCATAGAACCCTTATTAGAGTCATAGATTCAAGGACAGGAGTGGCTGCATGAAAATGGAGGATGGGGAAGGTGGAGGGAGATCTAATGCTTGCCTAAAACCCTAAACTTGGGAGGTGGGGGAGATGTCTCCTTTTGACTTTACAGAGCCCTCCAGACCTTCCCCATGATCCTCATGGACTCAACAGCAAACCCTGCCCAACACAACCTCCAAAGAAAGCCTCATTTCACATACAGTATGATGGATAGAGCAATGGACCTGGCTTTAAAGCCTGCTTCAGACAATTACCAGCCATGTGATCTGCAACTCTGGACTCAACTTCCTCATTCATGAAATGAAGAGGTTGAATCTGACCTCTAAAAATCTTTCAGCTCTAAATCTGTGATCCTAAGTTTGGGGACACTAGAACCCCAACACAGGAGAAGTAGCAAAGACTTCAGTGAGATGTCTTAGGCCAAAGGGTACTTGTTCTGTGAATAATTTCCTTTCTCTGGACCTGTTTATTTCCTAATCAGAAAAATGAGAGGATTAGGCTAGATCAAAGCTTCTTAAACTGTGGATCTTGATCCCATTATTGGTTGAGAAAAATTTGGCAACAGTAAAAAGTTGCTTATTTTATATACCTATATACCTGTGGTCACATAAAATTTCTTGAGCAAGATAAGAAGAGAAATTTCATTTAAAGTAACTAGACAATATAAAATACTTGGGAGTCTAACTGCCAAGACAAACCCAGGAATTCTTTGAACACAATTACAAAGCACTTTTCACACAAATAAAATCAAATCTAAATAATTGGAAAAATAACAATTGATCATGGATAGGCTGAGCTAATATAATAAAAATGACAATTCTACCTAAATTAATTTACTTATTCAGTGCCATACCAATCAGACTACCTAAAAATTATTTTATAGAAATAGAAAAAAAATAATAAAATTCATCTGGAAGAACAAAAGGTCAAGATATCAAGAGAACTAATGAAAAAAAATGAACAGGAAGGTGGGCTAGCTGTACCAAATCTGAAGCTATACTATACTATAAAGCGGCAGTCATCAAAACTATTTGGTACTGGCTAAGAAATGGAGTAGTGAATCAATGGAATAGATTAGGCACAGGAGACACAGTAGTAAATGACTATAGTAATTTACTAAGACTCTAGCTTCTGGTATAAAAACTCAGTATTTGACAAAAACTGTTGAGAAAACTGGAAGATAGTATGGCAGAAACTAGGCATAGACCAACATCTTACACTGTATACTAAAATACGGTCAAAATGGGTGCATGATTTAGACACAGAGAGTGATACCATAGGTAAATTAGGAGAAGAAAGAATAGTTTACCTCTCAGATCTAAGGAGAGTAGAACAATTTATGACCAAATAAGAGAGAGAGAGAATATTATGAAATGCAAAATGGATGATTTCAATGGCATTAAATTTAAAATTTTTTGTACAAACAGAAGCAATACAGCCAAAATTAGAAGGGAAGTAGAAAGTTGAGAAACAATTTTTACAACCAATGTTTCTGATAAAGGCCTCATTTCTAAAATATATAAGGAACTAAATCAAATTTATAAGAATCCAAGTCATTCCCCAATTGAGAAATGGTCAAAGGATATGAACAGGTAGTTTTTAGTTGAAGAAATCAAAGCTATCTATTGCCATATGAAAAAATGCTCTAAATCACTATTGATTAGAGAAATGTAAATTAAAACAACTCTGAAGCACCACCTCAAACCTATCAGATTGGCTAATACGACAAAAAAGGAAAATAATAAATGTTGGAGAAGCTGTGGAAAAATTGGAACACTAATGCATTGTTGATGGAGTTGTGAACCAATCCAACTATTCTGGAGAGCAATTTGGAACTATGCCCAAAGGGTTATGCGACTGTGCATACCCTTTGACCCAGTAATACCACTACTAGTTCTGTATCCCAAAGAGATCATAAAAAAGGGAAAAGCACCCACATGTACAAAGATATTTATAGCAGCTTTCTTTGTGGTGACAAAGCACTGGAAATCGAGGGAATGCCCACCAATTGGGTAATGTTTGAATAAGTTGTGGCATATGAATGTAATGGAATACTATTGTGCTGTAAGAAATGATGGGCAGGCAGATTTCAGAAAAACCTGGAAAGACTTATATGAATGGATGCTGAGTGAAGTGAGCAGAACCAGGAGAACATAGTACACAGTAACAGCAACATTATGTGATGATCAGCTGTGATAGACAGCTCTTCTCAGCAGTGCAATGATCCAAGACAATTCCAAAGAACTCATGATGGAAAATGTTCTCCACATCCAGAAAAAAGAACTATAGATTCTCAATGCAGATTGAACCATACTGTTTCTACTTTTTGTTTTTGTTTTTTGAGGTTTTTCCTTTTTTGTTCTGATTCTTCTTTCACAACATGACTAATGCAGAAATATATTTAATGTGATTGTACATATATAACCTCTATCAAATTGATTTCTGTCTTGGGGAGGGGGGAGGGAAAGGAGGGAGGGAAGGGAAGGAGGGAGAAAAATTCAGAACTAAAAATCTTATGAAAACAAATGTTGGTGGATAGAGCACCAGCCCTGGAGTCAGGAGGACCTGAGTTCAAATCCGGCCTCAGACACCTAACACTTACTAGCTTGTGTGACCCTGGGCAAGTCACTTAACCCCAATTGCCTCACAAAAAACAAAACAAAACAAAACAAAAAACCCAAATGTTGAAAACTATTTTTACATGTAACTGGAAAATAAAATACTTTTATGATTAAAACAATAAAAAATAAATTAAAAAAAATTCTTGGACAAAAAAGGATATAGTGAGCTGAAAAAGTTTAAGAAGTCCTGAGCTAGATGAGTGATAGCTTCCTTCCAGTTGCAACATTCTGTGTTGTAAGGGCCTTTCAATTGCTGACATCCTGTGACACAGAGAGGGAGAAAAGAGGAGAGGAGAAGAGAAGAGAGACAGAGACAGAGAGACAGAGACAGAAAGAGAGGATAGGAGAGGAAGTAGGAGGGAAGGGAGGAGAGAGAAGTCCTTTTTCTGGCACCATTACCACTCCCTTTGGTCTCCCTGCAGAAACAACCCTCTTTCCTCTCACAAAATAGAGTAACAGCAGCAGTATCAGCTGAAGGTTCATTGAGCTTTGTGCCCACAGAGCTAGTTCAATGAATTGAAGTAGAGACCACCCAGCAGGTTGGTGGTCATAAGTGCTTCAAGCTCCAAGGAAGGACACCACCTGACCAGGCACTATGCCACCCTTGGAGACTGAAGGGGGAGAATGGGGCCGGGAGAGGTCATGATTAGTAGGAACAATCAACTGACCAATCCACAAGCATTTTTCTGACTTTTTTGTTTGTTTGTTTGTTTGTTTTTGCGGGACAATGGAGGTTAAGTGACTTGCCCAGGGTCACACAGCCAGTAAGTGTCAAGTGTCTAAAGCCGGATTTGAACTCAGGAACTCCTGAATCCAGGGCCAATGCTTTATCCACTGCGCCACCTAGCTGCCCCCACAAGCATTTTTGATGCTTGCTGATACAACTCTTATGTACCAGGCCCTTAGACAAAAACAGAACCGACCTGCATTGTCAAATCAAAGCATTTCAGGGCTGTAGGGGACCTCAGAGGGCATTTAACATGTCTGACATGTCCTGAAAGCAGACATTACCTCTATAACACCTCTAATAAAAATGAAGAGCTCACATTTCTACCGTACTTTAAGTTTTGTGAAGCACCTTTCACATGTGACCTTCATTTACTCCTTGCTTAACCCTGGGAGGTAGATATTTTTTATGATGATCGCATTTTACAGATGAGAAACCGAGGCCCAGAAAAGAGAAATAAATGGCTTAGGGTCCTACGGCCAGGAAATACATGAAGCAGGATTTAGAGTTAGGGTCTCTTGGCTCTAAGACCTGTATTCTGTGACCCTGGGCAAGTCACTTAACTTCTGCCTATCTCAGTTTCTTTATCAGCAAAATGGGAACAGTAACAGCACCTAGCCCCCAAGGTCGTTGTGAGGATCAAATGAGATAATAATTATAAAGCACTTGGCACAGTGTTTGGCACACAGTAAGTGCTATAGAAATGTTAGCTATTATTGTTGTTGCTGCTGTTGTGATTATACCACTTAGCTGCCAGCCTTTACTTGAAGAGACCCCTCCATTCACAGGGGACTTATACCTCCTGGGGCAACTACTTTGGGAAACCTCTAATTCTTTAGAAGTTTACCCTGATGTCAGAGCTGGAGTAGAACCTGTCCCACCACCACCACCCAGAACACACCCCCTCCCCAAGGCACCAAAGCAGGTCCCTTACCCCACCCATGGTGTCTTGGCAGGGAGGGGAGGCCCAGGGATTCGGGGAATCAGGGGCTCAGGACTGGGATGTCAAGGTGGTTCTGGGGAATTCCGCCCACTCAGGTGATGCCAAGAGCTAAGCTCCCTCCAAGAAGAGAGATTAGGGTGGCTGGGGCAGCTAAGCCTGTCTATCCAGGTTGGGACAAGCCCCCATCATTAGCCATTCTCCTCCCAGAATCTCTCCTTGTCGCGTTGCCCCAGGCACAGGGGACACTCAGAGGAGGGGCGAGGAGAAAAAAGCCATTGGTGGAAGGGGGCTTCTGAGCCCCGGGAAGCACCGCATGTAGGACTGTAGGATTTCAGGGTGGGTGGGGAGCTGAGGGCCCCTCATTGTATAGAGGAGGTCCTGGGATCCTGACAGGGTCCATGGTCACACAGCTGACAGGCAGCACAGCTGGAATTGAAACCCGGGTCCCCAAGTCCAGGGCTCAATCCACTGATGCCATGACTGACCACCAGACCCAGGCTTACCCAGAAGCCTCAGGACTAGAGGGAAGGAGGAACAAGTGTCTCAGGGAAACTCAGGTCAGGGAGGAGGAAAGACAGGTGACCTGCCAGGACCTGCTCTGCTCAGTTTTTACTGGGTTTCCTGGTATCCTCCCTGCTCCCTGTCTCTTACTAGTATGACTCCCTAATCCCCCTCCCTGGTGCCACAAGGACCTGCCCTCCAGCACTGACAAGCCAAGAGACACAGGACAAGTCAAGTGTAGATGTGGTTTAAATAATGACCTGCCCAAAGGCAGGGGGCTGGAAGCAGTGACTTACTGAGAGAAATGACCCTAATGAAGCCCCTTGTTCCTGGTCTGGGGTGCCCTTCTTTCTGCTCTGGGTGTGTATGGGTGGAGAAGCTCTCAGTGTCCCCAGTTTGAGGAAAGCAGGGCTGGAGTGATATAGCAGAAAGAACACAGGATTGAGAATCAGAGGGTCTAGATTTGAATCTGTCTCTGCTACTTTGTACCTGGGAAACCTTGGGCAAATCATTTATTTTCTCTGGGCCTCAGTTTCCTGATTTGTAAAATGAAGTGTCTGGACAAAATAATCTCAAAAATCCCTTCCAGCTCCAGATTCTGTGGAAGGAGAGGGGCAGGGTTCATAAGTCCCTACCATGGCCAATCCGAAAAGCTCCCTATTCTCAGGAGAAAGCTGAGATACAATTTTTATAGCCAGTGTTTCTGATAAAGGCCTCATTTCTAAAATATATAGGGAACTAAATCAAATTTATAAGAATCCAAGTCATTCCCCAATTGAGAAATGGTCAAAGGATATGAACAGGCAGTTTTCAGATGAAGAAATCAAAGCTATCTATAGTCATATGAAAAAATGTTCTAAATCACTATTGATTAGAGAGATGCATATTAAAACTCTGAGGTACCACCTCACACCTATCAGATTGGCTAATATGACAAAAAAGGAAAATAATAAATGTTGGAGAAGCTGTGGAAAAATTGGAACACTGATGCATTGGGTTTTTTTAGGACAATTCCTTTATTTTTTGTTTTTTGTTTTAATTAATAAAGTATTTTATTTTTTTCTGGTTACATGTAAAGATAGTTCCCGACTTTTGTTTATACAAGTTTTCCAATTTCAGATTTTTCTCCCTCCCTCCCCTCCCTCCCCCCTCCCCTAGACAGCAGGTAATCTGATATAGGTTTATATATATATATATACATATATATATAATAACATTAAACATATTTCTGCATTAGTCATGTTATAAGAGAAAAATCAGAGCAATGATGAAAAACCTCAAAATAGAAAAACATCAGCACCAAAACCAAAAGAAATAGTATGGTTCATTCAGCATCTATACTCCACAGTTCTTTTTTTTTTTTTTCCTGGATTTGGAGATCCTCTTCTATCATGAGTTCCCTGGAACTCTTCTGTACCATTGCATTGGTGAGAAGAATATAGTCCATCACAGTAGATCAACACTCAATGTTGATGATACTGTGTACAATGTTCTTCTGGTTCTGCTCATCTCACTCATCATCAGCCCATGCAAGACCCTCCAGATTTCTCTGAACTCCTCCTGCTCATCGTTTCTTACAGCACAATAGTATTCCATTGTATTCATATACCACAACTTGTCCAGCCATTCCCCAATTGAAGGGCATCCCCTCAACTTCCAATTCCTTGCCACCACATAAAGAGCAGCTATAAATATTTTTGTACATGTGGGTCCTTTTCCCTTTTCCATGATCTCGTTGGGCAAAAGACCCAAAAGTGGTATTGCTGAGTCAAAGGGTATGCACAGCTTTATCGCCCTTTGGGCATAGTTCCAAATTGCTCTCCAGAATGGTTGGATCAGTTCACAGCTCCACCAACAATGCACACTAATGCATTGTTGATGGAGTTGTGAACTGATCCAACCATTCTGGAGAGCAATTTGGAATTATGCCCAAAGGGTTTTGGGACTGTGAATACCCTTTGACCCAGTAATACCACTACTAGGTTTGTATCCCAAAGAGATCATAGAAAAGGGAAAAGGATCCACATGTACAAAAATATTTATAGCAGCTCTCTTTGTGGTGGCAAAGAATTGGAAATTGAGGGGATGCCCCCTCAATTGGGGAATGGCTGAAAAAATTGTGGTATGTGAATGTAATGGAATATTATTGTGCTGTAAGAAATGATGAGCAGGAGGAGTTCAGAAAAACCTGGAAAGACTTAAGTGGACTGATGTCGAGTGAAGTGAGCAGAACCAGGAGAACATTGTACAAAGTAACAGCAATACTATGTGATGATCAACTGTGATAGACTTAGCTCTTCTCAGCAATACAATGATCCAAGACAATTCCAAAGAACTCATCATGGAAAAATGTTCTCCACATCCAGAAAAAAGAACTGTGGATTCTTAATGCAGATTGAACCATACTAGTTCTACTTTTTTGTTGTTGTTCTTTTCTTTTTTGAGGTTTTTCCCTTTTTTCTGATTCTTCTTTCCAACATGACTAATGCAGAAATATGTTTAATGTGATTTTACATATAAAACCTCTATCACATTGCTTTCTGTCTTGGGGAGTGGGAGGGGAGGGAGGGAGGGAGAAAAAAATTGGAACTAAAAATCCTATGAAAACAAATGTTAAAAACTATCTTTTATACATAACTGGAAAATAATAAAATACTTATATGATTTTTTTCAAAAAAAAAAAAGCTTCCAGGGGCAGCTAGGTGGCACAGTGGATAAAGCACCGACACTGGATTCAGGGGGACCTGAGTTCAATTCTGGCCTTAGACACTTGACACTTACTAGCTTTGTGACCCTTGGCAAGTCACCTAACCCTCATTGCCCCGCTCCCCAAAAATAGTTTTTAAAAACCATATTAAAAACAACAACAACAACAAAGCTTCCTATTCTGCGCAAGAACAGGGGGCGCCTCCTGCTCCAAGGGCCAGCCACAATGGCAGAATCACAGAAGGTCCAAGTTAGAAAGGATCATAGAACATCAAGTCAGCATGGCTAGTGACAAGAACACCAGAGCTAGGGGCACAGGGACCAGATTCAGATCCTGGTTCAAATCTCTCTCATGCAAATCATTTAACTGTGAGTGACCCTCTGAACCTCATTCTCTAGGATGTGAGAGCTGGGAGGCACCTTGGAACACAGAATGTAAGGTGTAAGGGGGCCTTTAGGTGGAAGGAGGGAAGGAAGGAAGGAGTAAAGGAACAAAGGAGTGAAGGAATGAAGGAATGAAGCATTCATTAAGCACCTACTTTGTGACAGGCACCATGATATAGAGCTTACAGATTATATTTCATTTGATCCTCGCAACAACCCTGGGAGGTAAGTGCTATTTTTATCCCCATTTTATAGTTAAGGAAACTGAGGCAGACAGCAGCAGTTAAGTGACTTTTCCACAGCTAGTAAATGCCAAGGTCAAATTTGAACTCAGGTCTTCCTGAGTCAAGGAATCCACTATGGCAGAGTTGGAAGGGACTTTAGAGGCCATCTAATTTGAAGCCCTCATTTTACAGGTAGGGAAACTGAGGCCTATAAAGATGTGACTTGTCAAAGTCATATGCTAAATTAGTGGCAGAATTAAAACTCAAACCTAGCTCTGGCTTTGAATCCAGGACTCTTTTCAATCCACTCCAGTTCTTTCCCTCAATACAAGGATCAAATAGAAACTCTATCTACTGGAGATGCAGTCCCCCTCCCTGAAGTTTGGTGATAACCACTCTCCTCTCCCCTGAGGTAGCTGCCCCATGGCTCCTTCCTCCCTGAGAAGTATCCAGTTTCCCTTGTTTTGTTATTCTTTCTATTTACATTGTAGCAGTCATTGTGTGTATTGTTTTCCTGGTTCTGATGATTTCACTCTGTATCTGTCACTGTATATCTTCCCATGCTTCTCTATGGGATTCATATTTGTCCTTTTTTTCCTTTTTCAAAGGAAATTTTTGTTGACAAGCCATAGCAGGACTGAGTGTTTGTCCTCTTCCCTCTGTGCATCCATTTAGTTAATGGGGAAAGTGGAATCAACTTTTTAAAAAAATATATCTTTAATAAAAGATATATTTTGTTTTAATATCTCTTAAATTTCTTCCGCTATCCTTCCCCTTTTCCTCTCCTTTTAGAGAGCTATTCTATATAACGAAGAATCCTTTTTTGGAGGGGAGAAGAAAAAAGAAAAAAAATCAGCAAAAGTAATCAATATCTTGAGAAAAAGCTGAAAATATATGCAATGTTCTACATCTGCTCCTACCTCTGAAAAGGAATTGAAGGAAGGTGTTTTCTTATATCTCTTCTTTAGGGCCATGCTGGTTTTCTGTAATTTTTCAACATTCATTTTCAATTATTTTGGGGTTGTTCTTTCCATTTACATCATGGTAGTCATTGTGTGTGTGTTTGTGTGCAATTTTCTCAGCTCTGCTTATTTCCATCTGTTTCAGTCCCTGTGAGTCTTTCCATGCTTTTCTTCATTCATCATATTCATTATTTCTTACAGCATAACAATATTCCATCACGTTCATGTACAATAATTTGTTTAAGCCATTCTCCAGTCAATGAGTATTTACTTTGTTTCCAGCTCTGCTACTATAAAGAGTGCTGCTATATATGTCTTGGTGAATATGAGGACTTGCTTCTTATCAATGACTCAGACTTAAGGGGTGCTGTGAAACACTGCTCCCCATCAAGGTCACTTGTGGATGTGGCATAAGCCTTGATTGCAGGACCTGGTGTCTCAGCGGCTGGAATCAATAAGTTTATTTCTGCACTGGGTCAAGCAATTTGCCGCTCTGGGCTGGCTCCTCCTGCTGCTGCTGGTTCCGGTTGCTGAGGGGGTACTTTTGATAGTACACCTGTGTCTCCAGTATTCCTTAAGATCAGTAGATAGAGACAGAAACAGTAATGTTCTAGGCCACATAGAGTCTGAGCGGGGGAGGGGGCACTGTAGATCCAATAATCAAGCTCTTGCTGTCCCTCTTCCCATCCAGAGGCCCTGCAATATTTCTTTTTCCTTCTCACTCCAAAGATGCCAGGGAAGAGCCCATATTTGTCATTGCTTACACACGATAAGGGAAGGGAGAGAGTGAGTAAGCATTTATATAGTACCTAATTACGTAGGAAAGAAGTGGCAGCTAGGTGGCTCCAGGCCTGGAGTCATGAAGACCCAGGTTCAAATCCAATCTCAGATACTTGCTAGCTATGTGACCCTGGGCAAGTCACTTAATCCTATTTGTCTCAGTTTCCTCATCTGTAAAACGAGCTGCCGGAAAGAAATGGCAAATCACTCCAGTATCTTTGCCAAGAAAACCCCCAAAGGGACCACAAAGAGTCCAACATGACAGAAATGAATCCACAACAATAACATGTAGGAAGGAAATAAACATTTATTAAGCACCTATTATATGCCGGGCACTTTACAATTATTACATCATTTGATCCTCACAGCAACTCTAAGAGAGGTGGTATTATTATGTCTACTTTACAGTTAAGGAAACTGAGGCAAACAGAGGTTTAGTGTCTTGGCCAGCATCACTCAGCTAGTAAGTATCTGAGATAGGATTTAAACCCAGCTCTTCCTAACTCCAGGCTCAACTGTTCCTGTGGTGAGGTAACATTCCTTTATATTCCTATGCCACATCTTTTTAGCCATTCCCCTGTCACTGGGCATCTGCCTTGTTTCTACTTCTTTGTTTCCACAAAAAGTACCACTGTTGGGGCAGCTAGGTGGCACAGTAGATAGAGCACAGGCCCTGGAGTCAAGAGGACCTGAGTTCAAATCTGGCCTCAGACATTTAACACTTATTAGCTGTGTGACCCTGGGCAAGTCACTTAACCGCAATTGCCTTACCAAAATAAAAATAAAAATAAAAATACCACTGTAGATATTCTAGCTCCTATCATTGGCCTTTCAGGAGATGTATAAGTAAGGTAGCTGGGGCCTCAGACAACCCTGTGATGTGGTCTACTCTTCATTTCAATCCCTCAAGGGTCTGTGGAGAACTTCTTGGGTAAGACACTGAGAAGGATGCTCAGACCTCTGGAGAACCCGAGTCCTGTTCCTGAAGGGATAGGGTCAATACGCCTAGTCTGGAGCAGCCTGCTTTCCGGAGGGTGCTCAACCTTGGAGGGGTTGGCATTATTTATATCCTAGCCTTGGAAATAATAAGATGTGAACCAGCATAGGCAGAGGTTGTCAGAGCACTTACAGCCTAGGAGCCGATACTACAGAATCACAGGCTGTCCCAGGGGATCTTCCTTGTTCCCTCACTTCCCTCTGAGCCTTAGTATGGGGGAAGGGGAAGGGAGAGATGAGCATGGTCAGGCTTCCCAGCCCCTCCAGCAAATCGAGCAGAGGAAGGAAGTGAAGGTCGTTGGCCAACAGTGGTGGTGAAGGTGACGCAGGCCTCAGGAATGTGAAAACAACCTCTCGGCCAGGGAAGGAAGAGGCTGCTGTCAGTGGCCTGGGTCCCCTGGCTCCTGGGACAGAGGGTGAATCCTGAGCCCTGCTGGCCCCCAGACCTCAGGGCATGGGACTGGTTTCTGGGGAGCTTCCATTCTGCTGAAGAGATATGAGAGGCCTGGACTGTGGGGAGCCATAGCTGATCCTTCCCCCTCCTCCTTCCCCATCCCAGCAGATGAGGGCTCTGAGCCTTCAGGGGCCACGGACTACATGTGGAACCCTGGACAAGTCTCTGTGGGCCTCATTTCCATCAGTAAGATGAGGGGAGTGGACAAGTTGATCTCTGAGGCCCCTCTCAGACCTGACATCCTATGTTCTAAGGGCCCTCCCAGCTCTAACATCCTGTGTTCTAAGGGCCCTCCCAACTCTGACATCCTGTGTTCTAAGGGCCCTCCCAACTCTGACATCCTGTGTTCTAAGGGCCCTCCCAACTCTGACATTCTGTGTTCTAAGGGCCCTCCCAGCTCTGACATTCTGTGTTCTAAGGGCCCTCCTAGCCCTGACAATCTCCATTCTAAGGCCTTTCCATCTCTAACATTCTCTGTCCTTCCCAGCTCTCACATTCTCTTTTCTGACCCCAACCCCTCTGTTCTAAATCCTGCAATCTTATGAGCTCCAATCGGGAGGGGGCCCAGGAAGCCTAATTCACAGTCCCAGTGTTCAGCCCTTAGGTCTGAGGACTCGGAGAGAGAGAAGAAGTCTTTTTAGGGTTGGAATGAGCTCTTGGGCAGGAAGAGGGAGGCACCATATATGGAGCTCTGCCTCCCCAGGTTCACCTTCTCCAGTCTCACCTCCCACCCACCCCCACTCTCTCACATCCATCCATTCTCACAAACGAAGAAGGAAGGAAGGATGGGAGCAGGCACTGACAGTGCCAACACCTGAGCAGCCACTGGGCCTCCCGCCAGCCCTGGGGGCCAAGGCCTCAGACGAGCCAGCTTGCCCGCTGACGGTTCCTGGGATCAGAAGAGACTGTAGGGATCACACAGTCCAAACCCTCTCATTGTATAAATGGGGAAACAAAGGTCCAGATGCGGAAATGACTTGTCCAAGGCCATAGGGCTAACAAGTGGTATGGATGAGATTTGACCCTCCCATCCACTTCAGCAAAGTTCCCTGTTAACAGATATTCCAGGGACTCAGTGCAGTCCCCCACCAATATGACTCCCCCTCATCTGTTCCCAGACTCACCTGTACCTTTGGTTTCCCATCATCCCTTTCCTGTGCCTGGGCAGGGGGAATTCCTGGTGCATCAATGCCCTGGGGTAGGGGTGCCAGGCCAGTTTAGCCTCCAGGGCTCTGGCACTGAGGTTAAGTAAGAGACCTGGTAGACTGGATTATTTCACAAGTAAACAATTAGGGCTGAGTGTTAAACATAATTACGATGAGCTGATTAATGTTCCAGAGGAACATTAATGAGAAGAGTAAATTCTCATCTCCATCTTTGCCTGCATGCCCTAGGAGGACAAAAATACCTGGGCAGGGTCTGTTCACACGGGAGCAATCATCCTCACAGAAAGGTCCCAGGGAGGTCTTGCCAACCCCCATCCAGTCTCAGCCTCTCTACACTTCCCAAACAAGCCCCATCCCTCACATCTGGGGAATCTGCCTGCTTTCGCCAAACCAACATTCCCAGGACAAGCAGGCTGGCATCTAAAGGAGCTGGTGAGAGGATGTGTCTGGGTATAGGGTGATGCCAACAGGGGAGGGGAGGCTGGAGAAAAGGGGAGAGAGGGGGAGAGAGGGAGAGGGAGGGAGGGAGGAAGAGAGAGATTCACACATACCCACAGAGGGCAGTGCCAGGGAGACAATTGACAAGGGCAGGGGATGGGAGCAAAGCCAGCACCAGGGCTTCCCAGCCAGGCCTCAGCTGAGGCCCCGGAAGCAGCAAGTTTATCCTGTAATGATGCCAATTCAATGTCAGCCTCTAGACAGTATCCCATCAGCCGAGTCAACAATTGCATTGACCCTTGACTGAAAACCTGGGAAGCTCTGGGGAGGCCCCTTGCCTGTGGAAGCATATGTTTTAGAGTTGGTACAGACCTCAGAGCCCATCTAGTGCCACCCCCTCATACGACCTACAGAATGGGGAACTGAGGTCCAGCAAAGGTCTAAAAGGCCCCCAGCTAGTAACCAGCAGAGCCAAGATTCAAACCCAGGGCTTTGTTGAAAGCCTGTTGGGAGGGTAGGAAGCAAGCCTACCACCCCTGCCCCATCCCTTACCCTCTGCTTTCATCTTGTTCATCTGTTGCCCAGTTGAGGCCTGCTGCCCCTGCCTCATTCCCCTGTCTGGACAGCCCTGGGGCTGGCACCCAATCCCCCGGCCTGGTTGAGGGCTGGCCTCTGAGAACCAGTTTGCTGAACCAAGGATAAATTAGCCAGGTCCTCGGGGTTTGGGGGGAAGACAGGAAAGGTTGTCCACACCTTTGCTAGGCTTTATCCTGTGCCATCCCTCCTACGCAAATTCCCCACTCGGTCCCCCTTGGAAACCACCCCTGATGTCCTTGCAGAATGTTCTCTGAGACTACAGTTTATTTAGGCCCTGGTGGACTCTGTCAGTTCCAAATGCAGTTTATCAGGAGTAGGGGCTGGGCCTGGTCAGAGGGCCTGAATGAGGGAACCAAGGCCGACTGTTCAGGACCTTAGAGACCCTAGTCAGCTTCTCCTGCCCTTCCCCCGCCCATGCCCAGCCCCAGGACCCAGAGGTCCTGAAGTCCACCAGGCCTCACTCCCACGGCCTGAGGCTGAGCCCACGTTTGCTGCACCCTCTTTGGACACTGGTATCCCTCAGCCTTGTCCTCCCTTTCCTTTCCCCTAAGCTTCCCCCCTTCCTCCTTTAAAGCACAGCCAGGATCCACACCTGAAGAGAGGAGGGGGCTGCTTCAGAGGGTGCTTTGGGCTCTGGGGGTGCCTCAGAGAAGCCTGGCTGGAGGGGTCATTTGGGTTGCATCTTATGAGGCCCCCTCCCCCCTCCCGGCTGGGACTCCTCTGTCAGGGAGGGGACTCAGGGCCCAATCCCTCCCCAGGAAGGAGACCAAGTCAACATGCTGGGTGCAGCCTAGAGCCTGGGAATACTCAGGAAAGGAGAGGTTGGGGGTGGGGGCGGGAGAGAGACAGGAGAGTCACAGGGCGTTCTGTTACACGCTGTCACACCCCCGGAGGCTGATAATAGGATCAGGGGTAGGGCTGTCAGCCCGGCTGGCTCCCCACACCCTCCTCACTGGCAAGAGAGGCCAGGGCATGAGGAAGCCAAGAGGTGAAGTGCAAAGAAGACTGGAGGGGAAACTGAAATCAGCCTTTGGGTCCCTGCTTTGCCAGCAAATGGCTCTAGACTCCTAGCAAGTAGCTTCCCTTCTCTGGGCCTCAGTTTTCTCTGATTAAAGTGAGGGGGTGGATTAGAAGAGATGAAGGGCCCTCCCAGCTCTGACATCCTGTGTTCTAAGGGCCCTCCCAGCTCTGACACCCTGTGTTCTAAGGGCCCTCCCAGCTCTGACACCCTGTGTTCTAAGGGCCCTCCCAGCTCTGACATCCCATGTTCTAATATTCTTTCCAGCTCAAAGATTCTGTGTAGCTATGAGTTGGTCCAAGAAACATTGAGAAGTCTAGGACATGAGGTCAGTGACACATAGGGACAAGGGAAATGGCTGTGGGGGGGGGGAGAGTTAATGGGGTAGGGGAGAACTCAATGCTGCCTTGAGCTGCTTTTAGCCCATGACCTCCTCCCAACTCAGTCTTAGACTAGAGGCTAAAGCGGGGAATGGTAATGTCTCAGTCCCCCCAGATCCCAGCTCACACGGTTCCCTAACAAGAACTGACAATAGATCTCTTCCTTCAGCCCTCAGAATTTGAAGGGTTCAGAGCCAGGCCAGAATCCCCCCCACAGGAAATAGGAGATAGCGGTGACTATGGCCTCCTGGAAGACCATGAATTCCGGCCCATCCCATCAATCCATCATTTATTAAGCACCTACTATGCGCCAGGCACTGTGCTCCTGTCCTCCTTCACCCAGCCCTATCCGAGGCTGGTCCTGTGCAGGACTCAAAGTCACCCGCTGACATAATCTGAAGGGTGCTCCTGCACTGGCTCTACTCCCTCAAGCCCTTCCCCAGTTGCCCTTCCAGGGCCCTAGATTCCCACACCTAGAACCTTGCCATGCCGCTCCTGGAAGGCTTCCTAAATAAGGTAGGACTGTTATCTGGGAAGGGTGACCTCACCTTGCATAGGAGCAACCTGATTAAAAGACAATTATAGATTTAGACCAGGAAGGGATCTCCCCGGTCATCTGGTCCAAACCCTCATCTTGCAGAGTTGGTCCAAGGTCACATGGGCAGCAGGAAGTAGCAGAGCCAGACTGCAAACCAAAGTCCTCCAACTCCCAACCCACAGTGCTCACTCCCCTCACTGCGCCGCTGTCCCTGCCGCTCTACTGTGCCCAGGGATTTGAGTTGGATGGAACCTCTGGGGCCATCTAAGTCAACCTTCTCTTTATATAGAGAAAGAAGCTAAGGGTCAGAGGAGGCCAGCACCCATCAAAGGAGAGGTGAGCTGGAGGGCCAACTCGAGGTCCTTGCTTTAGGTCCTGGTCTACACCACTGGTAACATGCTGGCCAAAGAATACCTAGGATACAAGTAATTGGGGGGGGGGGCAGGGATAAAATTCTAAATAAATGGAAAAAAAAGAATGCCAAGGAAGGATCCAGACCAGGAGGCAAAGGACAGAGCGCATAGGCCCAACAGCCCGAGGATCCTGCAAAAGAGGTGGCTCTGGGTAGAAGAGGGGGCTAAAAGGGACAGAGATGGAGAATGTAACTTGTTTTTAACTTCCAAATATGGCTGTGGCAAAACCTTTGCCTAAGTCCTTAGGCCTAGGACTCTGCTGCCCCCTCGTGGTTTGCATAGGTACAGGAGCAATGGGCTTTTGAAACCAAGGACAAGGTCTTGAGGTCTCTTGGCCCTAATCTCTAATCTCATTGGGGTAGCTAAGTGGCACAGTGGATAGAGCACTGGGCCTGGAGTCAGAAAGAGCTGAGTTCAAATCCAACCTCAGATGCTTCCTTATTGTGTGACCCTGGACGAGTCACTTCATATTATTTGCCTCAGTTTCCTCATCTGTTAAAATGAACTGGAGAGGGGGCAGCTAGGTGGCACAGTGGATAGAGCACCGGCCCTGGAATCAGGAGTACCTGAGTTCAAATCCGGCCTCAGACACTTAACACTTACTAGCTGTGTGACCCTGGGCAAGTCACTTAACCCCAATTGCCTCACTGAAAAATTAAAAAAAAAAATGAACTGGAGAGGGGGCAGCTAGGTGGCACAGTGGATAAAGCACCAGTCCTGGATTCAGGAGGACCTGAGTTCAAATTTGACCTGAGATACTTGACACTTACTAGCTGTGTGACTCTGGGCAAGTCACTTAACTCTCACTGCCCTACAAAAACAAACAAACAAAAATGAACTGGAGAAAGAAATGGTCAACCACTCCAGTATCTTTGCCAAGAGAACCCCAAAAGAAGTCACAAAGAGTTGGACATGACTGAAAAAAATAAACAACAGTCTCATTAGAGCTGGGAGGGGCAGAATTACGGAATCTTAGAATGTGGCTACCCAATGCAATCCAAACCTGATAGCCTCCTGGTGGGTCTGCTTGCCTCAAGTCTTCTCCCCACTCCAATCCATCCCCCAGTCAGCTGCTAAAGTGGTTTTCCTAAAGCGCAGGTCTGATCACGTCCCCCTTCTAATTCAATACATTCCAGCAGTTGTCTCCCGGAGCAAATACAAAATGTTGCATTTGGTGTTCAAAGCCCTTTGTAACCTAACCCCAAGTCTTCCTACACCTTATTCTGACATGGACCCTTTGATCTAGTGACACTGACCTCTTGGCTGTTCTGCGAACAAGACACTCCCATCTCTAGGCTAAGGGAAGTTTCTTTGGCTGTCCCCCATGCTGAACACCATACTCTAGATGGATCAGACCAGGGCAGAATATTCTCAGAGGCTAGGCCTCTCTTAATTCAGCCTAATAAATTGTCTTAGAGTTCTGACTGACTGACTCATATTGAGCTTTGGGTCCACTAAAACCCACAGATCTTTTCCAGACATTTTTTTAAAAATCTAATCATACTTCTCCATCTGGTCCTTATGAAATGGGATTTCATCTTATTTGATTCAGCCCAATGTTCAGTCAGGGGGTGGGGTGGCAAGATCTTTTGGGACTCTGTTTTAGCAATATGCCCCCCCCACAACTTTTTATCATCTGTAAATTTGATGAACTTTTATCTAAGTCACAGATAAAACCATCAAATACCCTGGGACAAAGGCCTGAGCCCCAGGGCAGTCCATGGAGTCCTCCGGCCGAGTTGACCCTGAGCCACTGATGGCAATTCTTTGAGACTGGACAGCCAGCCAGCTCTGAATCCATCTAACTGGATTTTCCTCTAGACACCATCTCCACCTTCTCCACAAGAATAGCATGAGATCCTTTATTCAAAGCCTTGCTAAAAGCTAGCTAAAATATCTATCACATTCCTGCTTACTTGCAAGTTAAATAACCCTCCCCATCAAAAACAGGAGATAAGGCGAGTCTGGCATCACCCATTCTTTTTTTCTTTTTTTGTGAGGCAACTGGGGTTAAGTGACTTGCCCACGGTCACACAGCTAGTAAGTGTCACGTGTCTGAGGTCCGATTTGAACTCAGGTCCTCCTGAATCCGGGGCCAGTGCTCTATCCACTGCACCACCTAGCTGCCCCAGCATCACCCATTCTTGATTCAACCATGCTTCCCTGATTCCCTTTCCTGATGTTCGCCCACTATCTCTTGACCGGTAACCCCTTCTAGAATTTCCACAGGAATCGAAATCAAGCTCACTGGCCCATAGTTTACAGAGTTTGATCTCTCCCTTTATTTAATTTGAAAATAGGAAAAAATAGGGGCAGCTAGGTGGCACAGTGGATAAAGCACCGGCCCTGGAGTCAGTAGTACCTGAGTTCAAATCCTGCCTCAGACACTTGACACTTACTAGCTGTGTGACCCTGGGCAAGTCACTTAATCCCCATTGACCCGCAAAAAAAAAGAAAAAAGAAAGAAAAAAAAGAAACCAGGGACATTTGCCCATCTCCAATCTTGTGGTCCTATTTTCCATGATATCTTTCAAATATCCCTGAGAATGGTTCCGCCGTCATACCTGCCAGTTCTATCCAGGACTCAGGGATGGAGTGAGTTCAACTGGGTCACAGTAGGCCACCAAATTTATCGTGTCTCTTTGTCTTGGATTAACCATTTATTCCTTTGTTGCTCGTGTAAAACTCATTCTTCTTGGCAGAAAAAAGAAGTAAAATAAATCTTCAATATCTTGGCCTTTTCTCTGTTATCAGTTAACCATCATCTCATCTAACTCAAAGGTCCTATCCCTTCTTTGGTCCTCTTTTTTCTTCCAATAAGGTGCCTTTCCAGCGTCAGCTTGTTATGAACTTTAGCATTTCTAAAACTTTGCAGGACTGGGCTATATTCTTGTATGCATCTGCTTTTACCTTCCCTTCTTTCCATCTTCTGCACATTTCTTTCTTTCTTTCTTGAGGCAATTTGGGTTAAGTGACTTGCCCAGGGTCACACTGCTAGTAATTGTCTGAGGTCAGATTTGAACTCAGGTCCTCCTGACTCCAGGCCCAGTACTCTATTCAATATACCACTCAGCTGTCTTTACATTTAATTTATTATCTCATTTACTTACTTGCTGTGTGACCCTGAAAATAGATTACATATATTATCTCATTTAACAATAACAATGGCTAACTTTTATATATCACTTTCAGCTTTGCAAAGTTCTTTTCGTGTGTCATCTTCATGACAACCTTATGAAGTAGATGCTGTGATGAGTCCCACTTTACAAATAAGGAAACTGTGCCTGAAAGAAGCTAAATGATTTGCCCAGGGTCACATAGCTAGTAAGTGTCTGAGGCATGATTTGCCCTCAGGTCTTCCTGACTCCAAGTCCAACATTCTATCCACCACACTCCCTAGCTAAATCTGAACTTTATAAGCCATTTTTAGGTGAACTCCAGCTCTGGGGAGAAACCTGCGGATCCTATGTCGTAAGCCATGATCCAGAAGTTCGTTTTCAGACGCTACAATCTTGTTCAATATCTCTCTTCAGCATGCTTTGCCTTCAAATGGCCAACAGCAAGAAAAACAGAACCTCTGCCCATGTGGTCTGCAATTTCTTGCCCAAGACTTCATAATCATTGGTATGTAGGTTCCTTTTGGCAGCATCATTGCTACCCACATGAATCACCCTAAGTGGTTAGCTGTCATATGTTTTGATAAGTCTTGAGAGGTTCTCTGTTATGTCTTGGGTGCATGCCCAGGGAAGACAAGAGATTTCCCTGTTGTTAACAGGTTGACAAAATGCTGCCTTAGGTCCTACCCACCCACCCAATTTGGGCATCACCAACTACTCTCCTCATTTCTTCTTCTTCTTCTTCTTCTTCTTCTTCTTCTTCTTCTTCTTCTTCTTCTTCTTCTTCTTCTTCTTCTTCTTCTTCTTCTTCTTCGGGCAATGAGGGTTAAGTGACTTGCCCAGGGTCACACAGCTAGTAAGTGTTGAGTTTCTGAATCCAGATTTGAACTCAGGTCCTCCTGACTCCAGGGCCGGTGCATTATCCACTGTGCCACCGAGTTGCCCTCCTCATCTCTTCTTCTGTCCTTCCCTGGATGCCCTCTCTTGGCGGCTTCTGTGGCTCCAGGATATTCTTGGGAGAACAAGCAGCTGCCTCCTCCTCCCCCTCAGAGCATGCAGCTCCTTCATCTTCAGAAAGAAGCTCCAACTAGTGCTACAATCCAAAGGCTCGACTGGTCCTTTCTCTGCCCTTTCTTCCCTATGTAAACACTTCCACAATCCGACCCCCAAACAATTGCACCACTCCTGCACCTCAGATCCCTCCCCTGCCCCCATTCCCACGGAAACGTTGATTCCATTTTCTGTATGAATACTTCATTGTCCCTAATGACCCGGTGTATAGAGAGGTGTCCTTCCGGGGCCTTCACCTTCACCTGCAGGAGGGAGATCAGCCTACATTTGGCCCATAGATAACACTCACTGGGCCATGGTAGAAACACAAACATGGCAAACTTGATGTAAGACATTGCACAATTCTTCCTCCTTTTCCTACTGGTTGACTGGTTAACTGCTTATGCCTCAACCCTAATTTGTTTTAAGTCATGTCCTACTTTTCATGACCCCTTTTGGAGTTTTCTTGGCAAAGGTACTGGAGAGGTTTGCCATTTCCTTATCCAGTTCAATTTACCGATGAGGAAACTGAGGCCAACAGGGTTAAGTGACTTTCCCAGGGTCACACAGCTAGTTTCTTACGCCAACTTTGAACTCAGGAAGATGAGTGTTCCTGATTCTAACCCCAGTGCTCTATCTACTGCGCCACCTACCTGCCCCTTCAACCCTAAGTACCAGGTTAAAATTTTTTAGAGCTAATTACACTTCTTAATAATTTGAAGATCCAACTTCCTTTCCTTAATCTCAACAACTCCAGATCATACCCCACCCTCCTTTCCCTCTTGCAACAGCATATTGTCTGTCTCACCAATTTGCTCCACAGATCAGTCCATTCTATGAGTTTGTTTAACCTAATTATTCTTTTCTTCCTTATCTTGACTTATCTGGCCAAGTCCCTTTTCCTTCCAGAATCTTCCTCTTCAGATCCTTCCTCCTTAATCCTCCTTAATCTATCTTTTAATCCTTTCACTTCCCCTTCCATCCATCAATCAATAAACATTTATAAAGGCCTACTATGGGCCAGGTATTGTTCCAAGATGTTGTTTAATTGTTTCAGTCATGTCTGACTCATGACCCCATTATTTCCTTCTCCAGCTCATTTTACAGATGATAAAACAGAGGTAAACAGGGATAAGTGACTTGCCCAGGGTCACACAGCTAGGAAGTGTCTAAGGCCAGATTTGAACTCAGGTCTTTCTGACTCCAGGGTGAGTGCTCTATCCACTGTACCACCTAGCTGTCCCCTTCTGCCCACTGTTCTGAGAACTGGGGACTTAAAAAAAAGAAAAAGAGGCAAAAAATGGTCCCTGCCCTCAAGGAATTTCTAATTCACCCTCCTAGATCTTTCTTCCCAATCACCTTCTTTCAAATAACCAGAAAGTACACTGTGGACCAGTATCTGGACCTGGAGAATTTCCTTCAAATTTTCCATAAATTTCTCCTGTTAAATTCAATCTCTGGGGGGGCAGCTAGGTGGCACAGTGGATAAAGCATCGGCCCTGGAGTCAGGAGTACATGAGTTCAAATCCAGCCTCAGACACTTGACACTTACTAGCTGTGTGACCCTGGGCAAGTCACTTAACCCCCATTGCCCCGCAAAAAATAATAATAATAAATAAATGAATTCAATCTCTGCACTTCTTCACTAGTCTACACCTCTCCAAGATTACACATACGATCTCCTTCTCCTTCTTACCTTAGGACACAGAATGCCAAAACTGGAAGGAATTTCAGAAATCAATTAATTTTTACCCTCTGGGGCTTCAGAAAGGGGAAGTAATGGGGCCAAGGTCTCCCAGGCAGCAAGTGGCCACCAGGAGGAGAGCACAGGGCCTCATAATTAAGCTTACTAGGAGCCAGATTAAAAACCAATTTTTTCTTGTTCAGAGCAAGATTGAGAGGTATTATGTGTAAAAGAAACTGCCTTGCACATTTGTCAAACAGAAGGCACAACATTTAAAACTCTTTAGGTGACAGGGCAGACAAATTTAAGTAAATCCTTATTTTTTAAGGAGAAAAACAGATTTTCACTTTCAATTTTTAGGAACTAAGAGGCCTAGGGTGGCCCCAGAAACCATAATTTAGCACCCCAAAGTGGACTTTCCCCACATCTTTAATCAAAAATATGATAAAATATCATGTCTTTAAACCTATATTGACAGATATGTTGCTGATGATATATATATACAGTATATATATATATGTATATATATATATATATACTCTTCTTTTTCTTTTTTTTTTTCCTTTTTTTTTTGAGGGGTGCACTTGCCCAGGGTCACACAGTTAGTGTCAAGTATCCAAGGTCAGATTTGAACTCAGGTCATCCTGTATCCAAGGCCAATGCTTTATCCACTGGGCTACCTAGCTACCCCCATGTATACTCTTTTTTGTTTGGTTGGTTGATTTTTCTTTGGTTGGTTTTGGTGGGGGGGTTGTTTTTAGTGAGGCAATTGGGGTTAAGTGACTTGCCCAGGGTCAAACAGCTAGTAAGTATTAAGTGTCTGAGGCCAGATTTGAACTCAAGTACTCCTGACTCCAGGGCCAGTGCTTTATCTACTGCACCACCTAGCTGCACCCCGCCCCCCATGTATACTCTTGATGACAGAGTTTAATGGACAAAGATACAAAAAAAAAAATCACACTTTCCTGGACATGTTTACATAGTATCATACATGATTTGGCTAAAAGATCAAAACTGCAGGACCTGACAGTTAGCAGGGAATTCAGGGCAAATAGTCCAAGCTGTAGCTGACCAAGACTCCTTTCCTTCTCCCTCACTCCCAGGGCCAATCATTTGCAAAAATATTATTATTTCTCCCTCCACATTTGTCTCTTTCTTCCTACTTATACAGGCTTCAATTGCCCCTAAACTGGGCCTTTATCACTTCTTGTCTGGACTAATTGCAGTTGCCTCCTAACTGGTCTCCCGGGCTCAAGTCGCTTTCCACTCCAATCCATCTTCCATGCAGCTGCTCCAGTGGTTTTCCTAAGGTATAGATGTGACAAAGCCACTCCCCATTCGATAATTTCCCGTGGGTCCCCATTTGTCGAATATAGCCCCCTCTGTCATCTAAAACCCTTTGCATCCTGGTCCCATCTTATTTTCCCTGGCTCATACAACTTAACACACACATTACTGGCTTTCTTTTTGTTGTTGTTCAGTGGTGCATGACCCTTTGTGACCCCATGGACCATGATGCTCCAGCACCTTCTATCTTCCACTATCTCCTTTTTCTTCCTTCCTTCCTTCCTTCCTTCCTTCCTTCCTTCCTTCCTTTCTTCCTTTTTTTTTTTTTGGTGAGGCAATTGGAGTTGACTTGCCTAGGGTCACACAGCTAGTAAGTGTTAAGTGTCTGAGGCCAGATTTGAACTCAGGTCCTCCTGACTCCAGGGCTGGTGCTCTATCCACTGTGCCACCTAGCTGCCCCCTCCACTATCTCCTAAAGTCCGTACAAGCTCATGTTTTTTGTTTCCGTGATGCCATCCGTCCATCTCATCCTCTGCTATCCCCTTCTCTTTTTGCCTTCAGTCTTTCCCAACATCAGGGTCTCGTCTTCTCATTATGTGACCAAAGTATTTAAGCTTCATCTTCACTATTTGACCATCCAGTGAACCGTCTGAATTCATTTCTTTGAGTATTGACTGATTTGATCTTCTTGCTGTCCAAGGGACTCTCAAAGTCTTCTCCGGCACCACAATTCAAAACTCTTACAGCCATCCATACATTGCCTTGACTATGTGGACATTTGTTGGCAAAGTGAGGTCTCTGCCTGTTACCACGCTGTCCAGATTTGCCAGAGCTTTCCTTCTAAGGAGCGAGAGTCTTTTAATTTTATGGCTGCAGTTGTTGTCTGTGGTGATCTTGGAGCCCAAGAATATAGAAGCTGACACTGCTTCCATTTCTTCTCCTTCTGTTTGCCAGGAAGGGATGGGACCAGTTGCCAGGATCTTAGTTTTTGTTGTTGTTAAGCTTCAAGCCAGCTTTTCCACTCTCTTCTTTCACCCTCACCAAGAGGCCTCTTAATTCCTCTGCACTTTCTGCAGTTAGAATGGCATCATCTGCATATGTGAGATTGTTGATATTTCTTCCAGCAACTTTAATTCCAGCTTTTGATTCATCCAGCCTGGCATTCTGTATGATGTACTTTGCATACAAGTGAAATAAATAAGGTGACAATATATAGCCTTGTCACACTCCTTTTTCTATTTTGTTTTGCAGGCAATGAGGATTAAGTGACTTACCCAGGGTCATACATCTAGGAAGTGTCAAGTATCTGAGGCCGGATTTGAACTCAGGTCCTCCTGAATCCAGGGCCAGTGCTTTATCCACTGTACCACCTAGATGCCCCTCATTTTTTCTATTTTAAATCAATCAGGGACAGCTAGGTGTCGCAGTGGATAGAGCACCGGTCCTGGAGTCAGGAGGACCTGAGTTCAAATCTGGCCTCAGACACTTGACACTTACTAGCTGTGTGACCCTGGGCAAGTCACTTAACCCCCATTGCCCCAGGAAAAAAAAAAAGATAGTGTAAATCAATCAGTTGTTCCATATTCAGTTTTTGACCTGCACAGGTTCCTCAGGAGACAAGTAAGATGATCTGGTACTCCCATCTCTTTGAGGACTTGCCACATTTTGTTATGATTCACACAGTCAAAGGCTTTAGTGTAGTCAATGAAGCAGAAGTAGATGGGCTTTCTTCTGGAATTCCCTTGCTTTCTCCATTATCCAAAGAATATTGGCAATTTGGTTTCTAGTTCCTATGCTTCTTAGAAAACCAGCCTGGTCTTCTGGTAATTCTTGGTTCACCTATTGCTGAAGCCCAGCCTGCAGAATCATAAGTGTAACCTTGCTGGCATGTGAAATAAGTGCAAGTGTTTGGTAATTGGAACATTCCTTGGCATTGTTCTACTTCAGGATTGGAACATAAACTGGTCCTTTCCAATCCAGTGGACACTGTTGTGTTTTCCAAATTTGTTGGCATATTGAGTGTGACACTTTAACAGCATCATCTATTAGGATTTTAAATAGCTCAGGTGGAATTCCATCACCTCCACTAGTCTTATTGTTAACAATGTTTCCTAAGGCCCACTTGACTTCATTCTCCGGGATGGCTCTAGATCAATGACCACAACATCCTGATTATCAGTAACATTAAGATCTGGCTTTTGGGGGCAGCTAGGTGGCGCAGTGGATAGAGCACCGGCCCTGGAGTCAGGAGTATCTGAGTTCAAATCTGGCCTCAGATACTTACTAGCTGTGTGACCCTGGGCAAGTCACTTAACCCCAATTGCCTCACCAAAAAAAAAAAATCTAGCTTTCTTGCCATTACTCATACATGGCATCTCTACACTTCCCATCTCCATGTCTTTGCACTGGCTGTCCCTCATGCCTAGAGGGCCCTCTCTTCTCACCTCATAGTACCTCTGGTCTCCTTCAAGGCTGGTCTCAAGTGCCACCTTCTTCTACATGAAGTCTTTCTTGATCCCCCAAGTGCAAAACCCTCCCCTCAGTTATTTTGTATCTACTTTGCATATGGTGATGCCCATTGATTCCTTTGGCTAGAATGTAAGCTTCTCAAGGGTATGTTATTACATCCAGAGCACCAGGTTTTTTCCTTATATCTAGCCTAAATCTTGACTTCTTGAAACTTGTTGCTCCTACTTCTGCCTTCTGGGGTCAAGGAATAAAAATCTACTTCCTCTTTTGAATGGCAATCTTTCAGATGCTTGAAGTCAGTCGTCAGGTTTTCCCTTCAGACTAAATAGCCTACAGTCCTTCAACAGTAGTCCTATTTATTGAATGAGCTAGAGAAACTTCTCCATCCTGGTTGGCATCATGAGGACACTCTTCTGTCAGTACCCTTCTTAATTCAATGCTGCTTCTCTTAATGAAGCCCAAGACCCCCATAGGTTTGGGGTTTTTTAGCAGACATGTCGCACTGTTAACTTGTGGATAGCAATCCACCATCCTCAGATAAACTGATAGCCAGCCCTTCCTTCTCCATCTTGGAGCTGTGAAGTTGGCTACTTGAGCTCCTAAATTTCCCAATGCCCCAAATCTAAAGGTTTTCTCTAACACACCATGATGCTATTCACTCTCCTGGCCCAACTAAAATCCCTTCTGACCAAAGTCATCCTTGGTCCACTCTTCCTTGTGAGGTACAAGGTCCAAAGCAGATGACTCTCACGGCTGGAAAGGACTTTCAAAGGTCACTTCTTCTGTCCCTTCCTCCCCACCAACACTCAACCCAGCTCTAGACAGATGGGGCTATTTAGCCTGTTCTTCAGGATCCCCAGGGAAGAAAATTCTACCCTTTCCCTCCAGTACCTGCCTGACTTCTTGCAATCATCCTTGCAGTCCGGAAGTCCTTGCTTATGTCCAACTTAAGCCCATTCTGCTACCATTCCAATTCATTTCCTCTTCCTCTTTCCTTTCATGGAGAGATCTTAACTGGGACCTGGGTCAACAGGTTCTGGAAGGTGTCACTTGGGGACAGGAATTAAACTCTGGTTCAAACCCAGGCCATGGTATAAAAGATGACATGCTGTTATTGCCTGAGTCAGCTCATCTTTACTCTAATTGCTCAACTACCACCCCAGCTCCCAGAAGGTTGATACAGGTGTCAGGAGTACCACTGGCACCATTATATATATCACTCGAGGCTTTCTACCGCTTTCCCTTCTGCCACCCTGCCTCTCTCTACCTCTGCTTGTTACCCTGTCTAAAATTCCACCATTAAACCAATTCTTTCTTTTGGATGTAGTGGGCATGCACCAAGAAAATTCAGGCAAGTCCTTCCCCACCTAATGTTGGGAGGTAGAGGGGAGATTCCCAGAACATGTGTATATATGAATATATATATATATATAGATGTATGTATAACCATTGTATGTGTATATGTGTATATGTGGAGAGAGAGACAGAGAGAGAACTGGAACTGTTTCCAAATAAAGGGGAGGAATTCAAGGAACCAGATGAAGATAGAGACACTGAGCCATGGGCCAACCTTCAAAGAAGCTTGTTTAGGACCCTGAATACTCATGAATCCTGGAGGGAAGATGCTGCCTAGAAAACTAAGCATCTAAAACTAGTCTGGACCTCGACAGGAACAAGAGGTTGTGATAACACTAAGATATGTGGAAGTATAGAAGGCACCAGAGAACTGAAAACAGGAGGAAAGGTTGTAACCAAGATGCACAAAACTGTAACACAGAGAGCAAACCCACACTTTGCCCTTCACTGACATGTGAGTGATGTGGACTGTGTGAAAGGTGCCTCTAACCTCTCAGATACATACATACATACATACATACATACATACATACATACATATATATATATATATATATATATATATATGCTATTCACTCTCCTGGCCCAACTAAAATCCCTTCTGACCAAAGTTATCCTTGGTCCACTCTTCCTTGTGAGGTGCAAGGTCCAAAGCAGATGACTCTCATTGCTGGAGAACAGCCAATTGCTTCAACCTCTTAACTGGGAGAACTGTATTGGTCCCTGTGGAAAAGAAGAAAGCCCTTTAGAAAGGTTTCTCTTGATTTGCTGGAGGCTTTGCTTGCTTTTGAGGGATTGGATAGAAGTACTTTTTAGAGTTCAAGTGTGCTTTCTACCTATATCCTTTACTGTGCAAATAAAACCTCATTTATGTTTAATTCTGATCAGTCTGAATCAATCTCTCTCTCTCTCTCTCTCTCTCTCTCTCTCTCTCTCTCTCTCTCTCTCTCTTTCTCTCTCTCTCAGAAGAACCTTAGAACTTGGAATTTCAGAGCCAAATGGGACCTTAGAGACAGTCTAGCCTGATCTCTTCATTTCCATTTCCCTTTTGCAAAGAAAAGCCAACCTGTGGATCCTTGGCCAAAGTTGGATGCCCATAGGCATGAGAGCAAACACTTGGGCAGGGAGGTGGGTACCACTGGGAGAGGGGTCTGGACTGTTTTCCTCTGGCAGGAGGTCAGGACAAAGGTGGGTGAAAAATAAAAAAACATAAATAAGAACATTAGGCTGGGCAGGGGCTCCTACTACCCCTCAGGGTGCCTAGGTCTTGCCAGGTTCTCTTCGGCTGGCATCAGCGATGCCCTTATGTGCTCTCCAGCCCGGCTGGCTGGCCCCAGTCTCGGGGTTTCTTGCCAGGACTTGGATATGCTAGGGCAGGTTTAATTAAGAGAGAGTTGACTTTTTTTTCCATTGTGCCAATGTGGACTCATGCTCCTACGATCCCAGAATTCAGATATGGAAGGGATATTGGAGATCATTTGATCCAACCTCCCACTCTCTCCCTGCAGGAATCTCCTCTACCATATCCCTAATAGGCAGTCTTTCCCTTCAAGAAGCAGGGAGCTCACCATTCTGGCCCATTCCTATTTCTGCCATCCTCCAGAATAGCCTCTTTCCCAGAATTGCCAGCTTGCTGTCCAACTCCACACCCAGTGCTGGTGGACATCTACCATTTGTTGAGAGCCCTGGACTTTGCTCCCTCTTGGTTGTAAAATAGGATGAAAAGGGGGTTTTTTGGATGGCAGAAGGACCTCAGAATGGGGAGAACAAAGCAAACACAGCCACCAATCTGGTCTGTCCCTTCCTTGTCCCCTGTGCATTGATAAGACAGCATGGTGGCTGGGTAGTTCATCCTAATTTTAAGCTAAAATCCCTCATCCTACAAGTATCTCAGACACTAGGCTGCCATTTTCTCAGGAAGACAAATTGGCATTGGAAGACAGGCTGGCCTTGGAGTCGGAAACTAGAATTAGGATCCTGCCTCAGACCCTTGAAAGAGACGTTTCACATCTCTGTGACTCAGTTTCTTCATCCTATAGGGTAAGGCTCAATGGCTTTTCTGCTGACTCTTAGGATTTCACCACTGTTCCCCACCCCTCATTTGACATTTATGTGTTGTCTTCCCCAATTAGAATGTAAGCTTCTTGAGGACATGTACTGCCATTTTTTGTGGATTCTATTTGTATCTTGTGCTTATTATTAGTGCCAGATGCTGCTTGGTTTACTGTGATGGACCCTAGGGCACCTTCCAGCTCAGAATCCAGCATCTCATGATCCTACCAGGGCCATGATAATAGCACCAACCCCACGGGATTGTGGTGAGACTTGACTTCTCTTAAGGTGTATAAAGTCATTGGTAAACCTTCAAGTTTGTAAGAATGCTAGTTATTGTTATTGTTGTTGTTGTTGTTGTTGTTAGTTTCAGTCATTTTCGACTCTTGGTGACCCCATTCAGGGTCTTCTTGGTAAAGATACTGGAGTGGTTTTGCCATTTCCTTCTCCAGCTCATTTTACAGATGAGGAAACTGAGGCACATAAGGTTAAGTGACTCACCAAGGATCACATGGCAAGTAAGTGTCTGAGACCAGATTTGAACTCAGGAAGATGAGTCTTCCTGCTTCCCAACCTGGTGGTCTATCCATTGCACCACCTAGCTGCATCATTATTACTGTTATTGTTATTGTTATTATTATCCTAATCAATCAGGGTCCATCCCTTAGTATCTTATCCCACACTCTTTCTGCACCATAGCCTCTGGGCCAGGTGAACAATAAGGACCAGACCTGTGATTTCATTGGTATAGAGAGATCGTACATAGAGAACATACTATATAAAGATATGCATATATATATATATGATTTATAATAGTTAATATGTCTATACTGCTTTAAGATTTTAAAAACACTTTACATATAATCTCATTATATTTTTTTTGTTTTTTTTTGTTTTTGTTTTTTTTTTCTTAGTGAGGCAATGGGGGTTAAGTGACTTGCCCAGGGTCACACAGCTAGTAAGTGTGTAAAGTGTTTGAGGCCAGATTTGAACTCAGGTACTCCTGACTCCAGGGCCGGTGCTCTATCCACTACGCCACCTAGCTGCCCCAATCTCATTATATTTATAGGCCAGGTGGTATTATTCTTCCCATTTTACAAATGAGAAGGGCCAGTAAGTGTCACAGAGACAGTGTCTGAGGTAGGATTTGAATTCAGATCTTCCTGACTCTAGGTCCTCTCTCCACTACTTCACCTACCAAGAAGAAACTCCCTCTACACAAATATAGGGCAGTATTTTCTCTGTATTTATGGTTGCCTGGAGGCACCAAGGGATGAAATATGAGCCCTGGTTCACTCAGCCAGTATGGGTTAAAAATAGTACCTGAACTCAGTCCTTCTAAGACTTCGAAGTCGGCCCCCTCTCTTCCACACCAACATGATTCCTCTAATGTTTGGTAAACTGAGGCTAATTGCCACCCTCTATATATACCCTGCCCTCTCCCAACTTTTCCCATGTTCCCTTTGGATCTCTCCCTCTTCTCTTTCTCTAAATGTCCTCAAATGTTCATGAAAATCTTTTGTTTCCTTTATTCCCCAACCCCAATAACCACCTCCTCCAGGAAGCCTTCCAGACTGGCCACCATTCCCCCTGTAGCAGTCCCTTCTCCCTCCTCAGATTTCTAATAGAACTTTGCCTGGACCAACACCTCTAGTTCTTTAAGGATCCTGGAGAGAGAGAAAAAGCCATCCCTCTCCACTGGGAGGTGGCCAGAAACTGAGCAGCAGATGGAAAGAAATGACCCTTCTGCCACTATTGATATTTCTTTCTTTCCTTCCTTCCTTCCTTCCTTCCTTCCTTCCTTCCTTCCTTCCTTTCCTCCTTCCTCCCTCCCTCCCTTCCCTCCTTCCCTTCTTCCTTTCTTCCTTCCTTCTTTCCTTCCTCCCTCCCTCCCTCCCCTCCTTCCCTTCTTCCTCCCTTCTTTCCTCCCTCCCTCCCTCTTTCCTTCCTTCCTTCTTTGCTTGCTTACTTGCTTCCTTCCTCCCTCCCTTTCATCCTTCCCTCCCTCCTTTCTTCCTTCCAGCAAAGCCTTTGGTAAGTAATCCACCCCTGGGTATCAATCAGGACAGGAACTGGCAGTGCCTTAGATGACCCACTCACCCCAAGGAGAGGATTCTCACAGTTTAGAAGGCCAGTGATATGGATGAGAAAACATCCCTGGACTTGACGCCAACAAGATCAGAGTTAAATCCCGGTTCTAATGCTACATGATCTTGAGCAAGTCTATTGGCTTATTTGAGCCTCATTTTTCTCATCTGTAAGATGGGGCTAATCATACTTGAGGCTAATCCGAGGACCTCCCAAGACTGCCCATCCTGTTTGGGGGAGTTCTTACTGGTGGGAAGGTTTTCCTTATATCACGCCTGAGTTTAGAACTCTACATATTCTGTTGTGTCAGATCTGCCCACTGGGGCAAAAACAAGTCTGAGAAAGCCCTCCTCCATGTAAGAGCCCTTCAAGTCCCTGAAGACAGCTATTAGACACCTTCCCACTCCCACCACCCCAATCTTCCCTTCTCCAGGCTTAACAACTCCAGTTGCTTCAACTGACCCTTACATGTCATGAACTCAGGGCCCATCGTCACCTCTGGACACTCTCCAGCCGGTCATTGTCCATCCAGATGCTTTATTGACAAGTATTATTTTGTTTGGTTGTCCCAACAACTACTTTGTAAGGCAGTATTCTCATTTTACAGTTAAGGAAACCAAGGCCCAGGGTGTAGAGTGAAGTGATTTGCCTGAGGTCACACAGCACAGAGATTAAAGAGCCAAATTCAGAACTCACACCTTTTAGCTCTAAGTGGTGATCTTTCCATTCATACCAAGTCATTTTTCTGGTCTGAGCCTAAGTTTTCACATCCTCAAAGGGAGGAGATTAAATGAGATGACCCCTAAAGCTGCTTCCAGCTCTAACATTCAACATACTAAGGTCCCTTCTGGTCCTGACATTCAATGCTCTAAGGTTTCTTCTAGCTCTAAACCTCAGTCTTGAGAAGCAAGATATTGGTCCCAGAGTCCAGAGGAATGGGGTTCAAAAGTTACTCACATACTTACTATCTGTGTAACTTTGGGCAGGTGTTTTAACCTCCCTGTGCCTCGGTTTCCTCATCTATAAAATGAATAGGTTGGATTCTAAGTCCTCTAAGGTCCCTTCCAGCTTGAAATCCATGATCCTTTCTTTTCTAGCTTTAATAGTCAATACTTTAATGTCTTGTTCTGATCTGACCCTCAGTGCTCTAATGTCTCGTTCTGATCTGACATTCAATGCTCTAATGTCTCATTCTGATCTGACATTCAATGCTCTAATGTATCTCAAGCCCTCACATTTAGTTCTAATGGCCTAGGCTCCAAATAACGTGTTTTATAAGGTCCCTTCCCTGTCTGATGTGCTATGATGCTGTGGTGCTTTATCACACACCCTGACCTCATTCCACCAATCAATGGAGTTCTGGAAAGAGGCCTTTCCGCTGAAAGTCCCCCACCCCAGGCTCCTGAGCCTTAGCTACCCCTGCTATGGTTTCCAAGTTATTAGCAAGCTGACTCTTCCCTCTGTCAGGGCAGGAAGCCACACCTTTGAACCCCAAGTAAACAAAGGCAGGTAATTTAATTACACAGAATGCCTAATGCTTACTGGGTTGTCCGGGAAGAAGAGTCCAGCAGGTTCCAGTCACATCCTCCCCCATGCTGGTCACTAGAGCGTTTTGCCCCAAGGGAGCAAAAAGGAGGCCACCGTCCAGTCTCCATCCTCCCTGAGCTCACTTTACATCCTCTCCTCCTCTTCCTCGGGAAAGGTTAACAGATTAGTCATTGCTCCCTCCATCCCAGGTGTCCTTGAGGAGCTGGGAGATATGCCCCTCCAGTCGCCTGCCCTGCCACATGTCCCAGCCAGGCAGGCTCCTCCATGCCAGAGCAGGTGCCCTATCTCGGAGACTCCAGGAAAGGCTGGGGGGAGGGCGCCGTTGAGGGCACAGAGACCAGTGGGGGTTGGGATGGAGGGTTGTTGGGCATCTCAGGTCAGAGTCGGAGGCCACTCCCTAGTCCATCATGCAGCGGTTTCCTGTAGCTTGTTGGTGGCGCTCTCGATCCTCCTGGTCTCCCGGATGTTTCGAAGGCGGGCGCTGCGGCTGGTGATCTCATCCACATAGGCCTGGGGCACCCACCCCCGCTCACCATCTGCCAAGCGGATTCCCTCCAGCCACCCTAGAGGCACAGGAGACAGGGACCCTGCATGAGCTGGCAGGCAGGGCTCGTGGGCCTGGGAAAGCCCCTCACACTACGGGCAGTCTCTAATAGGGTAAAGCTGCTGGATTTGGAGTCAGGAGACTTGACTTCACATCTTTCCACTTACTACCATGGGATCTTGAGCAAATCACCGCCGCTCCCTGGGCTCCCTCATCTAGAAAATGGATTCCTTTATCTGTACCATCTGTCTTCAAAGGCTTAAGGAAAGGACATGTGGCAGGGGCTTGGTGGGGAAGGGAGGGATGGGGAAGACCTTGAGAGGTCACCTTTACTCTCCCATCTGTTAGAAGGATGATGCCTAAAACAGCCCCATCAGAGGAGACTTTAAACTGTTGGGGGTTTTTTTGTTGTTTTTTGGGGTTTTTTTATGGGGCAATGGGGATTAAGTGACTTGCCCAGGGTCACACAGCTAGCAAGTGTCAAGTGTCTGAGGCCGGATTTGAACTCAGGTACTCCTGAATCCAGGGCTGGTGCTTTATCCACTGCACCACCTAGCTGCCCCCTAAACTGTTGTTTTTAAGTCATATTTATTGATGGTTTTTACTGTGACATCAGTCATTTCTGAATTATAACCTGATTTTAAAGCTACAAAGATCCCCTATTCCAGCACCTCCCAGGAAATCTTTCTCATCTAACCCGATTCTCTCATCCTACAGCTTACTCAGCTGTCTCTGTTCCATGTTAATGGAGGGGATTTTACCCACCCTGGCATACAATTCCCATGAGATCTTATTTTATAATAAAGCTCCCCAGAAACGCCCTCCACCCCAGCTCCATAGTTTGTGAGGAGAGAGAGAGGAAGGGGTGGACCCAGGCTCACAGGCCCTGCTCTCACCATCACTGGTCCTGGTCCTCACAGCCAGGATGTCCGCCTTCTCCAGGGTCAGCTCGTCGGGTTCCAGAGCCTTGTAGGCTCTGATGCACTGCACCTGAGGGAGGTCTGACAGCCCATCACATCAGAGAGAGTGGAGTCAAAGGAAAGGGTCAGAGGCAGGGCAAGGCTGGGGCGTATGTCTCTTACTGCTCCGCCATGTCTTACCCTAGCCTTGCTCCCTCTGCCTGCCCTTTGAATCTAGGGGTCCCTCCAGGCTCCATCTTCGGGCCCCTTCCCTCACTTCCTCTCTCTCTCTCTCTCTCTCTCTCTCTCTCTCTCTCTCTCTCTCTCTCTCTCTCTGTCTCTCTGTCTCTCTCTCTCTGTCTCTCTGTCTCTCTCTCTGTCTCTCTCTCTGTCTCTCTGTCTCTCTCTGTCTCTCTCTCTCTCTGTCTCTCTCTCTGTCTCTCTCTCTCTGTCTCTCTCTGTCTCTCTCTCTGTCTCTCTCTCTCTGTCACTCTCTCTGTCTCTCTCTCTGTCTCTCTCTCTGTCTCTCTCTCTCTGTCTCTCTCTCTGTCTCTCTCTCTCTGTCTCTCTCTCTGTCTCTCTCTCTCTCTGTCTCTCTCTCTCTCTCTGTCTCTCTGTCTCTGTCTCTCTCTCTGTCTCTGTCTCTCTCTCTGTCTCTCTGTCTCTGTCTCTGTCTCTGTCTCTCTCTCTCTGTCTCTCTCTCTCTCAGTCTCTCTCTGTCTCTCTCTCTCTCTCTGTCTCTCTGTCTCTCTGTCTCTCTCTCTGTCTCTCTCTCTGTCTCTCTCTCTCTGTCTCTCTCTCTCTCTGTCTCTCTCTCTGTCTCTCTGTCTCTGTCTCTGTCTCTCTCTCTGTCTCTCTCTCTCTCTCTCTCTCTCTTTCTCCCCCCTTTCTCTGGGATCTCCTCCATCACCTCCAATTCAATGATCTCCTCTATGCAGATGACTCCCAAATCTAGGGATCTGATCACTCCCCAAAGCCCCAGCCCAGCATCTACAACTGCCTGCTGGACATGGCTGTCTGGGTATCCCACTGATATCTCAAAAGCAACACACCCCAAAAGGAGTTTAGCATCTTTCTCCCTATGATGACATCATAATCCCTTAATCTCATGGACCCAGAATTTTGGAGTCTTCTTTGGCCTAGACCAACTGCATCCAATTTTGTGTGGGTTTTTTTTTTTAAAGACAATTGGGGTTAAGTGACTTAGCCTGGGTCACACAGCTAGTAAATGTCTGAGGTCAGATTTGAATTCAGGTCCTGTGCTCTATCCACTGTACCACCTAGCTACCCCATCCAATTGGTAATTAAGACTTCTACAGCATCTCATGCATCCTCAACCCCTTCTCTCCCTTCCCACACCATAACCCTAGTTCACCTTTATCACCTTTCACCTGAGGGAGGTCTGACAGTCCATCACATCAGAGAGAGTGGGGTCAAAGGAAAGGGTCAGAGGCAAGGCAAGGCTGTAGCCTCCTAGCTGGTCTCCCCGCACCCAACCTCTCTCCTCTCCAATCCTCTCCTCATGGTTGCCAAAGTGATTTTCTCAGTCTAACCAGGTCACTCTCCTAGTCAGAAAACATTCAGTGGCTCCCTATTGGCTCTAAGGGAAAATACAAATCCCTTGGCCTGGCCATTTAAGGCCTACTTTAATACAGTTCTAATATAGTTTCCCAGAATTTTCTTCTATTACTCACTTATTCATCTCTGCTCCAAGCAGGTCAGACTCATAATTACCCTCCAGGCATACTATGTATGGTCCTTCCCATTTAAAGGTAGTAGAAAGGTAATTGGTTCTAAAACCATCAGTAAAAATAAGAAGGCTTAACTTGATGACCTCTTCTGGCACATAGTAGGTGCTTAATAAATGCTAGTTGAGGGGCAGCTAGGTGGCACAGTGGATAGAGCACCGGCCCTGGAGTCAGTAGGACCTGAGTTCAAATCCAGGCTCAGACACTTGACACTTACTAGCTGTGTGACCCTGGGCAAGTTACTTAACCCCAATCACCTCACCCCCCAAAATAAATAAATGCTAGTTGACTAACTAACTGAGGTCCCTCACAGCTGAATTCTATGAGCCTGTGATTCTATGAACTAAGGGAATTAGATGGGATGATTCTAAGGTCCCTGTGGCTCTGAGCCCTCTGACTTTTCTCTTCCATCCCATTCCCTCTTTGTCCTTGTCCTTCTCTTCATCTAGACTGGACTCGTCCTTTGAGGCGCAGCTCAAGGCCTTCCCACTGCACGATGCCTTCCCTGTTCCTGACCAGCTTCTTTCTCAAGGACACCATTCCCCTTTGAGGTATAACAGGGCAGCGTTACATGACTGTCTGTCATTTCTCTCCCGTCATTATCCAGGCATCCATTTTGTCCTCCCTCCTGGTGGGCAGGCACTAGGTCTTACAGGTTTCCAAGTCCTGGGGCCTTCACACATGTCTGGGGGCTGAGAGGGCCCAGGGGCAGTACCTTCATTCTCACTAAGGGCTTCCTTGTCCTCCTGGGCACTGGATGGGCACATGGCTGAGATCCACCGCTGTTTCTCACTCCTGGGGGGGACATTGGAGGCCCAACAGCTGCCCAGAGGTCCCTCTCCCCAGAGCCTGGGCTCCCTGCCTGTCCTGGAGCTCAGAGGCTCAGCTGAGGTACCCAGAGTAAAGGCCCACGCTTTCCAGCTCCCAGAACCATGCACTCCCATAGCCATGCCCTCCCATCATCTGAACCCCTGCCCCTAGCCGGTGCCCCCTGAGGATCCTGGAACACAGATTGACAGAGTGGGACCACAGGCCACAGGAACTCTCTTGGACATCAGGGCAAGAAAAGACCTAGAAAATTCCTGGGGCGACCTCATTCCTGGCCTTAGGTGGCAAATGTACCCAGGAAGAGGGCCCGGTGCGACTGAGGCCAGAGCTCACCTGGGGCGGCAGTGGACAACCAAGCAAGGCCCATTGCCTGGAGATCCCAGCCCTGACCTACGGGCTGACCAGCCCCGGCCCCAGACGGGGAGGACTTGGGAGGGGGCACTCACTCTGTCTGGGCCCTCAGAAGCAGCTGGTGCTTGGGCTGCTCGCTATGAAGGAACTGGAGGAGAAAGACCTGGCCTGGGATTCCTTGGAGCCTGGAACTGAGGTCCATCACCTGGATCTCGGGCATCCTGGCATAAAGGAAGACGGCAAACTTCCCCATCCTACAGGGGCCGGAGAAGACCCAGATCAGCCTGTGCCCCCCCCCAAGCCCTGCAGAGATGGGAGAGGCCTGGGGCCCAGGCCCTCCTCCAGGGGAGGCACAGTAGCCAGAGGGCATCATGTCCCTCCCTGCTGGGGGGGCGGTACCGCCCCATCCTGTCTCCCCCAGAGGTGGTCTCTGCCTGCTTTTCTGTGCAGGAGAGGATAAAGAACTTAGGAGTTGGGGCAGCTAGGTAGTGCAGTGGATAGAGCACCGTCCCTGGAGTCAGGAGGACCTGAGTTCAAATCCGGCCTCAGACACTTAACATTTACTAGCTGTGTGACCCTAGGCAAGTCACTTAACCCTAACTGCCTCACCAAAATAAAAATAAAAAGAACTTAGGAGCCAGCAGAACTGGAGTCAGCCCCTGACTCTGGCTCTAACAGTCCGCCAATGTCGGGCTCGGGGCTGCAGTACCCGACCCAGGCCCCGGAGAGATTGACCATTAGCTCACTGAGGGACGGCAAGCCGGTGCCCTGCCCCGCCTCCCCAGATGACTCCTCCACCCCAAAGCCTCTCTACTCACTCCTTCCTTCGGGAGAGCAGCAGGCAGTCATTGAAGACATGCAGGTAGATGGCTTTGCTGGAGACCTTGGGCTTGGTGGCTGAGGCCGTGGGCGTGGCAGGGGGTGCCAACTCCACCAGCTCCCCATGCCTCACCAGCCAGCGGGACTGGGAGATCAGTGGGAATATCTGGGGGAGGGGAAGGGAAAGTAGGGGCCATCAACAGAACAATTCATGAGCTAAAGCCCTTGAACATCAGTTATTAAACTGTCCTTGCGACCACCCTGCTAGTATGGTGACCCCCAGGAATGAAGTGACTTAGCCAAGGTCACACCACTAATAAGTGACCCAGTCAGGATGGGAGCCAAAGCTTCTCAGAACATACAACTGGTGGGGGCCAGCTTTGGGGCCCCCTTGGGAAAGAGGGTTCCCAGGAGCTGTTGTTCCCACTCTGTCCCCCTCCCATCACTCTGGGCCCCCTGTCCCCTCCCCGTCAGGGTCTTACCTTACTCTCAAAGTGGATCTTCTTGTTAAGATGGATGAGCTCCTCTGTCCTCTTCATTGACTGCACACTGGCATTGCACTCCTGCACCAGCTGGGGAGGGCAGGGGGCCAAGCAAGAGGTCACCTCCCTGAGCCTCTGCCCTGTGGAGCCCTGCCCCAGCCCCCAGGGGGTGAGGGCTAAGCTTGGCGCTATTTGGGGAGGGGAGAGTCCAAAGCTGAGAAAGGGCAGGACCCTGACCAAGGCCTCCTCCCCTTCAGAGGGAGAACACGGAGCAGAGCTCAGAAGCCCCGGCCTTGGACATGAGTTCTGGGGCTGGCGTGGGAGAAAGAAGTGGGAGACCAGGGTCTAGACCTTCTTCTGCTTCTTACCACCTGTGTGACTCTATGCAAGTTACATCTCCTCAAGAGGTATTACTTTCTTTAACTATAAACTAGTGAGAGAGTTGGCCTAGACAGTCTGTAAATTCTTACCAGCCCTGACTTTCTGTGTTCTAAGGGCCCTCCCAGCCCTGACATTCTCTGTTCTAAGGTTCCTCCAAGCTCTGACATCCTGTGTTCTAAGGGCCCTCCCAGCTCTGACATCCTGTGTTCTAAGGGCCCTCCCAGCTCTGACTTCCTATGTTCTAAGGATCTTACCAGCCCTGACATTGTCTGTTCTAAAGACCCTCCCAGCCCTGACATTCTATGTTCTAAGGTTCCTCCGAGCTCTGACATCCTGTGTTCTAAGCTTCTGCTCAGCTCTGACATTCTATGTCCTATGGACCTTCCAAACTCTGACATTCTCTGTTCTAAGGGCCCTCCCCGCTCTGACATTGTATTCTAAGAGCTTTTTCTAGCTCTCACACTCTCTGTTCTAAAGTTCCTTTCAGCCTACATTTGGTGGTCACTCTAGTCATTATATGGCCTGGGGTGTCAGCTCAGTCAAGACTGATATCCCTGGGGGCAGCTAGGTGGTGTAGTGGATAAAGCACCAGCTCTGGATTTGGGAGGAACTGAATTCAAATCTGGCCTCAGACACTTGACACTTACTAGCTGTGTGACCCTGGGCAAGTCACTTAACCCTCATTACCAGAAGAAGAAGAAGAAGGAGAAGAAGAAGAAGAAGAAGGAGAAGAAGGAGAAGAAGGAGAAGAAGGAGGAGAAGAAGAAGAAGGAGGAGAAGAAGAAGAAGGAGGAGAAGAAGAAGAAGAAGAAGAAGAAGACGAAGGAGAAGAAGGAGAAGAAGGAGGAGAAGAAGAAGGAGGAGGAGAAGAAGAAGAAGGAGGAGAAGAAGAAGAAGAAGAAGAAGGAGGAGGAGGAGGAGGAGAAGAAGGAGAAGGAGAAGGAGAAGGAGAAGGAGAAGGAGGAGAAGAAGAAGAAGGAGAAGAAGGAGAAGAAGGAGGAGAAGGAGGAGAAGAAGAAGAAGGAGGAGAAGAAGAAGAAGGAGAAGAAGGAGAAGAAGGAGAAGAAGGAGAAGAAGGAGGAGAAGGAGGAGAAGAAGAAGAAGGAGGAGAAGAAGAAGAAGAAGGAGAAGGAGAAGAAGGAGGAGAAGAAGAAGAAGGAGAAGAAGGAGAAGAAGGAGAAGAAGAAGAAGAAGGAGAAGGAGAAGAAGGAGGAGAAGAAGAAGAAGAAGAAGAAGAAGAAGAAGAAGAAGAAGAAGAAGAAGAAGGAGGAGGAGGAGGAGGAGGAGGAGGAGAAGAAGAAGAAGAAGGAGAAGGAGGAGGAGGAGGAGGAGGAGGAGAAGAAGAAGAAGAAGGAGGAGAAGAAGGAGGAGAAGAAGAAGGAGGAGAAGAAGAAGAAGAAGAAGAAGAAGAAGAAGAAGAAGAAGAAGGAGAAGAAGAAGAAGAAGGAGAAGAAGGAGAAGAAGAAGAAGAAGGAGAAGAAGGAGATGACGACTGCTATCCCTAACCCAGGGTGAGTTTGACCAGCATCTAGACTCCATCTCCAGGGCCTTTTCCTGGGAAGTCAGGACCTCTGGGTGTTTTGGTTTTTACTAAGCTTCGACTTGCTGTGTGACTCTGGATGGGTACCTCACCCTCTCTGGAACAAATTAAAAGAAATAACTAACTCCTCTGGGAAGGACCGGACCGGGTCAGATCAGGGGAGGTGCCAGTGAGGAGGACTGCGGGAGCCAGAGAGATGATAGTTCCTAGGCTTAGCATTCCATTTGGCCACTGGGCCCAGCTCACCTTCTTGAGTTCATTGAAGGCCTTGGTGGCCATGTCCTCACCCCGTGAGCCTTGCCCAGTCCGCTTCAGAATATTCTGTAAGCAATGGGAAAGGTACTATTCGAAGAAACACCACGGATGTTTTGACCTTCTCCCACCTTCCTCCCAGAGAAATCCAGAACAGCAATGGGACCAGGCCTTTCCGGACTAGAGGTCAGATGCTGTGAGCTGCTTTGGCCCCTCTAGTCCCCTGGGATGTCCCATGGAATTATCCCCATCCTTGCTGAGCCTGGCTCACAGCTTTGTGATCCAATCCCATCCAACAGGCCCTTGCTAAGTGCCCACTCTGTGGTAGGCCCTGGGCCAGGTGCTGGGGACATACGGGAAAGCAGCCCCTGCCCTCGACGAACTGACATTCTATTGATGGTTCCCCAATGGAGACAGAGAGGGATGCTTTAAGGAAGAGAGCAGAACATTCATAACTCATAGGGTCCCGGTTCAGATACCTCCACTAGCATCTTCAGGCGGGTGATTCTCTGGAAGGGCAAGATGAGGAAGGACGTAAGAGGCAGGCGCTGGCAAACAGGGGCTTCTTCCAGACGGGCCAGAATGCTGGGAAACTTGGGGTTCTCCAGTCTGGAGGGCAGAGAGGGGAGGGAATTCAAGTCACCCCTAACCACCCCCATACTCTCACCGAATCATAGAATCCAACCTGGAAGGAAAGAGGGCACCACCTCATCCAGCCCATACATGACCCAGAATTCCCCACTATGACAGCCCTCACAGATGGGTCCTCCATTGTCCATTTGAAGAATCCCAGACAGGGAACTCACGACCTTTAGTTCCAGGACCTGTTCAGAGGCAGTCCCATTCTAATCTGGCTGTTAGGGAGTTTCTTGTTCCTTACAAGTAGGCACTATCCTTGTCACTCACAGTTCTGCCCATTGGAGCCAGGTGGAACAAAGCTACTCTGATCTCTTCCATGACGATCTTTCAGATACCCAAAGACAGCCACCATATTGGGCTTCCCCACCTCCTGCCCCTCCCCTTTTCTTCTCTAATGGACCACTGCCCATCGGCACTCAACATCCACTAGACTCAGCCTGTAACACAAAGGCCATAATAAATGCTCGTGGATTATTTGCTAGTATACCACCTCCCTGGTTTCCTCCCAGCCCAAGGTCTCTGCCCTCGCCTCCTCTGGCTCTTTGGTGGGGGGTGGGGATCTTCATTAAGCCCTAAGTTGCCTTCCCATATCCTCTCTATAGGAGATGGCTTCAACAAGTCCTCAAGATCCACCAGGTAGTGGACATCTTCCTTGACCACCCCCAACCACTGTGGTCTCCTCCAAAACCCAACATCTTCCTGACTTAGTTGCCTTGAGCACATCGGGTGTTTGCTAATGACCTTTTCCCATATTCATCTCCATGTACCCTGGACATCTTGGAACATCTTGCCATTCGCCCTGCTGCTGCCCCCACCTCCCAATTTGGAATAGCCCCATCTGGACCAGAGCCTGAGCCTCCCTCTCTGGGTGAGTTACTCTGGGAACTCTGCCCTGGAGCTAAGCTTGTTTGGAAAGTGAATGAGTGAGAACTTGCCCAAAGCACCATCTCCAGCTTGACTGAAGGCTGGGCTTCACATCCAACCACCGCAGACGTCTCGGGCCACCTGCCATGTTGCCGAGAGCCTCCCCCTCCCCGATCCTTTCCAGCTCTGGCAAGGGCATCCCTGTGGACTGCCCAGGGGCTCTGCTCACTGTCCCTGAGCTTCCCCAGGCAGAAATTCCCTTTCCTGGCCACCGTTCCCTAGATAGGGTCACACAGCAAAACCAAGACTAGAAGCCACGTCTCCTATTATTAGAATATAAGCTCCCTGAGGGCAGGAGTCATCTCACCTCTTTGTCTCCCCGGTGCCCAGTGTCATGCTTGGCACACAATAAACAGATGATAAATGCTCAATTATTTATGTTTATGTCCTATTTGACCTGCTAGACTCTAAGCCCTTTAAGGGCAGGGACTGTCTTTTTTTTTTTCAGGGCAATGAGGGTTAAGTGACTTGCCCAGTATCACACAGCTAATAAGTGTCAAGTGTCTGAGGCTGGATTTGAACTCGGGTCCTCCTGACCAGCGCTTTATCTACTTCGCCACCTAGCTGCCCCCAGCTATGTCTTCTTGTACTTGGGAGTGTACAGGGTGGAGAACATAAGCTCACATTCATTTGGGGATTCATTATTTACACAGCACTGTCTCTAGTAGGCCCAGGAGGGAGGGAAGGCAGGTGGTACCACCCCATTTTACAGAGAAGAAGACTGAGGATCAGTGAGACTAAATAAGATGCTATGGTTACCCAGCAGTGAGTGACTGAGGCAGGATGCATCTCACATTGCTTCTACTTAACTATCTGCTTTTGATAGATGGCATCAACTAGGTGGGATCATCGAATCCTGCACTTGGAGTCAGGAAGACCAAGTTCAACACTTACTAGTTATGTGACCTTGGGCAAGTCACTTAACTAGTTTGCCTCAGTTTCTTCATCTATAGAATGGGGATAATAATAGCACCCACCGGGGGCAGCTAGGTGATGCAGTGGATAGAGCACTGGCCCTGGATTCAGGAGGACCTGAGTTCAAATCTGACCTCAGACACTTGACACTTAACTAGCTGAGTGACCCTGGGCAAGTCACTTAACCCTCATTGCCCTGCAAAAAATAAATAATAAATAATAATAATAATAATAGCACCCACCTTGAAAGGTTGTTGTGAGTATCCAATGAGATAATTAATTGGAAAGTTACTAGCACATAGTGCCTGGCACATAGTCTTCTCTATATAAATGTTAGCTGTTATTATTCTGATGGCCACCACCTCAATGGTCAGCTGCTGTTGACCTATGACCATGAGTGGGAGCTCTTAGCTAATGGGGCTCCACAATTAGACAACTTCTTCATCGTCACCATCAACAGCAAGAGTCCCATCAGTCACACGTGGCCAGAAACAGACACCCCTCGCCCAAGCTTGGCCGTGGTGACCTGGACTGAAAGTATCATGTACGACCCTCTCACTTTACAAAGGAGGCAACTGAGGCACAACAGGGGTAAAGGACTTGCTGGGGATCACAGAGTCAGCAAGCATCTGAGGTAGGATTTGAACCCAGGCCTTCCCAACCCCAGATATGGCATTCTGCCCCTAAGACAGTGCTGCCTGTCATCTGCACATGCTTCAGACTGGCCCATCCTTGCTATATTATTATTATTATTATTATTATTATTATTATTATTATTATTATTATTATTAATCACCTGCAGGTGACTCTGTGTTCTCCTCCCCCTCCAGGGCTTTCTCCTCCCTGAGCCCCAGAGTGGGAGATATTTCACATGGGCTCAGAGCAAGGGAGGCAAAGAGAAGGGCCTCTACTTTGGCTCTAGGCCATTCTCTATGCCCACCCCAGATGAAGTTCAAGACCAGGTCTTTGCCCAAATCACCCATCACCCCCTGTGCATCCCTGCCGGCCTCTCCTGGCCTCTGAGGGGCCCGAGTTCCCAGCCATTCCCTGCCCGCCCCCAGCACCCGTGAGTGCCCCTGCCCCGTACAGCAGTCGCTGGTAGGTGCGTTCTTGGTAGGCCTGATTGGTGACATAAGGCAGATAGACTCGCCGGAAGGCGGGGCAGTGACGCAGGACGATGTCACACACACAAAAGCGAAGTATATCCTCCTCCAGACGCTGCTCCAGCTCTTGCAGAAACCTGTGGGTGCCAAGAGAGATGGGGCTGGGGGAAGGGGCTGGAGAGAGGATTCAGTGGGCACAGGGGGGAGCTTGGCCTGGAGAAGGGAAGGGGACTGTGCCCCTGGCATCCTGCCCTGGGGCCTGGCATCCCTCTTGTTGCCCCACCCCAGCCCAGGGAAAGACGGTGGCCTGATCTCTGCTTCTACCACCTCCCCTGTTCCCTAGCCCCAGTTCTTATCTCCTAAGATCCAAAGCCCTGCCCTGGGGATACCCTGAAGGCAAAGAAACAGGGGGCACGCCTGGGATAGAAAGCAGAGGTGTGAGCCTCTGCACCCACACATGTGCCCTACAAGTCCTTTGGCCAATTCCCAGAAGGCAGAGCATCCCAATCCCAGGATCATGGGATCCCATTTGGCTCAGAACATAGACTATTAGAGCTGGGAGGGCCCTTAGAACCCAGAATGTCAGAGCTGGGAGGGCGCTTAGAACACAGGATGTCAGAGCTGGGAGGGGCCTTAGAACCCAGAATGTCAGAGCTGGGAGGGCCCTTGGAACAAAGAATGTTAGAGGCGGCAGAGACCATAGAGACCTTCTAGTCCAACCCCCATATCTGACAGAGCAGGAGTCACAGAGGTCAGAGAAGGAAAGTGACATGTCCAAGGTCATTGGATAATAGCAGATCAAGGATCCCGACCCAGATGCTCTGACTGCAAACCCAGCATTTTGGCCTTCACACCACGCCCTCCGTGGCACAGGGCAGGTCAGAGTCCCCCTCACCTCTCACTGGTGGCCTTGACCTCAGGCAGCTTGGAGAACAGCCACTGCTTCTCTTGGGCCCCCAGACACTCAGCCAGCTCAGCAGAGCCCATGAAGTGGCCCACAGCCACAGAGAGACTGTGGATGTAGGAGGCCTCTGACGTGATCAGCTCAAACTTAGCCTGGAGAGGGACAGGGGAGGGGTGCAGGGATGAGCAGTTTCCTCTTTCCCTCAGCCTCCTCCTGGGACCACAGGTAAGATCAGCGCAGCTCCCACTGGGGGGCCCTGCTGGGCATGGAGGGCCCCCCTCCTTCCCAGGGTCCCCTGGGGAACTCCACCCAAGGCAGGTCTCCCCGGTGACTCTCTGAGATCTGATCCCATCCCTCAGGGCCTCTGTGTCCCCTCTCTGCACCCCCAGGCTCCCGGGGCCTCCAGAACCTCTTGCAGCTTGCATTCCTGAAGGCCAATGACGGCCAGGAGGCCGCTGTTCTGCACGTCGGGGATGTCCTGCCACAGGGAGAAGGTGGAGCCTCGGCCTGAGCGCTGGGCTCGGAAGGAGCTGCTGGGGGACAGGTTGGCCCGGGGCGGCCCAGGGCCCTCCTCCTCCCCCTCAGCCTCCTCTGCCAAGGTGTCCTCCTCAAACTTCTGCCGCTGAAGCTCCCGGTCACTGGCCACGTCACTATACTCCTGGTACAGCACAGCTGGGGGAAGGAGGGCAAGAGGGAGCCCCAAGGCCCAGGCCGGCCTGCCCACCCTCTGCTGCCCCACACTGAAGACCCCAGGTCTTCCTGCCCCATGAAGATTAACTTGGAGGCTCCATGTCCTAACGTTCTGTGTCCTAAGGCCCCTTCCTGCTCTGGCATTCTGGGTTCTAAGGCCCCTCCTACCTCTGACATTCTCTGTTCTAAGGGCCCTCCCAGCTCTGACATCCTGTGTTCTAAGGGCCCTCCCAGCTCTGACATCCTGTGTTCTAAGGGCCTTCCCAGCTCTGGCACTCTGGGTTCTAAGGGCCCTCCCAGCTCTGACATTCTGTGTTCTAAGGGCCCTCCCAGCTCTGACATCCTGTGTTCTAAGGTCCCAGTCCAGATTCCATTGTTCCTTGTTCTTGTGTCTCCCTTCCCAGGCCCTTCCCCGCACCCTCACTTTCTGGTGCCCTTAATCTCCTCCTCCTTCCTGCCTATCTCTTCCAGCTCTATCCCTTCCTCTCTCTTGCCCAGGCCAGCTCAGAGACAGTAGTTCCTCTACTTACAATTAAGGAGGAAACGTGACTGGCGCCGCTCATGAGGTGCCCAAGCTTTGGGGGCCGGTTCCTCTAGTGGGTAAGGCCTGGGGGGGCAGAATATGGACATCAGGTTATCTACCCTCTCCCTGCACGTCCTTCAGTGTTGCTTGGGAGGTCCAGACATCAGTAGGGAGGAATTACCTGGGACCGGGCCAGCTGTCCTCCCTCTCGTTAGGACTAGTGACAGCTGGGGGCTCAAGGCTGTTGACCCTGGTCTCCGAGCAGCTTGGCTCCTTCTCAGGGGCTCTCCCTGTATTGGGTGAGACCTGAGGCTCAGAAGGACACCAGAGCCCACCCTTCCCTCTTCTGAGGGCTTACAGATGTTTACATCCCATCCACCCCACACTGAAGCAAGCAGGGCTGAGTAGCAGTAACGCAGAGTCTGAGCTCAGCCCTGCCTCATAGAGCGAGGTGCTTCCAAGACTGGGTATTTGATATTGAGGGAAGTTGGGGAGCAGTGTCAGGCAGTAGGGACTTTCACCTTTTCCCAATGGCCCAGGGCAGGGACAATGAGACCCATGGGAAATGCTAAGAATGGCAGAAGCAGCATCTAGAGGAAGATCCTGGAGCCAGGAGGGTCCCCAGACACCATCTGCTGAGACCCCCCTCATTTTAAAAGTAAGGAAGTTAAGGACCAAAGAAGCAAAATAACTCAGGACCAGAGACAGACCCAGAGCTGGAGGGGACCTCAGAGACCATGTATTTGGTCCAATCCCTTAATTTTACAGACAAAGAAACCAAGGTCCAAAGAAAGGACAAGATAAGCATCAAAGGTAGGATTTGAACCCAGGTCCTCTTAGTCTAGAACCGGAGCTCTTTCCTCTATTCTACAATACCAGTACTAATCTCATCGAGGTAGAACACCGGGCTTGGAGTCGGGGGCCCCTGCTCACTGTGAAGGGATACAAAGATTTTCTTCTTTGAGTACCTCTGTGACCACTGTCCTGGGTTCAAACCCTACTGAGACACTATATAACTTTGGCCAAGTCACTTAATCTTTGCATTGGTTCATATGTGAAATGAAGGAGGTTGGAGTTAATGACCTCTAAGATCCCTTCCAATTCTATTACCTATGTGACCTGGAATAAGTAACTTAATTTATTTGGGGTTTGGTTTCCCCAATTTGGACAATGACAGAGTTGGACAGAATTATCTTTAAGGTGCACTGTTATCCTAAGGTGGTACCTTCCCTGGCAGCCCAGAGCCCTCGGTCCTTGCTCAGGCCCTTGGCCAGACGCAGGGAGAGAGTGGCTTTTTTCTGGGCAGATTGCAGCCGGCTCATCAACTCCGAAGCTGAGAAGCGTCTCCTCTCTGGCTCTTTGGTGCCTGCCCGGGGGGGCACTGCCATTGCTAGGGTCCGTGGCACTTCCAAAGCAGGATGTGGCTCAGGGACCTTGGCCCTGACCTCAGGGAAGACAGCAGCAGCATCCTCAGTGTTGGGGCACCCCGTGGCCTCCTGGCTCTGATACACCCGCATCTTCCGCCCTGGGGACAAGGGCAGAGCTTAGGCTCCCAAAGGGCACAGAGGGAGCACTGGGGCAAGAGAAACTTAAAGGGGACAGCTGGGTGGCACAGTGGATAGAGCACTGGCCCTGGATTCAGGAGGATCTGAGTTCAAATCTGGCCTCAGACCCTTGACACTTACTAGCTGTGTGACCCTGGGAAAGTCACTTAACCCCAATTGCCTCACCAAAAAAAAGAGAGAGAGAGAGAGAGAGAGAGAGAGAGAGAGAGAGAGAGAGAGAGAGAGACACTTGAAGTCTCCACAATACACCCAGGACAGGGTGGCAAGATAGAAACCCCCTTCCCCCTACACACACACACACACATGCACACCCTCACCTACCCTAACCCACAAGTAACTGCCCTCCCACGGCTTTGAGCCCTTGTAATGTGGGACCCAAATTACTACAAGGAAAAGACCAAGAAAGCCATGAATGGAAGACCTCTCATAAAAAGTATGTGCCCTTATAAAAACCCTGCTAAAATGAATCCCCTGTTGCACACCACTGGACACTGTGCCCTGGGCAACTATCTATGGACACCCTAGTCCCAATCAAACACTTTGTACTTCTCAATGCACTTGTCATTTGGGGGCAAGGGGAGGGGGAAGGGAAGAAGCATTTATATACGGACTGTGCTAAGCGCTTTATGAATATTATCTCATTTGATCCACAAAATTAAGGAGATAGGTGCTAATCTAATCTGCATTTTACAGTGGAAGAAACTGAGGCAGGCAGCGAGTAAGTGACTTGCCCAGAGTCACACAGCTTGTAAGTATCTGAGGCAGGATTTTAACTCTACCATTCTCTCTATCTTTAAGATGGGGATAATAATAGTAAGTACTCACAGGGTCATTGTATCGAATGAAATAATAATTGTAAAGCATTTAGCACAACCCCAGGTACATAGTAAGTGCTGAATTAGATATTATCATTATTTTAAGGCCCTGCCCGTACAGGGCACTGTGCTAGGCTCTCTGGATCATACAAAGTTTCTTTGCTTTTTCCCTCCAAAATTCCATTTTCTTTTTTTTTTTTAAAGCTCATTCCCTGCTCTCAAGGAACTTTGGGTCCAGTGAGACACGAGTCACAGAGGTAGTGTGGCCCAGTGGTTTCAGAAGCAGAAGGCTTCTACCATTTATGTCCTGTGTGACCTTGGGCAAATCATTTAACCTCTCTGGACCTTGGTTTCTTCAATGGTAGAGTGAGAGGGTGGGAATCGATACCATGGGGAACCTAAGCCCCACACACCGCCCTCAGCAGCCAGGGTAGGACGCATACCTAGCAGGCCTCTGGTAAATGTTGGTAGAATTAAATTGAAATGAGGAAGGGGCAGCTAGGTGGTGCAGTGGATAGAGCACCGGCCCTGGAGTCAGGAGTACCTGAGTTCAAATCCGGCCTCAGACACTTAACACTTACTAGCTGTGTGACCCTGGGCAAGTCACTTAACCCCAATTGCCTCACTAAAAAAAAAAAAATTGAAATGAGGAACCTCCCCTCCCCTGGAGTCAGTCTCATTCCCTTCCCCCAGAGCACAAAGGGAAGCAGTGGTCTGATGCCCAGAGGCAGAGACTAGGCTCATTGACCACCAGCCACGTAAAAGAGGCTAGGGGGAGGAAGCCAGTCCCAGAGGCCCCACCAGTCCAGGTGTCTGAGACCCTCCTTCTGCTGGGCCTCAGTTCTCTATATGTAAAATGAAGATGATGATATATGCCCTGCTGACTTCATAGGGCTGTGAGGACCCCATGAAATAATGCATGCAAAAGCTCCCTGGAAACAGTTAAAGGTGATTCGAATGGGTTTCCTGTCTACTTTCTAGCAGGCCTGCTTTGCTCCCCTGACATCTGCCCTAGACCAGGGGAAGAAATGGACTCACAGGCAGATTTCTCCTTTTCAAAACTGTGGCTGGTGCGACGCTGGGGTTCTGGATGCTGGGGACTCTGGGGTCCTCCTAGGAATTCCCTGAGGGCATCCTCTCCGAAGGCTGCTGGCCTCCTGGCAGGGACCCTGGTGTCCTGAGCCCCCAGCGGCAGCGGCCACAGAAGCCCACGGGAAGCAGCTGGGACCTCAAGGGGCCAGTGGCCCAGCTCAAAGTGGCCTGGAAGCTCAGCAAAGGAGAGGCTTTCCTGCTGGCATACTGCAATGGGGTGGCGGGCAGGGGGGAGTGCCTCCTCCAGGCCCTGAGTGCCTCCCCCGGGGATGCCCCCCAGGGGCCCCAACTGAGAGTCCCCATAGCAAAAGCTGGCCAGGTGAGGCTGGAAGTGAAGAGAGGGGCGGTAGTCCATGCGTGAGGGCTGCCCAGTCTACCTAGGCCTGTAGGGAAGAGAGGGAGAGACTGGTCAGAAGCCCAAGCCCACCCAGGACACAGATTAGGACAGAGTCCCTAGGAGGGGTGACGGCATTTGGAGCTGGAAGAGCCCCTAGAACAGAAGAAAGTTAAAGCTGGGAGGACCCTTAGAACACAGGAGGTCAGGGCTTGGAAGTGTCCTTAGAACACAGGAGGTCAGAGCTGGGAGGGCCCTTAGAACACAGGAGGTCAGAGCTGGGAGGGCCCTTAGAACACAGGAGGTCAGAGCTGGGAGGGCCCTTAGAACACAGGAGGTCAGAGCTGGGAGGGCCCTTAGAACACAGGAGGTCAGAGCTGGGAGGGCCCTTAGAACACAGGAGGTCATTGCTGGGAGGGCCCTTAGAACACAGGAGGTCAGAGCTGGGAGGGCCCTTAGAACACAGGAGGTCAGAGCTGGGAGGGCCCTTAGAACACAGGATGTCAGGGCTGGGAGGGCCCTTAGAACAGAGATGACCTTTAAAGATTGCCTCCTCCAACTCCTTCCATTTACAGGTAAGGAAACTGAGTTCCAGGGAAATATAGTGGCTGGAAGGGCAGATGGGGGGGGGGGGGGGGGAACGTCTCCAGCTCTTATGGGTCTCCCGTCCCCGGCCGCTCTGACAAGCAGGAAGAGGAAGTCCTAGGGGAGGGGGAATCTGTCTTTCTGGGGCCCCTAGTTGAGCGCTGAGAAGCGTCAGGCTCTCCCTCCCCTCCCTCCGCCACCCCCAGCGCCACACTCCCTCCAGGGCCTCACCTCTCCTACCTGGGACCCTGTTGCCTGGCTCAGGCCAGCCCGAGATGCAGCTCTCTGGGGAAGCCCTGCCCTGCTCGGCTGGCACGGGAAGCTCCCACCCAGACAAAGAGTTTGATTCACCAAACCCTGCGGTGAGCCAGGGAAAGGGAAAGGGAGAGGGCGGGAGTGGGGGAGAGAGGCTTGGCCTGCCCCACCTTTGCTCTGTGGCTGGGAGAAGGGGGGGGGCGCCACCCAGATCTCCCTTTCCCTTGAGGCAGAAATACCAGCCCCCAACACAGAGGTGTCTTCCCCCCACCCAAAAAAACCACGCCCACCTACTGGGCAAGTCTCCTAGAGAAAAGACCAGAAATGGAGGCAGGGACAGGGAGAGACAAGGAAACCTCAGAGACAGAGACACAGAGAAGGCTACTCAGCGACAGACACAGGGAGTGAGTTACTCAAAGACAGAGAGAAAGCTACCCCGAGGCGTAGGCACAGAAAGCTGTTCTAGGACAGAGACACTCAGAGACACAGAACTCATAAAGAGATGCTCCAGGGGGCGGCTAGGTGGTGCAGTGGATAAAGCACCAGCCCTGGATTCAGGAGAACCTGAGTTCAAATCCAGCCTCAGACACTTGGCACTTACTAGCTGTGTGACCCTGGGCAAGTCACTTAACCCTCATTGCCCTGAAAAAAATAAAATAAAAAAGAGATGCTCCAATACAAAGATATGGAGGTATCAGAAACTGACTCAGCTACTATGGAGAGATAAGCCAGCAGCTTCTCAGAGACAAAGAGAGACCCAGAGACAGAGATAAAAAGACACAAAGATTGTCAGAGACACAGAACAAAAGAGGCAAACAGGGGAGAGGGAAGGAAGGTGGGAGAAGACGGCCCAGCAGAGTTCAGCCATCCACCAGCACCTGAACAAGTGCCTTCATTTCTCTGCTGCCCCGTCCCCTCTTGTATAACTTGTCTCTTGCCTCTCAGCCCACCCCAAACTCATGGAAGGGACGGGGAAGAGAAGGTATGAGTCAATGGCCACAGGTGCCGGGGCAAGCCCCCAAACCTACCTACTGAAGGTGGGTCCCTTCCTGCCTCAGAGCATTGTCCCCCTCTCCCACTTGGCTCAGTGCAAGAGATATGATCGCCCTGGATCTGATCCTGACTTGGGGCTGGGTACCTACTACACTGTAGGTGCTTTCAAAAGGTTTGTTGATTGACAAATCATCTCCAGTTCCACAATAATCCAACACTCCCAGCCCAAAGGGGCCTTCTGAGGCTCAAAGGGGATTATGTAAAACACTTTGCAAACTATCAAATTATTTTTCTGTAAAAAGGAGGAGGGGGTGAAGAAGAGGATCTGTAAGGCCCCTGCCAGCTTCAACATTCTGTGTTCTAAGGGTCCTCCCAGCTCTGACATTCTGTTTTGTTCTACCTCTAAGTTTTTATGACTTTTTTTTTTGGTGAGGCAATTGGGGTTAAGTGACTTGCCCAGGGTCACACAGCTAGTAAGTGTCAAGTGTCTGAAGCTGGATTTGAACTCAGGTACTCCTGAATCCAGGGCCAGTGCTTTATCCACTGTGCCACCTAGCTGCCCCTACCTCTAAGTTTTTATAGGTCATTGTTTGTTTATTTTGTTGTTGTTGTTGGAGGCAATTGGGGTTAAGTGACTTGCCCAGGGTCACACAGCAGGTGTCAAGTGTCTGAGGTCAAATTTGAACTCGGGTCTTCCTGAATCCAGGGCTGGTGCTCTATCCACTGTGCCACCCAGCTGCCCCTTCCAAAGGTCATTGGGTTTGGGCACTTATTGTCTCAGCCTGCCTTTGGGACTGTCCCAGAGTCTGCTCTTGGGGGTCCCTGGGGTTTATATCTGTCTCCTTGACTCATTCTCCCCCGGCTGAGTGGTGGGATGGGAATGCAAAGGAAGTACTTAGTGTAGGAACAAGTCTGTGTGAGAACAATCCATCCAGCCTAAGCAGCCGGAGCCAGTCCACGGCCTCCAGAAGCTCCCATAGCCCAGCTCCTGTGACGGTGCCTAAGGGTAAGTGAAGGTGGACTGTCTCTGAGGCCTGGGGAGGAATCTGAGGCATACGAGGGGGTTAGGGTTAGACAGTGTATATCTGTAGCTGAATAGAGGGGAAGTGAGGGATGAGTACACCCATGGAAGGCTGGGAGAGCTTGAGTCTTGAGCCATTTTCACTCTCCCTGACACTGCCCTTCAGGTCATCTAAGGGACCTTAAGCCTCAAGGCTTAAGCAAAGCCAAGGTACCAGCAATCCCCAAGACCCTAATCCTTCAGGAAGAAGGCCTGGAGGGGCACTGAACCAGCTCCTGAGTGGGGGAGAAGGCATGGCGGGGAGGGATGGCTGGGGGCCTTCCCCAGGGTCCCAAGAGCACATTAGGTCAGGGGCCGGAGAAGGTCCAGAGCAGTAGACAGCCCCCATCTCAATGCCCCCCTTCCCTTGTGCTCAGCTGGATGCCAATTTCAAGGGGCAAGTGGAGGCCTGAGCCTGGTCCAAAAGGTGCCAAGTCCACGTCTGCCAAAATCCCCATCGGCACAATAGGGCCTGGCAGGGCACGGAGGGGGGGGGGGCGGCCGGGGGAAAACTCAGCTGCTGGGGAGAAAGACAGGAAGCAGGCTGGAGAGTATCTCCCACCTGCCCCTGTCCTAGGGACCATCGGCCAATCAATACGTATTTATTTGTCACCTGCTGTGTGCCACGCACTGAGCCAGGCACAAAGAAAAGTCAAAAACAATCCCTCCTCTCGAGGAGGAGACAAGGACGTAGAAACAAGCCGGAGACGGGACACATTGCAATTAATCAATAGAGGGAAGGCACCAGGACTGAGAGCGTGAGAAAGGCTTCCTACCAAAGGCAGCACCCGCAGTAAGTCAGGATGCTGAGATGAGGAGGGAGAGCCTTCCAGGCATGGGGGATGCCTGCAGTTGTGAGATGCAGTGCCTTGTTTGGGGAATGGTGAGCAAGCTGGTGTCACTGGACTGAAGAGCAGGTGGGAGGGTATAAAGTGAAGGGTCCCTGAGGCCATCTTGTCTGATCCCATTTTACAGATAAGGAAACTGAGGCCCATGGAGCTTAAGTGACTTGAGAGCATAGATGTCGAGCTGGAAGCAACCTGAAGGGCTGTCTAGTCTAACCTGCTCTTTTTACGTAGAGGTTAAGTGACTTGTCCAAAGTCACACCCCAGCTCCTGCCCTGATACTTGGGGACTTCAACATCCATAGTAACATCCCTACCGTCCCGTTTCTTAATTTATTTCCTTTCCACAAGCTGCCCCCCTACCCCACCTCAGTCATGCACAAAGATGCTCATCCATCAATGTACTCCCTCCATATTCCAGAATTCTGAAATCCCTTTGTCCAGAGTCAGCCCAGCTGGCTGAAATTCGATGATCGATGCCACCATGTACCCTTCAAGATGGCAGAAATAGATGAAAAAGGTTCCCTTCAAATTCCTTGTGTCACACGATACCAGTAGCTGACATCAATAGACGCTTTAAAGCCTGCAAATCATTTCACATGGTCTCATTTGAGCCTCAAAACAAACCTAGGAAGTAGATAAGACGAGCAGTTACCCCCAATTAACTGATGGGGAAACTGAGGCTCAGAATCTATGACTCAGAGTAAATAACTTTCTTCTAGTCACACAGCTGCTAAGTGTTGGAGGTGTTATTCAAATCCAGGCCTTCCTGTCCTTTCTATCCCCAAACATCAGAGCCCTGGACTGGTAGGGAGAGACAATTGAGTCCCAGTCCTGCCTGTATCAGCAGCTGAGTAGAATTTTAGGGATGGGAAGGATCTTAGAGATTAAAGGGTGGTGGCTAGGAGAAACACAGAGTGCTGCCGGGAGTCAGGAAGACTCATCTTTCTGGGTTCAAATGCCACCTCAGACACTAGCTGTGTGACCCTGGGCAAGTCACGTCACCCTGTTTGCCTCAGTTTCCTCATCTGTAAAATGAGTTGGAGAAGGAAATGAGAAACCATCCAGCTTCTCTGCCAAGAAAACCCCAAATGGGGTCAGGAAGAGTCGGGCATGACTGAAAACGGCCAAACAACAAAAAGTCCAGTTAAACAACTGCCCTCAATTTAAAGAGAAGGAAACTGAGCCCCAGAAAGGGGGATACCAAACCTGCCACGGTCCCACAGCCAGCAAGAGGGAGGGGGCTGACTTGGACCTCAAGTATCCCAACACCAAGGAGATGGTCAGGCATCCCTTGATCCTGGTGTGAACAGAGCCAAATGACTCCCCTGTCCTGAGCCTCCACTGGAAGCAAGGGAGGGAGGATGGATCAGTGGCAACCAATGTCCCTTTCAACTCTATGGCTATGTATATGGAAGGCCCCACACCATCCATACATAGCTTTTCTTCTCAAAACCTGAGAGCATGGGGTGCTAGCGAGCTGATGCCCAGACTATGCATGTGTGGGATGTCAAAACTGGGAGGACTCTTAGAATATGGGATGTCAGAGTTGGGAGCACCCTTAGAACACAGAGCTGGGAGGGCCCTTAGAACACAGGATGTCAGAGCTGGGAGGGCCCTTAGAACACAGGATGCCAGAGTTGGGAGGGCCCTTAGAACATGGGATGTCAGAGCTGGGAGGGGCCTGGAACAAAGAATGTTAGAGACGCAGGACTGGAGACAAGTCCCCTGATCTCGGTTCCTGATTCCCTTCTCACTTCCCAGGCCTCTCAAGCCCAGGAGCTTCCTTGCTTAGCTGCCACAGGCCACCTGGCAGCTCTTGCTTCTGCAGCTCCCAGCATGACTCCATCTCCCTGGCACAGCTTTTCCTGCCCTGGGGACCCCTGGGGACCCACCTGCCCCAAACTCAGGGGATCCCTGTGAATGAGCAGAGCAGAAGGAGGCGGAGGAGGATGAAAGACAGAGGGGGTGCTTCAGGGGAGGGCAGGTTGGGGGAGGGGAGCCAGGGCTTCCCTCTCAGAAGAAGCCCCAGCTCCCAGTGAGGCAGGGTAGGAGGGAGGCGGGTAACCAGCTGGGGAGCTTGAGGGCCAGGATGGGGCCGAGGGAAGGGACCATACCTTGTCTTGGCTCCAGTCCTCAGCAGAAGCTGTTGGGACGGTCCCTTGGCTATCCCAACACATCCCAGGCTCCTAAGGTTGAGAGGAAGATGGCTCTCCCAGGCCTGGGGAAAGGGCTGGCGGGGGTGGTGGTGGGCAATGACCCAGGCCTGCCACGGTTCTGAGCCGGTGGTGTGGGTGTCTATGATCAGGGCCTGGGGTATTGTGTGTGGGGAAGGGAGGGAGAGGGGGAGGGGGAAGCTGTGCTGTTTCAACCTGCCTGCCACCCCCCACCCCCATCTCCAGAACAGGTTTGGCCAGTCTGGGGTGAGAGTGGGGAGCAGGCAGAGGTAGAGAAAGGAGGGGGGAGCCCAGTACAATGGGAGCCCTTTGTCCTGGGAGAGGGCTAGGGGACCCCAGAATGGGGCCCTCCTACAGTACGGGCCCCAGGCTTCCCCAACTCAGCCAGACTACTACCCATTATTTGCAGGAGACAGACCACCCTCTCTTCTACAATGCCTCAAAAAAACACTACTTATTAGTTTGAGCCAGGTGCTTCCCTTTTCTGGGCCTCAGTTTATTCCTCTATAAAAGGGGGTGATGTCTGAGGCTAGATGAAGCCTCAGGTTCCCTCCAGCTCTGACATCCTGTGTTCTAGGGGCCCTCCCAGCTCGGACATCCTGTGTGTGTTCTAAGGCCCCTCCCAGCTTTGATATTCTGTGTTCTAAGGCCCCTCCCAGCTCTGACATCCTGTGTTCTAAGGGCCCTCCCAGCTTTGACATCCTGTGTTCTAAGGCCCCTCCCAGCTCGGACATCCTGTGTTCTAAGGGCCCTCCCAGCCCTGACATCCTGTGTTCTAAGGGCCCTCCCAGCCCCGACATTCTGTGTCTATTTATTTACGCAATAAGCTTTCATCTAGCACTTACTATGGGCCAGGCACTGGGTATCGCAAAGATGAAACATAAGACAGTCCCTGCACACAAGGAGCTTATATTCCATGGTGTCCTGAGGCCTTTTCCAGCTCTGAATCCCATGAACCTGTAACCAGTGACCACCAAATGCCTCAGGGGATCCTGGACATGCCGTTCCAAGGTACCACTGGAGCCTCTACAGTGGATGAAGCCACAAGGGGGACCTTCCACAGAAGCAGCTTCGTGGGACCCTGAAGGCTAGGACACAGGGAGGGGAGAGCTGGCTCGAGTCCCTGCTGCTCCCTCACCATGGGGACCCCCAGGCCTCAGGGTCCAAGCCTTGGGGCCCCAGCTGGTGACACAGGCTGGGGGGTCACATTTTAGTTCTACTTATTACCTGTGTGACGTGGGCCAAGTCGCTTCTCTTCTCTGGGCCCTCAGATTCCTCCTCTAAAATGGGAGACCGTTCAAGATGACCTCCAAGGCCTGTCCAGTCTGAGATCTCTAGATGCCTGTCACCTTCTGCCTTCAGGGACCGGGAGACAGAGCCTCGAGGCAGAGAATGTCAGACCTCACAACCCTGCTGATTTCCCTCTTCCATGGGGGCAGGTCCCACAGGACGCAGGACACAGAGATTGCCACTTCCCTCTGCCCCCAACCCTGGGGGGGAGCATGGCCTGTCACAAGACTGGGGGGGGGCCTTCAGAGTCCTATCAGTCACTCTCTCCCAGTGGGGATAAGTGCCACAGGGTAGGAGCCTCCTGAAGCAGGTGCCATGGCCCCATAGACAGGAAAGAATCCAAACCCCTGCTCCTTCCCCACAGGGCCATCTTCTTTTGCCCTGCCTGGAGTCAGGAAAGCTCATCTCCCTAAGTTCAAATGTGACCTCAGACACTTCCTAGCTGTGTGACCCTGGGCAAGTCACTTCACCCTGTTTGCCTCAGTTTCCTCATCTGTCAAATGAGCTGGAGAAGGAAATGGCAAACCACTCCAGCATCTCTGCCAAGAAAACCCCAAGTGGGGTCATCAAGAGTGAGACACACAAAAAAATAAAAAATTAAATTAAAAAAAAGAGTGGGACACAACTGAAATGAGTGAACAACAACCCACTCCAAACTAAAGGAGGGACCCAAATATCCAAATTGCCTCCTCTTCTTCTTCCCCTCCCCTCAAAATAGAAGTCCTACAGTCCAGATCACAGTCACTATTTATTGGTAGCTCTGTACAGAGAGTGGCACATGCCAGGGAAGAACAAAAGGCATGCTGGGCTGATGGGAGAGGGTATGAGGGCTCCCTTGGGCTCCTCTGCAGGACCCAGAAAGGCGAAGGAGATGTGAGGAAGTGGTGAGATGCAGGGGCCAAGATAACTCCCAACTCTAAGCAACCAGAAAAGTTGTCTTGTGCTGGGAAAAAAGTGCTGGGAAGCCCCATTCTCAAAAGCCACCAGGACACAGGCCACCCTTTCATTATTTTATTTGGTCATTCATTCATTCATTCATTCACTCATTCATTCATTCAATCCTTTACTTACTCATTCATTCATTCAATCCTTTACTCATTCATTCATTCAATCATTTACTCACTCATTCATTTAATCATTCATTCATTCAATCAATCATTCATTCAACAAACTTGCATTAATTGTCTAATATTGGGGGGGGTGAAAATTTAGCTCCAAAGGTCACTGGGGGTCAGAGGTGGGGGATGAGGAAAGATCAGAAGGCTCAAGGTTATTCCAGAAACTTCCTTTAGCACTTTCCACGGGTACCGGCATCTCCACCTGAGGCCAGTGTAGTTAGTCATCTTCCTGGGGCACGGGCTTCCTCGCTCTCAGTGGACCCTCTTGTGGGGCTTTAGGGGACAGGAGCCCTGCTACCGTGGGAAGAAAGAGAAGTTCTCTTAGGAGAGCTGGGGCCTTGGGAGCCACGTGGTCTCAGTCCCCCTACTCTGATTCTTGTCACCCAAGCAAATCACAGAACCCCTCTGACACCGGCTGTAAAATGGAGAAAGGTAAACTAAAGGACCCCCGGGGTGCTGGGATCCTGTTGCCAGGGATAAAAAGTGGTCTAAGGGGAAAAGCATCGGATTTGGATACACGAGCCCTAGATTCAGATCCCAAACCAGGCTACTTTCGACCTGTGAGACCTTAGATAAGTCCCTTCCCCTAATCTGAGCCTCAGTTTCTCTAAAAGGAGAGGGCTAGAGTAGTTGATCTCTATGGTCCTCTCAGCTCATAAATCCCATGATCTATGTCCAAAGGGCAGAGGGTCCCTGGAGATCAAGGACATTGTGGGGCAAAGACCCTTCTGGAGGCAAGGGGCCCCTCACCGAGAACAGGGCATCTTGGTTGTCAGCCAGCGCCTGCTTGGCCAGATAGCGCTCTCGCTTCACCTGCAATGCCAGGTCTGCAGGCACATCAGGCACCAGCCAGGCTATGAGCCGAAGGAAGAAAAACACGACGTGCTATCGGGGACACAAACAGAGAGAGGGAGGAGACATAAAGAGGGGAAGGTGGTAAGGATAAGGAGAGAGAGACCCCGGGGACCTGGGCAGGGCAATGAGGGTTAAGTGCCCAGGGTCACACAGCTAGTAAGTGTCAAGTGTCTGAGGCCAGATTTGAACTCAGGTCCTCCTGAATCCAGGGCCGGTGCTTTATCCACTGTGCCACCACACCACCCCCTGGGCCAGCAGTTCTGAGCCCAGGAATGGCTCAGGGCTCAGGTGCTTGGTGAGGAAAGGCAGAGAGAGGGGGCAGGAGTGGAAAGAGGCCAGACTTCTGAGTCAGGAGAGACATGGGTCCAAACCTGGATTCTGGAGATTACTATGAAAGCCTGAGCAAATCACTTTGCCCAATCTCAGGGACTCGGTTTCCTTATATGTAAAGGGAATAAAAATAATCACCTTGAACATTGAGTTCATTGGATAGTGGTGAGTAAAGCACTCTGAAAACTTTAAAGTGTTAATAAATGGGAATTAATTATATTATTATTATTATTATTCCTATTCACAGATATAGGTCTAGGGAGGGACCTCAAAAGCTCCCTAGTTCAACCTTCTTTTTTTTTTGGTGAGGCAATTGGGGTTAAGTGACTTGCCCACAGTCACTCAGCTAGTAAGTGTCAAGTGTCTGAGGTCGGATTTGAACTCAGGTCCTCCTGAATCCAGGGCCGGTGCTTTATCCACTGCACCACCTAGCTGCCCCTCAACCCTCTTCTTTTAAAGATAAGGAATTTGGGGACCACGGCAATTCCAACCCCAGCTCTGACACCATCTCTGTGGTCTTGGGTGATCACTTCCCTTCTCTGGGGCTCAGTTTCCCCTTCTGAAAGATGAGGGGGTTGGACTAGATGGCCCCTCCATCTCTCCATCTCTGATCATAGGGTCCGAAGGTACTTTTACCTCAATCCCACTAATATCACCATCCAGGAGCAGTCAGTCCAGTGGCAGCTTGGGGGTGGTGGCTAGGGATGGGGATGAGGAGGAAGAGGGGAAGATTCAGCCCCTCTGCTCAGGGGCTGTGACCCAAATGCTCCTACCTCAAAGGCCAGGATGAAACCTAATCTCACAGCCAGCAGTTTCCAATAGAAGAGAGTAAAATCTCCAGTTTCATCCCGGAAGGCCTTGTACCTGGGGGGCAGCAAGGGGGAACAGGATGGGCATCCTTATACAACACGCCCCTTCCCCTTGGCTCCTGCCCCTCCACCCTGCCCCACCTGCAGGGGGTGTGGTTGCCCTGAACCAGGTAGGTGTGGGGTGCCTGAGCCAGAGTGAAGTTCACATAACCCTGCAGGTGACTGTGGTGTTCATACTGGTACAGGAGCCGGGGCAGGAAGTCGGAGGTGAAGGCAATGAGGAAGGCCTGGGAGACAGGAGAAGATGCTCACGGGACAGAGATCTGCTTGAGGTCCCCCACTTCCAGTGGCCCAGGGTATCCTTGCTTTCCTACCTTCTCTCTCTCACCCTCCAGTGTAGAATCCCACACCTCTGTTGCTTGGTTCCTCATCTCTTACCCCCAGTTCCCAACTCAGATCCCCCATTTCTGATCCCCCAAACCCCAATCTGTTGTCTGTTCCCTGATTTTTGGACAAGAATTCCTAGCATCTAGTTGCTGAGCTTTGGGTTCCTTATCTGATCTCAGAGCTCCCCATCATTCAACCCTCCTCTCTTATGCCCACTTCTTGAGCTCCTACTTCTGATCGCTGATCTCCAATCCGCCATCTTGGATTGCCAATAACCATTTTCCAACACCTGCCCTGAGGCCATCATGGCCAAACCCCAATTTCTAGGCTCTGATCCTGATATTTTATTTCTGAGACCCAAATCTCAGACCTCCAATTCCTGATCTCCACTTTTCAAATTTCTGATTCTTAATTCCTACTCCCTGCCTCCCCTACCCACAACCCCTTGCTCACATTGACAATGACCGAGAGATGGGCCATGGTCTCCAGGATGAGCAACCAGACGCCGATGCCCTGGGCCCGCTCAGCCACAGGCCGCCGATACTCACACACAAACTTGTGGGCATCCAGGCGGATCTCCACCCAGTTGTTTAGTAGTGCAAAGAGAGGTGCCAGGGGGAATGCAGCCACAAAGATGGTGATGAAGCCAAACTGCAACACTACAAGGCATGGGGGAAGCTGAGTCTTAGGTTTCCCCTCATCCTTGCATTCTCTTTTTCTTTTCTTTTTTTTTCTACAGGGCAATGAGGGTTAAGTGACTTGCCCAGGGTCACACAGCTAGTGTCAAGTGTCTGAGGTAGGATTTGAACTCAAGGCCTCCTGAATTCAGGGCTGGTGCTTTATCCACTGCAGTGCCACCTAGCTGCCCCTCATCCTTGCATTCTCAATAGAATGTAAACCATTTGCTAGCAAAGTCCTTTTCATTTTTTGTCTTAGTTTCTTAGTACCTAGTACAGTGCCTGGCACAGAGTAATAAATGTTTGTTGATTAACTCTTTGGTCTTGCAGATGCTGTGTTTGTGGGAGCCATAGTATGGCCCTACTCCCTGTTAAGAGCTGCCTAGCCTACTAGTCACTCCCATCAAATCCCACCTCCCCCAATGCGGGGGGTGGAGGGGGAGAATCCTGGAGTATGCCCAGCTCACCCATCTCCAGGTATTCCTCAAACAGCCCCTCGCACTCAATGAGTTCATAATCATCCTCCCAGCGTCGGGGGTCTTGCCCCATTTGGGCTCCCCACAGCCCTGCCAACTGCCGCTTCTGCCACCAGGCCTTTATCTTCCTGTAGACATGGAAGATGGAAGAGGGAAGAAGGAAGGGCTAGGGTACCCCGATTGCCCCCAGGACCTGAATCTTCACCCCCCCATAGGCGCCACCAGCCTGGTGCCCCCTGACCCACTCAGTGCCCACTGGAAACTCACGGCAAGACAAATTCTTCCACATTGTTGGCCAGCTGTTTGCCCACCATGATGATGAACAACTGTTGAGCTAATTCAATGAGGCAGCCACCAGGTCCACACTGCAGGCACCAGAGAGAAGCCCCATCACCCTCTGTGCCCTCAGGGCAAGGACAGGGCAGTCCCATCCTCCCACGCTCCACAGGTAGAGATGGTTCTTGTCACCTTCTCATACTTCTTGGCATGAGACACATTCACTCATTCAAAAAGCATTCAAAAGTTCCTCCTAAGCGAGAGACTGTGGTCCAGTGGAATACCTGGGTTTGCATCCTGCCTCTGACACTGACTGGGTGCCTGACTCTGGACAAGTCAACAAACCTCCCATTGCCCCAGGCAGGTGCCCATCTGCACTGATGGAGTAACTTTCCTCACCAAGAAGTTCCCCACACCTGGTTAAAGCTCAGGTCCGGACCATCAACACAAAATGTGGAGGCACTGGGGCCAAGAAGTCCAAAATGAAACATCCCTGGCCTCAAAGAGCTTACATTGGGCTGAGGGGAAACATCCCTTGTTACCTTCTGTTCCCTGTCCTTGCTTTCTAAATGCTGACCCTGACACACCCTGATCCACAGAGGCTGCAGTGGTCAGGGGAAGCATGCGGGGTCAGGGCAAGGGGCCCTGCCAGGCCTGTCTGCCCAAGAGGTACTCACATCCTCATTCCTCATGCCCAGCAATGTGCCGTATTGTCCAGGGTAGCCCACGAACCTGCAGAGCCCAAACCACCACTTGGATTCACTGGCCAATACCACCCCCCAAATCTATTCACAAACTGGCCAAGAATTCATAAAATTTAAGTTGAAAGAGCCTTTAGAACACAGAACGTCAGAGCTGGGAGGAAGCTTAAAACACAGAACAACAGAGCTTGGGCAAGTTGGCTTATATGCCTCAAGAAATTCTCTAGAGCTAATTATAATAACTAGCATTTATACAGCGCTTTAAGGTTTGCAAAGTGCTTTATAGATGTTATCTCATTTCATCTTCACAACAACCCTGGGAGGTAGGGGCTATTATTGTCCCCATTTTACAGATGAGGAAACTGAGGCAAACAGAAGTGAAGTGACTTGCCCAGGTTCACACAGCTAGTAAATATCTGAGGCCACACTTGAAATTCAGATCCAGTTGCCACACCCACTCACCTGCCCTTGAAGAAGGCCACATAGAACGGGGAGGAATAGAAATTAACAAACTGGAAGACGAAGACTTTAAAAGTGAAGGCATCTTCATGAAGGGTCTGGGTCCGGTGCATCTCTGGGAATTTGTGGGGAAGGGAATGGAAGTAAACTAAAGGTAATCAGAGGTCCAGCTGGGGAGAGATCAAGCCCATGCCTGGCATGGTCCACCTTTACTGATTCTCTTGATGACCCCAATGTTAGCCAAAGGGGTTTCTGGCTTTCTTTCCCTTCCCCCTTTTAGGAACTTATCAGGAGCATTTCTTAGCCCTGTGGGCTCTGGGGACCCCTGAGCCCCAAAGCAAGAGAGGTAAAGTTTGCTCTTGAGTCTCGGAAACTCATTATCTCAGAGTTGAAAAGGACCTGTGCTTGAATTAGAACCCCCCCATACACACCTCCCCCACCCCCCATTTATGACATACAGAGCAAGTGGCCCCCCATCCTCTGCTTGAAGACCTCTAGTGAGGGGAATTTTAGGGAGGTAGAGTAGATAAGGCCCTGGACTTGGAGTTAGGCAGACTTAGGTCTTAATCCCACTTGACACTGACTAGTTGGGTGACTCTGGACAAGTCCCTTAGCAGTCAAATGAGGAGGGTGGATTTGATCGTCTCTAGGGTCCCTTCCGGCTCTATAGACATCGATAGGCCTATGGCCTCCCAAGGCAGTGCATTTCATTTGTGAACCACTCTGAATGCTAGCAAGTTTTCCTCACGTGGATTCTATTTTCATCTTTCTGTAACACCCCTCCATTCTATTTCTTCCCTCTGTACCAAGCAGGCTACGGCCCACCCCTCTTCCAATACGTGTCAGACTCCCTCTCTTCACCATGCTGTACTGCCTCTCCAGGGCCTGGCACAAAATAAGCACTCAGTTAATATTTATTGATTAATTGCATGATTTGAGGGTATATTGGAGCATAGTATTTGGAATGAGGTCTGCTAATTCTACAGTCTGATCAAAGCCCATCTGCAGTCCCGGGTTTACTTCTGGGCATCCCATTTTGTCAAGGACATTAACAAGAAGGAGCATGTCCAGAAAAAACTGACCATGATGGGGAAGGGACTATAGACTGTGTCACCTGAAATACTATTTTGCTACAAGATTGATGGAGATGGTTTTGGAAAATCCTGGGAAGAATTATATGAACTGATGCAAAGTGAAATGAGCAGAACCAGGGAAACAATGTATACAATAAATGTGATTAATCAACTATCAAAGACTTAGAAACTCTGATCAACATGAGGATCCACCACAATTCCAGAGAACTCATGATGAAACATACTATCAATCTCCAGATAGAAACTGGATGGACTCAGAGTACAAACTGAAACATATATTCTTTTCTTTCTTTTTTTTCTTCAACATGGCTAATGTAGGAATTTATTTTGCATGATTATCCATATTTATAAGAGGTTTTGTTTTTCTTACTTTCTCAGTGGGTAGGGAATTAGGAGTGGGGGAGAAAGCTCAAAACTGAAAATAATAAAATAAAAATAAAATTTAAGAAATTAATTTTTGGGGGGGAGGCAGCTAAGTGGCACAGTTGGATAAAGCACAGGCCCTGGATTCAGGAGGACCTGAGTTCAAATCCGGCCTCAGACACTTGACACTTACTAGCTGTGTGACCCTCATTGCCCCGCAAAATTAATAATAATAATTAATTTTTTAAAGAGTATACCACCTGTAACCTAGTTGAAGGAACTTGAGTTGTTTAGCCTGGAGAAGAGAAGACCTAAAGGGGACATGAGGTCTATCTCGAAGGCAGGTTTTGTTAAGAGAGACTAGCTTTGTTTTGCTTAACCCCAGGGGGCAGAACTAGGAGGGGTGGGTGGAAACCACAGAAAGGCAGATTTTGTTTTATGTTAGGCAAAAGTTACAAAGAGCATTAGCTCTTGGTAACAATTACAGCTAAACTGAAGGGCAATAAACTGCCTTGGGAGGTTGGTAAAGGATAACTATTTGTACTAATGACTCAGTATAGCCAAGGGGAGTCAACTAAGCCCAAGTTTTGAATTCTGCCTCTGACTCTTAACTTTGGTGAACCTTAGACAACTCTCTAGGGCTTAGCTACTGAGTCACAGAAGGGATGCAATCTGCTTTGGTGAAGGGAGTTCCCAAATAGGGCAAAATCAGAGTTCGTAAGATCATAGATTCAGAGTTAGAAGGGACCTTGAAGATTATCTACTCCAACTCCCTCAGTTAACAAATGAGAAAATTGAAACTCAGATAGGTGAAGTGACTTGCCAAAGTCACACAGAGCCAAGATTTTAACTTGAGACTCTCTGACCTCACTGGAAGACTTCAAGCAAAACCTGCTGCCCTTCTGTCAGGTATATTCCTAATCAGGCACAGTCTAGAAGGTCTTCCAATTCTGAGACTGGACATCTGGGTGATGTGCTTTGCAATCACATTGGACAGATGCCACCAGACTCCCCCTGGATCCCCCAGTAAGGCCCTGCCCCAGCCTTACTGACCCCACTTGGTGAGCTGCTCCGCTAGCGAGGTGTACACCTTTCCCATCAGGAGAATCAGCACCAGGTTGAGGAAGGTACTGCTGATGTTGGCAATGTTGCCAGCCTGCAAAGTAGTCACTGCTTGGTTGCCTGGGACAGCCTGACCTTCCCTGCCCAAGCCCTCCTCCCCCATAGCTCACACCCCCCTCAATGCCAACCATCTCCCTCCAGGAGCTTGGTCCTCAGTGCTTATGTGCAGAGCCCACCAAACATCAGGGAACCAAGAATCAAGGAGGTGCCTCTCCAGAGTCACCATGGCAGGGACCTTAGAATATAGACTGTCAGAGCTGGAGGTGGTCTTATAGCACAGCATGTCAGGGATAAGAGGGTCCCTTAGAACAAGGATGTCAGAACTGAGATGGCCCTTAGAACATGGAACATCAGAGGTGGGAGGGGCCTTACAACACAGAGTGTCAGAGCTAGGAGGGATCTTAGAACAGCAAATGTCAGAGCAGAGAAGGATCTTAGAACAGAGAACATCTGAAGTGGGAGGGCCCTTAGAACACAGGATGTCAGGGCTGGGAGGGCCTTTAGAACACACAATGTCAGGGCTGGGAAGGCCCTTAGAACACAAAATGTCAGGGCTGGGAAGGCCCTTAGAACACAGGATGTCAGGGCTGGGAGGGCCCTTAGAACACACAGCATCAGGGCTGGGAGGGCCTTGGAGAGAATGTTAGTGGTAGAAGGGTCCTTAGAACAGAATTATCAGACATGGATGGGAACTTTTAAAATCATCATGTCCAGCCCCTTTTTTTTTCCCAAAGATGTAAAATGAGGGCCAGAGAAGAGAAATGATTTGGCCAAGGTTACCAGCAAGGAAGTGGCACAGCCAGGACTTCAGGTCTTCAACTTTTCCTTTCCACCATCTACCTGGAGGCCAGTCGTGGCAACAGGAGGAATGGAGAAAAGGACGGCAGCCTCCCCAATCCTTCCTCTTCCCTGCCCTGCCCTGCAAGGGGGCAATCACCTGGGTCATGAGCACAGGGTTACCCGTATGGAACATCACGATGCTGACAATGCCTCGGTACATGATGACAGACACCAGGAAGATCATCACCACACACAGCTGTGGGTCAGAAGCACAGAAGGGTCAGCGCCCAGGAAATGGCTGCTCATCCCGCCCCACCCCCACATTGTTGGCCAGGCCCCAGATCCTTCTTCCATCCTTCCCCTCCCAGGTTAAGACCATGCCTTGCCTGCCCCCTCCCTCCCAGCTCCTCACCATGACAAGGATGGCCATGGATCCAGTGACCATGCGGGAGAGGCGGGCGCTGGTGGGGAAGTAAGGCTCCTTCAGTCCAGTCACAGGGTTCTGAGCCATCTGAGGGGCCATAGCTGCAAACTCCGGGCGGGGACGCTCCTGCCAAAGATAGGGGACAGGCCAGGGATTGGCTGGCTGGCTCAATGTCCCCAGTGGCCTGGGAATGTCCAACATGGAAGCAGAGGGGACAAACCGAGCTAAAACTAAGGGGGGGGGGTTAAGGCTAAGAGCCCTGAAGACTTTGGGAACTGGAGCTCCTCCCACTTCCTCCATCTCCAGTTGGAACACCCTTCCATGTCCAAACCCTCCCATCCTTCAGACCTCACCTCCTCCAGGATGCCTTCTCTGATCTGCCCTCCTCACAGGGATAGCTCCCTTCTCTGATCTCCTACAATAACCTGATTTCGTATTAAAAACCACCCATTTCAGGAATGGAAATGTAATAGGCATGGGATTTGGGGTCCGAAAGGAAGGGAGAGAAGGCAATAAGTATTTGTCTAGCAACTTCTGGGTGCTAAGTGGTTTTTTTGTTTTGTTTTGTTTTTTTAAGTGAGGCAATTGGGGTTAAGTGACTTGCCCAGGGTCACACAGCTAGTAAGTGTTAAGTGTCTGAGGCCGGATTTGAACTCAGGTCCTCCTGAATCCAGGGCCGGTACTTTATCCTCTGTGCCACCTAGCTGCCCCCTGAAAATCATCTTTGACAGACTCCTGGGACAACTCCAACAGCAGGAAGGATGATGGGGGTGATGTATACCCTTTCCTGTCCCCATATGGTTTTGATTTCCTCCCACTAGGTCTCTATATTTTGAAAGCTTTACATCCCATGAGGTTTGGAGATTATGAATGCTTGGTATGGCAACACCTGTTAAAATGTCATTCTTAGATTCCCATGTGTCAATGCAACACCTGGCAGCCATAAGCAATAGTTTCTGTCTGTAATGATGCTCCTGTTCCCAGACTTTGTTCTTTTACCCTTTTGCAGAGAAGCTAGAAAATTCAGTTATGTCATCTCTTGCCACAACTGTTCTGTCATTTATCATATTAATGGTGGGAATTGCTTTCTACCTCTTGTTTGATCAGACGTGGTTTTGTTGTGTGACCATATAGGGAGCCAGGAATTTTCATCTAACGTTCTCTCCCCCCTTCTCAAGTCTCTGTGATCAAGTTTTTGACGGTTTGTTTATTTGGTTCTTCACATTGCTTTGAATCCTTGTGTTGCCTTAACCTTGGGACTTTTGTTTTTAATTGTTCATTAAGGATGTCAGTAACTTCTGATATGCTCTTTCTTTCTGGATCCCATTCTACAGTCCTTTTTTCCAGGGTCTTTAATTGGGTAAGATGGTGTTCACATTTTCTATATCACATACCAATTAGGTACTGATGTAATCTTTCAATGTCTTTCTGCAAGTCTCTGATAGTTTTCTTAAGCCACTTATGCTACCATGGCAGTGGTAGTTGACCCACATCCTTGGAAGTATTCCTAGATCATGCTGTTCTTCCTCCTCTGGTCCTTACTGGCAATGGCCAAAGCACATACAGAGCTGAAGTTGGGAGGACCTGAGTTCAAATCTGACCTCAGACTCTTACTTAGCTGTGTTACCCTGCGCAAGTCACTTAACCCCAATTGCCTTAAATATCTGGGGCCATCTCCAGTCATCCTGATATATATCTTGCAGGGGCAGCTAGGTGGTTCAGCAGATAAAGCACCAGCCCTGGATTCAGGAGGACCTAAGTTCAAATCTGGCCTCAGACACTTGACACTTACTAGCTGTGTGACCCTGGGCAAGTCACTTAACCCTCATTGCCCTGCCAACAAAACAAAACAAAACAAAATAAAAAAAAACTCCCCTGATCTATATCTTGCCACTGGACCCAGGTGGCCCTGGCGTAAGGTTGGTGACCTTGCACAGCCCTGCCTCATTTAAATCTAATTCAGTGCAAGTCATGACATCACCTCCCAATGTCAGGGTCCTCTTCAAGAATGAAGGACCAACAACAACAACAATAATAATTGTTGTACATGGTCCTGTTACACTCTGTCAAGTATAATGGGAACATGTATTCATTCACGATAGTCAGAGCAGATCCAGCATTTCTGAATTTGGTCTAATTTGGTTTCTGTTTCGGTCTAATTGGTCAATTAGTTAGGTTCACACTACCGAACTCAAAAAGGGTTTTTTTAAATTCCAGCTCATCTGCTCTTCAAAATCACTTGAGACCTCACCATTATTTTTGCCATCAATGTTGGTATCAGCTTGCACTCTCGAAGTCTGTATTAAATGGAGATTTCTCCAGACAGTTTCTCCCTCTTCTGATTTAAAAAGCTCCTCAATTTCTGCTTTTGTTTCATCTAATCTGGATTAAGGCAGGAAGTGATTTCTCAAGATCTCCCTGCATTTATCCACAACGTGCCATTCTAGGACTCAGAGCTGAGAATATCACTGACAAAAAACCGAAGGAATCCCTCGCTCCCAGTTTCATGGATGATATAGTGCTGGACCATAATAAAAAATATTTCTATCTATAGAATATTTCATGTGTACTTGTGGTTTTGTCCACTTTCCTGGTCAGCACCATCTACCCTGAAACTTGTCCAACAGATTCTGATTTGATCACGTGTCTTGCCATCTTGAATGGGCACCATTTATTTGGATTTCTTCTATGTCAAGCTAATCATCAGGAGGGTTTTGAGTGAGGTCAATCTGTAGCCATAGGCCATTCTGTCCATTTTTTAGTTTCATAAGAACAGTTACATCACGCTGGCCAGCACGTGAACTTAATCAGCAGTTATCACCAGATCCCAATTAGCCAACATTTGCATTTCTGCCAGGCCTTTGCAGCTACCATGGCACATTTTATCCTGTTTGCATGTTTTCCCCCCATTAGACTGGAAGCTCTCTGAGAGCAGGGACTGTCTTTTACCATACCTTGTATTGCCATCACAAAGAACAATGCCCAGCCCATAGTAGGTGCTTAGTCAATGCTTGTTGACTTGGCACAGAGTGCTTGTTATATATCACCCCAGCTGACCTTCCCTTATTTTGCTGTTGTCCCTGACTCAGGACATGGGGGTTGGGTTGGCTTTTTAGAAGGGGCATTATTTTTGTTACTGTAGTCATCGTTTTTACTGTCATCTTATTCCCTTCATTTTCTTTTTTTTTTCTTTTTTCTTTTTTCTTTTTTTGCAGGGCAATTGGGGCTAAGTGACTTGCCCAGGGTCACACAGCTAGTAAGTGTTAAGTGTCTGAGGCCAGATTTGAACTCAGGTACTCCTAAATCCAGGGCCGGTGCTCTATCCACTGTGCCACCTAGCTGCCCCTTTTTTTTTTCTTTTTTTTGTGGGGCAGTGAGGGTTAAGTGACTTGCCCAGGGTCACATAGCTAGTAAGTGTCAAGTATCTGAGGTCAGATTTGAACTCAGATCCTCCTGAATCCAGGGCCAGTGCTTTATCCACTGCGTTACCTAGTGGCCCCATTCCCTTCATTTTCTTTCTTTCTTTCTTTCTTTCTTTCTTTCTTTTTTGGTGAGGCAATTGAGGTTAAGTGACTTGCCCAAGGTCACACAGCTAGTAAGTGTTAAGTGTCTGAGGCCGGATTTGAACTCAGGTACTCCTGAATCCAGGGCCGGTGCTTTATCCACTGCACCATCTAGCTGCCCCTTTCCCTTCATTTTCAATGAGGTCTAGAGAGGAAAAGGTCCTGGGGCAAGTGGCTCTCCTATTAATATTCTTTAATATTGTACAAGTGGATAAAAAGGACAATTTTTGTAAGTGAATAAAAGAATTAGGGTGAAGGGGCAGCTAGGTGGTGCAGTGGATAAAGCACTGGCCCTGGATTCAGGAGTACCTGAATTCAAATCTGGCCTCAGACACTTGACACTTACTAGCTGTGTGACCCTGGGCAAGTCACTTAACCCCAATTGACTTACCAAAAAATTTTTAAAAATTAAAAAATAGGGGCAGCTAGATGGCACAGTGGATAGAGCACTGGCCCTGGAGTCAGGAGTACCTGAGTTCAAATCCGGCCTCAGACACTTAACACTAGCTGTGTGACCCTGGGCAAGTCACTTGACCCCAATTACCTCACTAAAAAAAACAAAAAGAAAAACAAAAAATTAAAAAATAAAAATAATTAGGGTAGAAGGTAATCACAGGCTCCCTGCAAGCATCCTTGGGACAACTCCAATAGCAGCCAAAATGATGGATGTGGTAGGCACCTTATCCCATTCAATCTGTTAGCCAATCAATATTTATTAAGCATCTACTATGTGCCAGGCACTATGCTAAGAACTGGGTATGTAAATGTGAAAAAGGAAGTCCCTGCCCTCAAGGAACTTACAATCTAATGAAGGGGGGGGAGGTGATAACACACAAAAGGAAGCAGGAGAAAGGGAGGGAGAGGTGCCCAATTTGTGGGCATGATGGAGCCCATTCCAAAGGAGTGTTGCCATTTGGGTCTATATATTTTGAAAGCTTTTCCTTCTAGGCAGCTTGGAGATGATGAATGAGTATTTGGATTGGTGACAGCCACTAAAAACACAGTTCTTAAGTTCTTTTTGTCAAGCAACTTGCCCAGGATCACACAGCTGAGTGTCAATTATCTGAGGGAAGATTTGAACTCAGGTCCTCTTGAATCCAGGGCCAGTGTTTTATCCACTGCTCCGCCTGCCCAGCTGCCCCAGTTCTTGAGTTCTTAGATAGCGATGTTACATCAGGGTGATCAGGATCAGCAGTTCTGTTTGTGTTGGAACTCTCTGGTCTCAACAGGGTTTATCAGCCAGAGTTCTCCAGGATACGTCGAGGTCTGCATCCGTCATCTATCTGTCCATGAAACAGAGAGAGAGTTCCTCGGGCATAATTCTAGCTGCCCGATCATGTCTACTTAGATGTTCATTACTGCTAAGTTCTTACAGCCAGTGGTGATGCGTGTTTCAGGTTTTCCCATCTCCTGACATCATTGACACTGAACACGAAGACCAATCTCCTTAAGGAGAACCTTCCCTTCATTTCTGGTCCTGACTTGCCACCATGAACCTCTCCATGTCCAGAAACCAACCAGTCCACGTGACTCAGATGTTTTCAATACTAAAGACTGTTGGTCGATTTCACTTGGATGTTGACGGTAGAGGGCCTGTGTCTTAGCCATATTATTCATTTGTTTGTTTATCATATTTAACTCTTCTCATGTCTTCAGCTGGTCTCCCCCGATGTATTTTTGTTTTGTTTTGTTGGTACCGATGTGGGTTTCTTTTTTTTTAGTGAGACAATTGGGGTTAAGTGACTTGCCCAGGGTCACACAGCTAGTAAGTGTTAAGTGTCTGAGGCTGGATTCGAACTCAGGTACTCCTAACTCCAGGGCCAGTGCTCTATCCACTGTGCCATCTAGCTGCCCCCTGATGTGGGTTTCTTGAGAGCAAAGATTGTGTCTAACTCTTAGGATCCTAGGAAGCAGAAGCGAAAGGGCTCTAGAGACTGGCTACTCCTATCCCTTTATTTTAATGAGTCCTGAAGAAGGTGAGGGGCACGGCTATGAAGTGGCAGTAATAAGATTCAGATCCAGATCCTCTGAGCTCCTATGCCATGCCGTCCTGCTCTCTGGAACCCCCACGGCCCATAGCCCAGGGTCTTAGCAGAACAGGCCTTGGTCAATCTTTGTAAATTGATCATTGGAAACTAGAACTACCAAGAACTGGGAGAAATGAGATGTCTGGAATATAGGGCCTCTGAGAAGTAGAAAAATGGGGACCTGGCCATCCTGAGCCAGCAAGGCATTGGGAAGGAGCCCAGTGTGGGGGTAAGGAGGGGGAAGTCACCTCCTCCTCCTGGAAGTCTGCGCAGTCCCAGTGGTGGGCCAGCGTGGCGTTCTTCCTCCTCCAATGCTCCAGGAAGGCCATTGCCCAGAAGGACATGAAGATGCTGAAGAAGACGGTCCCTGGATTGTCAAAGAGGTATCCCAGCTACAAGGGAAAGAACAAGGGAGCTGGGAGGCGGTCTGGGACCCCGGGCTTGTTGATCATAGGATCTTAGATCTAGAGCCAGAAGGAACCTTAGTAACCATCTGGTCCAACTCCTTCATTTTTTCAAATAACGCCAAGAGAGGAGAAAGACCTTGAAAAGGTCACACAGTTAGTAAGCAGCAGCAACAACAACAGCTAACATTTCCATAGTACTTTAAAGTCTGACAAACACTTTACACATGTAATGTCATTTGAGCCTCACAACGACCCTGAGAGGCACTATTATCATCCCCATCTTACAGGTGAGGAAATGAAGCCTAAAGGAAGTCAAGGCAGGGGCACTGAGCTAATAAGTGTCTTTGGTAGGATTTGAACTCATGTCTTCCCAACTCCAACTTCCACACTCTCTTCCTTGCTGCCTGCAAAGCCTATAATGAAACCTGTATCTCCTGACTCCAAATATAATGTGTTGGCCACCTCATCATGATTCTGTGGGACCAGGCTACCAATTCAATTCAACAAACATTTACTGAGCACCTACTGTATGCCAGTCATATTTGGCACTGGTGATACAAGAACAAAAATGAAAACAGCCCCTGCCCTCCAAGTGCTTACAGTCTACTGAAGAAAGGCAATTTGTACACAGATAAGGAAATGCAAAAGATGTGCAAGATAAATTGCCAAGTGATTTGGGGAAGGGGTGGGAAGTATTGACAACTGGGGAAGTCATGAAAGGCCTCATGGAGGAGGTGGCACTTGGGCTGATCCTTGAATGGGATGGAAGGGGAGGGAATACAGAGAGGAGGTAGAGGGGGAAGCTAGGGGCGCAGTGGATAAAGTACTGGCCTTGGATTCAGGAGGACCTGAGTTCAAATCCAGCCTCAGACACTTGACACTTACTAGCTGTGTGACCCTGGGCAAGTCACTTAACCCTCATTGCCCAAGAAAGAAAGAAGGAAAGAAAGAAGGAAGGAAGGAAGGAAGGAAGGAAGGAAGGAAGGAAGGAAGGAAGGAAGGAAGGAAGGAAGGAAGGAAGGAAGGAAGGAAGGAAGGAAGGAAGGAAGGAAAAAAGAAAGAAAGAAAGAAGGAAAGAAGCAATGTAGTCCTGGATCTTAAACAAGCCCACACTTCAGTGGGGGAGACAATGCATTCGGGGGCAGGACAGAGGGGCTTTGCCGTCCTAAGGCTACAGCGGCAGGGGGGTTATATGATCAGACCTGTACTTTAGGAATATCAATTTGTAGTAGAGCATGGTTTGGGAAGAAGACTAATTTCTGGGTACCGTAAGGTGGGGTTCTAAGCTCAGATGGATCAAATTCCCCCACCCAACCCCCAATACCTCTTTGGCTCACCTTAGCCATGGGGCAGATCTCCGAGATGTTCCAGGTGGCACAGGTAGCACAGAGTGGGCACATGACGAAGGTGTCCCCACTGGCACAGATCTCCTCCCTGAAGGCAGAGGCCAGGGTTGGCTGAAATGCCACCTTCACCTGCCCTCCCCCCTCTAGTTCCCAGGTGCTTGCCTGGGCACATGGCCAGGCATACCCTGTGGACACTCACGCAGGGGTGTTGGTGCTCATGGTGAGGAGGCCTGAGAGGAAGACCAAGGTGCCCACGATGGCAGCAGGCAGTAGCCAGGCAGTATAAAAGCCTGGAAGGGCAGGGAACAGGGTGGTAAGAGCCCAGCCAGCACCCAGCCAGGAACCTAGCCCCTAACCCCAGGACCATCTTACCCAGCCAGGCAAAGTAGATAGCCACTTTCTCTCCAAAATACTCGCGCACATGATCCAGGGGCTGGTATTTGTGCCAACAGCACCAGCGTGCCCAGTAAGCATATAGCAACTGTCGAGGGTTCAAGTCTGCGCCAGGCACAGGGTACCCAGGCAACTCAAAGGGACCCTGGGAAAGAAGAAAGCCAGATGGAGGTGGCGGGGGTAGGGGGGCCCAAATGATTAGGAACATCATTTCACAACTGGAGAGCACTTCCAAGGCTGTAAAGCTATCCATGCTTCACATGTGCATTTGATGCCAGAGGCAGTGGTCACCACCTGGACACCAAAGCCTGTTAGGCCCCTTCCCCAGGGAGATGCCTAACACCTCTGGGAGCTTCTACCTCATGCAGTGGGAAGGCAGCAGTGTAGACCCCCTCGGTCAGCAGGCGGGCGATGCCCATCTCTGCATGTTTCCGCTTCCCGTACACTGTGCGTGCTAGGATCTCTGCCACCTGCAGAGGGAGGGAGCCCTGGTGTCCAGCTGTACAGCAAAGAGAGGCCTGGGCCACCTCAGGCCATCCCAGTACCCATTCCATTTCTCGTTTCCTGATGGGCAGGCACTTACCACACGGTGTCTCTGGGTGTTGGAGAAGTAGGAATCTGGGAAATCGCTGCCCAGAAACCTGCAGGGGAGGGAGAGCCCAAGGCGGGTCACAACCCTGACATCCATGGCCAGGACTCCACAGTGACCAGGGCTGGAAGTGGACAGAAAGACCCGCACCAACCAGAGATGGTACAAGGCTGGAGGTGAAAGCCAGGCCACCCAACTGGGCAAACAGAAGCACAGACCCACAGAAACCAAGACCTGAGAGGCTACTGAGTCTGACCTCTACCTGAAAAACATTACCTGACCCCTTCTGACATCTAGTCATCCTGCCTTCACTTGTATACCTCCAGTAATGGGGAGCTCACTGTTGCCAGAAGCAACCCATTTCACAGCTGGATAGCTCCAGTTGTCAGCCACCCTACCATTTCACCCTTAAAGGGTCCCTGAGCCCCTTTCAGAGGGGCTGTGAGCCAAAACTGTTTTCATAAAGATATGAAAATGTTTTCATTCCTATTTTATGAATTGTGTATAACATAAATAACAGATGTTTTTAACTTCTAACATGGTAAATATTGATAGCTACAGACCCCTAAACAAAAGCTCCTTAGAGGAGCCTCCAGAATTGTTAAGAATCAAGAGGGGTCTTAAGACCAAAAGTTTTGAGAAATTGCTGCTCTGGGACCAACTTTCACCACCTGGTTCCCCTCTATCCTTCTGGCCTTGTTTCACATCACTCCTCTTGATTAAACTAGGTGACTAGCTCAGTGTCCCCTCTTTACCACTCCGCTGACCATCTCCACACCTTTGCACGGGTACTCTCTCATGCATTTCCTTCCCCACTTGGGCTCACAGAATCATTGCTGCTGTTCAGTCATTTCAGTCGTGTCTGACTTTTTATGACCCCATTTGGGGTTTTCTTAGCAAAGATCCTGGAGTGGTTTGCCATTTCCTTCTCTGGCTCATTTTACAGATGAAGAAACCGAAGCAAACAGGGTCAAGTGACTTGCCCAGGGTCACACAGCTAGTAAGCATCTGAGGCTGCATTTGAACCCAGGAGGATGTCTTTCTGACGCCAGGCTCAGTACTCTGTGCACTATGGCGCCACCTAGCGGCCTCTAATTTCAAAGCACAGCTCATGTGATTTTTCTTCCACATACCTCTCCTGAGCCCCCTAAATCATTAGAGTTCTGTCCCTTTCAGAATCACTTTGTATTATCCTTTGTTCTTATTAATCTTTGTACATGTTATATTCCCCCTCCTTAGAATTAAATTACCATTTATGAAGCACCTACTATGTGCACTGAGGATACAAACATGGAAGTGAAATTAGAGCTACCCTGGGGGAGTTTATATTCTATCAGGGGAGACAACTCGCAGATAGTAAGATGACACAAAATAAAAACTAGATAGACTAGGGTAGATGGGAGGAACACTAGCAGGTAGAGGAAATGAAGTCAGGGATCCCTTTCCATTTTGTCTCTATCCTGACCACTCGGCCCACTGCCTGGCCCAGAGCAAGTGTTTACGAAAGGTTTGTTGAACTGAATCCCACTGAGTCAGGACGGGGAGGGTTCACAGCTCAACAGAAGGAAGAATTTCCCAACACTGAGAGGTGTTCAAAAATGGCATGGTAGTGAATGAGCTCACCGTCGATGACAGGATACAAGCGGAAGCCGGACTCCATTGAAGTGAACAAACATTTACCAGGCACCGACTGCACACAAAGCTCCCTGCTAGATAAGCCACCATGGGGTGTTTTGCACCCGGCTGGTGCTGGTTGCAGGAGTCGCTCTCGGGGGTCCCTTCCATGCCTGAGGTGATACGGCTGAGTCTCTTCTCCTGGCAGGTTCTTCAGGGGGTAGATGTTTTAGGGCTGGGAGAGTCAGGGGTTGGAAGGGGGGACACTGGTCTTTGGACCGAGGCGGGGCGGGGGCTGGAGTTGCTACTCACTTGCTGAGCTTGGACCTGCGGAAGGCACAGGTGTAGAAATCCAGGGGCTTGTTGGGTACATGTTGTTGCAAGGGGTTGGGGAGGTGGAGCTGACGCAGGATCTCAGCTGAGCCGTCGCTGTCCGGGTTGGGCTGGACCTATGGAAAGCCTTTCCTGATCCCCCTCCCCAGCCCCGCAGGAGGCAGGGGACACAAAGGCTCCTGGGTCCTCTCCCCTGCAGCCACCCTCACATACAGTGCCCGGAGCCTGCATTCAGGAGCTCAGCTGCCTGAGGCCCTGGGGGGCCTGCCCATGCCCATGCCCACAGCCCACCTGCAGGGGTGCCCGCATGCACAGGTCCTCCGCATAGTAAGTCAGCACCTCCCAGGGGGCACTCAGTTTCAGGTAGTGCACTGCCCTCTGCTCTCCGGGGGTCTCCTCCTAGGTACATAGTGAGGGTCAGAGAGGCCCAGACACCCAGGCCAAGGGTCAGGACAAACACCTGCCCATCCATCCATCCATACATCCATACATCCATACATACATACTCTGACTTAACAGCTAGGAGTCATGGAGATATGGGAAGAGGGAAGGATCCCAGAATCTGGGATCTCTGGATGGGAGAAGGGAGGAAAGGACCCCAGAAATGCAATAAGCACAAATTCAGTTGGAGTTGGGAAACACCCCAAAGTCTGATGCTGTCAAGCTGGGGAGCCCCTGGGAGACCCCAAATGTAGTCCTGGTGATGGGGTGGAGAGAGGTGGTACCCAAAGGCATGGAGCATGCAGAGGGTTGGCGTAGGGAGGAAGCGTGCCCGCCATGTTGGCACCCTGGGAGTGAGGCTCTAGCCCGGCTGGACCTCTGCTGGGAAGAGCCTTAGGCCGTCCAGGCCAACTCACTTGTCCTTCAGAGAAAGGAGCAAGGCTCCAGAGAAGGGAATCAGCAAGGCACCCAGTAAGGCACTGGGCACCTTGGCTGGGTGCACTCCCAGGGAGGAGACAGGGAAGGACAGGACGTGTGTCCCAGCATTGCCTTCAGGCCCCTGCCCGGCAGACCATCCTCACCTCCTCCAGCAGCAGCCCGGCTGCCCGAAGATTCCTTTGGAATTTCTGCCGCCATCGGTGATGTTGGAGCCTCTGCCGTTCGGTCCTAGTGAGCCCGGCCAGGGCCCCCCTCCCAGGGAGCCAAAGCTTCTCCTCCCACACAAGCACAAAGTCTGTTGGAAGGAAGGTCCTGAGTGGACGCCTCCTCTCCACTCCCCTCTCCCCAGCTCCCGTTTGTATCTGACTTGGAAGATGTCCCTGAGCATTTATTCAGGGGGAGGGAAGAAAACCAGGGGATGAAAAATCATTGTCTTTCGGCCTAATAATAGGTTAGGAAATGAGGTCGGGGTATGGTTATTCAAATATGAGGAGAAATTGGGACTGGACGAAGGAAACACCTCCCCCTGCCAGGTGTGCGTACAGAGCTAGGTGGAGAGAGAAGATGGATTAGAAGTCCTCCCTGCAGGCAGGGGCAGGGATGAAATGGCTCCTACCATCTCTAGAGAGCTGACCCATCTCCCTCTCACCGCTGCTCACCAATCTTGGTTTTCCGATCTCGGAAATAGTTGCCCCTGGATTCTGGAGAGGGGGTGCGGGAGCAGGGGATGCAGATGGGGTCATCCTCCTCCTCTTGCTGCCATTCCTGGGGGGGGGGGTGATTGGAGCCAGAGATGCAACTTGTACTATACTGTGCCCAACTCCACCTTCAGCCCCAGCTGTGCCCGCCCCTCCCACCCACCCACCCTCCTACTGCCTGCTAACTATAGAGCCTCGCACAATGGAGCTGCTGTCAGGAATCTGAGAGAAGGCCCCCCCCAAAACCCCACTCCTCCCCTCTAACTTCCCTCACCCCTTAGTCCTTAACTCCCCCCAAGTCATCTCTTACAGCCCATTACTCCCTAAGGGCTGTTGGGGAGCCCCCCCCCCGACTCCTCCCAGTCATTTCATTTCTCTAAGTCCTCACTCTCCCAGTCACCCCTCTCCCAGCTCTCCACTCCCCCAGCCCTCAACTTCCTACTTGTCTTCCCCAGATCTCCAAGAGCTAGAACCCCAAGGAAATCCAAAGGCAATTTAGTGCATTTTGTACCTTGCCAAGAACCTCCAAGCAAACAGTCATCTCCATCCTTTGCTAGAAGACCCCAAGTGACAGAAAACTTGTTACCTCCCAAGGCAGCTCATGCCATTTTTCTCAAGCTCCGATTGCTTGGCAGTTTCTCCTTACATTAAGTCTAAATCTGCCTGGCAAACTATTGGTTCAAAATGGCTTTGAAGTTCAACAGAGCTCTCAGATCTTTAGGTCAACCACTCACCAGCCGCAGCTACTCAACATACCCCTGATGAAGTTGATTTTTTGACCCAAAGTGTAGAACTTTACATTTAATCCTACTAAATTTTCTTATAATAAGGCAAATTCTACATTCCCCCCCCCAAAAAAAATTTTTTGATCTTGATTTACCCCTATTCTAAAGAGGTCTTTTGACATTTTTACCCTGTCTAATAACATTCTTAATTCTCCTTCATAGCTTTGTCTTCAGCAAATCTGATGAGTCCACCTTGTATATATCCAAGTGATAGATAAAGACTTGAAACAGCCCAGGGTCAAGCACAGACCCCTGGGGGCACTTCAATAGAGACCTCCTTCCAAATTAAAGTACACTACTCTTTGGGACAGACCATTCCATCATTCCCAAATTCCCCTAACTGCACTAGGATCCTGCCAATATCTTCCATCTTGTCCATTAGGGTAGCATGAGAGACTTTCAAATATTTTGTTTTTATTTGTGTTTTTTATTTAATTAATTTATTTATTTAGAATTTTCCCCACCTTACGTATTAAAACAAGTTGTAACATCAATTTTTATAACCTTGTGTTCCAAATTCTCTTCCTTCCTCCCTAACCCCCCTTAAGAACTCAAACAATTCAACATAAGCTATATATGTGTAGTCCTGCAAAACATATCAGACAAAAAATACTTTAGAAATAGGAACTAACAACAACGACTTTCAAATGTTTTGCTGAAATCTGGGGAAGCTATAGCTACTTTCTGATTTACCAGACTAATACACCTGCCAAAAAGGGAAATGAGGTTTTGGTATGACCTGCTTTTTTTGTTTGTTTGTTTTTGCGGGGCAATGAGGGTTAAGTGACTTGCCCAGGGTCACACAGCTAGTAAGTGTCAAGTGTCTGAGGCTGGATTTGATCTAAGGTCCCCCTGAACCCGGGGCCAGTACTTTATACACTGCGCCACCTAGCTGCCCCCATGACCTGCTTTTGATGGATGAAGGAATAAATGAATGAATTGGTTAAGTCTTATTTAAGTACCAGGCACTGTGCTGTGTTGGGGATTTAAAGAAAAGTGAGACAACCCCTGCCCTTGAGAAGATTCCAGTCCAACCAGGAGGTCAGTGCATAGGGATGAAAGTGGCCAGAGGAGTCTCCAGGAGGCCCAGTAAATGAAGCCAGGCTGGCCTTCAGCGACCATTGCTTCCTCTCCCAGACGGCCTCCTATCATCCCTTTAATAACGTGTCCTAGAATTTTGCCAGAAATTGAATCCAAACTCATCAGGCTACAGCCTGCAGGTTCCAGTCTCTCCCCTTTGAGCAAATCAGGACATCTGCCTTCCTCTGGTCCTTCTCCACCTCTTCCATCTTCCAAAGATAAGAAGAATAGCTAAATTTTATGGCACCTACTGTGTGATAGGCACTGTGCTAAGCACCTTACAATGATCTCATTTGATCCCTGATCAGGGCTCAGCAACTCCATCCTTACCTCCTTCAGTACCTGGGGTGTAGTTCATCTTGGTCTAGTCTCTCCACTGGGTCCTCTCTCCATATCCAGTCAATAACCTCTCCTACCTCCCTCACAATCATCCCTCTCACTCTCTCTCACCACTCCCCCCACCCCCAAACTTTACCTCCATTTCCTCTCAGACCTCACCCGAATCCCTCAGCCCTCCCCACTTCCTGGTCTTTCTTCACCTACTGGGTTTCATGTGAGAAAGGGACCCTCCAGTCCCCTCTCTGGAGGGGGAGATCTCAACCCCCCATTCTGGACCCTGGTAGAGCCCCTCCAGGGTATGGTGCTAAATTCTCAAAGGCAGAGTCCACCCAGGCTTGGGTTGAGGGTCCTGGGTATAAAAAGGAAGTATGGGGGCTCGGTCAATCCTAGGACATTCACATTATATGCAAGTCACAGCCCCTTCCTCCTGTGTTCTGTCTGGATAGGGTCTCAGGTGAAGGGGTAGGCAGATGGGTAGATCTACACCCTCAGGTAGTTCTGGGACTCTGGAGGGAGGCTGAAAGATTGAATGTTTTAGGAAGATCCCTAAGGAACTCCTCTCTTGTTTGCTTCACACCATCTTCATCCCCTTGGAAGATGAGGGCTTTGGGGGGGGGGTCCTTATTTGGCACATGGGCATGCTGTCCCCTCATTGCTCCAGATACGGACCCATCCCCACCCCTACCCAATACCATGGCCAGAGACTAGGGCCTTACTGATCACCTGGATCAATGCCCTAATTCTACAGAAAGGGAACGGAGGCCCATCGACAGCACATGATTGGGGCAAGATCACAGCACTGAATCCAGAACTCGAACCCAGGTCTCCTAACTCTCAAGCTGGTGTTCCTTCCATGGCATCTTGACAGAACCCTCCCTCTCTTCTCCTCTGGGCAAAGCCTGACACAAGGGTGAGCCAGCCAGTCCAGGAGGGCATATGGAGAACAAGCGCAGGCAGCACCTCGGGACTGCTTCTGCCCATCCCTAAGCATTCAGTGGCACCACTACCCCCACCCTGGGCACGGCACTCACTCGGGCAGCAGAACAGTGCATTTCATTCCGCAGAGATCCCCTAGGGAGATGGACCGGTCCTTGTGCCAGATCAAGCAGCAAGAGGACATCCTGCTTCCTGGACCCTTTCTTCATCCTGCTGACAGAAGGACCGGCTGGTTCCAGCCCTCCCCAGACCGAGCAGAGAAAGGGGACCCGAAGGCCGGGGCTCCAAAAATTGTACTTCTCAGTTCCTCAGCATCCCTGGGAAAGGGAGGGAGGGAGGAGAGAGGGAGGGAGGATGCTGCACCGTATTTCCTCACATCCTAGCAACCACAGAGCTCCTAAGGGGAGGGCACCACTCCAGATGGGGTCCCTAGGAGTCATCAATAATAACAGCTCGTGTTTATTACATAACACAGCACCAAGCTCTTGCCTCACAACACCTCCGCCAAGGGGGAGTGCAAGTATTCCTTGTAATACCCCGATTTTACAGAGGAAGAAAGGGTTCGACCCAGGCCACCCAGCTGGTCCCGGCCAGGGCTAGGACTGAACCTGTCTTCAGGCTCCAGACGCACAGTCCTTTCCCTTGGGCCACACTGCCAAGGAAGCGATGTTAGAAGGGAAGCCAGGAGTGCTAAGATGAGATAGTCCGTCTAATGGAAGGGAAGGCACCGCAGAACCTGTCAGGGCTCAGTTGTACCATATACTGGGTGACCTTGAACAAATTGTTTTCTTTCTCTAAGCCTCAGTTTCCTTCCCTGTAAAGTGAGGTGGTTGCAAAAAGGCAAGTTCAGGTTTGATGTTGGGAGAGACTTCTTCCTAAAAATCATTCAGTAGTGGGGGCAGCTAGGTGGCACAGTGGATAAGCCACCAGCCCTGGATTCAGAAGTACCTGAGTTCAAATCCGACCTCAGACACTTGACTAGCTGTGTGACCCTGGGCAAGTCACTTAACCCTCATTGCCCCACAAAAAGACAAAAAACAAACAAACAAAAAAATCATTCAGTTGTGTCCAGCTTTTCATGACCCGACTGGGGGTCTTCTTGGCAGAGATGCTGGAGTGGTTCACCATTTCCTTCTCTGGCTCATTTTACAGATGAGGAAACTGAGGCCAGCAGGGTGCCCAGAGTCACACAGGTAGGGAGTGTCTGAGGCTGAATTTGAACTCAGGTCCTCCTGACTCCAGGCCTGGCACCCTATCCACAGCATCACCCAGCTGCCCCAACAACTAAAGCTGTCCAAAAGTGGAATGGACTGCCTGAGAAGATGGTGGGTTCCCCTTTGTTGGAAGTCTTTCATCAGAGGTTGGGTGGCTATGCATCATGCTAACATAGAGATTCACTTTGGTATGGGTTGAACTAGCTGGCCACTAAAGTCCTTTCCTGGGCATCGAGGTAGCACCATCGTGCACAGAGCACTAGGCCTGGAGGCAGGATGATTCATCTTCCTGAATTCAAATCTGGCCTCAGACACTAGCTGTGTGACCCTGGGCAAGTCATTTCACCCTGTTTGCCTTAATCCACTGGAGAAGGAAACTACTGGCAAACCACTCTGGTATCTTTGCCGAGAAAACCCTAAATGGGGTCACTAAGAGTCAGACATGACAGACAGAAATGACAAAGTCCTTCCCAACTCTAAATTCCACAAGTAGTTGGGTTCTAAGGGGGGTGAGGGGTGGGGTCCTAGCTCTAAAGTTCTTTGCTCTACGGGCCCTTCCAGCTCTCACATTCTATGTTCTAAGGGCTCCTACACATGTGTACTACACATACCTTTGAAGAGACTAGGGCATTTGGGGGGTCTTTGGGGGAAGGTAGAGTTAGAAGAGGAGGCAAAGCCTAAGAGGAAGACACAGCCCCCGCCTCGGTCCTCCAGTTAGCTGGGGCTCCAGGTACTCCCAAAGGGCATAGCCCATATCACTCCTGTTCCAATGTCCCAGCCTAGAGGAGAGATCCCTCACCCTATAAAACGGGAGGAAAAGGGTGGTGTGGTCCAGTAGCAGGGCATCCCTGATAAGACCAGACACCCCTTCCTAGAGGTGGCTGAGCACCCAAAGGAGGCTGGGCCACCAGAGAGGGCCTGTCAGAAGGTCACAGGTATTGGTTTACATCTGCATAGGGGGGCACTTGGTTTGGAAATGGAGAGGATGACCTGAGGGCCCAAGATGGAGATTCTTTGTCCTGGCTCTGTGACATTGAAGAGCGGTTTCCCATCATCCCCAGAGAGAGAAAAAGCAAAGAATCCGGTGAAGTGGCTAATGACTGGTCCTCCCCAAACATCAGGAGGCAGGGGGTCAGAGGCTTTGTCGCTACTAAGTTTCCCTATCTCAGGACCATCTATTTAGAGTCAGAGGAGAACCTGAAGAGATTTGAGTCTGATCCCCTCACTCTGCAGATGAGGAAACTGGGGCCCAGCTAGGCTGTGCTCCCCAGGGTCTCACAGAGCTGGGAAGTAACCCCAGAATCCTTTGGTCCAAACCTTGTGCTTTTTCCCCACCTGCACTCACACCCCTACTATGCTTTAAAAGCACTTGGCTCACAACATGGGCTACCTTAGGACAGTCACTAATCCAAGTGTTACCATCCCATTTCACAGAAAAAGAAACTGAAGCCCAGAGAGGAGCAAGATCCTGTCACCAGGATCAGAACCTTCAAACCCAGGTTTCCCAACTATAATCCCAGAGCAGCTTCCTCCACGCCAGCTACCTCCCTTTTAAGTACAGTTTCTGCCATCTGCATTTGCTCAGCTATTAGGAAAATTACGGGGGCAGAACTGCGGGCCATGCAGGGCCCCTCCCTCCCAAGTTTGCAGCATTAGCTTGATTGCCCCTGGAGGGGAGGCCTATTAAACACAGAGAACTGAATGAAGACTTGGGGAGAGGAAGGGAGGAAACATCTCCGTGATGGTGGGAAAGCTCAGGACTCCACCACCTTGGGATCCCTCCACCATGCCCCAGCTCGGGCCAGGCTTAGCCCTCTCGGGGAAGTTGCTGTCCAGTCCTGCTGGACCTGTTAGTTTCTGAGGCCTAGAGAGGGTCAGAGCACAGGGGTTCCTGCCTGATATCACCATGGGGGCCTACAACCCTCCTCCACAATGGCCTCCAAATCAGGGGTTCTTAACCCTACATTTGTCATGGATCCCTTCTTGGGATAATGTTTTTATTTTTATTTTTGCAGTGCAATGAGGTTTAAGTGACTTGCCCAGGGTCACCCAGCTAGTAAGTGTAAAGTGTCTGAGGCTAAATTCGAACTCAGGTCCTCCTGAATCCAAGTCTGGTGCTTTATCTACTGTGCCACCTAGTGTCCCCCTGAGATAATGTTCTTAAATGCACAAAATAAACTCCAGAGAATTACAAAGGAAACCGATTCTACTTGAATAGTTATCAAATATGTATATTTTTATATATATAATATATATAGATTCGTATCTAAAACAAGTTTCCACAGCCCAGGCCAGGAACTCCAGTCCTAAATACTTGTGGACTGACTGACGCTCAGCCAGAAATGCTGCTTCCTGAATTGTTTGTCTCAGTGGTTTCAGAACCAAGGCCCTACTGAGCCCTAAAAGGAAAAGACCCCAACAGGGAGCCTGGAAGAATTCTAGTTTAAGAAGGAAATCAGGAAGCCATGTAGGCCAACCCATCCTGGACAGTCTTCCCTCCCCACCCCACCCCCATCTTCTTCTCTCCATCCCTCTAGTCCAGGAGAGGACAAGAGCCAGAGAGGAAGAAGGGATACTACAGCAGCTGGGGCCTTGAGAGCATATAAATGAAGAGTCTGATGGACTGCTCTGTAACTCAGCTGATGTCAGGCAGACGCTCGATGGCGCAGTATGGACTCAAACTCAAGTCTTCTGAGTCCAAGTCCAGGGTTCTTTCTTCTGAATCAGGACCCTAGTTCTCCATGGGCTAGTCTGGGACTATAATATCTTCACTAACGTCAAGGAGCCACCGGCCAAGATGCCAGAGTTGGCTTGTTGTCCAAAACATCTTCTCTCAGGGTCCAGCTGCCCTGGTACTCTCTGGCTCTGCCCCCTTTTCCTCCATACTGGCTCCGAGGTGAGAGGATCTGCCCGTGGGGGTCGGGGAGGGCCCTCCCCACCTCCTCACCCCCCAGGGGAGGCCATGGGCTAGAGAGCCAGGAATGAACTCAGGGACCCTCTCATCCATCTGACAGAGGAGAACAGTGAGTCCCAGAGGGCTAGAGTTAAAAGCCAGGTCTTCGGCTCCAAATTCATTCTTCCTTGCTTTAGCCCAGACAGACAGTCCTGGACAGTCGAGCCAGACCAGGTATTATCATACTTCCCATTTCCATTGTGATTTAAAGCCTGCAAAATACAGGCCCTGGTGGGGGGGGAGGGGTGGCATGTAAGTATGTTTCCATTTTACAGATTAGAGAATTAAGTCAGGAATCAAAGTGAAGTGACTGGCTCAAGGCCACACTAGGAAGAGTCAAAGCTGGGTCTGAACCCAGATCTTCAGCCCTGCTGTATTCTTTGCATTCCACTGGATTACAAGCAGACAGGGATGCCAACTCCAAGTTGTCCTACTTCCGGGACCCTCCTCCTAGGTTAGACTCCCCCCTCCTCAGCCCTGCCCTCCATCTGGGGAGTTTTCCTGGGGACCAGGGATCAGCCCAGCTGCCACCTGGTCCTGGTGCCACAAGTACTCTGCCAGGCCATTGAGGACATGAGCCACATCGCCAGCCCTGCCCGCCCATCCAGAGTGCGCCCATCAGCCAAGCGACGCCCAGGAACGCTCTTCACACGCAGCAAGGGCAGTTCCCAAGCCTGGCGGAAGGCTGTGAGGTCACGCTCAGGAACGTCGGTGTGCATATATTGGTCAAACCTGGGGAAGAAGGTGGTCAAGGAAATCCCAGTGTCCCCTGCTGCCCCCCAGCCCCTTCTGGATGACCTGAGCACCTGCCCACAAGCCTTCTCTTCCAGCAAACTCAACCTCCTTCACCTCCCTCTGGGAGGGTCCCAGGACTGAAGGCCAGCACTGACTCAGTCCCAACCTCCCCCAGGACATCCCAGATCCAGGAGCCCTATGCCTCATCCCACAAGAACCCTGTCCTGCCTTGCCCAGGTTCACCTCATTTTGAACCTGGAAAGGGCACAGCACCCGGGTGCAGATTTTTCTCCAGGATCCTGGCTGATGTCCCCTCAAAGAACTAGAGTCTCAGAAAGAGGAGGAACATCAAGGTTCACGGAGTCCACCCACTACCTGAGCAGGACTTAAAACTAGGTCTTCTTGACTCTGAAGTCAACTCTATCCACTGAGCCACACACTTGCCTCTCTCTCTCTCTCTCTCTCTCTCTCTCTCTCTCTCTCTCTTTCTCTCTCTTTTTTTTTTTTTTGCGGGGCAATGAGGGTTAAGTGACTTGCCCACAGTCACACAGCTAGTGTCAAGCGTCTGAAGCTGGCTTTGAACTCAGGTCCTGAATCCAGGGCCAGTGCTTTATCCACTGTGCCACCTAGCTGCCCCCCTTGCCTCTCTCTTTTACAGGCCACTCAAAGCCCCAGGTCTTTTTCTCTCCTGACCCAAAGGTACAGAGGCAAATCTTGTTGGAGCTGGGAAACAGATACCCACAGATAGAACAACCCAGCCACATGTGCAATGGGTCACACCCAGAGAGATGTCCCCTTCTGCTGGGGTCCCCAGACGATAAAAGCCATAAGGATACTTAGAACCAATCACCATCTTGACAGTGTTGGGGACGTCTCCAGCAACCCGGGAAAGCTGAGCTGGGAGGTCTTCAAAGGAAGAACGGTCAGTGAAAGAGAAGAGGAAAAGGAAGGCATCTGTTTTCTCCTTGCAGGCCTAGATCAGAGGATCCTAGATTTAGAGCTGGCAAAGACCTTAGAGGTCATTGAGTGCAATCCTTTCATGTTACAGATGAAGAAACTGAGGCCCAAAGAGGTGAAGTGATGAGCCCAGGGGCCACAAAGCTAGTCCGTGTCCATGTTAGGATGTGAACCCAGGCCCTTCTGATCCCAAGTTCAGCACTGTATCCACTATACCACACTGCCTCTCAAAAGACGAAGCCTTCTACTCTAGCTCTGGAGAGAGCCTCAGCATATCTCACCCATCAGCCATTGTACCTACTGGGACTTCTCTAGCTATGACTCAGGACATCATGGAACAGTCAGGATACCCTGCCCGGCCCAGTGTCCCTTCCCCAAGAAGCAGGACAAAGACCCTTCAGAGTCAGGAATAAGAACCAAGAATTTTCATCTGCATCCTGTCCAATTCCCACCCAGTTCACCTCTGGGGGACTGGCCTAGCCTCAGCACCTACCTTGGGACAAAAAGCACTGTGCTGAGAAGCACTGGGACAGATGGAAAGTTTAGACACAGCAGTCTTGGCCCTCAAGAGATAACTGAGGTAGAGGGGTGGGGTAGAGAGAACAAGACACAAGCATTCTTAACCCCTCTCTTGCACCTCCACTCACAGGCAGAATGTGATCAAATTTCTTGAGTGCTGCCTCTCCACAGTCCCAGAACTCAAATCGGAAGATGACCACTCGATCGCTGGCCTGCAGTTTGGCCGGCCAGTACACTACTGTTGTCTGGATGCCTGGAGAAAAGAGTTGTTCATCGCCTCCATTCCTCTGTTCTTACCTGGCCCCAGCTCTCGCGTCAGGTCAGGAAGAAGAGACAGAGGACCTGCCCTCAGGGAGCCCCTAGCCTTAGAGGGAGGGATAGCACCCTGCCCTCAGGAAGCATCTAGCCAGAGCATCTGTCACAAGGCATCAACTTAAAACAGATATAGCAACAACTACAAAGTCAAATGTCAATGAATATAAAGGAACAGAGGAGAACCGTCAATATATGAGTCTAAGGGAACAGAGGAGATTTTCTAGCAGAAAGACAGCAGCGTTAGCCCCCTTATTCTAGACCCAAGGCTTCCCATGCCATTACCACTTACCTACTGTTTCATGGTATATCACAGGAACCTCCAGACCTGCCAACTTGGCCACGAGGGCTGTCTTCCCCACCCCACTCTTCCCAGAGACAAAGATCTTGTAGCTTGCAGTGTCAGCAGCCACCTGGGGCGGGAGAACTGGCCTCTCAAGCAGCCCTAGAGTAAGAAGTAATCCCTGCTTCAGATGGTCACCACCTCAAAGCAAAGTCCTTTTCCCAGCTCAGTGACCGTCCAGTGCACCCTCTCCATTTCTCAGGCCCAGAGAGGGAAAGTAACTAGGGGACAATGGAGGAAATGGGACCCAGGACTCCTGGACTTCCATTCCAGGGCTCTCTCAACTGTGCCATGTGCGTGGAATATATGAACGAATTCAACATAAATTTTAATTAATTTAATTTAATTAATGCACCAGATGAGTAAAACATAATCCTTGCAAAGATGGGGACTTTGGACCGGATAATCTCTGTAGCTTCTTCCAAAACCAAGACTTAAGAAAAACCTCAGAGGATGGACATCATCTTTTGTTTGTTTGTTTGTTTGTTTTTTCTGGACAATGAGGGTTGAGTTACTTGCCCAGGGTCACACAGCTAGTGTCAAGTGTCTGAGGCCGGATTTGGACTCAGGTCCTCCTGAATGCAGGGCCAGTGCTTTATCCACTGCGCCACCTAGCTGCCCCCATCATCTTTTTTGATACTACTACTGACTTGTGTGGCTTTCATAGGTAATTTTTCCTCTTTGAAAATCAGTTTCCTCATCTGTAAAAGAGGAGAGTTAAACTAAACAATTTCTAAGGCACATTCCCAACTGACATTGTGTGTTCTAAGGCCCTCCCAGCTCTGACATTCTATACCCTAAGGTCCTTTCTAACTCTGACACTCTATATTCTAAGATCTTCTCCAGCTCCGACACTCTATACTCAAAGGCTCCTTCTGGCTCTCATATTATTTGTTGTAAGGTCCCTTCCAGCTCTGACATCCTATGTTCTAAGATCCCTACAACTTCAACATTCTGCAAAGTAATGATCCTCCCAGCTCCGAACAAGGGTTCTGTTGTGGTGTTCCAAGGTTCCTTCTGGCCCCAATATCCTAAAGCAGCTTCATTTCTCCAACCCGACAAGTAGCCTGTTGCTCAGGCCATCCCTTAAGGCTTTATTTACAGTTGGCAGGGATGATGAATGGGAGGAGGAGATGAAAGATAACAGGAGCTAAGAGACAGATCACTTTCTTTCAAGGAGCCAACAGCTCCAGAAGAGTCACTGAGAGTCAGAACTATAATCCAGTTTATCTAATTCAGCCTCTTCATTTTTCTGAGAAAGAACCCTTAGCCCAGAGCAACCCCCAACCAAAGCTCGGGGGGAACCTCCCTGGCCTCAGCTGGCAGAAAACAAGGGGGTTGAGTCAGCACTCACCAAACACACCTCCGCCGGTTCTTCCGAAGGATAGACGACAGGTGCTCTTTGCCTCCGTGGTCTCGTGCCAATCAGGGACAATCACAGAGCCTGGGGGCTGGGAGCCGGGCCATGGCCGTCCCCCAGATACACCCCTCCCACCACGGGACAGACAACAGGCCTGTGACATTGGTGGAAAGACCTAATGAGAGGCAGTTCTCTAAGTATCCTTTCCCTGTCCCACAAAGAGGAAATATACTGCCTGCCCATGCTCTCACTGCCCCAGAGGGCATCCCCAGGGGGGATACAAAATGCTCCCGGGAGGATGTTTAAATATCCACCATCCAAAGCCCCAGAAGGGCAGTTACGTGCCCGCCACCACTCCTCTCCTCACTGCCCCAAGGGCATTGGCAGAGCTCCCTCTCCTTCTTCTGCCTCAGGGGGAACATTGACAAGACCCTCCCTCCTCTCACTGTCCCAGGAGGACATTGACAAGATCCCTCTACATACACACACACACACACACACACACACACACACACCCCAGGGACGATGACAGGACCCCCTCCTCTCATTGCCCCTCCTTTCTTTGTGGCCCAAAGAGGGGCAATTACCCCGCGCCCCTCTCCCCTACCTGCTCTACGCCCTTCCCTTAAGAGCCCGTGCTCACCGCCTCCCATCAGCTACACAAGCAGGGGCCCCCTTCCACGCGGGGATAAGTACGACCTCATCCGCGCAGGCGTGGCCCCGCCCCGGGATCTGGCTCTCAAAGTCTGAGTACAACTCCAGGAGCTCGTGCTACCCGAAGCTTTACTGTTGCCATGGAGACCGAACTGGCCGCCGGGATCCCACCTCTAAGAGCTACGGGCGTTCTCTCCATGGCAACAAGTGCATTGGTGCGCTTGCGCATAAATGCTCTTCTTCCCAGACCGGAAACTTAGGTCGCGGGGCTTAGCTGTGAGTGCGTAATGAAGTCAGACGCAAACCGGGCGGAAGTAGAGCCCCCGGTGGTCTGGGTGGCCAACCATCAAGAAGCTGGAGCTCTTAAAGAGGCAAGAACGTACCCCAATCTTACCTACCATTGCCGCTGCTGTGGGAATGAGAACTCTCATCTCTAGAAACTGCGGCTGCGCCATTCCAGCCAATCATACCCACCTGGAATTTCTGCTGCTACAAATTCTCCCCTCTTCCCCTAACTCAGTATTAAAAGAAAACTCACCTTCTCTAGGCAGGCTTCCCAGATTAATTCCTTTCGCCTTGCACTGAAATGCAGCCTAAGAGATCATCTGATCAAAGGTTCTTTGCCTGGGGGTCATGACTTTGTGTTTTCACTTTTTTGATAACTGTTATTCAGTCGTGTCCGACACTTTGTGACCCATGGCCAGGACCTCCTGTCATCCATTCTCTTGAATTCTGTCCAAGGTCATGTTTGATGCTTCCATGACACTGTCTATCCATCTCATCCTCTGACCATCCCCTTCTCCATTCGCCTTCAATCTTTACAAACATCAAGATGAGGTCCTGTCTTCTCGTCATGTGACCCAAATATTTAAGCTTCAACGTTAGTATTTGACCTTCCAGAGAATATCCTGAATTAATTTCTTTAAGTATTGACTGATTTGACTTCCTTGCTGTCCAACGGATTCTCAAAAGTCTTCTCCAACGCGACAGTTCAAAAGTGTTGATTCTGTGGGACTCAGCTTTCTTTTCCAACCCTCAAAGCCACGCATTGCTACTGGAAAAACCATAGTTTCGACTATAATGGACCTTTTGGGGCAAGGTGATGCCTCTGCTTTTAGTAAGCAGTTCACATTGGCCTTAGCTGTCCTTCCAAGGAGCAAGTATCTTTTAATTTCATGGCTGCGGTCACATCTACAATGATCTTTGAGCCCAGCAATATAAAATCTGACATTGCTTCCATTTCTTCATTTGCCAGAAAGTGATGGGATCAGTTGCCAAGACCTTAGCTTTTTTAGTTGTTAAGCTTCAAGTCAGCTTTTACACTCTCATCTACCCTCATCAAGAGGCTTCTTAATCTTCTTCACTTTCTACCATTAGAGGGGTAATCATCTGGCATATCTGAGATTGTTGATATTTCTCCCCAGCAACTTTAATTCTAGCTTTTGACATTTCACATTATGTACTCTGCATATAAGTGAAATAAATAAGGTGACAATAAACAGCCTTGTCATACTCCTTTTCCAATCTTAAACGAATCAGTTGTTCCATATTCTGTCTAATTTTTGCTTCTTGGCCTGCATACAGATTCCTCAGGAGACAAAGAAAGATGATCTGGTACTCCCATTTCTTTGAGGACTTGCCGCATTTTGTTCTGATACACACAGTCAGTGGCTTTAGTGTAGTTGTAAAACCAGAAGTAGGTGTTTCCTGGAGCTCCTTGCTTTCTCCATAATCCAATGAAAGATGTTAATTTGGTCTCTAGTTCTCTGCCTCTTTGAAAACCAGCCTGCTCTTCTGGTAATTCTCGGTTCATATATTGCTGAAGCCCAGCTTGCCGAATCTTAACGCATAACCCCTTCCTGGTATGCAAATGAACACAATTGTTCAGTAATTTAAACATTCTTTGTCATTGCCCTTCTTTGGATTGGAACATAAATTGATCTTTTCCAATCCAATTGCCACTGTTGTGTTTTCCAAATTTTGCCCAGCTGTTTATGAGTGTAGCACTTTAACAGCATCATCTTGTAGCATTTTAAATAGATCAGCCGGAAATTCCACCACCTTCAATAGCCTTATTGTTAGCAATGCCTCCAAGATCCACTTGACTTTAATTCTCCAAAATGTCTGGCGTTAGACCAATAACTACACCATCACAGTTGTCAGTGATGTTAATATCTTTCTTTATAGTTCTGTATATTCCTTGCCACCTCTTCTTAATCTCTTCTGTTTCTGTTAATTCCTACCATTTTTGTCTTTTATTATTCCCAATTTGGAATGAAACATCCCCTTGCTATCTCTAATTTTCTTGAAGAGATCTCTGGTCCTTTCCCACTCTATCGTTTTCTTCTATTTCTTTGCATTGTCTCATTTAAGAAAACTTTCTTATCTCTTCTTGCTATTCTCTGGAATTCTGCATTCAGTTGGGCCTATCTTTCCCTTTCCATCTTTCTTCAGCTATTTGTAAAGCCTCATCAAGACAGCCATTTTGCTTTTTTTGCTCTTCTTTTTCTTTGGGATGTTTTTTTGTTGCTGCTTCCTGCACCATAATGTGACCTCTGTCCATAGTTCTTTAGGCACTCTGTCTACCAGATCTATGCTTAAATCTATTCATCACTTCTTCTTCTTCTTCTTCTTCTTCTTCTTTTAGTGAGTCAATTGGGGTTAAGTGACTTGCCCAGGTCATACAGCTAGTAAGTGTTATGTGTCTGAGGCCAGATTTGAACTCAGGTCCTCCTGACTCCAGGGCCTGGTGCTCTATCCACTGCGCCACCTAGCTGCCCCCATCACTTCTACTCAATTCATAGAGATATTATTTAGGTCATACTTATATGGTCTAGAGTTTTTCCTACTTTTTGGGGGTAGGGCATGGGTAATGAGGGTTAAGTGACTTGCCCAAGGTCATACAGCTAGTAGTGTCAAGTGACTGAGGCCTGATTTGAACTCAGGTCCCCCTGAATCCAGGCCGGTGCTTTATTCACTGCACCACCTAGCTGCCCCCTATGATCAGTCTGATTTCATGGTGTCCACCTGTTGATGCCCAGACGTAGAGTCACCTTTTGGGCTGCTGAAAAAGAGTGTTTGCTATGATTAGGAGTTAGAGGTAAGTGAAAATAAAGGTGGAATTTGTATGTTGGGGATTAACTCATACAAATTCTTGGACCCCCTGAAATCTATTCCTAGATCCCTTAGGAAGTCTGTGGACTGAAGGTTAATAGCTCTTTCTCTAGGATTTGGACCTCTTTCCCATCTCTGAGCCCTCCATGGCAACTCCCTTTGAGAAGGCTAGCTAAAGGAAGCATCAGGCCAGGGCATCACAGAATCTGAGGGCTAGCCAGGATCTGTAAGCATCTTGAGTCCAACCCCTAACTAGACAGGAAAGTTCTGTAACATCCCTGACAAGTGGTCATCTGGCCTCTATTGAACTCCAATGATGAGGAATTCACCTCCTCCTGAGGCAACCTCACTCCATTTTCAGCCTAATCCCAGAATTCTAGCCCTTTCCCCCAACCACTAGCCAAGCACTCCCTGTCTATAGTTCCCTGTCCCCACTCCCCAATATCAGCTCCTGGTGGCTCTTCCATATCCCTTACCTCCTGAAGTATTGGTTGGAGCTGGTCACCCAGTGATCATGGACAACCCAATACCAATATGAGATAAGATTTCCCCCTTAAACTCAGAGCCATAAGTGGGAAATTTTGTGACTGGGGGCACAGGATATGTGAATGGATGATACTTGCCAGAGATTGCAGTCACAAAGGAGGTAGATTCCTAGGACAAAGTTGCTATCATCAAGGATGCGGCCAGATGGGGAGGAGCCGTGGGATGGAAAAAAGTTTACTTGGTGGCAATGCTGTCAGTACCCTGAAAATGTTCTCCCCTGGTTAAAAGCTCCATTTGACCCACCCTGGAACTTTCTGAGTTTCTCTCTATTCTGGGTGACTCCCTTCAAGAGACAGCCCGCCTGGACTGGGTTAACCACTTATCTATGCTAGTTAATCTTTTCACTCATCTCTTATGCAATCTCATACATCAGCAGTTCTCAAGCCCCCAAAACTAATCTCGGCCCCCCTCTCTCTCAACGCATGACCGGGTCTTGAGCTTTCTTGAAGGTATGCAACCTGAGCTCTGTCACCTCCCCATTTCTACGGGTTCTTATCCTCTTGCTGACCTCACCCATCTTCTCTTTCCCCTCCAACCTCAGGGGAAGAGGTGCCTCTCTCCTTGGCACAGCTACTCCCTCTCACCATATGTACCTTGGTTCCATTCCCTGCCATCTCTGTGACCCTGCTTCATAAATACCCCTTCTCACGTGGATTTCCAGAGGTCTTTCTATCAGGAATACTTACCTTCAACCTGCAAACATGTTCAGGTCTTCACTATAGAACAAAATGAACGAACGAACGAACGAATGAATGAATGAATGAATGAATGAATGAATGATTGAATGAATGAACAAATAAGTATGAATGAATGAATAAACAAATAATAGTTTCCTTTCACCCTAAGACACCCCCCCCAAACTTCAATCCTATTTTTTTTCTTTTGTTCACTGACATAATCTGATGGTCCTTCTTTACTACCCACTCACCCCAACACCTTGAAGTCTGACTTCTATCCCCACCACTCAACCAAACAGCTTTCTCCTGATCACTGCACAGAAATGGGTCTTCCCCAAGGGTCCACTCACGATCTCATTGCCAAATCCAAAGGTATTTTTTTTTAGTCATCCTCCATGACCCCTCTTCGTGATGTGACACAGTGGATTGTCCCCTCTTCCTTCATACCCTGCTCAAACTAGACATATAAGCTCTCAAGGTAAACATGTCCAGAATAAATAGAATTTCATTATCATCTCCCCACCACCACCAACCTTCCTTCTTCCCAACTTCACTATTATTGTCAAGGGCACCACCAGCCTCCCAGTTGCCCAGGATCATACCCTCAGTTCATCCTGTCTCTTTGTTTTCAAATCTTGCCCTTTTTAGTTTCACAAGATCTCTCTAGTTCAGGCCCTCATCATCTCTCACTCGAACTGTTATAACAGCCTTCTAACTGGCTCTCCTGCTCAGCTGCCAGGGTGATTTTTCTAGGTACTCGGACTGACCTCATCAATCCAACTTCCAACAAGAGTGGCTCTCTACTACCTCTAGGATTAAGTAGAAAATCCTCTGTTTAGCATTTAAAGCTCTGCTGCCCCCCGCCCCAGTCTTCTTATATTCTGCTTCCCTCCATGAACTGGCCTATACTAACACCATACTACTTCTCCCATCTCCTGACTGACTATCCCCTATGCCAGAGACACTCTGCTCCACTTCCCCTCTGCCCCTTGGAATCCCTGGGTTTAAGATAACTCAAGGGGGGGGGCCAGCTAAGTGGTGCAGTGGATATACAGCAGCCCTGGATTCAGAAGTACCTGGGTTCAAATCGCCTCTGACACTTGTGTAACGATTGAATAACGCCACCTGCTGGATTACTTACTGTAGAAGAGTTCTGCCCATGAGGGGAAGGTCTTTGAGGGCAAGACCAGAGTCAGGAGTGACGCGAGCTAGTGGGAGGAGGAAGGAAGAGTCTGGCGCTCAGTCTCCCTGCTCTTTCCTCTGGACTCTGGCGGAGAAGGGAGCTAGAAATGTGCTCTCCCTTTATATAGATAGGAATCTAGGCCTTTCTCTCTCTCTTTAACCAAATTCTTATTCTCCTTAATAAATGCTTAAAAGTCTACTCTTGCTTAAAGCTTATAATTTATTGCGACCACTCATGAGATATTTTAGACAGACTAGCTAGAATTTTACCCCTAAACACTTGACACTTACTAGCTGTGTGACCCTGGGCAAGTCACTTAACCCCCATTGCCCCGCAAAAAAAAAAAGATAACTCAAAGTCAGCTTCTAGATGAAACCTTTCTTGACTTCCTATTAGTGTTGAGGTACCGCCATCCTTCCAGTTACCAGCATAGGCATCATCCTGGATTCCTGATTTTTTCACACACACCCATATGCATGTTGTTGCCAAGGCTGCCCGATTTTTCCCTTTGGGCATCTCTCGAATACACCCCCTTCTGTCTCCTTACCCTGCCGCCCACTACTGGCCCTCAGCCCCTCATGCCTAAACTATTACAATAGCTGCTGGTCTGTCTGTCTGCCTCAGATCTCTCCCCTTCCTAATCCATCCTCCATTCAGCCACTAAAGTGATTTTGAAGGGGGGGGGGAGCAATGAAGGTTAGGTGGCTTGCCCAGGGTCACACAGCCAGTAAATGTCAAGTGTCTGAGGCCAGATTTGAACTCAGATCCTCCTGAATCCAGGCCCAGTGCTTCATCCACTGTGCCACCTAGCTGCCCCAACTAAAGTGATTTCCTGAAGCTCGGGTCCTACTACGTCATCCCCTATTCAATAAACTCCAGCAGCTTCCTGTTGCCTCCAGGATGGAATACAAACTGCCCTGTTTGGCCCTCAAAGCCCTTCACAATGTAGTCCCTTCCTAACTTTCCACTCTTTTTCTTTTTTTTTTTTTGGTGAGGCAATTGGGGTTAAGTGACTTGCCCAGGGTCACACAGTTAGTAAGTGTCAAGTGTCTGGGGTCAGATTTGAACTCAGATCCTCTGATCCAGGGCCCGTGCTCTATCCACTGAGCCACCTATCTGCCCCTCTTTCCACTCTTCTTACATCAGACTTCCCTCAGTGACTCTGGCCTCCTGGTTCACGGTGGAAGAAGAGTCTCTGGATCTCAAGCCAGAATTTTCTCTGCTGCCCTCCTTGGGAGGAACTCTCCTCATCTCCACCTCCCTGGTCTTCTCAGACTACTTTCAAATTGCAGCTAAAATCCCACTTCTTCAAGAAGGCTTTCCTAATCTGCCTTAATTCTAGCGCATTGTCTCTGCTGATGATCTCCTACTTGTCCTGTATAGCGCTTCTACAGAGCCTTGTACACGTTGTTTGCATGTTGTCTCACCCATTAGACTGTGAGCTCCTTGAGGGCAGGCGCTCTTTGTACCTTTCTTTTAAGGTATTGAACATACCTTGCTAAATTCTGGGGCTAGCTTTTTCACTTTTGTTGTTGTTCAGTCATTTTTTCAGTCATGTCTTGCTCTTGTAACCCCATTTTGGGGGCTTTCTTGGCAGCCATTTCCATTCCAGCTCATTTTACAGATGAAAAAACTGAGACAAACAGGGTCAAGTGACTTGCCCAGGGTCACACAGCCAGTAAGTGCCTGACACTGGATTGGAACTGATGAAGATGAATCTTCCTGAATCCAAGGCAACCCTCCATCCACTGCTCCACCTAGCTGGCCTGACTATTTCATAGTAGTCATTTAATAAATGCTTGTTGACTTGAGGTTACTGATCCCTGCCCCTAGCTGCTCGCACCCTCCCTCCCCAAACTACCAAGTATTCTTCTTCTACGCATTCTGAATATGCTTTTATGTATTCATGTCATCTCCCCATTAGAATGCAAGCTCTTTGAGGGCAGGAACTATCTTTCCTTTAGTCTCTGAATCCCCAGGCACATGGATAGAGAATTGGCCCTGAAGTTGTGAGGACCTTCATTCAAATCTTACCTCAGACACTTACTAGCTGTGTGACACTGGGCAAATCACTTAACCCCAATTGCCTTAAACATCCAGAGTCATCTCCAATTGTCCTGATATATATCTTGCCACTGGACCCAGATGGCTCTGGAGGAGAGAATGAGGTTGGTGACCTTGCATAGCCCTCCCTCACTTAAATCCAATTCAGTGCAAGTCATGATATCACTCTGATGTCACAGTCCTCTTCAAGAATAAAGGACAAATGGGGACAGCTAGGTGGCACAGTGGATAAAGCGCTGGCCCTGGATTCAGGAGGACCTGAGTTCAAATCCACCCTCAGACACTTGACTCTTACTGGCTATGTGACCCTGGGCAAGTCACTTCACCCTCATTGCCCTGCAAAAAAAGAGGAAAAAAAAGAATAAAGAATAAACAACAACAACACAATCCCCAGAGATTAGCCCAGTGCCCAGTTTATAGAAAACTCTCATCCATTGATTATTTGTCATCCTCTGAAGCTCTGACCTTAGTCTCCTGCTCCTCCTTCTTTATACCTGCCCCCTCCCCTTGGTGACCTCATCCACTTATGTGACCTGTTATCACCTTGCAGAGGACCCTCAAATCTGCCTCTCCCAAGACGTCCAGTCCCCTGTTTCTAACCCATCTGCTGCAAATCCTCTCAGCACCTCACACCAAGTAAGTTCACAACTAAATAATTTCCTTCCTTATCCTGCCTCTCTCCTCCCAGCACTTTTAACTTTGATTAATGACCCCACCCAGGTCCATAACCTCCGAGTCACCTTTGCCTTCTCCCTCCACCCCCAACTGAACAGCTGCCAAGCCCTATTGTTTCCACCACCACAATGATGCTTCACCCCTTCTCTCCCACTGTTACCGCCCTTGTTTTAGGTCCTCTTTTCACCTAAAGTGTTGCAACTGCTTCCTAACTAGTCTTTCTGCTTCCAGTCTAAGCCTTCTGAAGTCCACCCTCCAAATTGTTGTTCAAGTTATCTTCCAAAGGTAGTGAAGGCAGGGCTCTGATCAGGTCACTCGTCCTCTCCAAAGCTTTCTGGAGCTCCCTCTTGTCTATGGCATCTATTATAATATAAACGCTCCCTGGGTGTTCAGTCAATAAATATTTCTTAGGGGCAGTTAGGTGGCGCAGTGGATAAAGCACCGGCCCTGGATTCAGGAGTACCTGAGTTCAAATCCGACCTCAGACACTTGACACTTACTAGCTGTGTGACCCTGGGGCAAGTCACTTAACCCCCACTGCCCCGCAAAAAAAAAAAAAAAATTTCTTAAACCATTCACTATGTGCTAGGCACTGTGCTAAGTGCTGGGAATTGAAAGAAAGGTAAAAAAGCATGATTTCTGACCTAGAAGCTCACATTCTTTTTCATATGTGAGTCAACAGTCAATAAACATTTTTTAAGTTAAAAAAAAAAAGCATGCTTCAATCTATATCCAAACACTATCAGTTCTTTCTTTGGGGATGGATAGCATTTTTCATCTTAAGTCCTTAAGAGTTGTCTTGGATCGGTGTATTACTAAGAATAGCCAAGTCATTCACAGCTGATCATCTTACAATGTTGCTGTTACTTTATTGCTGTTACTTTGTACACAGTACATTTCACTTTGCATCAGCCCATCTAAGTCTTTCCAGGTTTTTCTAAGAGCATCCAGCTCTCATTTCTTATAGTACAATAGTGTTCCATCATAATCACATCCCACAATTGGTTCAGCCATTCCCCAGTTGATGGGAATTCCCTCAATTTCAAATTCTTTACCACCAGAAAAGAGCTGCTACAAATGTTTTTGTAATATTGGTCCTTTTCCTTTTTGATTTTGATCTCTTTTTGGATACAGACCTACTTGTGGTGTTGAAGAGGCCCACATTGTACTGGGAGAAAGACAACATACAAATTACTACTTCAAACAAGATCCACACTGTGTAAATAGAAGGTAACATCCAAGGGTGGAGGATGGAAGTGGATGTTTCAACTTTTTATCCTCAGGACTTAACACATAGTCTACACCTAAGAGATGGTTAATTGATCAATTCCTCTTCCCAGCAGTCAAGGCTTTACCCAATCTGTCTCCCAAATCTCTGTTCAAATGTTTCTCCTACAATTCTCCCTTCAGGTATTCTACAGACCTGGCAAAAGGAATTCTCAACCTACTCGGCTCCATTCTTTTATTCACCCCCCCCCCACCAGGCTTGGAAAAGCCTCCAAAGATCAACTCAGACGCCTTTCCCTCCTGTGAAAGTGACCACTTCCTCCTCGAACTTGTTTTTTGGGGGAGATTACAATGAAAAAATATTTTTAAAAAAAGATTGTCCAGTCTTAGCCAACATTCCATTCAGTGAAATTCCTACACAGCAAAAAAGGGGTTCTTTAAACCTGAGATTTGATCTGTAGTTCAAAACAGCTAGGTGGTACAGTGGATAGAATGTGGGAATTATAGTCAGAAGAAGAATTCAAATTCTGCCTCAGACACTTTTTAGCCGTGTGGCCTCGGCTTCCCCATTTGTCAAATGGGGATGATAATAGCCTCAATCTCCCAGGGTTATTGTGAAGATTAAATGAGATGATATTTGTAAAGTGCTTTGCCAACCTTATGTTGTTCAGTCATTTTTCAGTTGTGTCCAACTCTTTGTGACCCCATTTGAAGTTTTCTTGGTAGAGATACTGGAGTGGTTTACCATTTCCTCTCCAGCTCATTGTACAAATGAGGAAATTGAAGCAAACAGAGTAAAGTGACTTGCCCAGGGTCACACAGCTAGTAAGTGCCTGAGGCCAGATTTGATCTCAAGATGTCTTCCTGACTCCAGGGCCAGTACTCTGTGCACTCTGGCGCCATCTAGCTGCCCATGTAAAGTGCTTTACTAACCTTATAATGCTATGTAAATACTAGCATCTAAAAGCTTCACCTAGGGGCTCTTTAGTCCAATTCCAGCCTTCTTTCTGCTCCCCCATGCTGCATTTTTACCCCGTCTTCTCTCAGGACTTGGCATGAGATACCTTCTGTAACACAAAGGGTTGGCCCCTTAGGGGAGTATCCATCCTCCTGGGTCATAGAGGCCTTGGGAACTGTGCCTATGATGTGGTGGGGGGATTCTCACACCTGTGAGATGATGGATCCATTCAATTGTAAAAGCATAAAGATCTCTGAGGTTTACCCCCAACTGAGATGTTGTGACTCAATGGCCAGAGGAGGCCAGGGGAGAGTTAATGTCTCTCCCCTCAATGTGGCCTCTGAGAAACTCAGTTAGCAAAGGAGGAGAGGGGCAGCTAGGTGGTGCAGTGGATAAAGTACTGGCCTTGGATTCAGGAGGAACTGAGTTCAAATCCAGCCACAGACACTTGACACTTAATAGCTATGTGACCCTAGGCAAGTCACTTAACCCCAATTGCCTCACCAAAAAAAAGAAAGAAAGAAACCAGGAAAGGAGGAGAAGTAAAAGACTGGAGTCTAAGAATTCCTCTGTGGAGTGGGAAAGGCTTCAGCATGGCCAGGACCACCAAGAACTCCCATTTGCACCAGGGTTCCCTAGAATGGGACAAAGTCTTCCCATAGGCTTGCTGGGGGAGCCGTGGTGGCAGCCCAGATCAGAGTCTGCACGTCTATGGAGCCTTACCCAACCCTTCTGCTTCCTCCCTGACCTCTGTGTCATTCATTACTGCTCATTTTGGAGCCAGATGACCCAGATTCACACCCAACCTATGCCACTTACTACCTCTGTGACCCTAGGCAAGCCTCTTCATGACTCTAGACCTCATCCTCCTCTTCTGTAAAATGACAGAGTTGGGGCAGCTAGGTGGTGCAGTGGATAGAGCACTGGCCCTGCATTCAGAAGGACCTGAGTTCAAATCCAGCCTCAGACACATGACACTTACTAGCTGTGTGACCCTGGGCAAGTCACTTAATCCTTACTGCCCTGAAAAAAATAATAATAAAATAAAATAAAATGCCAAAGTTGGACTAGATGACCCCATGGTCCTTTCTAGCTCTAAACCTATGATCTTGTGATGGTGTGTGCTATGCCCCTGGAATCTGGAACCTCCCTGGCCTAAGCCAAAACAGCTCTTGTCTCGAAGAATGGGAATGGTAAGGAACAGATGGGTTCCCAGCCTAGAGTGTGGAAGAGCCAAGTGGACTTGGCCAAGACACCTAGGCTTTTACTAAAGATGGCTACACGGTCACTGCAGGGCAGGTACCCTGGGCCAGAAACTTCCCAAGTGCAAAGCAGTTTTCCCCAAATCTGGGGCTGCCATCAGCTTGGAGACAAGGCAAAATAAAGCCTTCTCTCTCCATTCCCTGATTTAGTATTTTTCAGATGGGAAGGATTCAAAAGTAGAAGGTTTGAGTTCTGATGCTAATCTTGGGCCAATCTCTTTATCTGTTGGATCTTTAACGTCCTTGTCAGTAAAATGGAAATAAAAGTCCCTGCCGGCTTCAGAGGAGAGTTCAAAGGAGACGATGTATGGGAGAGCCCCTTGCAAACTATAAAGCATCTCATGGGTGCAAGGGGATTTCTTTTACTATGAGATGCTGTAGTATAATGCTAATTGGGGTTTGTCCTCCATTCTCCAAGAGGACCACAACATCAGGGTGATATCATGACTTGAGTGAATTGAATTTAAGTGAGGTAGGGCTGTGCAAAATCACCAACCTCACTCCTCCAGCATCATTTGTATCCAGTGGCAGGATATACATTAGGACCACTGGAGATGGTCCCCGATGTTTGAAGCAAATTGAGGTTAAGTGACATGCCCAAGGTCATACTTAATGACCACTGTGCTGAAAGGAAAGAGAACTGGGTACTAGTCCTGGTTCTGCTACTGAATGATGCAATGGGCAGGTTCCTTCTCATCTCTGGTCCTAAGTTTCTCCTTCTGATAAAATATAAGCTCTTTCAGGACAGGGGGGCCTGATTCATTTTTCTCTTTCTATTCCCTGGTACACTAGCTTAGGGGCCATGCTAAGCGTTTAATAATTATTTGTTGATTGACCAAATCTTCCTCTGGAAGATCCCTTTCTCTGACATTATATGCCACTAACCTTCAACCATGATGGAGTGGTATGTGATGGATAGAGTACTGGGCTTGGAGCCCAGAGATGTCAGATCCAATCCTGTTTCAGATATTTACTGGCTGTGACTGTAGGTTAAAGCACAAGCTCTCCAAGCCTCAGTTGCCCCTTCTGGTGAATGGGGATAATCACACTGGCACACACAGTTACTATGAGAAAAGGCCAAAGCACCCAGGATTATTTTTTAATCAAATCTCAGCTAGGAGTGGAGTTTAAAACAGTTCTTGGGTGCCCCATGTGGCTGCTTTGAGAACTCCACCTGCCTGGCCATTGATGCTTTTTCTAGCTATTTCCTTTTTCCATCATCTAAATGTTTTGTTCCTTTTCCATATCAAAAATCAAGCTTAAAATGCTCATCAGGTGGGAAACGTGACCCAAATATTGCTCCTCCCCTTCCTTTTCTTATGGGCCGAAGTCATCAAGTGCCTGAAGACAAATGAGGATGGTTTCGATTTCTGAGGTTTGCCTCTGTGTGTGTGTGTGTGTGTGTGTGTGTGTGTGTGTGTGTGTGTGTGTGTCCCTGAGCAAATCACTGTGAGCAAAATATTTCCAGGTCACAGTTTCATACTCTGTAAAATGAGGGAGTTAGACTAGATTTCTAAGGTTACTCTAAGCTTGGATCCTGGGTGTAAAAGCTTTCTTTCTACCACCTCACATCTAAACCACTCAAGAGGTCTGGGCTGCAGGCAGGTGCACATTTGTATCAAGGACTTGGAGGAATAACTGTCGAGCTTAAATTTGCAGATACCACCAAATTAGGAAAGCTAGCCATTACCATAAGTGCTGGAATGTTGGACCGAATCAAATAATGTGACATCTAGCAAATGATAAGTTTTACATTTGGATTTTTAAAAATCAGCTTCACAAATATAGGTTGGGGGCGTTGTGGGGGAAGAGGCAGAGCTAAAGAAAAGGATTTATGGGTTTTACTGGGCTGCCAACTCAATGGGCTAAAGACACCTTAGGCTGCCGATTGACATTGATTGCCTCCAATGCTCTGGCTATATAGAAGTGCTAGGGGCTCTGCTAAGTACCGGGGATACAAGGAAAGGCAAAATAAACAGTCCCTCATAGTCTCGGGAGGGAGACAACATGCAAAGAATTCTGAGCAAACGAGCTCATTTTCTCACAGGATACACTGGAGATAATCAACAGAGGGCAGGTGCTAAGACTAAGTGAGATCAGGACAGGCTTCCTGTAGGAAGGGAGGATGTTAGCTGAGACTTGAAGGAAGAAGCCAGGGCTGCGAGGAGGTCGGAGATGAGGAGGGAGGGAGAGCATGCTAGGCATGGGCCATACCGGAGCGTCTTGTTAGGGGAACGGCCAGGAGGCCAGTGTCGCTGCATCTCACTGCAAAGCCCAGCGCCCTGGAACAAGGAGACAGAGATCCTATTGCAGCCTGTACCTTTCTCTGCATATGAAGTCATACACATGGAGTAAGTGGGCACCTCTGGGCACATTTTAAGAAGAAAGCTGATCAATTGGAGAGTGAAGAAGAGGGCAGTGAGGATGGCAAAGGGTCATATAACCATAGCTTATTGACTGACTGATGTGAAGATGAATCAGAGGGTCAAAGCAGGGAGAGGGAGGCCATGATACCTGTCTTCAAACCTTTGCAGGGTTGCTATGAGGAAGAGGAATTATATAGGCCAGAGAACAGGACAGGTAGCAATTCCAGATTTAAACTTGATGGAAGAGGGAAAAAACATTCATTAAAGCTACCTTAAAAATAGAATGGGAGGGGGCAGCTATGTGGCACTGCAGTGGATAGAGCACCGGCCCTGGATTCAGGAGGATCTGAGTTCAAAGCTGGCCTCAGACACTTGACACTTACTAGCTGTGTAACCCTGGACAAGTCACTTAACCCTCATTGCCCTGCCCTCCCCCCCAAAAAAATATAGGGTGGATTAGAGGACCTCTGAGGTCCTGTGGACCTTGTAAAAGGAGACCACCATGTAATCCTAGCATCTTCCTTCTTAATTATTTCCTACTTAACCTGACTATAGCTTGTTTTACATATAGATTTGCCTGTACATTGCCTCCCCCATTATATTCTAAGCTCTTGAAGGCAGAAATCATCTTTCAGCTCTTTTTTTCATACTGAGTGCTTAGCACTGTAATGATTGGAATGACGCCACCTACTGGAGACTTGCTGTGGAGAGCTCCACCATGAGGAAAATGCCTCAGAGGCATTGTGGCTTTTCCTTGGCGTCAGGAAATGACGTTTGCTCATGGGTGCTGTCTATCAAGTCTACCAGCCAATCAACTGGAGGAGCCTCCTATGGTCTGGGAGGAGACAGGAAGGAGGAAAGGGAGCCTGCGCAGAGAGGGTTGGCCTTTTGGCTTCCGTACTTGATGGTGGTGGCGGCAGAGGACTTCACAGGAAATTTGAGGAAAGATAGGAATGCTAGGCTGTTAGAATTCTGTTCTCAATCCTTTTCTTTCTATTTTCCAATAAACCGTTAAAAACCTAAACTCGTTTTATCAGTGATTTTTAGTCAGTTTCCCCCATACTGGGGGAACACATTAGAATCCACATTTAGAATCTTAAATTACACAGCACCATGCTTGGCACACAGTAGGTACTTAATAAATGCTTGGTACACAGTAGGCATTTAATAAATGTTTACTGATTGATTAAAAGAATGTGAGGCAGTTCTTATAGTGAGAATGAACTCCTGGGTTCTATAGGCCCAACATCCCAAGTTTGCCATTTTGTAGACTGGATATGAGGAGGTGAAGTGATTTACCCAACATCATAGGGCAAGGGCTCTTAACCTTTGTGTCATGGAGTTCCCCTTTGGAGATGTAATGGAGCCTATGGATCCCTTCTAAGAATCCTATTCTTTATGCCCAAAGGGCGATAAAGCTGTGCATACCCTTTGACCCAGCAATTCCACTTTTAGGTCTTTTTCCCAAAGAAATCATAGAAGGGGGAAAGGGACCCACATGTACAAAAATATTTATAGCTGCTCTTTACGTGGTGGCAAAGAATTGGAAGTTGAGGGGGTGCCCATCAATTGGGGAATGGCTGGACAAGTTGTGGTATATGAATACAATGGAATACTATTGTGCTGTAAGAAATGATGAGCTGGAGGAGTTCAGAGAAACCTGGAGGGTGTGAGCTGATGATGAGTGAGATGAGCAGAACCAGAAGAACATTGTACACAGTATCATCAACATTGAGTGTTGACCTACTGTGATGGACTATATTCTTCTCACCAATGCAATGGTACAGAAGGGTTCCAGGGAACTCATGATAGAAGAGGATCTCCAAATCCAAGAAAAAAAAAAAGAAAGAACTGTGGAGTATAGATGCTGATTGAACCATACTATTTCTTTTGTTTTGGGTGATGGTTTTTTTTTCTATTTTGAGGTTTTGCATCACCGCTCTGATTTTTTCTCTTGTAACAGGATTAATGCAGAAATAGGATTAACGTTATTATGTGTGTATATATATACATATATATATGTGTGTATATATATCTATATCTATATGTATATGTATATAGATATAACCTATATCAGATTACCTGCTGTCTAGGGGAGTGGGGAGGGAGGGAGGGAGGGAGAAAAATTTGAAATTGTAAGCTTGTATAAACATAAGTTGAGAACTATCTTTACATGTAATGGAAAAAATAAAATACCTTATACAAGAAAAAAATTAATTAATTAATTTTTTAAAAAGAATCCTATTCTTATTTTATTAATTAATCCATTCATTCATACATTAATTAATTTATTTTTTGTGGGACAATGAGGGTTGAGTGACTTGCCCAGGGTCACACAGCTAGTAAGTGTCAAGTGTCTGAGGCTGGATTTGAACTCGTGTCCTCTTGAATCCAGGGCTGGTGCTTTATCCACTGTGCCACCTAGCTGCCCATATATATATATATATATATATATATATTAGAGAGGCAATTGGGGGTTAAGTGACTTGCCCAGGGTCACACAGCTAATAAGTGTTAAGTGTCTTCCTTCCCCTCCCTCTTCTGTTACTGAATTTCTGGACTTCAAAACCATGTCCTGTGGATACACCCATTCCCTTACCACTTCTTCTACTCCCTCTTGTGTGTTGTTTATCCTCATCAGAATGCAAGCTCCTTGAGGGAAGGGAATTTTCTTTCTTTTTACTTGTTTCAAAAGTGCTGGGACTATGGCAAATGCTTAATAAACGCTTGTCCCCTTCCAGGGTATTTCTGCTCAATATTCTTTTTTCCCTCAATTCCATTTTCAAGGATAATTATTAAAATAAGTCTGTCTTGTCATATTAGCAGAGAAGAGCCTTGAATGAGCTTGGGGGACTGCTATGAAATTCAATGAGATTCTAAAATGCAAAAATGCTTGTTGCATTCTCTGATATCTGTAATCAGGGCAGAACCTTTACTAATTAGCTTTGGGACTAGGCATAAACAAACAAAATTAAGAAATTTACTAATTGTCCTCCCCTACTGTAACTGGGGTAGTTTTTTCCTTCAATGTTTTATTCATAGGTTTGCGTAGGTCATAGGATTTAAAACTGGAAAAAAATCAAAGATCCGTCTATAATCTAGTCCAATTTCCATATTTTTACATGAGTAAACAGGCCCAGAAAGCTGAGATTAGGGGTGCCTAAAATCATCCTCATGGTTAAGCAGTAACTGACAGGATTTTCTCTGTTCTATGTCTAGCTCCAGTACCAGGCAATTTGTCTTTGAACACAAATTCTACAGGGCAAGGATTGTCAATGTCATTCTTCCCCCTTCTGGTGCTGCATGAATTAAATGTTTACTAAGGGTTTTCTCACGTTAGCTCAGCACAATCTTTGCTCCCGAAGCCCACAGAAGGTTCACGACTGCACAGAACAGGAAGCCCAAGGATTTGATTAAACAAACCAGACCGACTTTGCCCCAGCTCTCAGCACAGAGAGGGGTGGCCCTCTTCCCACAACTGTTTTCCTTCCGTGCCTACAGAAAGCCCAAGGAACCCTTACTCCTACTGGCGTTTAGTGTCTTGATATGCCCCTGTTTAAAAAGCCTTGAGAGTGTGGCAGTTCCAGCATCTTCTAAAGACTCAGGCTTGCCCACTTCGCCTCTTGGAGAGGACAGATCCTTGAATAAAAACTGGCTGGTTTCCAAGTGGCTGGTTTTATAGTGTCTCATCAGCTATTTTTTACTTTTTTTTTTTTGCAGGACAATGAAGGTTAAGTGACTTGCCCAGGGTCATACAGCTAGTGTCAAGTGTCTGAGGCTGGATTTGAACTCAGGTCCTCCTGAATCCAGGGCCAGTGCATTATCTACTATGCCACCTAGCTGCCCCTTTTTTTAACAGAGAATGTCCTGAATTTCATTTGAAAGTCTTGAAATGAATATGCGATCACCAGTCATAGTTTTAGGGCCAGACACCTCTACCAGACCTGAGGATAGGCTAATCCTGGACTGGGAAGTCATGGTATCAACAAGAAGGCCATGTATGGTGGCAAGAGCCTTTAGTTTGGAGTCAAAAGGATTGGGCTTTGAGTCTCTGCTCTGATACCTCATGCGTTGGAAAGACTGGATTGGGGGTCAAAGGCCTTTTCTGACACCACCTGTGTATCCTGGAGCAAGGCACATTAGTTCTCTAGCCCTTGGTTTCTTCATCTGTAAAATGGGTGAGATGCCTCTAAGGTCTCTTTCAGCTCTAAAGCTGTGACCTCATCATTCCATTTGTGTGACCTTGGAAGTCACTTGAGGAATGCATGATGTAAGCTATGAAAGGAAGCATGAGCCATATGGTCATCACCAGTTTTTATAGCAAGCTCAAATCTAAGTTCAAATCAGGCCTCAGAGACTCTCTAGCTGGGTGACCCTGGACAAGTCACTTCACCCCTTGTTTTCCTTAGTTTCCTCATCTGTGAAATGAGCAGGAGAAGGAAATGACAAAGATACTCCAGTATCTCTGCCAAGAAGACCCCCTGAAAACACGACTAAAAAATGACTGAAAAGGGGCTTTCCCAACAACCACCTAGGATCCCAGTGCCAGGTTAAAGCACCAGAGAGGACAAAGAGTGAATAAGGGTTGGAGCTGGGACTCTTAACTCTTGATTTCAAACACGCTGCTCACTTCTGCATGCCTTCCCTCAGGTTTTGAGCACCATCCCGACCTAAACCATTGGAGAAGGAAGGGCTTGGCTTGGAATGTTCCAAGAGCACTCCTACACAAGGAGTCAGGGGGTGTGGGTTCTAGTTAGGCGGCTACAAGGTCTTTGCATAAGCCAACCTCTAAAGCCTCAGTTTCATTATCCATAAAATCAAAATGATACACAAGCATTGCCCACCTCACAGCTTTGGCTTGTGTTTGTTTTTTTAAGCTTTGTGTATTTCTTATTTATTTCTCTGGGTATGTTTTTCATGAGTAGAAGTTTCTTGAGGGCAGGGGTGGTTTTTATTTTTGTCTTTATCTCTAGCACTAAACAGTGCCTGGCACATAGTAGGTGTTTAAGGCTCCTCAGACTGAACTGCTGGTACTATCACATTGAACTCCTGTCTTCAAGAGTCTCCTGGGGTTGGGGGGGGGCAGCTAGGTGGCGCAGTGGATAGAGCACCAGCCCTGGATTCAGGAGGACCTGAGTTCAAATCCGACCTCAGACACTTGACACTAGCTGTGTGACCCTGGGCAAGTCACTTAACCCTCATTGCCCCACAAAAAAAAAAAAAAGACTACTGGAACAAAGGGAGCTTATCAAATACAGCTTATTACTGCAGTTTTGGAGTTGGAATGAAGCTTAGCAATCAAATCCAACCTCCTTATTTTATCTATTTATTTATTTACTTGTCTTGTGGGGCAATGAGGGTTAAGTGACTTACACAGCTAGTAAGTGTCAAGTGTCTGAGACTGGATTTTAACTCAAATCTTCCTGAATCCAGGGTCGGTGCTTTATCCACTGTGCCACCTAGCTGCCCCTTCCAAGCTCCTTATTTTAAATGAGGAAACTGTTAATGGGTTCACCTCATCTGTGTCCAGCTGCCATTTCCAGAATGGGAGCTGATCAAACACCTGATGGGGAGACAGTGTCTAGAGAAAGAGAGTACTGGGCTAGGAGTTAAGAGGATCTAGGTTCTGATTCTATCTCTGCCACTTACACATTGTGTGACCTGAGGGAGGCCCCCTTCCTCGTGTAAAATTGGGGGGGGGCCCTAGATGACTTCTACACACGTCTAGCTGACACTAAGCAGAAGAGAGCCACAGTCATTGCTTGGGGTGTGACAAAACCAGGAATTTATCAGCTGGAATGTTGGTGGGCTCTGATCAGCTCACCAAAATGGGAAGAGGCAAGACATTTGGGGCTTCTTTTGGTGACCTCTTGCCAGAGGTTCAAGACATCAGTTTCCCTCTCCCACCTAACCTGACTGTTCCTCTTACCACTTATTAGTCACCACTGCCTGGGAGCCTTTCTCTTCCTCCACCTCCTCACCTTCTGATTTCAACTCAAAAGTTCCCTCCCCTCTGGACCCTGAGAAGTGTGCCCACCTCTCTAACACAAGTAACAAACAATGACAAAATTATTTGTATGGCTACCCCATCCTCCCCTAGGCTGTGAGCTCAATTTTTGGAGATCTCCAGGGCCCAGGTCAGTGCTATCTGTATAATATGTACTTAAAATGACAACCAAACACTGGCTTGGATGCAAATAGAAAAAGAGAAGTGTGTGTGGGCGTGTGTGCATGCACGCATGTATGTGTGCACATGCACATGTTCAAGGGGAAGTAGGTAAAATATTGCATGCTAATTTCAGAACACTGTAACCAATACTTTCCACCAAAGTTTCAAGATATAATCACTATTTTTTTAGAAAAGGGTCTCTGGATGACTAATGTGGAAACATGTTTAACATGATTGTAATATATAACCTATATCAGATTGCTTGCTGGCTTTGGGAGGGAGGGAAGGGAAAAAAATTGGAACTCAAAAATATCTTTACATGTAATTGGAAAAAAATGTTTAATTAAAGTTTAAAAAAAAAAGAATTAGATGATCAAGTCAATGCTGGGGGAAAAAAGAAAAGTATCTCTGGGCTCAGTCCTTGGATATGCCCCCTTTCTCAACAGACACAGTGCTTCTGATCTTCTTAGGACTTTTTCCATCATATCCTGATATCTCCCTCCCCTTCCTTCTCTGTGTTGTCTGTCTACATTAGATTATAAGATCCTCAAGTGCAGAGATGGTCTTTAAAAACACACACACAACAATTCATATTTGCATCCCCAGTGCTTACTGCAGTGCCTGACACACAGTAGGTGCTTAGCGTTTACTGACTGACTCTCCCCTTCCACAGCCACCACCTTAGCTCAGGCCGTCATCCCTCTGTGTGGCCTACTGCACATCCCTTAAGTGGCAACCCTGCCTGCAGTAACTATTCCCATCCATCCTCCATAAAGGAGATTTTCCTAAAGCCCAGGTCTGCACACATTATTTCCTTTCTCAATAAATTACAGTAGCTCCCTGTTACTTCTGGGATCAATGACAAATTCCTCCATTGGGCATTTCCGGTTCTTCCCAAGCCACCGTGCCACTCTCACTGCACAGAACTCCCCGCTGGACATGCTGTAGTCCAAGCTGGTCTTTTACCATTTCTCACGCACAGGATGTACTGTCCCCCACACCTCGAAGTCGCACTTCCCTACTCTCTTCCCCTTCCTTCCTCTCAGAAGACCTAGTTGGCTTCAAAGACTCGGTTCTTTTTACCTGAAACCTTTCCCAATTCCCCCAGCTGCTATGCCCTCTTTACCAAAACCCCCTGTATCTGTTTGGTTAACATCTATACCTTAAGCTCCTTAAAAATAGGGATTGTTTCACTTTTGTTTTGTATTTAGCACCTAGAATCCTACAGATGCTTATTAGATGGTTTTTTCCACTTAATTTTGTTCTAGCTCAAACCCAGATAGAGAGAAGCACAGCACATCCTCATATCCAGGACCCTTGTTCTAATCCCTGCATCATCTCTCTCCGCACTGCCCTGAAGCTTGGAAGGGTGATTGTCATGGAGAGGGAGGGAGAGCTCACACCTCTCTTCCTCACCCCAGTAGACGAAAAGTTCCTTCAATTAACATAGTTGTGAAATAGGTGGAAATGACCTAACTTCAATTGCTCTCACAGTATCCAAAGCCCCCCCTCCTCCCCATTTTGTTTATAAATGATACAAAATGGTCTTTGGTTTTATGGGGACTGGGGAGCAAGGAAGAAATCCAGGACCCAATGGCCAGTCTAGTGGTGATGAGCCTGTCTGCTCTTGGGCAAGAGGTAGCATCAGGGAGGCAGAAGCCTCTGCTGACTGGAAGGATCTGCCAAATCTTCTGCCCCAGTAGCACCATCCAGAAGAACCGAGTCAACGCCATGCCATGAACAGAGGAGGGCCTTTTAATGTAATAACAATAAATGGAAACTATTCTCTCCATAGTTCCTTTTTATTTGTTAAATTGCTAAAAATTCATCAGGGGAAAACATGAACAAAAAAAATGAAACTGACACCGATTTAAATACCAATGAGATCATTCCTACACGTGTGTGCCTAAAATGACTATTCCAGGGTAAGTCATCTGGTACCCTGAGGTGAATGGGAGAACTCACACCAACCAGCTCTATCAGAGCTCAGACTGTATGCACAACAGGAGCCCTGGCTGGTGAGAAGGGAGTGAAATGGATAGAGAAGTCCATACTAACGGTTCTCTGCCCTTTTACAATGAACCACTGTGGGAGTCATTTACTGGTGACCATGCAGAACATGCCTTCTGCAACACATGGTGGGAGGGAGTGGGGGAAGGAGCAGAGCAGGAGACAGGAAGAGGGGAGTCCTGACTCCCTCTGATTTGGGCTGGGGAGCTGGTAAGAGACCACACATGATGCAAAGCAGGGTACATCACCATGCCCGGATCACCACAGGGACGAGGACTGATGGAACATCACTTGTAGGGTGAAGTAAAGGAGAAAAGCAGAAAGAGACCCAGAGAGCCAGGTAAGGGGAAGGCATTCATTCTCCACTGACTATTCAGAGGTCACTGACTCTTTAAGTGAATAAAACAAAATGTAGAAGTCTCTACCGCCATTCTTAGGTTACTTTTTATAGTTTCATCTTTTGTTGTAAACCTCAAGCATTCAAAAATGAAGTTATGCAAACAACAGAAGCCTGGGAGAATGCTAAGTCCAGCTTTGCCTTAAAAGGAAATAAAAACGGGGAGGGGAATCTTATTTCTATGTAGACATACTCTCCCCAAAGAGGCAAAACTCCCACTACCCCTATTTGGAAGAACAATGGAGATGTGCAACGAAACCTTCCCACCCTCCCCCCTCTTCCCCAAGCCCATGCTGCATATGTCACTCGGGATGAAAGAATCTTAAGTCCTGTCCACGGGAGGGTGGGAACATACTGAAAATTTTGCTACAGAGTCAATGAGGTGAATTTCAAAGTCAATGCAATGCCGGGAATCTTGAAGGCACTCTTGCAGGAATGGAAGGGGTTAAAGCTTCAAGTATAGCTTCAGATTTCTCTTAAATATTTAAATACTGATAAATATTCATTTTAAGTGCTCCTGAGGTGTGTTTAAAAATAAGTTTTGTCTCATTTTCTCAGTTGATCTTAAGACAAAATTGGCGCAGATAGTGTTGAGACAGAGTGACGGTGAAGTCTCATCTAGCGGAGACTCTGTCCAATGCACCATGGAAACACTCGCCTCGGCCCATCCACCTGAAGTGCCACACACACATGTGGCTTTCAAGTGGTCCTGAGGAGACAACCATCTTGGTTAGGTTGGCTTTCTGTCCACACTGTCCAGCTTGACGAGGCTCAAGTTTCTTGACCAGCCCCTGATGACACTTGGCAATGGTGCTGTTGGAGTTTGGTGGCAACAAGATGGAAGGAACATTAAGCAGGTGTCACCTAGCCAATACCAAGACTGACGTGTGGGGACAAGGAAGATGCCTTGAAGAGCTGTAAACAGATGCTGGGTTTTGTTTTGGATTGTGTGTGCAACACTGTATGCCCTCAGATCCCAAAGGAACCAAGATAACTTTCTGGGGCAGAAGGAATGAATACACACACACACACACACACACTCACTCACACACACACACACACACACACACACACACACACACACACTCACACATGCATGAGCACGCACACCCCTCTACCCCTCCTCTGTCTGCCTCCTCTCTGAGGATATAGGAGCAATAATGGCCAGTTATAAAGTTAACAGAGCAGAATTATGGGGTTTCTTTTAAAGGTGTGATTTCAACCCTTCATGGAGATTCCTGCCCTCCCCCACCCCACCCCACTCCACTCCTAATCTTCTAGATGCTTAATTATGTTTAGGAACTGGGTGTGGAGACAACTGCTCACAAACACAATTTCATGGATAAAGCTGCTCTCTATTAAGTAACCATGGCTAAATAACTATTATTCTAGTACATATTCGCAATCTGACTGGAGCCCCCATACAACCTAACAGTCCTTGCCAAATGGGAACTGGGAAAAGCCCCCTAAACAGGTTATCTAGGGGAGATGCATGCTGAGAGTTAATCAGTCAGATAATACAGTAAGTAGGCACGCGTGAGGGTTACTCAGTTTGGATGCAACAGCTTCTCAGACACACATGTCCCACTGATGGGAACCGGCTCCTAATGGGACTTGGCAACAGGAGAGCTTTTCTACCAGCACCAGACGTTACAGGTTGGGGGGTAGTGAGAAAGGAAGATTCTGCATACTGTACCATGAGGAAAGAGATAACCCCTTTTAATCAATTAAATTCCAAGGGTTAGATAAAAACCAAGCCCCCAGAACCAGCAGAAATCAAGTCTCTTTGATCACTTGCATTTGGGAAACTCTAACAAGATTAAAGGGGGAGGGAGCAACTCTTCATTTTTACAAATTCAGACTTGAAATGTTAAGGGGAAAAACACTTCTCCTTCCATCAGATGGTAAAAATCACTAATAATCACAATGAAGTGATCAGCCCAAAGCCTGCTGACAGCATGAGTTAAGTTTTTGCCAGTATTTTCTGGGTCCAGGCTATGGTTTGAGAGATTTCCTGAGTCTCTCATCCACCTGAGAACAATCTCTTCAGAAAGAGAGGAGAGAAGTGCCCAAGCTGTGCTTGCCTGGTGCTGGCGCTACCCGCAGGACTGTGTCGGACAGACTTCCTAACCACGGCAGAGTCAGCTTCACCAGACGCCATGACTTGACCTGAATCTCTCGTCTGATGGCACACCGGAAAACACAGCTGCATGAGAAGACCCAACAATTCCTGGGCAAAGAACCCTTTCCTATCCACCTAATAAGACAAACCCTTTCCAAGAAGGAAAAACATCTGCCCTTCTTACATCCTCTACAAATGTGGCTGCATCCCCTGATGCTCATTGGCAGGGAAAAAATATGTAGAAGACAGCAATTTTAAGGTGCTAAAAATATCTTGTGTCAAGCCTCTGATGATTCAAAGCATCTCTGAATCTTCCACAGGCTTGCTAAGGATGCTGGGAAAAGCTCAACACCCCCCCCACCCAATATTTCTGAGAAGTGCGTGATCATCTTAGGCTCCCAAGCCTCAATCTTACTTTCATCTGCAAAGTGTTGAAGGGCAGGGCTTTAAACAACCCCAAATATCCACATTTGCATAGAAATCCTACAAGAAGGAAAGGCAGATTCCACAAGACTGACATCTTAAGGGAGAGCGTGTTTAAGGAAGGGGATGTGGGTTTGGGCAGCTCCCAACCAAAGGTGCCAGAGATTTCACAAGCAGAAACCAGTGATTTAGCCCTGCTCCTTCCGACCAGGGCAGGCCCTGTGGCCTGAGCCCAAACACACCATTTCACGACAATCCTGGCACAAAGATATGGGACAACCGCCCCTCCTCACTGTCTCCTCCGTTTCTCACCATCATCCCTCTTTCCTACAGCCCCTGGAGGAGACCCTGGGTCTGGCCCTGCACACACTGACCTAGCGGGACATGAGCTCCCAGCCCTCCCTCATGCAGCTCTTTTTACCTGGGACCCTTCAGTTCTCTTGGAAGGGAACTGATAGCAGGTGACCTGTTCCCTAAATTCTTGGTCTAATTACCAGCAGAATAGAAAAAGGCAGCAGAGCCTCTGCTAAAACACAGCAACAACTTTATCGGAACCAGCACGGAGATTTCTGCCCTTTTGTAAACAGAGTTGGCTATAGAATATAGATAGAGATATAGATAAAGACATTTATATAATTTGTTTTTTAGATGGGGATCTGACCCTAGCCCAGAGCGAGCATTAGATTGGGAATTGGAGTTTTGGCTTGTGGGGCTATTGAATTCTTTGTTTGCCCAATTCACAGTTTGAATGCCTGCGTGACAGTGTAAAATTCAAAATTAAAAGCCACAGAAGGAAAAAGGTTGGAACCAAGTGTTTGCCATATTATCTTTTTGCTCGCACAAAGTACAAGGCATTTGTTTTGGGATAGTACTTCACATTCTGTTTCTTGTCCATGAGGCCACCAAAGATGATGAGCTCCCCCCTGCCCTGCACCACTGTGTGCAGACTGGTCTCGGGTGGGCCAACCACAGAATTGCTGTTAAATACTTTCCATTTGACACGCCCTTTCTCTTTCGTGTCTTTAATGTCTAGCACATACATCTGCATGGGCTTGCAGTTCATACTCTGGTACAAGGGCTTGCCAACGTTCAGAGACTGTGGTGGGTGGTGGCCCAAGCGCCGGGCGATGGGAGGTAAGGAGTGCCCGTCACCCTGGGCGGGTCCTGGGCGAGGGATGGGCACCGTCTCGACGCTGCTCATGCTCTGACTCCCTGGGGAGCCGGGGGAAGACACCAGCGGGGGACTCAGTGCTGCAGGGGCTGGTGGGCCCTTAGAGGAAAGGGCTTTGACAGCTTCTAGGCTCCGTCGCAGAGCACCCGGAGACACAGCTCCCGTAAGAGCGCTGGCCATGTGGGGAGGAGTGTGCACTCCATTGGTCTGTTCTGGAGGATTCCTCATGCTCCCCCCGACTGTCCTGGCATCCATGCCGTCCATCTGACTACTGCTGGAAGTGGGTTTTAGATCCCAATTCAAATCCATCGATCCCAACCTTAGGTCTTTCTGATCTGGCAGGGAGCCTCGCCGGGGTGCCAGTGAAAGCCCCATTTTGAGGTCATATCCCTCAGCTGATGATGGGGTACTTGGAGAGACTGCCTGAACAGGGCTGTCCAGGGAGGCCCCACCAACTGCTGCTGCTCCTGGGGATAAATTCCCACCATTGAGGACAGGTGAGCCATCACCCCTGGCAGGGGAAAGGCTCCCTTCCCGGGATCCTGATGGGGTCTGCCTCGGTGCCCTCGGGCGTAAGGTTCCCCAACGACCATTGACGCAAGGAGCTTCATCCATATTCCTTACTGGAGACTGGGAGCGGTATTCCCGGGTTTCAGGAACCAGAGCCGGTGGAGTGGCACTGATGGGAGATGGGCGGGAGTTCAGACTTGGGCTGAGTGGTGCTCTTCCACTGGGAGCCTGGCTGAAGACCACCACACACTGGCCCACCTGAAAGACAAAGAAATATTTATCGGCTCTGCTACTGCACCTAACAGGCTGACTCTGTGAAGATGAAAGTTAACAGGAATCAATGTGAGAGTCTACAGGAATTAAAAAATCCAGCCAACCAGCTGCAGAAGTGGAGGGCAGGGAAGTGTGGCTCAAGCACGCTAATCCTTTCTGCACCTCTCCCACCTAAAGCACAGTGACAAAGGCAGCTCACAGGGAACCTCAGCCAAGGCTACAAGACCATTCATTGCTCAGATGAAACCTAGGGGGAAATTTCAACAGACTTCAAGTTCAATGAGTCAACAGTCTGACCCAGACCCTGTCAGAGCGTCGGGAGCAGGGAAGGTGACCATCCCACTGTCTTCCACCAGGATTAGACTGTGTCTTCAATATCGTGCAGAGTTAAGGCACCACAAGGGAAATGGCCCCCAGACCATGTCATGGGAGAACTTGCTGAAAGAACTAGGGGTGTTTAGCTTGGAGAAGAAAGACACGATCACTGTCTTCAACTACTTGAAAGGTTATGGAAGGGAGTTATTAGGTTTTGCTTGGCCTCACAGGTCAGAATGAAGCGGGATATAAGGGGACATTCCCGAGAGCTTTCCAGAAGCTAAACAGGCAGCTTCAGAAGGCCCTGGGTCCATCTGGCACTGGTTAAAAATAGACAAGTACATAAGTGGAAGAGCACAGACACAGAAGAACCAGGAACAATGATATTTAATAAACCATTCTCCAATAAACTGGGAAACATAAAGTACTTAGGAAAGAACTCCCTACTTGATAAAAACTGTCAGGAAAAGTGAAAAGCAGTGTGGCTGAAACAGGCTTAGACCAACACAATACACTATAGTCTATGATACCCATTGTCTATAATATTTAACATTAAAATCATACCATTAAAATTAAAAGAAAAGCAGGTCATATACCTTTTACAGCTATGGGTCGGAGATATATTCTTAAGCAAACAAGGGAGAGAGGCAATTACAAAAGGTAAAAAAGATTACTTCAATTATATGAAACCGAAAAGCTTCTACACAAACAAAATTAATGTACCAAGAATGAGAAGGGAAGAAGCCAAACACAGAAAAAAATCTTTGTATCAGATCTGTTAGCTTATAGTTTGGCAATCTAGATAAAGAAACAACCCATCCCCCAATAGTCAAAGGCTAATAAACCGTTCTAAAAAGAATTTCAAACTATTGAACAACCATGTGAAAGAATCACTACTAGTGGAAGAAATGAAAATCTAAACAAGCCTGATACCCAGCAAACCGGCAAAAACGACAGAATACGGGAACAGACCGTGCTGGAGGAGCTGTGGGAAGACAGGCATGCTGTGCACTGTTGGCGTAGCCAGGAAGCAGCACTACCGACTGTAGTGGAGAAAAAATGTCATTACACAAACAGTGACCATGACTCAGAGACTCTACTAGCAGGTACAGACCCCAAGGAAATCACTGCTAAGAAGCTCCCGCATACACCAGAATATCAACGCAGCACTTTATGTGGTAGCAAACAACTGAGTGACAAAGCAGATGCTCTCAGAGTTGGAAAATTACTGTGCTTGAGAAATGACAACTACAAAGAAGTATGAAAAGATCTACATGGACCGATGCTGAGAAAAATCAGCAGAGCCAAGGAGACAATAGACACAACAATTACGACAATGTAAATGCAAACCCACTACCAAAAAACACCCCACCAAAAGTGAATGTTGCAAAACTATAAATAACAAAAAAGAGACGAGAAGAAACCTCTGATTTACTCCTTTGCAGAGATGGGAGGGCCATGAGTGTGGGACACTGTATGTATTTTCTGACTTGTCCAGCACTGATTAGTTTTGCTGATTTTTTTCTTTTTCCCTTTTTTATTCCGTTAAAAACATTCTTTGTAATTGGCCTTGCTCTGTGGGTGGGGAGGGAGAAGGAACACCAGGAGAAATTATGGTGACATCAATGAAGAGAATGTCCAAGAAGCCAGAGGGTTCTCTTTGATTGGGGGTATTGAAGCAGTACCAGGGATACTGTAGAAGAGAACCTTGTTATGCTATGGGTCAGGCCAGGCTAACTCTGAGGTCCCTTCCAGCTCTTTCATGAGTCAGAGTGAAATCAAAGCAGTGCCCGGTGGAGCTGGTACAGGCCTGGAGTCAGTGGCCGTCTATTCGCCTAGTGAGAAAGAGAGGCTACCAGATCACCTTGCCACGTCCCCCACAGACTTCTTCTAATGCCCAGAAAGCTCCTTCCCACACCTCAGTTCCTTCCTAGGCTTACCCGGCAGGCTGGGTGGCACCACAGCTCGGGGGCTCCATGGTCTTCATTCTCTACCCTGAGGGGTTGCCAGGTCCAGGGGCTGGAGTGCATGTGAAGTAACCAAGCGTCCTTAAAGAGCTGTAAGGAAAACCCCAGACAGGGCCACCACTCAGGCTTGATGTGTGATATTTCATGAAAAGGCACACAACACAGGGGACCCCCAGGGACACGGGGCTATGGGATAGGCCCTCTCAAAGAATAGACAAATTCTAGGTCAGAGACACCTAGTTTATGACTTGTGAACAAAAGATGATCAAAATGTCACATCTTGCCCAATTCAACAAATACTTGCAAAACACCTACTGTGTACAAGACACTGCTACGCAAGGCCTTTGTGAAATAAAGGGGGAGAAAGTCTCAAGGACGGGAGAAAAGAGCCAGGAACCCGATTCGTTACTAAAGTTCCCAACAATACCTACTCCTATTTCTCGAGTCCTTGCCGTTGCCCTATGGGCGAAGGAGCTGGGCCCCAAGCCATAGGCTTCCTGTCATGCCCAGGATGCCGATCCCAGCACCTTCGGTGCTCTCAGCCAATACCTCACTGCCTCTCAGCCGTCAGCGAGGCTCAGCTTTCCCAAAGGAACGCTAGGCCAAGGGAAGGGGAGGACAAAGCCCTCCCAGCGGCTTGGTGTTTAATAAGCACATTTCCAAGCAGCTTCCCAGGCAGCGGGCTCACAGGCAGTGCTCTCTGTACTTACTGCGTTCGGGCCACCACATCCTCCAAGGATCAGGATAGTTTCATCATCTACGACAATCTGGAAAAGCCAAAGGAAGGTGGAAAGAGAAGACATTTAAAATAGCCTTGTTGTCTGCTTTCAACCTGGCTGCTACGTCCTTAATACCCAAAGCACTCCCGAAATAGAGCATTCGACCATCCTGGCTGCTAAAAGCTCCCCATAATTATGAAAAGTCTAGCTACTTAATGTGAAAAGATTGCTGGCAATTCACTTGATATGTGAATCCCAGGACTTCAGAGTTGGAAAGGCCTCAGAGGCTATCTTAGTTAATGTGCAACTGAAAGGGATCTATCTGCTCTACAGTGTCCCTAACAAGGTCACTCAGCCTCTGCTCACCAAGTCCACTGAAGGGAAACCAGGAAATTTTCCCTTACAAAGAAGTGAAATATGCCTCCTTATAACCTTTTTTTGGGTGGGTCATATGTTAAATAGAAATGCAGGTCACATACAATGAAGCAGCTCTTGCCAAAAGAGATAAGTGAACCCAAGGCTTTGGGAGAGGCACAACTGATGCCCACTGTAATAAGCAAGATCCATTGGTAGCTAGAAATGTAATGCACACAGAAGAGCACAATGACTTCTCAGCAGAAGGCACATTATAATTGGGTGGTAGCAGCTTCAAGAGCCCCCCCCCCCCGCCCCACCACCCCTACTCCCAACCCAACTGTAACTACTAGGCACCTGAGACTGGCCCCCTCGAGGGTGGGGGCTGGGGCCAGAGACATTAGGCTTGGACCAGACCCACTGCTCCAGGTCAAGGACCCAAACATCATTGCTCCTAGAAGATAAGAACACAATCACCAGCTGATTAGACAAGATCATGGCTAGTGGAACAAGCAGGACAGACCCCCCTGAGCAAGCCTGTCACCCTGGTGAGTGTCTCTGCAGAGCACAGAAAGCCAGAGCTGACATCGTGTCTGGAGAACACACAAACAATCCCCGCACGTTTCGTCCCAGAGGTGAGACAAGAGGCTTAGAAGGAAGGGCATTGTTTTCCTGGTCACTCAGAGGCCTCTCAGTCCCCAGTCCAGTGCTCTCTCCATTACATGAAGCTGCCTCTTTCTGACATAAAATCTATTCACTAACTGATAGCCAAAGGAACTTATCCAAGAGCAGGGTCAATGATGATTCTCCATAAGAAGCTTTTGGAAGAGCCCAAACAATTTCTTTTCAAGGCAAAGGCCAGAAGAAAGAAAATGAAAACCACCAAACACCAGGCCCCATCTCCTTCTAGGAGCTCAAAGGACTCAATGACTTTTTCCTTAAGGAGGAAAAAAGAGAGAATTTCATAAAGACTACAGAAGACCAGATGGGCCTCCACACAACATGCTGGCATGAAACCTTCACAGGAACAATGGAGTAGAGGCTGGTCCACTACGAGCAGCAATTTCCATTTTATTATGAATAATCACCTCTAGAGTATCCTGTTTCATGAATTCAAAGGATCAGAGAATTAGAGCTAGAAGGAATGTTAGGGGTCATCTAAAACCCTCTTGTTTTACTGATGAGGAAACTGAGGCCCAGAGAGGTTAGGTGACTTGCCCATGGTCATGCTGGTAGCCAGTGGCAAGGCTAGAATTTGAACTCAGATCCTCTGACTCTGAACTCTCTCCATTGCATCACCCCGCCTTCCTCATTTAAATGTAAAATAACTTTCAATAAATTAAAACGACCTTCCTGAATACATAAGGGTAAGCTTGGCAACCTCTCCCTGGGTTAGTTCAACATATAAAGATGAGAATACACCTGTCTAGGGTGACATTTCTAGCCATCATGGGGTTTTCTAGAAAACCCTTTCTAGAATGGTTTTACTCCTGGAAATTTCACAACAGAATATCAGGCAGAGTTATTGAGGTGCTCCTGGGCTTGACAGCTACCGACAGAGAATGACATGGGTGGCTTCCACCGACTCTTGGTCCTAGACTATGCCCTCCCCACAGTAATAGGGAAGAGGAGACCCAGGAAGCCCTGATAAAGATGACACCTTCTAACCTGCCCTTGCTCCCAGTCTCCCTCCTGTCCTTCCCAACCAGCCTCACAGTCCTCCCTGACCATCAGCTGAGCTCCGACCTATCCTTTAAAGTTCCCTTCAAACTCTGCCCATCTCCAGGAAGCCTCCCCAGTCCCTCTTAGGTGACAAAACTGACCCTCACAAAGAAACCAATGGATTTAACCATAATACATCAGAGCAAATGATACTATCCAGGGCCGTGTCTCATCCTTGTACCCCCTGTACCCTTCCAGGAGAGGCTGTGCTTTTCCCCCAGTGCTGAGCACAGTGCTCTCTCTAGACCCAGTATGAACTTAGTAAATGAACTGAACTGTCCATAATCTGCATCCTATGGCCCTCTTGTACTTACTGCACAAAATCACAGCCTCCTCCTTTTACAGTGTAGGACACTGTGGCTCAGAGAAGGTTGTGCCCCAGTATCATCAACATTATGTGTTGATCAACTGTAATAGACTTGATTCTTCTCAGCAATACAATGGTCCAAGATAGTTCCAAAGGACTCATGATGGAAAATGCTCTCCAAATCCAGGAAAAAAAAGAACTGTGGAATATGGATATAGATTGAACCATACTATTTCTTTTGTTTTTGGTGCTGTTGTTTTTCTTTTTTGAGGCTTTTCCTTTTTGCTCTGATTCTTCTTTCACAGAAAGACTAATGCAGAAATGTGTTTAATGTGATTATACATATATAACCTATATCAGATTACCTGCTGTCTTGGGGAGGGGGGGAGAAAAATTTGAAACTAAAAATCCTATAAAAACAAATATTGAAAACTATTTGTACATGTAACTGGAAAATAATAAAATATTTTTATAATTTAAAAAAAAAGAGAGAGAGAGAAGGCTGTACCCTGGCCAGAGCCACACAGCTGGTAAATGACTTGGGGCCCATTCTTTGTGCTCCCAAAAGCAGCACTCTATGCACTGCCCTGCCTCACTGCCTCCACACACAAAGCTGAGATCAGCCACGCCTCTGAGGTCCAGCTACTTTCAGAACAGTGCAAAGAGAAGACTACCAGTACAGATCACTAACTGATGGAGAGGGATACAGACTATTTCAAGACAACATACTCTGGTGAGGGACAGGGGTACACCCTATGGTCTCTGGCAGGAACAGCTGAAGGAACAAGCCGTACATACTTACATTTGCCGGGATCCTAGGGAACCACCAAAGACAATCATCTTGTCCTCTATCACACAGGAGGAGTGGCCTGCCATAGGCGGCGGTCCATGTGTTGTCACTATGCAATTCCACCTATGGAAATATGACAGAAAGCCATCAGACTATCTGGTTTAAACACCAGAAGCCATTCATCTTCAGGGCAGACTATCGGCTTCCCAACTCCATGCTGCCTTATTCCTTAAACCTAAATCGACATTCTCATTGTAGGAGCTCACAGCAAACATCTCAATGCCTTCAAACTAGCTTGCCGGATGAGCCCTGCTGGATGAACAAAGAACAACTTCTCCTCATTTTCCCTTGATGAGCCAATCACACATTTAGCAATTATTCCTGTGCTCAGTAGTTGTTTCATTGTAGAGAAAGGGAATTGTTTTCATTTGGAAAGGAAAACATTTTCAAGCTGTTAAGAGTCTAGGAAAATACAGAAGGGGATAAGGACTCATCTGTTTTCAAACTGCCAGATTCTCAACATACAAGGCACTCCAAGAATAAGAGCAAACAAGGTCTTGGGACACGAACAGGGTTCTTATCACTTCACGCTGACTTTTTGACTACAAAAAATTTTTATTAATCTCAAAGGGCAAGTATAGATATGGGTCACTGTTCTCTTTTATTTTTCCATTTTTACTACATTTTGGTTTTCTATCACCTTCATTTATGAATATACTTCTTTCCCTCACCACCAAGCTAATTTTGTAACAGAGAATAAAGGGGGAGAGGGAGGAGTTCAGCAAAACTGACCAACACATCAGTGGACAATTCAATACAACATCCCTACCCACAGTCTTTGATCTCTTCCAAGAAGGGATGAATTCCATCTCTTCTTGGGGGATGGCACTGGTTCTGCCTTTATTCTGGCTACGTGCATAGCTGTACTCATTATGTCTACTGTTGTCCTGGTGCTGGCTGCCTTACTGCATTAGTTCATGTAAATATTCCCAAGCCCTTCTGATTTCTTAATATTCAGAATTTCTTATGATAAAGTAAATTCCAATATCAATTTGTTTAAGCCCTTCCTCATTGTAAAAGCTTTCAGAAAAAGAGGCTCCTGACCTCTGCAATGCTTACCAATTTTTAGAGGGAGAGTAAGTGTGTATTTCATCAAAGAACCTCTCAGGTTGGTGCAGAGGATAAGGGCTCGGCCGTGTCCAGCCCCCAAACAACACAAGCAAGTCCTTGTACACCACTAGAGTGGCTCCAGCTTTAGGGGAGGGATAAGAACCTAGAAGGAGTCAAAAACAGTTTGGTTAGAGAACAATGTCTTCTCATAAACAAAAGTGTTTGGGCTGTTTATGGATCATCATGCCCCTGAAGAGAGATTGAACTTATGCCACGAAGTCCAGAAAACAAGAACATGGAACCGAGTTTTGAAGTGCCAAGAGAAAATCAAACTGTATATCTTCATAATTACCCAAAGCTTGAAAGCAGATCTCATTTGTGGGCAAAACATCTGTCAGTCAGTGACAGGAAATTACTAGCTTTCTAACACAGGTCCTTAAATATACGTGTTTGGTACTAAGTAAAAAAACATAATTACCTCAAAACATTCAGTAACTTTTGTCTATGGAGGGTTGGAGTTAAAATGCTAACACAACCAGGTTTATTCACATCAGGAATGAGTTGGAAGCATAAGAGGTAAACATGCTGCATACTTTATTTTCAAGAAATAGAAAATATTTAATTAATCATCATGGGTATCCAGGATGGAACAGACCAGGAATACTTACGATCTGATATGGTTTCAAAGCAGTGCACCGCCTAACCTCCAAACACGAGAGAAATATGTGCAAATCGTTCACAAATTAATGTTAATGCTAAGCTACAATGTTCTACTAAGAGACTTTCATTATAGCCTGATCCTGAGCCAGCAGCAATGGACAAGACACTCAAGGGGTTCCTCATGTCACTTGGTCTGAGACTCAGATGAATTAGGTTCTCTTTATTTGTATTGATCTATTTCTCTGTGTGGTATTCTTGACAAGTGCCAAATGATTAGAAATCGGCTTAAGTTTCCCAAACTTTCAGTATAATGACTATCCCTTAAAAACAAAATCTTGCTGGGTTTTTTCTCCTTGAACTTATCAAACATGTTTGACCTTTGTAAGAATTAACAGAAAGCAATACTCTCTAAGGCAGAGATGTCATACTTTCTAAGGCCAGAAACAGATGAAAATGCACTTGGGAAATGTTTAACAAAATAAACAAATATATCAACACAACGCAGATAATGTTAATTTGGAGTTTTTGAAGTCACTATGGAGCCTCCAGGTCCTACTTGAGTTTGATACACTGATTTAAAACCGTTTCTTAGTTGGTTTTGATATAACTAACTGCCTAATTTGCTGTAACTGTCCAGTTAAGAATCCTCTAAATTAACACTTCAATTAAATTGCCTCCAAAGAATCAGACAAGTTGTGAAAAATGGGGAAAGGGTGACATGCTGTAGAAAAGAGACATCCTTCCCAATACATTATTCCAAGAGAAGCAACCTTTCACTCTCACCAGGTCCCTGAAACAAAGCCGGCTCCGGTCGTCTACCAAGCCGAGCTTCCTGCAACACTCTAAGATGTGGCCATTGTGGAGCCTTTCCTGATCAAAAGCTGCCCCAGACAATTTTGCCATGGTAATTAATGATCCATCCCATTGCTCCCACATCAAGCAACAACTTTTAAAAAGACTGGCGTGGGGCATCTCTAAGGTGCAATGCCCAATCCTAGGTACTACTAAGAAATCCTCAAACAAGCTTCCTGATGCTCTTCCAGCATCAGCCTGATCAGGCTCCTGAGAACTAATTTTTTATTTTTTAACCTGACTAGATATGGCTTTTCCCAACATCTCTGGAAAACCCAACATATAAATCTAATTGTATGATGGCTCTACACCCCCCCACCCCCACAGAAGACTTCATGTATGAACTACTTAAGAAGCCAGCCTAACGTCTTATATTTCACAATCAATTCCTACATACTGAGAAAGCTTATGGAAAATCAAAAGCATGGTAGTAACACAGGATTCCACATCTGGCGTACTGTATCTAAGTTTGGACATCACATTCTAGGAAGGACATTAAAACGGAAGCATCTTTGTTGGAGGGAGGACAGAACAGAGAAGGGATGGAAGCAAACACCATGCTGCCATGGTTGGAGAAAGCAGGGACATCTACCTGAAGAGGAGCATAATGACTGCCTTTAGTATTCAGAAGATTGTCACGTGGAATCACTCACCAAGCATTCAGGTAAGTGCTTTGTGGCAGGCACTGTGCTAGGTCCTGAACGATAGAAAGACAAGAGCGAAATAGTCCCTGCCTCAAATGGTGGACATTATATGGGAAGAGACAATAGTTTAGTACCTCTGGAGTACACACAAAATGAATAAAAGTTAGTTTTGAGAAGGAGGGCACTAGTGGTTGTGGGATCAGGAAAGACTTCATGCAGAAGGTGGGATTTGAGCTGAGTCTTTAAAAACAGAATTTCATGAGCTGGGGGAAGGTAGATTCCATGCATGGAGGACAATCGATGAAAAGGGGAAGAGACAAGAGCTGATGTTAATGTGTGCAGGCAGTGAGCAGGCCAGGCCAGGCCAGCTGGACTCCAGGTGTGTGACAAGATGCTGACCAGTCCCTGGAGAACAGACTGCAGGGTTCAAGCCAAAGTGAAGAGCGACAAAGGTTCGGGTCAAGTGTGCATTGAGGGGGCAGCTAGTGCGAAGTGGTTAAAGCGCTGCCCTGATTCAGGAGTACCTGAGTTCAAATCCAGCCTCAGACTCTTGACACTTACTAGCTGGTGTGACCCTGGGAAAGCCACTTAACCCCCATTGCCCGCAAAAAAACAAAAAACCAAAAAAACCAAGTGTGCATTAGAGGTCCCCCCCCCTCAATTCTAGAAGATTGAACTGGGAGGGAAGGGCAGTGGACAAAACAAAGTGAGAGTAACCAGCAGTCACAATTGGCTACTGCCACTGGAACAAACGGAAAGCTTAAAGCAAGCATCTCTCTCTCTCTCTCTCTCTCTCCTCTTCTCCTCTCTCTCCTCTCTCTCTCCTCTCTCTCTCTCTCAACACACACACACACACACACACAACACACACAAAGAAATACTGCCCTGGCCCCTACAATTTTTTCATCATTTATTTAAAAATTTATATCGAATATTAACAACAAATTTCATATCTGATCTAATACCCTCAGGGTCAAGATGGGGTCCCTTCCAACTCTACAATTCTTCTGAGCTCATCTTCACTCAAAGGGAACACACTGAAAATTCTAATTCTCAATGTTCTAACTACCATAAAGTGAACTGAATAGAAATTTTAAATGAGAACAAGTGTCATGGAAGGGAGGTGTGGTAGCAGATCACCTACTAGGCTGGACTGGTTTTTACCTAAAAGGCAGAGAGGCTATCCTGGAGACTTCACTATTCCAGAGGGATACAGTTAAATACCAATGTGGCTTCCTGATTGTCCATTAGCACAAAAGGCCCAGATGATGACGGATGTTCAATTGCTGTGTGAATCGAAATACCCTTCCACTCAGATGAGGGGAACTGCGTTTACCTGAACCTTGTTGCATCCCTGCTGAATATCCTTTCTGTGGTATTGTTAAATAAACTTCTTTTTATTAAATGTTAGTCTATGATGTCTCATTTTATTCCAATTCTGAGCCTAAAGCATCAGACTGGCCCAAGTAAGGCCTGGGTTCCAGAAAATAAGGGAAAAGTAAAGAATAATTAAGGTGTAGTTACAAATTAAAATTGCCAAAGGCTCTTTCTTATGTAAAATGTGTTCCCTTGCAATATTCTGGAATACATACTGCAAAATTAGACTGGTAGAAGAGCATTTAAGAATTCTGAATTTTAGGCTACTGTAAGAGGAAAGACCATAAAAGCACGAAAAAGCTCTGAAGAAAGTTGAAAAAAAAAATTTATATATATATAATATTGATGTTATATCAGTAATATATAGGATGCCAGCAGAACATCATGTGTACATACGTACACACACACACACACACAGGTAAAGCACTCCAGTATCTTTCCCAAGAAAACCCCAAACGGGGTCATGAAGAGCTGGACATGACTGAAAAGTGACTGAACAAAAAATATTCTAAAATATTTACATCAAATTTTTAAAAATAACAATATGGCAAAATAAGAAAAATATACATCACAGTCTCATTTTAATTATAAATGGCAAAAATATTTAATAAATGACTAATAACAGGAAAGCTCTGGAAAATCTGGACAGCATACTAACAGGCAGAGACCTTGTCATCAAATGCCCCACATAGTCAAAGCTATGGGTTTTTCCTAGTAGCAGTGTATGGATGGCTGTGAGAGTGGAATGGATACTTTCGATTGTGATGCTAGAGAAGACTTCTGAGAATTCCCTGGTCAGGCAGATCAAATCAGGTCAATACTTAAAGAAATTAATTCAGGATATTCACGGAAGGTCAAATAGTGAAGCTTGAATCTATTTACTCTTGGCCACATAAGGAGAAAATGAGACTTACTAGAAAAGACCCTGATGTTCGGAAAGACTGAAGGCAAAAGGAGAAGGGGATGGCAGAGGACAAGATGGATAGATAGGCTCATGGAAGCAACAAACATGAGCTTGGACAGACTTTGGAAGATGGTAGAGACAGGAGGCCCTGGTGTGCTGTGGTCCTTGGGTTACATCGAGTCAGGAATGACTAAACAATGACAAAAAAACAGAAATAGTACAGTTGTTCCAAAAATCTCAGTGCAGTTTTAAGCACCAAGATTTGGGGGACACCCAATATATCAGGGTCAATTTGACATAATCGTTATCCAATCCTCAAGTTTTACCTTTAAAATGAAAGAGATCTGAGAGAGAAAGTGAGTGAGTGAGTGAGTGAGTGAGTACTGGAAGTTAAGGGAGCAGCAAGTGGTTTGGGGTATGAGATTGTTTTTTTTATTAAAGAGAAATACATTTATACTACTATATGTCTCAACGAAACAGCAGGATTTTTCTGAAGAAAAAAATTCTGGTGCTTATACACAGATAATCATAACAATGGTGAGGTAGAGCACATAAAAATTCTTTGGAGCTTTGAATGTGAAAGGACATGGGTTGAAGCACTTTTAAAACCTTAAATGAGACAGACAAAAGCAAAGTGAACTAAATGTAATTAGACAGAATCTAGGTAGTTCTGATATTTTCTGTCGTTCAGTGACCTTGCTTAGTAACATTTGAGGATCAAATATGCTCTTTCCTCAAACTAGGACTGTCTGGTTATATTCTGGACTCTCTATACAAGTCTGCTACGTGACTTGCAAACTGAAGATGTCCTATAATAATCAACATGTGGCAATCTCACTAATCCACTCTGGGGATAAGGCTTTCCTCAAAACAAAAACCCTTTCTTAGGAGCAGGTAAAGTAGGTGATGAGGTCTCCCAGTCCGTCCTCAATCCCGAAACAGCAAGCCATCTCAATGCACGTTGCATTCCCCAAGAGTCTCTTCTGGTCCTGCAGGAGTGGGACAGCAGCACCTCTGACTTTACACTCTTGTTTCATGCCACTCCAAGTACTCGTCTCATCTGCCATCAGGGCATCAAAGTTATCTCAAATCTTCTTGTAAGTCTATGCTGGTCAAGCACCAGCTTTGGCAGACTGTATAAAACTAGAAAATGTCCTAGCATGGTTTCACATGATGTCTTTTCTGTCTTATCTTAAGACCAGACTAAGTTCAAGAGAGGTTTATCACCTTGCTGGCCATAGTGTGAGCCAATTAACAACCTCACCTGTTAAAAAAGAGCTTCTACCCAAAAGTCATAAAGGGAATATAAGCTGTATTCTAGACAGGTAACTCTACATGAGGAAAGTCCCTCTACTAATGTCAGATCATCCCCTGCTCTTGCCTATGAGCACTGAGAGGTTAATTTTTTTTAATCCATATATGTCAGAGGTGAAACTTGAACTCAGCTCTTCTTGACTCTTGAGGCTGTCTCTCACCCTGAACCAGGGATCAAGGAAATGCATAATACAGTCTATTTCCCACATGTGGTTTGGCAGCCATAGGACAAGAATACAGGTGTATCATATCTTATCCAATAGATTAATTAGTTCATAAAAATGAGAGTATGAATCAAATTATCAATTCCTACCTCCCTAAAGAATTACTTATAAAAATGTGACATTTCTCAGTGTTTGTTTAAAGCAAAGTGGATGGGCCGGGGCAGCTAGGTGGTGCAGTGGATAAAGCACCAGCCCTGGATTCAGGAGGACCTGGGTTCAAATCTGACCTTAGACACTCGACACTTACTAGCCATGTGACCCTGGGCAAGTCACTTAACCCTCATGGCCCAGCCAAAACCAAAAAAGATCACCTAGTCCTATATCCTCGCTCTGTGTATGAGAAAATGAAAGTACTCCTAAAGCAAAGCGGACGCGAGCAATGGATTTTAAGGTAGAAGCTCAATGATGAGCACGCCCTAAGTATCCTATACACACTGCTACCATTTCTACAAGTTAACAATGTCCCCAGAGGAAGAGGACAACAGAGCCCGCAGTGTAACTGAGTTAGGGTCGCCACTGTGGAGTAGTACTACTAGCACAACAACAAAGCACAGCTAATTACCAATTGCTCTTGTCCCAGCCTTGCAGACTCACAACAGCCCTGGGACACTGATTATGCAATGCTCTGAACAAATGAAATGATTGGTCCAAGGTCACACAGCAAATAAGTATCTGAAGTCTGATTTGAGCCCATGTCTCCTCATCTAGCACTCTTTTAATGGTCTCTGAATTACAGTTCCAAGGAACATCAATGGTCATCAATCAATCAGTAAACATTTATTAAGCTCAGGCACTGTGCCAAGCACTGGGGATACAAAAGGAGGCAAAAGACAGTCCCTTTCTTCACAGAGCTTACAGTCTAATGGGGGAGACAACGTGTAAGCAAATATATGCAAAGCAAGCTACATACAGGATAAATAGAAGATAATTAATGAAGTCACTAGAATTAAGAGGGAAGGCTTCTAGTTAAAGATGGGATTTGGGGCTAGAACTTAAAGAAATCCAGGGAGATCAGCAGCAGGAGGAGAGGGAAAGCACTCCAGGCAGGAGGGGTTGCCCAGAATCAAGATATGGAATGTCTTGTTTTGTGGAACAGTCAGGAGGCCGATGGCACAAGACTGAAGTAAAGTGTAAGAAGACCAGAAAGGGAGGAGGGGGCTGGGTTAGGAAGAGCTCTGAATGCCAAACAAAGTGTTTTATGTTTTTTCCTGGAGGCAGGACAGGATCAGACCTGTGCTTTAGGTTAATCTAACCTGAACCTAAACAGGAAACGTCATAGACCTACTCTTAAGCAGACATGCTATAGAACTGTTGTTGCCTGTCTTAATTTCAATACATGTCCTTGTTATTGTCTGTCAAAACTTCCATGCTTGAAGATGACCATGACATAGGAAGGTGATGTCATGACTTGCAATGAATTGAATTTAAGTGAGGGAGGGCTGTGCAAGGTCACCAACCTCATAATATAGAATATGATATTCTTGTAGGAGAAGCAAGGAAATTGTCAAGAAGGGAAATAGATGAACCAGGGTCTAATACTATGTACTATATATGTGTTTCTTTCTGGTCCTCAGAACCTGAGAGAACATTTAAATCAACTCATCCCTGAGCAGGAATTCCCTCAACTATACTACAGGCTACTAGTCATTCAACTTACACCTGAAGAATTCTAATTACTTACTGCCTTATGAACTCAGCCCTACACATAATGAGTTATTTAATGAGAGCTCTGGGGTGAAGATTAAATACTTTGGCAAATAAAAAGCACAGCATAACCATCATAATAATACGATGAAATTCAACTTCCATGCCCAAGCAATCCTATAAAAGGTCTTGTTAGGGAAATGGAATTGGCTAACCTTCAAAATGACAACACCACTGGATTTAAGGACAATATAATACATACATCAAAACAAAACAAAAAAATTAAGAATTATATACATATGTATATATGTTCACACACACATATATAAATAAACTCAATAATCTTTATCAAGGATCATGGATGAAAAAATAAAATCTTGTTTTATAGTAGAAAAGCCACATGAGCATATCCCCAGTAGAATAAATTATCTACATGTGCTCTATTTTCCAAAGTAACCAACATTTTCCTAATCTCACCCCAGATATAATGTGCTGATGTTATATTTCAAAACAGGACAAAAGCTAATGAGGCAGATTGGCACTCCACACAACAATCAATGTTCTAGAAAAATCACTTTTAGATTCTTTATTATTTTAGATTGTGTTTCAACGTGTCCCAAGATTTCTGCTTCTCCATGGAATCAGAGAAAGGATTCTCCACATGAACAGCTGTGGCAGGACAGTATTGGATGGCATTTCTAGAAAGTCGGATACGACTGTAAAGCAATTCTATATCCCACTTTGGTTTCTCTGCTATTCTCCTGCCATCTTGCATTCTCTCACACCTTGGGCCTCAAAAACCATCTGATGACAAGATAAAACAAACAGCCATCTGTGGTGGTATGGATACTATTTACATGGTTGGAGTTGTTCTTTGAGCCTTTCTATACATTTCATGTACTTAAATCACAAGAGTGCCAAATCTAAGTGGCAGGTGAAATGCTGAATCTTGACAAATTGCATCATTCTGCAAATGGCTTGTTCCCAAAACTAAGCGGAAACCCATTAACAGGAGAATGGCTGAAAGAGTTGGAAATAGAGGACTTCCGGGGCAGAGACAAGATGGCGGAGGAAAGAGTGAGCTCTCAAACTCGTGACGTGATCACTCCAAAAAATATCCAAATAATGCCATAGGAGAATTTCTGGAGCAGCAAGACCCACAGAAGAATGTACTGAAATCATCTTCCACCAAGAATGCCTTGGAAGGTCGGAAGGAGGGAGCTGCTGTGCTGAGACAGGAGTGGAGCCCAACCCCACAGTCACCCTGACACAGATCCAGTCCCAGAAAGGCCTCTCCAGAGGAAGAGACACCTCCCTCCCCCCACCCGAGTCTCTGAATCAGCTGCAGCGCCAGTGTTGTCTGGAACTAAGCTCACAGTCTGATGAGAGGGCTGAGCCCTTGGCAGGGGGGAGATTACATGGGTCTATGCTGGTGCTGAGGCAGAACTTCCGTTTTCATCCCTGCTGGGAACCAGGAGGTAGGCTTGAGTAGCAGTGGCTCAGGTGGGGGAGGGGCACAGAATCATCAGAGCTGACAACCACAACACACAAAGCTGGTTGATTAGAAAGTTGGTTTGGGGTCATCTACAGACCAAGGAATAGGCCAGGTGAGTGAAGAACCTGCTCCTCCTTAAATCATACCACCTAGGAACTTCTAAAGCTTGGGATAGTGCAGCCTGGAAACAGTGCCCCACTTAAAGGAGCTAAAAATAAAGTAAAAGGCAAGATGAGCAGACAGAGAAAGGTGAGGACCATAGAAAGTTTCTTCAGTAACAAGGAAGACCAAGGGGCAGCCTCAGAGGAAGATGTCAAAGTCAGGACCCCTACATCTAAAGCTTCCAAGAAAAATATGAATTGGTCTCAGGCCATAGAGGTGTTCAAAAAGGACTTTGAAGATAAAGTTAGAGAGATAGAGGAAAAAATGGAAAGAGAAATGAGGGTGATGCAGGAAAGACATGAGAAAAAAGTCAACAGCTTGCACAGCCAAACTGGCCAAATGGAGAGGTACAAAAGCTCTCTGATGAAAATAACTGCCTAAGAATTAGGACTGAACAAATGGAAGCTAGTGACTTTATGAGAAACCAAGACACAATAAAGCAAATCCAAATGAATGAAAAACTAGAGGGCAATGTGAAATTATCTTCTTGAAAAACTGCTGACCTGAAAAATAGGTCCAGGAGAGATAATTTGAAAATTATTGGTCTACCTGAAAGCCATGATCAAGGAAATAGCTTAGACAACATCTTCCAAGAAATTGTCAGGGAAAATTGCCCTGATATTCTAGAAGCAGAAGGTAAAATAGAAATTGAAAGAATCCACTGATCACCTCCTGAAAGAGATCCCAAAAGGAAAACTCCTGAAATGACTGAACAATAACAAAAACAGAATTTATTATTTTGCCCCTCAAATTTGCCCCTTCCAAATGTCCCTTTTATTTCTTTTTCTTTCTTTTTTTTGGCAGGGCAATGAGGGGTTAAGTTACTTGCCCAGAGTCATACAGCTAGTAAGTGTCAAGTGTCTGAGGCTGGATTTGAACTCAGGTTCTCCTGAATCCAGGGCCGGTGCTCTGTCCACTGCACCACCTAGCTGCCCCAAGACTATAGGTGTTAAAAGAGAGTGACTTCTGCAACATAAAGCAACTAAGAATCACTGAAAACCCTGAACAATGAATGTGTCATATGAGGTCCAGCTCAATTGCATTACATAATAATTTCCTGGCCTCCAAACTGAGATAAGACAACATAAAATATGGTACAGAGTAAAGCAGAGATGTCAAGCTCAAATAGAAATGAATGCCAGTCACTAATTTCTTTTTTTTTTGGTGAGGCAATTGGGGTTAAGTGACTTGCCCAGGGTCACACAGCTAGTAAGTGTTAAGTGTCTGAGGTCGGATTTGAACTCAGGTCCTCCTGACTCCAAGACCAGAGCTCTATACACTGCGCCATCTAGCTGCCCCTCACTCACTAAATTCTACCTAAGAAACTCTGTGCACCCCACACTGACTTAGAAAACTACAAATTAACCTTATCTATGTTTTATTGCATTTTAAAATCTATTTTGTTAACTCTTTCCCAATTCTATTTTAATCTGGTCCAGACAGAGTGTTATCTGTAGTGTAAAAAACATTAGATTTGGGTTTAGAAGACCTAGGTTTGAATTCTGGCTCTAAGCCTTTATTCCTCATTTGTAAAATGATGAAATTGTTTTTGTTTTTGTTTTTTTGCAGGGCAATGGAGGTTAAGTGACTTGCCCAGGGTCACACAGCTGGTATGTGTCAAGTGTGTGAGGCCGGATTTGAACTCAGGTCCTCCTGAATCCAGGGCTGGTGCTTTATCCACTGCGCCACCTAGCTGCCCCAAAATGATGAAATTGAGTTAGAGCATTTCTAAGTTTCCTTCAAACTTTAAATCTTTTGAAAAATTCCTTCAATCTATATTATTGGGAATAGTAAATCATTAGAAGGAACGCTGTCCTTTTATCTCCTGGCAACAGCCAAAGGAACATGTAGCAAAGTTCCTTTCCCTCCATCCTCTGCCCTGGGCTGTTGGCAGTTTCCATCTAACTGTATGGATCCAGCAAATACCAGCTCAGTGCTTACTAGTGGAATGAACAGGGATGAGTCGCACAGTTTAGAGTCACTCCTGTGTCCTTTGCCTTTCATATCTGAAGGCTAGGCTAGACAGACTCGATGACTGTCCAACTCCTAGGCCCTGTGATTCTGGGCTCACCCACACAGGAGCAACTCCCTGGATTCTTCATTTCTAAACATAGTAAGTGGATGTCCTCGGGCTCTCACAAATGTGAGCACTTTACCTGTGCAGATCATCTGTGCCTTCTCCTTCCAAACGCTTCCTGTGCACAGCTTCTTACACTATGCTCACTGGAAGCCTTCTTCAGAGTCTCCATGTTGTATGTAGACAAAAGAAATACTCAGCAATGCCACCTACAGGTTCTGGCTCTATGAGGACATCAGCCCCTCTTCTAGTCATCCCTCCTCACACACATCATGTAGCATTCTACTGACCCATGGCTCAACTGCATTTGTCATTCTTCTGAGATCACTGTGCTTCACAGCTTATAGCCATATGAAGTACCCAGATGAATACATGTGCTAAGAAGATAGGGCTTTTATGGCAAAAAGGAATAAATCACATTAAATATCTTTGCAATTTGCAATTTTTAAGGTAATCAATAACCAAGACTGGCCTGCTCACTTTCTCTTCAGGCCACTGGAGATCCATTTCATATAACAAAGTCAGAGATGTCCTAAGGTAGTGAAGTCATATTTATTTAAACTGAGAAGGGTAAATTAAGGCGCCCCCCTCTATTATAGTTTTTGCTATTTCTTCCTGTAATTCATTTAACTTTTCCTTTAAGAATTTAGATACAACACCATTTGATGTCTATATTTAGTACCTCTATTTTCAAACTGTTGATTATCTTTCCCTATAGTTCCTTCCTAGTTCTTGTCTCTTCCCATCCTTTCCTCAACAGCTCTCAAATGGTTTTTATAAATCTTTTTTTGTTTGTTTGTTTGTTTTTTTTGGTGGGGCAATGAGGGTTAAGTGACTTGCACAGGGTCACACAGCTAGTAAGTATCAAGTGTCTGAGGCAGGATTTGAACTCAGGTCCTCCTGGATCCAGGGCCAATGCTTTATCCACTGTGCCACCTAGCTGCCCCCTGAAATGGTTTTAAAAATATTTTTTAACACCTTTTTTAATTCTTGCTTTAACTCTTCTGGGAATTCTTGTTAGATTTTTCTCAAACTGCATTTTTCTTTGAGTCTTTGCTAGTATATGTTTTTAAGTAAGTCCCTTTGTCTATATTTATGTCCTGAACTTCAGTGTCACCATACTAGTTTTTTATGGTCAGGTTCTTTTCTTGTTTGCTTTTTCTTCCAACCTACTTCTTGACTTTGGACTTATTGTTAGTGTTGGGCTGCCCATACTTCTTGTATGAGCGGGAAGCAGGATATCTGGACTGAGCTTCTATCCTCTTACATCTTTCTGCTGCAGCTCTAGATGGGAGCCTGCAATATTTCACTCTCCACCAAAGTGGTACAATCTCGGTGGAGATCTATTTACTGAGCTGGTCGGAGCTGTACAAGTAGTTTTGAGTCTACTGGCTTGTTTCTGGTTGGAAGTTTTAGCAGGCTGCTGCTCAACTCAGCCATCACTGGTCTGCTGGAAGGCTCTTCAGCTTCAAAGCAACTAAGATACTGGCTCTCCTATGGTCTGAAACAGTGCATCCTGCTCCAGGGATCACAGCCGCCCAACACAGCTTCTGTTTGGTTCCCAGAACTTGTCCCATGTTCAGTGTGCAGCTAAGGTCAGCAACCCTCTCCACCCAGACCCCAGCACTGGGAGGTAGGTGACCAACCTGCCAGATAGTACATGTTCCTCCACCCAGAGCTTGCTCAGGAATCTTTCTGGTACTTTGCCTTGGCTCTCTCTCAGTCTTTAGACAGTAGAATGCTCATTGCTGTAGCCACACACTCCTAGCCAAACCCCCTCTGCAGAGTCTGCAGACTTCTCTATCGATTTTCCTAAGCCACCATGGGCTGGAGAAATAACTGCTATGAATTCTAGGCTTTTCTATTCAGAATTCAGTCTGGTGCATTCTCTAGATCACTGTCAAGGAGGCTGGGAGATCTAGACTCTAATGCTTCCTTCCATCATCTTAGTTCCACCTCTCCATGTGTGTTCCAAAAGCATATCCCAATAAAAGGTTGATTTTTTAGTCTGAAAACTATGATATCTTAATGAGGCTTCAAAAACATCCTTTACTTATTCCTATACTAATTCATTTTATAACGGTGATTTGAATAGTGTCAATGAACATTATTTGAAAGTTTCTTGAGGTTGGAGCTATATGGGTCACTAAAAAAAAAAGTCCATTTTCTTTGTGGGGTTTTAACCCATGTCAATGCCTGTATTTTAGAAGAAATGCAATAGACCAGGATTTAAAAGTTTTTCTAGGATATAAATCAGTTTAATTAAATAAGCCACTGTCTCTTCTGTGTCATTCATAATTCATTGGGAATGTGACAGAGATAAGGGTGAGTGATAGAGGTGAAATGCTGATAGAACTGAGGCTGTGTCTCAGGAAGGTTTTTCCCCAAGAATTAGATTTTGTGAAATGTTATAATGATAGATAGTTTGAATTAGCTAACCTGGGACAGCAACAGTTCAGAGGTAAGAAAGTAAATAATTCTGAGAAAGCATTTTCCAGAATACATTTGTATCAGAATTTGAAAACATGGTGGAAAAGGCAACAGCAGAGGGCATAAGAGAAAAATGCTTCTAGTTCCTGGGGAATTAAATGCTCGTTAAGACACAACTCAGAAATCAAGAATTCTTAAGGAAAAACTCTAACACAGTTACAATTTAGCTATTTAATATGAGGGTGCATATAAGTGCATAAAATGAGTCCCTGTCTTCAAGGAGTTCACAGTCTAATGGGGGAAACAATATGCAAATAATTATGCACAAACAAGTTCTATATAGGACAATAGGAAATAATCAAGAGAGGGAATGGCCCGGAATTAGGAGCAATTGAAAAAGGTTTCATGCAGAAGATGGGATTCAGAAAAGGCAAAAGATAGAGATGAAGAGGGAGAACACTCCAGGCATGGGGAAAAGCCAGTGGAAACGCCTCGAGTCCTGTTCAAGGAACATCAAAAGGAGGCCAGTGCGACAAGCTAGCAGAGTAAATGACAGGAGAAGGATCGTGGGGGCCAGAAGGTAAAGCAGAGAGTATAAAAACCCTGGAAGGAGTGGGGGAGGGGGCAGACTATTAAGGGGAAATGACATGGTCAAACCTGTACTTCAGGAAAATGACTTTGACAAGGGAGTGGAGAATGGGCTATAGCAGACAGGAGGCTACTGTAGTACCCAGGCATGAAGACATGGAGGCCTGTACCAGGGGATGGCAATATGAGAGGAGATAAGAGGATATATTAGAGAGAAGGTTTTGTTGGGTTTGTTTTTTAATCGCCAAATGCTCTTGGAATGACTGCTTACCTGGATCTCTTTCCAAGCTTTCTTTAAACTAATTTTATACCTCATGATCTCTTTTTGCTTTATTAGGCAATACTGCTCATAATGATTCATCATTCATTTTAAGACCACAAATGTTCTAAAGTGGCTTTGCCTTTGGCCATCATCTCTGTCTACTTGGCAAATCAATCAAATAATTACTAATACACTTTCTGAGCTCTTTTGGTCTTGCAGCAATAGATCTACATCATTAAATTTCTGTATAAAAGTATTATAATCAGTGTACTTTGTTTCTAACAAGCATTTCCCATTTTTCATTTCTGGTCATTAAAATACACACATACATATTTGACCAATTACATGTTAAAACAATTTTTTTTTAACATTTTTAAAAAAGGGGCAGCTAGGTGGCGCAGTGGATAATGCACTGGCCCTGGATTCAGGAGGACATGAGTTCAAATCTGACCTCAGACACTTAACACTTACTAGCTGTGTGACCCTGGGCAAGTCACTTAACCCCAATTGCCTCACCAAAAAAAAATTTTTTTTTTTAAGTATTGAGTTCTAAATTCTATCCTTCCCTCCCCCCTCCCAGATACAGTAAGCAATCAGATATAGGTTATACATGTGCTATTATGTAAAACATTTCCATTAGTCATTTTATATAAGAAGACTTGAACAAAAGAAAACGAATGAAAAAAAAATAAAAGTGAAAAACAGCACACTTCAGTCTGTATTCAAACAAGATCAGTTTTTTCCCTGAAGGCAGATAATATGCTTTATCATTAGTCCTTTGGGTTTTTCTTGGATCATTGTATTGCTCAGAATAGCTAAGTCATTCACAGTTCTTCATAGAACAATATTCCTGTTGTGTATAATATTCTCCTGGTTCTGCTCATTTCACTTTGTATCAGTTATATAAGTCTTTCCAGGTTTTTCTGAAGTCACCCTGCTTGTCATTTCTTTTAATACAATAAAATTTCACTACAATAAGATACCATGGCTTGCTCAGCCATTCCTCAGTTGATGGGCATCTCTCTGATCATTAAATTCTTATGCTCCTAAATAAATATTTAAAAGCCTAAACTCTTGCTAAATTTATCAGTGATTTTAGCCAGCTTCCTCCCAAGACTTGGGGGGGCGCAGATTAGAACCCACAATTTAGATTTTAAACAACACACCTTAGATTTCCAATTAGTTGTTTGGTCACTTTTTTTGGGGGGGGGGGTGGGGGGGGAGAGGCAGTTGGGGTTAAGTGACTTGCCCAGAGTCACACAGCCAGTAAGTGTTAAGTGTCTGAGGCCACATTTGAACTCAGGTCCTCCTGACTCCAAGACCGGAGCTCTATACGCTGTGCCATCTAGCTACCCCCTGTTTGGTCACTTTTTAAAAAATAGTTCAAAATTTATTCCATGCCATATATTTTTCTCATTATTCTTCTTTCTCTTTGCTTTTTGCTAATTCTGATCTTTACCCTGACAATTTAGTGGTCATGCTGTACAAAGACAATGGAACCAGGAATAATACCAAATCAGATATTATTCTTTTCTTGTCTTAAAAGAAAATGTTTCATTTTTCTGAAGTTATTTGGTGCCTGCCTGATTCTTTTCTCAAAGAACATGTTCATGACACAAAGGTACGAGTTTTCTGGGTAGTCGACAAGTCTTTGGTTGCTAGTACTTTTTTTCTTGAATCATGCTCTCCCTATGTGCTTCTCTTCATCTTTTCCCACTTTTTCCCTGAAGTCATGAGGTATCAGAATATATGGAGGCCTTGGAGAAAGAAGGAAGTGGCAGTGAAATTGTGGGATGTGTCCAGGACTGTGCTAGAGCCAGAGTGAGTCTGCTCTCAAGAGCCAAATGTTAATTTTTCAGGATGAGCATTTACAACTCACAAATCAGGGCTTGGTGCATTGTTTTGTCGATTGTCTAGGCTTAAGAAAGGGATAGAGAGGGGCAATTAGGTGGCACAAGGGATAAAGCACTGGCTCTGGATTCAGGAAGACCTGAGTTCAAATCCACCCTCAGACAATTGACACTTACTAGCTGTGTCACCCTGGGCAAGTCACTTAACCCTCATTGCCCCCCCCCCCAAAGTGATAGAGAATAGTAATAATGCAGATTGAGCTTAAGTGTGTTGTGCATACAACCCCTGCCCCCAGAGTCTATCACTAAACATTTACCAGCACATCCCCATATGTATCATCAGTGTTCCTAAGAGAGGCAAAGGAGCTGCAGAGTTGATTTTATCATACATCTAAAAGCAAAATGAAACATTTACGTCTTGGGTCCAGTGTCAGTTTTCAGCCAACTTGTATTATAATAATGATAAGTATTGCAAAAAGTCCACCATGAACTAACTTTAGTTTATGTACCAACACTGGTTGTTGAGGATGAAGAGGAAGAGAAATTTTATGAACTCAACAAGACCTTACAAAGCTCTAGAGATATGAACTAATGTTATTAGTCTCATTTTGCAGAAAGGAAATCCAAAGCAAATCAAAGGAGAACTCTGGTTTTTGGGGGGTTTTTTTGGATTTCCAAGTCCTAGTTTAAGGAAGAACTTCATTTAACTCCGTCTAATGCCACTAAGAATGTGCAAGGGACAGCTAGGTGGTGCAGTGAATAGAGCACTGGCCCTGGGAGGACCTGAGTTCAAATCTCACCTCAGACACTTACTAGCTGTATGACCCCAGGCATGTCACTTAACCCCAATCACCTTAAACTTCCGGGGCCATCTCCAATCGTCCTGATAATGTATCTTGCCATTAGACCCAGATGGCTCTGGAGGTAAGAGTGAGTTGGTGACCTTGCACAGCCCTTCCTCACTTAAATCTAATTCACTGCAAGTAATGACATCACCCCAATGTCATGGTTCTCTTCAAGAAATGAAGGACAAAAACAAGAATAAAAATGTGCAAAGAAAAAAGGATCTCTTTTTCGTCACCTGGGAGAGAGACTTAGTCTGATGAACAATGGATTGCCCAAAATGGGAGGAGACAAACACTTTGAGATCCAGCCCTCAGCAAAACTACCAGCAGAAGAGAGGGAGTCAGAAAGTAAGCAATAGAGAAAAAATAAAGGGAGAAAAAAGACTGAAATTACCAAAGATCTCAAGAAGAAGAAAACTCAAAGACCTTCAGCTTAAGCAGATAGAGTAATAGGAAAGCCTTCAACAGCAAGAGGAAATATGAGTTCCAGATCTAGAAAATGAGTTCAGGCATCTATGAATAAATACTACAAAAGAAAGGAAAACAATACTTGATGAGACAGAGGACCCTGTGGAATCTGAGAAGAGTATGGAATTGCTGTTTATGAGTGGTTCAAAAGAGAAATGAGAATTATGAGAGAATTTATGGCCTGGATAACAAAAATAATGGGCAGAATGGAAAAACTTGAATCTGTTATGGCAAGTGTCACCAAAGAAAGAAAAGTGATTGGGAATGCAAATATACAGAAGTGAAGGTCAGTCTAGAAGAGAAGCAAACCCCAATAATATTAAAATAAAATATGCTCTCAGTCCAAGTAAAATATACTAATCTCAAAGACAGGATGTATAGGAAAACTTAAGGATCACAGGTCTCCCAGAAGATGACAAGTCAAAAAACCCGAACAGTAGAATGCAAGAAAAAATATGAGAACTGTCCAAAACTTCTAAACACAGTTATTGGTGCCAAAGTCCTTGGCACTGTCAAATGATGCAGGATTAGGAATGGATACAGCTTTGTAAGTGGAAATAACATCAAAGAAGATGAATTAACCCCTTATATGGTTCACTGCTACACCCTCAGAACCAGAGGACAGACCCTTTCTATCTGACTTGCAGGCAAAAACCTCCTCCATATATTGTCTCTCCTATTAGACGCAACTCCTACTAGAAATCAGAGCTTGCCTTTCTATTTGTATCTCCGGTGTTTAGCACAGTGCTTTATATAGAATGTTTTTCATTCATTCATTTACCTTGTATAATCTGATAATTTATTAATTATAGCTTTTGGGGGCTTTTATGTATACACAAAGAAAGTGTTAAAAAAAAAGTTTGCAGAATTGAATGAGAACTGCTTAGAAGTGAAAACAATGGTGCTGATCTTGGGTTTCAGGCAAGGGTTCAAGGAAAAGTCCCTCTTTTCCTAAAAGGCCCAACTCAGTTGCTACCTCCTCCATAATCCTTCGCTGTCTCTGACCTCTCTACCATCCCAATTCCTCACAGCCCTTTGCCCCACCCCCCCCTCTCTCCCCCTCCCTCCCTCCCTCCCTCCTTCCTCTCTCCCCCTCTCCCTCTCCCTCTGTAGAATAGTTATTTGTATATAGACAACCCTCCCCCCTGTGTGGTAAGTTCCTTAGGGGCAGGGACTCTGCTGTGTTTCCATCTTCTTTCCCCAGTGACTAACATTGGGCCTCACACACGACAGTCACTTAATAAATGTTTGCTGAGTAAAAAGTCAGTCAGTCCTATTCAGTGGAGAATGAGCCAAGATAAGCATTATGTAGTTCGATCTTGTTACCCTGCCTATTTGGCTCTGCTCAGTTTATCCAAACTACTCAGCGGAGACACCACATAAGAGCATGCTGTCACATGCTCACCACACTGAAAAGTTATTCCTGCTCTCAGGAAAAGGTAGGGCACAGAATGGCACTGACTGTAAACTATCAGACAAGATTAGAGTGCTTGGTTTTGCTTAATTGTTTTGGGGTTTTCTGCAAGAAGGGAGAGTCCTATGGGGTCAGAGGAGATACTGGATAATGACTATGGTATGAAAAACAGAAGACATCCACAAAACTAATTTTTTAAACAACAGAAACCCAGACATGTTGGAAAGGGTCCAGTGTCAGTTTTCAAAAGAGAATGTCTGCAAGGGATAAAGGGCTAGGCCCAAAGTCAGAGAAACCTGAGTTTAAACCCAGCCTCAGACACTTGGTAGCCATGTGACACTGGGCAAGTCACTCACCCTCTGCCTGTTTTTTCATCTTTAAATCAGTGCTAATAATAGCACCTAACTGCCACAGTTGTTATGAGGATCAAATGAAAAAATATTTGCAAAGTGCTTTGTAAACCTTAAAGGGCTATATAAATACTATCAATCACCGCAATCATCACCATTTGGAAACTGGCTCCATTTCCACTCAGGGCAAAGGGCCCAATATATCTCCTTGGTCATAGATTTATACTGTTCCGGGTTCCAGTAAGTGGGGATATGTGGGAAAATCCGCTAAGAGGAGCAACAGTAAAGAGAGAGGGCAAGGATAAGTAGGATACATGCATATTTTAGAAGGGAGATAACACAACAAAGAACACAAACATTATGTTTTTAGTTTAAATCAAGTCCTGTGTCTTTGCTACATATGGCACTACACAAAAGCATTGCTAAAGCCAAGGTCCTCACTGAATATCAAGAAACATAGGATTTCCAGGCATACCACCTTAGGGAAAACAAATCATTTGTGTTTAATATTAAGTAAAAGCAAAACCACAACACATTTGAAAGCTTTCTTCTTAGGGATCAGAGACAATTTCATTATTCAAATCCTGATCCATTGATCAGTACAAAATACACAGATCAGACATTTCCAGTTGTGTAGCTTCACAAACTTACTGTTCCCTTAAGGCTTTCTAAAGGCAGAAGATGACATTTCTAATCTTTATCTAACTTCCATGGAAGCAAAAGATTATCCAAATCTGTATAGCTCCTTTCCTTCCAGCAGGAATTAAACTGCGGGGGGGGGGGGGATGAGAATTCTACCCCCTTCCAAAAGTTCCAACATCTCAAATTGCAATATTAACTAATTGCCACAGTTATTCATGCTGTAACTGCTCCCTAAAGAATTCAAATGGTGCGAGTAAATGGGCAATGCTTCACACAGCAATGGGGCTGTGGATAATTAAGGACTTTTCGGAATTAAGGAAAGGGGGTTATCAGATTTATCCATTCCAGCTACTCATTACCCTAAAGATGTGCAAGCCCAGAAAGTAGAAATAGTGTTAGGCTACAGTGACTTCAAATATAAAAACGGATTTGTGGGGAATGGACTCTGTATACTCATGAATAAATCAATCCAACCCATACTCCCACCAGAAGACTGATGAAATATTGGACTTGCTGGTCTGTTTTATTCATAGTATTGAGAGGCATATTTCCTCACAGGAGAAAAGAAAAATTAAATGTCAAAAAAGTGTTGAGCACCATTCCAGGGAAGGGTTTGGGCAAACAATATACGGGAAATTTAGATTTATGATTCCCAGAGTAGCTCTAGCGGCCATAAAGCATGTTTACAGTGAATCCCAATTACAGAGATCTTGAGGAACTAAAACTGCCTTAAAAGAACAGGGGCCACTCAGCTCTGATTTATGGAGCAGCATCCACAGAGGGGCTTCCCAAGCCTCTGTTGGCAGAAGCATTTTGTAGCCGAGTGCATGTGAAAACCTTTTCATCCTCAAGACTCTTCCTCTTGTGTAGTCCTGGGAAGCAGCAAGGACACCACAGGCCCACAGTGAGGAGGGGGAGATGCCAGACCTGAAACTCTTCTCCGGAGCCCAAGGAAGTCCTCAGCCTTTCTGGTGTCCCAATTGCAGGCTTACCTTGCAATTCAATTCAATTCAATATAGGTTTAGAAAGCACATCCTCTGTGCAAAGCACAGTGTCAGGCATTACCAGGCCTGGGAGGCGTGGTGGCTGAAGGCAGCCACAAGGAAATGAGAGCTTTGCTTCTATTGACATAGTCATTTCCCAGTTAGTTAAAAAACATCTCAGCCACATCAGCTTATTTGAGCCTCACAAAATTCCTGTGAGGCAGCTAATAATGGCATCAGTTCTCTCTGTTTCACCGATGAAGAAACTGAGATCTCAGGAGGGACAGGAACCTGCAGAGTCACAATCCAGAAGCCCTGAGACTCAGGCCCTCAGCCTCCCACTGCTCTTTATATCTTGCTGCTCCCCAGTTCTTCCCTGTACAGTTAGCCCAGGCCCCCAGCCTCCATTTCAATGAGGTTCCCAGCTGACTCTCCCCCTCAGGGGTGACAAAGTAGGTCCTAAAGAATCCTGGCCCTGAAGCCACAAAGACCTGGGTTCCAGTCCCGCCTGCCCACCCCCACCCCCCACCCCCCACTCCCCAGAATTGTGTGCGTGTCTGTCACCCAGTGGTAAAAGGCAAACCCTCCTGCTTATACTTCACCACCTCTTGCCTGCAGAAAGGGAAGCTGTTCTCACCACCAAGAAGCTAAGAAAGTTCTCTCCTGCAGATGTCGAGAACAGGACAGCTTCCTGGCTTACACAGCTTGGCAAACCTCAAGTCCCCCACTCCCGCAAGTCTGAGCATGTTACACGCTGCCACCCCCACCCCCTTCAATGAATGAGCCTCCAGGACCATAGATAAAGCTGCCTCTTCCTACCTTCCAGTCTTCTTACACCTTATTCCCCTCCCTATCCTCTTTGATCCAGCAACAGTGGCCTCCTCACTGTTCCTGGAACAAGATGTTCCCCTCTGAACTGCTGTTGTTGCCCATAGCTGGACCTCCGCCCCCCCCCCCCCCCCCCGCCTCCTGGCTCAAACCCCACCTTCATCAGGAAACCTCTCCTGATGCCCCTCAATGCTAGCGCCTTCTTTTGTTGATAATCTCCAATTTATCCTGTCTATTTCTTGTCTGGCCATCATTGTTTGGGTGCTGAGCTCCTGGAGGCCAGGGCCTGCCTTCTGCCTTTCTCTACTCCCAACACATAAGGCCAGTGCTTGGCACACAGGAGGCACTACCTACAAGATGGCCGCCAGTGGAAAGAACACCGACCCATATCCTCCCCCCATCCTGACTACCTGTGTGACCTGGGCCAGTTCACTGACTTGGCCTCTCAAGTCCATCACGGCTCTAAAATGATGATCCTATGAAGAAGAGCTGACAAGTGGAACATTTGCCAATTCACAGACACATTCACCAGGGGGCACCGTGAATATGATGCAAAGGGAGAGAGACTTTTCTAACCCTGTGGCAGTACTAGAAAGTAGCCACTGAGAACGTTAAAGCGAGCAAATGAATTATCAGATTCTTTCCCAAACCCTTCAGATGTGCAGGTCTGGGAACCACCCTCTTGTTCCATCCTTCTTTCCTCCTCATAGATTTTCTAAGCATAGTCCAGGTGGGCAACTCAAACTGATGGACCCCTTTCTATTCTCAAGCTCTCTGGGACCTGAGGTGAATGGCTAAGGGGCAGAACTACAAGAACCACTGAGACAAAGGCTCAGCATATAGCCCGGTGACACCATTTTACTTTGAGCAATGATAATACACATGAAGGCCCCTGCTATTCATGAAAACAGAAGTAGAGTCTAAGCTCTCATGCTGGCTGTGTGTGAGCTTGGGCCAGGTGTCTGGTGTATCGGCTGGAAGCGGGGGCGGGGTTGGGCTAGATGGTTCCTAAGGCCCTTTCCAGGCCATAGCCTCATGACAGCATTGGAAAGAGTCCTGGATCTAGATCAAGAAGGCCTAGGTTCTAGGCCCAGCTTTGCTGCTTATTTAACCAAAGCAACACAATAGTCCCTATTGTTCTGGGCAGCCATTTCCTTATTTGTAAAATGTGGGTACTTATGAACTTGTTTTATAAGGATTTCTCCCAAGTGAAAAAGCAGAAGTGACAGACAGTAGAGTCAGAATTTTAAAGTTCCTAAGGTAAATCTGCTTGCCCTGATGCAGATGGGCCCAGGTTAGCATCTGCTACAGGCTCTGAATATAAGAGGGCATGTTTTAAGGCTGGGGAGGCAAGATTGGCATCTCTTATTACAAAGGGAGGGAAAGCAAAAAGGAAAAGCCACACATATTGTAAAGGAAACTAGCTTCTCTTGCATGTAAGAGCCAATACCCATATCTAGTTTAGGAAGACAGAACAAAACAGCCAATCCAGAATGTGCAAAGTATCAGGAATACTGCTTGTGTAAAAGGAGAACATGGCAAAAAACACAAAGCCCCAGAACTTTTCTCCAGAAGAAGAAATAATCTACCCCCAAATGAAAGCAGATAGCCGATGAACCAATAAAATGATCAATACTGTCAAAGTCCTGATCAAATAGAGACACCTAGTAGGTTTGGCTGCTATTTCTCCTGTAAGTGATAAGCTCTGGAAAAACTCTGAGAAGCTGGTTTCTCACCAATTTTTTGGAGAATGTAAACGTAGGTATGGTTGGATTATAGCCAAATAGGACTGACCTTCAAAGTGCTCATGAACAATACACAAAATTGGTGAATTGCACAGGGGGCATTCCTATGTGGTTACTGGGGAGGGAAGGCTGAGGTCAGAAGGGATGAACTGAAGACATCTTCCATCTCAGCCCTAAAGATAACACTCTCTAAAGATTTTTTTCTTCCTTTCCCAGCTGGAAAGGCACATTTTAGAGCATAAAATTAAACTATTAAATCTAAGCATCATTTGGAAATACACCGGAATAAGATACCATATAAAATGAAGTTTGCTGTGGTCATAAAACATGAGTTTGCTGTTAAGGGGAAGTTATGACTACCTAGAACAAATAGAATTAGATGGCTTGATGGTTTTATAGCAGCAGGAGAAACACAGAACCAGAGTCTTCTTGCTAAGGTGATAGGGAAAGATTATCACAGCTTTGGGATCCCAAAGCGAAGGGGTCTAAGTGAAAGCCATTCCCAATTCTCAGCGCAGGTCTAGGCTTTCATCGGAGAGCTGGGGGACACTTTACAGGCATGCAACAAAAAAGATGTGAAAATTAGACTATGAAAAAGTGTTAAAAGGATGTTAGGTTTCACTAATTTTAGTAAAGGGAATAAAAGGGAGCAGGGGAAAGAACACTAGCCTGAAATTTAAAGACGGGAAGGTTGCAGTTCAGCAATGACCTTTAAGTCATTTAACCTGAGTCTCAGTTTCCTATATTTGTAAAATAGGGTTACTGCTACCTGCACTCTCTATAAGTAATAACAAAATCAATGAGCACTATAAATATAAGGTATCATTAATATTTTAATAGTATATGATAAAATATATTATAAACTATAAGCTCCCTGAGGGCAGAGACACTTTCTTGTTTTTGTTTATTTATCTCCAGACTCAGGGGCAGCACCGTCCCTGGATTCAGGAGTACCTGAGTTCAAATCCGACCTCAGACACTTGACACTTACCAGCTGTGTGACCCTGGGCAAGTCACTTAACCCTCACTGCCCTGCAAAAATAAAATAAAATAAAATATTTATCTCCAGATTCTCAATCTTTATCCAGAGCCATAATGAAAGCCTTTTCCAGTATCATAGAACCTACCAGTTAATTAAAATTAGATCGCTAACTTGGAGAACAAAGAATTCTGGAGTTTAAAGGCATCTTAGATGTTATTTCATTTAACTCTTTTATTAGGAAAACTGGAAAGCATATGCCCAAGGTCACACAGTAAGCTTGGAGTAAAAGTTGACAAGTAGAATTTCATCTAGATGATTTTCCCTCCCTTGAGTGAACTGCTCTATAAGAAAGGTGCTGAACCAGAAATAAACACTGCATGAATTGGGAGGGAGAGGGGAAGGAAGGGAGAGGGTTGGAGGGAGGGAGGGAAGGAATCAAATCTTGAGAATGAAGGCTCACAATGAAAACTTTGGTAGGAAAGCTGACTCTTCCTTCTCCCAGGACTAGTTAACTTAGATGAATGATAGCTTAAGCTTTGAGTCTTTGCTTGATATTTACAGACTTATCTTACTATTTACAGAACACTCTGTGGACAGCTTTAAACTTAAATTAGTTCCCCTTTTGAGAAAAAACTAAAGGCCAAATTTTTTTGATTGGAAAAACCTAACAAGTTGTTCATTTCATTTCCCTCCCCACCTTTTTTTTTGCCCAGAGTCACGCAGCTAGTTAAGTGTCAAGTGTCTGAGGCCAGATTTGAACTCAGGTACTCCTGCATCCAGGGCTAGTGCTTTATCCACTACGCCACCTAGCTGCCCCCAAGTTGTTCATTTCAAATGGAGGTGTCAAATGTTCACTTAGGAACTTAATCATTTTCAATAATAAAAATGTTTAGCATGAAGGAAAATTATTGATTGTCAATCAAATGCCCAGAACTAGCCTCAGAATGGAGAAAGAGTAATGAATGGTTTTGGCAGCATCACTTTTTGAGGCTTTCACATATTCTATTCTCTATAACCCTTTAGGCTGAATCTAAACAAAATATTTATTTACCTCAGTGGGAAAATAAGAGAAAAGGAGAAAGGAGAAGATATGATGAGGGCGACACAACTGCTTACACAATCATTTGACAGCCAAATGCATAATGTTGGGAAAAAGTCCAGACCTTCACAGACAACATTTTCCAGCATGAAATTAGATTATCTTTGCATAGCTACAAGTGTTATTAATGCTAATAAAATTATCCACCCTTCTCAAAATACACCCCTGGTACTTGACAGTCCTGACTGCCCAGTTCACGAAATGTTTTCCCTTCAGAAACTGACTGTGATTATTCTATCTTTTTGTATTACAAATCCAGGTAGAAAAAACTGGGCCACATACTTAGGTTTTGAATGAACTAATATGAGCATAGATTTGAGGAGTCAGACCCAAGCTTTGAACTTCTGTGATTCTGAATCAATTTTTCTGAAATCTGTCTAGGTTCAAAAATAATTCTTTTGGACAAATCAAATAGCCGCGGCTTTACCTGTATCCTCAAATAAACTCTCATGTGTGCTGCCAAGGCAAAGTTAATGATTAAATAACTGTGGACTCAAAGTGCAAGATAAGTATTAGGATTTACTTTTGAAGACAGAAATAAAAATAACCATCATCTAAATGAAAGTATACAAATATCTGCAGGTAGGTTTTGTTTTGTTGTTTTTGGTGAGACAATTGGGGTTAAGTGACTTGCCCAGGGTCACACAGCCAGTAAGTGTTAAGTGTCTGAGGCTGGATTTGAACTCAGGTCCTCCTGACTCCAGGGCCAGTGCTCTATCCACTGCACCACCTAGCTGCCCCTTCCAGGTAGGTTTTAATGATGTGTTTGATTTCTACTTTCCTGGGTTATAAAACTGAAAATTACAACTTTTCTATAATTGAAGCAGTACATCTCTAAGTTGGAAGGGACCTCATAAGGGATCTAGTCCAAACTGCACCTTTTCTAAGTCGTAACCAGTGTAGCCAAGTCAGAGGCTCTGATTGCTATTTCTCCTGCAAGGGATAAGATGTGGAAATGAACAAGCTGTTGAGACACCAAAGTCAAAAGGACGAGGGTTTCCCGCCGATACTCTTGTAAGTAATCCTTATAAATTCATTCATTCACTAAACGTCTAACTTCCACACAGCTGCCACAGGTTTTTACTGAAGAATAGGTCTGGCTATGTTACCCTGTCCCCCCTCAAACTCCAGAGGCTCCCTAGTTCCAACAGGCTCAAACTGAGACTTGTTTTTTAAACCATTGAAGATTCGAAGAATGTGCTGAAATCATCTTCTAACCAAGAACGGCTTGGAAGGTCAGAAGGAGGGAGCTACTGTGCTAACACAGGAGTAGAGCCCAACCCCACAGTCACCCTGACACAGATCCAGTCCCAGGAAGGCCTCACCAGAGAAGCAGACCCCCAGAGTCTCTGAATCAACTGAAGCGCCAATGTTGTCTGGAACTAAGCTCACAGTCTGGTGAGTGGGCTGAGCCCTGGGCAGGGGGGAGACTACAGGGATCTATGCTGGTACTGAAACCATTGAAGATTCTCCACAACCTGGCCCATTCCTCCCTTTCCAGTCTTCTCACATTTTATTTCCTTCCACGTCCTCTAACAATGCAGTGTCACAGTCTTCCTGGCTGCTGCTCACAGAGACATCCCATCTCCTACCTCCAAGCCTTTGCCCTCGTTGTCCCCATCAGCTGGGATGCCCTCCCTCCTCACCTTGGCTTCTTAGAATTCCTGGTTTCCTTTAAGACTCAGCTCAAAAATCATCTTTTGCAAAAGCTGTTTCCCAAATCTCCAGGTGCTGGCTTTCTCTTCTAAGGTTACCTCTCCTCTATCCTCTCTGGAGACAGATATAAAAACAGACAGACAGATCTTATATGTGCCTCTTTATTTAGATGTAAGATTTTTTTTTGAGGGTAAATGTTTTTGCCTTAACACAATGCCTGATACTTGATAAAAAGCACTTAACAAATGCTTATTGATCTACCGATGTGTTGTATTCCTAGCATGTCAAATACTATATGAGGACCTGAGGGAGCTAATGTTTAAGTAAGAGAGACCCTACCCTCGTGAACCCTACATGCTGGGATAAGACACCAAATCACAACTCTAAGAAACTGAGGGGGGAACAACTGATACTAAAATAACATTTAAGGTTTGCAAATCTTCGATGTAAGCTTTGCACAAGATTACCTCATCATAAGCTCATAACAGTGAGCTGAGTGCTATACAGATGAGTAAACTGAGGCTGAATTGAAGCAATTTGTCCTGGGCCACAGAGCTACTGTGAGTCTCCTAGGATCTGAAATCATGTCTCCCTGTTCTAGTCACTGTGCTGTCCTGCCCGCTCTTGTCATTCATAAGCAAGGAGATTCATTTAGCATTTATTAAGTAACCACACTGAGCTGGGTGCTTGGGAATGGAATGAGCAGCCCTAGGCCAAGGGTGCAAGGGACTCAAGGGTCACGGACAGAGGAAAGCTGAACTGGGAATCTACAAAGTTGGCCAGAGCAAGGCTGATGGCCTGGGGAAAAAGGAGGATGCTGAAGAATAACTTCAGGAGAGATAAAAGGACACAGGGAAAGCCATAGAAGGCCAGGAGGTTATACACGGAGGAATTTCAGTTATAGGTCACAGAGGTGTACGTGGCTGGGATGAAGATCATGGGGAGATAAGGGGGTTGACAAAATGGGAAGTTGGGTATCAGACCCTAAATTATGAACCTAATTCCAATTATATCAGCATTTCTACAGGAAAAAAACAAACTCCAGTGTTAGCCTGTCCTATTCTGAATCAAATATAAATTCCCCTGTTTGGCTTTCAAAGCACTTTGTAATCTACCTCCATCCCATATCTTTCCAGTCTTCTCATCCTTTAAATCCTGCCGCCCAAGTCCTCTTGGACAACATCCTCTTGCTTGTTCCTTGGACAAGACCTGGGCACTTCTCTTGACTTTGGGCATCTTTTCTGGTTGTCCTGCATGCCCGGAATACCCTCTCTTTATCTCCGCCTCCTGACTTCCCTGTCTTCCTTCAAATCCCAGCTATAATCCCACCTTCTATAGGAAACCTCTCCCAATTCCTCTTAATTCCAGTCCCTTCCCTTTGTTTATTCTTTCCAATTAACCTGCCCTTACAGTTTGTCTGTACATAGCTGTTTGCATGCAGGATCCCCCCTTAGACCTAGATGCAGGGGCTGTCATTGGCCTTGCTTTTTATCTCCAGTGATTAGCACAATGCCTCACTGTTTAGATTAATTAACAGATGCTTAATCAATGTTTACAGACTCACAAATCAGATTTGACTCGCACTGTTTCCTGTAACACAATCTACTCTAAGTATATCAACTGTGGCAAGGAGATCTGAGAGTTGATTGTGTTACCTGAATGGACACCGGTGCTCCCTTTGGGAGTCAGATTAGCCCCTTCAAACCTCCAGACCCAAAGGCCATGGGCCTGTGACAGATGAAATCTGAAGTAACTGGGGGAAAGGCTCCAACTTCCAAGCATATCAATCCATTGAGCAGTGCAAGGCAACTGTATAACAAATCGGGACCAGAGCTCCTAAGCTTGGCACAGGGGAGGCAGATTTTTCTGCATAAGAAGAAAACAAGAGAAGATAAGCCAGGGCACAAGATTAAGTACTCTGCTTTCGAATTGGAGGAAAGATGGGGGCCTTTCCAAATTGGGAGGGGAAGAGTGAAAAGGTACAATTCCTGAAATCAGAAAAAGAGGTACCCTAATCCCCTCAAGTGTCCATATTCGATCCAAAAACCGAGGACACACGGTCACTTACTGACCAGTACGGGTACACAAGATGCATGACTGTGAGCAAACTCCTTGCATCCATCTTCAGATTTGAGCGCGTTTCTCACCAGCATAGCCTGGGTCCTTAGCTGAGGTTCTCTAAGCAGCAGGTAGAGGTGGTCCAGCTTCCCAGCTACACAGGGCTACTAGTTTCAAACAATGCAATAAAATTTTCTCATAATTCCCATAATTGAATGAAGTCTTCCCACAAGACAGAAATTGGACTAGACTCCTAACTGAATAGAAAGGGAAATAAGCCAGAACCAGAACAGAGTCACCAGATAGAGTCCCTGTGGTTCACTCAATCCCCATAATTCCCCAATGGGTCACGGTCGAATTGGACCAACATCTTGTAACGATTGGAGTGACACCACTTGCTAGAGAGTTACTGTAGGAAAGCTCTGCCATGAGGAGAAGGCGTCTGAGGGCAAGCCATGAGGCCTTTCTTTGGTGTCAGGAAGTGATGTTTGCTCGTGGGTGCTATCAATCAAGGCTACCAGCCAATTAGCTTGGAGCTGTGTGTGTGTGTGCATGTGGATAGGATGTTCCCAGTTTCACAGGAGGCTTCTGGGAGGAAGATGGAAGCATTGGGTCTTTTTTGTTCCTGATCTCACCATGGCAGGTCGGATGACAGGGTCTCTTAGAAATAGTTAGATTTTTACCTTTCTCTCTGATCGTTAGATCCTAATGCTCTTTAATAAATCCTTAAATACTCTTGCTAAAACTTCTAATTTATTGGCAACCACTCATTAGATATTTTAGACAGTATAGCTAGAATTTTAGCCCCTTACAGTCTGATTAAGTCTTGAAACACACAGCACTTAGGCACAGAAAACTCAGCTTCCAGCCCCATTTCCCCTTCACCACCACTTACTAGCTATGCAACCTCAGGTAAATTATTGAACTTCTACAGATTTCAGCTATCTAATTCAGTCCATAAAGCAGCCCAAGAACTAGATCAGATGAATTCTTATGGTTCATTTCTGTTCTGAGATCTATGACTCCCCCACATAATACAGTATCACAGTGCAAGAGCTGAAATACTAACTTTTCTTGGTAGATCCATTAGTTATATCCCAGCAAGAACTAACATTGTATTTGAAGAATGACCAGATATAACATAGATCGTAGATTTAGTGCTAGAAATTACCTCACAACAACAACAACAACAAAAACCCCAAAATTTTAGGGGGAGCTAGGTGGCACAATGGATAAAGCCCTGGCCCTGGAGTCAGGAGGACCTGAGTTCAAAACCAGCCTCAGACACTTGACACTTACTGGCTGTGTGACCCTGGGCAAGTCATTTAACCCTCATTGCCCCACAACAAAAAACAAAAGCAGAAATTACCTCAGAGTCATTCAGTCTAACTCCACTGCTGTACAAAAAGAAAACTGAGATTCAAAAAGGTTAAGGGACTTGACTAAGGTCACATAGATACTAAATGGCTCAGACTCCAAACCCACCCAGAACTTTTTTCCAGTAAGACCTGGAAGTCCCAGCTATTTTACATATCAGCCACAAGACACTGAGCAAGTCATCAAACCCTGTGTGGCAGTCTGAACTAAGAAATTTGTTTTCATCTAAACTCATTTCCTTACTCAATCCTTCCATTTTCTGGCCATCTTTGAGACTTAGGCTCCCTTACGTGATGACAACACAACCCTAGCCAGCTTCCGGTACTGACTGTACTTACATTCACACTCCTGACTCACAGGTCATTGGGGGGAGTCACAACCCTTGTTTTCCTTGACTACTTCCAGACTTTCCCTCTATGACCATCACTGGCAGCAAGTTCTCTTCCTTTTAGGCATAAGCTATCCACACCACACCACGCAGCCACAGCCACTATCCATTGTCCCACAGGGCATTCCCCTTCAGTACTCAGTAAGTTAAATGCCTGGCTCACAGTCCCCACAACCACAATTACCGCCCTCCAAATAGAAGATTTTCATCTGCATAGTTATACTTTCCAATTCCCCTAACACTCCAGTTCCTTAATCTAGTCAATTCCCATTCTCTTGTTCTTCAGCTCCAGAGACAGTCATACCCTTCATCTTGCCATCCCCCACAAGCATTCTACTTTCATGCTGTAAACGATGAAATTCCTTTATCTGATCATTGCCTCCTGTCACATTCTATCTTTCTTTTTGCCCAACAGCCCCTAAACCTGTTCTTCAACCTCACCGTGACCTCCAAACCTCTCAGTTCTTTCCCAGGCCATCACCCATGGACTGGCTCCACTCCACTTTCTTCCCTATCTCAATCTCTTGGTAAATCACTTCAAATCTATACTATCTCTACATTCAAATTCTTTCCCCCTTTGTCCTATCACCTAAACTAGTTTGGATCATTCCCATCACTCACCTCCTTCTCTCCCATTCATATGTCATTGAAGGGAACTGGAGAAAAACCATGAAACCCTGCTGATTTGGTCCACTACAAATTGATGCCACCTAATCTGAATCGGGCCTTCCCTCACTCCAACAAAGCAATCCTTTTATACCTCCTGAATCAATCTGTTTGAAGAAGTGGAAATGCAAACTCATCTCACTGGCCATTTCAAACCTTTTTGGCAAACCTCAAGACTCCCATGACAGCTCCCTCCTTTCCCCTTCTTAGCTGAGGACCTCCATTTAAAAATACTTTAAAAATTGAAGCCATTTGCCAAGAGCTCCCTCTTCTCTTTTTCCTCTATACTCTATTAGTGATCTCATCTACTCCCTAGGACTCAATTATCATCTCTATGTAGATGATTCCCAAATCTCTGCAATCCTAATTTCTCTTCTGAGCTCCAATCACACATCGCCCTTTGGTCTTCTGGCCATCTCAAATGCAGTATGTCCACAAGAAAACTCATCTCTCTTCCCTCCCTCCCTCCCTTCAGCTTTTGCCCTCTCCCCAATTTCCTTATCACCCCTGAGGGTGCTGCCATACTTCTAGTCATTCAGCCTAAGAACCTTGGGGTCACTGTCACTCATCTTGACTCGACCTACACAAACTTGTCAAATACCCCCTACTCAATAAAGCTCTCTACCCAACAGAAGCTTCCTACCGCCTCCCAGATTAAATATAAAGTGTTGTATCTGGCATTGAAAGCACTGGTATCTTCCAACCTTACCAGTCTTCCTATGCTTCACCCCACCATGCACATGATGGTCCAGGTAAGAAGGTCTGCTTGCTGTTCCTTCTATGTGACACTCCCATGTTCAGACTCCACACATCTGAACTGGCTGAAATGCTCCAACTCTTCGCTCCTGACTCCGAGCTTCAAGACCCAGGAGGAGGCCTTTCCTGCTACCCCCTTACTACTAGTCTGTTACCGATGAGATGACTTTCAATTTTATACTATCTACATTTATAGCTATTGCATGCAATCTCCCCTATCAATGAATGCAAGATCCTTTTAAAAGCAGTGAGTGTGTTTTTGTCTTTCTTTGTATTCCCAGAATTAAGCACAGTATCTGGAACATATCAAACACTTAATGCCTGCTGACTAATTTTGAGAATCAAGTGATAATGTGAAAATGTTTCATGCATGGAAAAGTTATCATATTTTAAATCTGTATTAGCATCATTGGTCTAGTTCTTACCTTTTCTGACAAAGTTCAGATTACAAAAATGACTTTATATTTAGTGTTCTCTGAATGATATTGAGTTGGGGAAAAAATGATTGCTTTTTGTGCCTGAATACAAATCTAGGGGTGTCATCTCATCTTCTCTAGTCTCATTGAAAGCACTTTTGAGATAACTCCAGCAGGACTACAGGGATTAATTGAATCCTGTTCCCACAAAATCCTCATCTTCTCTGCTTGATCTTTATAATTTGGAAACTTTTCATTCCCATAGTTTGGAAATTAAGAATAGTTGGTAGGATATCAAAAATGAGTTTCGGGGCAGCTAGGTGGCGCAGTGGATAAAGCACCAGCCCTGGATTCAGGAGTACCTGAGTTCAAATCCGACCTCAGACACTTAACACTTACTAGCTGTGTGGCCCTGGACAAGTCACTTAACCCCCATTGCCCTGCAACCAAAAAAAAAAAGTTTCTTAGATTTTAATGGATCTGTTATGTCCAGGCAGTTGGGGCAATGGTTCTGACTGTGATAATTTTCCATTTCCAATACAGTTAACTTAAGGCATTCTCAAAGATAGAGCATGGTTTTTATTTGTAATATGGGAATTTATCAAGAATAGAAGCTACTGCTACATAATTTTAGCTATCTGATCATGTCTTTCTAGATACCCAATAAATGCTAAAGTTTTTTCAACCTACAATGATATGTTATATAATTTTATTGCACAGTCTGCATTCTTATTATTTCATTCTCATCTTTTTCAATGGGATGCTGCTAAGATTATTGTTATTATCTCATCATTCTCCTTGTTCTTCCACATACCCAATACCAAATTAATCCCCCTCTCTGGGCCTCAAAGATTATCGGGTCCAACTCCTTCATTGGACAGATGATGAAACCCCTCCAGCTTCCACACCCTGTGAATGTATGAGCTAATAAAGCAGTTGGTGGTAGTAATATCTCTACTAAGACTTTGTGTTTCTCACCAAAGGAGCCCACTCCTTGTTTAGATGTCAACTCCACTAAACAAACCTGGCTTTTGAAGACGAAGTACTAACTGCATCTCCTGGAAGACACGGAGGGAAAGGTACTCAACTAACCAGCACGAGAAGACCTGTGGGAGTCCCCTCCCCACCCTTAGCACCAAACCCAGTGAGTCACACTCACCACGAGCAGATCAACAACTATGTTTTGTTCAGAAAGAGTCGCTGACGTCTCAGGTCAGAATTGATTTTGGTCAGCACTCATGACAACATGCAGAAACATCTCCTCAGGGAATCTTCCCATGGGATTGCTGCCTCAATGATATTCTCACAGGCCTATCTCCAAAGAGTCCTACTGATTATAAAAGAAGACATGTCAAAGGTTTCTTTAGGGAATGGAGGGTCTAAAAGTAGATGAAGAAATGGCAGCAAAGAGTGACAGGGAGGAAGAACAGAAGGAAGAGAGGGAAGGAGGAAAAATGGAAGAGAGAGGTGAGAAAGGAAAAAGAGGAAGGACATGAGCATTTATTAAGCACCTAGCGTGTGCCAGGCCCTGTGCTAAGCGCTTTGCAAACATTACCTCGTTTGATCCTCACAACAACCCTGGGAAGGAGGTGCTATCATGTTCCCCACTGTACAGTTGAGCAAACTAAGGCAGACAGGGATCAAATGACTTGCCCAGGATCACAGAGTTAAAATCATTGCACTGATTTTAATTTACTTCCTAAATGAATGCCTAGAAAAGGAGTCCCAACTGATTTCTTCTGAAGCATCTCCTCATTGTGCGGTGTGCTTCTGTACCCTGATCTAATGATTCCCTCAATCTCTAAACTACAGGCAGGAAAGCACACATCCTCCACTTAAACTTGCCACTCCTCATGAACCTTTCACATTTCTATGAGTGACGACATCATCCAGGCACCCAGCCCCCTGGACTCATCTCCCACAGAACCATCCAATCAGCACAAGCTCTGACGATTCCCCTTCTCCATTCACATGACCATCAGCCTGGTTCGAGTCTCAGTCACCTCACATCAGGCCTGGATTAGTCTCCCTGCTTCCAGTTTCTCTTCTCTGATCCACAGTTTTCCAAATGATGGCTTTTCTAATGCCCAAAACTGATCACAATGCATCCCAACTCAAAACCAAATAGCGTCCAATACACTGGTGACTCAAATCAAAGGTAATATGCACATTATTACAGGCTCCTTCCCTAGCTTCCTTACCTAATAGGCTCCTCATATTTCCTTGAGTACTTTGCCTGGAACGCCCCCTTTCCCCTTTCACAAGCCCCCTCATATTAAACTTTCTCATGTTCTTTTTTTTGGTAGTAGTCAGAGTGGGGGTGTAATAGACAAAGTACTGGGTTTAGAGATTGAGGGGCTGGGTTCAAATCCTAGCTCTGCCACTGACCACTCATCTAGCAATTTGGGCAATCACATAATCTCCCTGTACCTGAGTTTCCTCATCTAAAAACTGAGGAGAGTGGACTAGATGGCCCCATGTTCCCACAGGTCCTCTAACTTCTTAAGAGAAAGGACCAGGCCCTTCTCATCCTTGTTCTCCCAGCGCCTAGCACAGTGCCTTGCTTACAGGCATCATCTGAGAGATGGTTAGCGAATGGAATAAAACATTAAACTAACTGACCTTCAAGCCAAAAGAGGGGAAAGACCGAGTCCTTCCTAGAACTCTTGGCCCAGAGGGGCTCAGAGGCAGGGATTTGCCTGCTGTGAAATATTCCCACACTCAGGCTCTTAAAGAGAGACAAGCAGAAACAAGTCCCACTACACTCCCCAAATATCTGGGCCAGTAACAACAAAAGATATTCAGAGATCTTAGCCCCGGGACAATAACACCTGACAGCCAGCTAGGGTTCTCACGGCTCTGTGTCAGTCCTTATTTGAAGCCTAGCACAAAGCAGCAATACATACCTAGAGGAGACCTTGAGAAAACAACAAGACTGTGTTCACACAGCAGCCTAGAAGTCCTGGCAAAGCACCAGCATTAAGGATAAAACTGTGAACTTATCAATACAAGGGACTCAGCAGGCATTCTTTCCTGGACAAAGCTGCTTCTAAGGAAAAACTCCTCGAGAGCCTCAACATGCCAGAATGCCAAAGGAGGTCACCAGGAGTGATAGCAAATTCCCTGTATCTTCTCTCACCTGAAGCCAGAGGTCGGATCCACTCTTTACTATTGAGATCAAGCCTCCAGAGGTCATTGAAGGCAGCATTGCAGCTGCTCTGGGTACAGCCTCCAAAAACATACATGGATTGATTAGCATCATAGTAACACGCACCTAGAAAGAAAGAAGAGAGAAAAAAGATAAGAAAATGTGACTTCTCCCTTAAGCCCCACAAGGAGCCAGCCTTGAAGTGGGGTTCAAGGACAGGATTGAGATTCTAAAGCTAATTCTAAAATTCTACCCAGAAAAAGAAAACAGATACCCTCCACGTCATCTTTAGCTAGAGTACAAATGGACACACAAATTTTCTAGGGAAGTGGATCAAAAATCACCAAGTACCTCCTGCTCAGGGACTCTCAGGCCACATGAATTCTAATGACTTCCCACTATTGAAAACTCAAGAGCTTCACAAACACATCCAAACTGTTTAACCACCAAGCCAACTTGTACGGCGATTCCTGAAACAGATAGCCACTACCACAGAGGGAACATCAGAACATCAGTACTGACCAGTAATGCTGAGGGCTGCAGTAGTATAATTTTTCAGAGTACCTTACACAAGAGCAATGGCTTCCAAAGATAGCATTTTGTATGCACCTTCTGACTGGCCAGGAAAAAGTACAAAAAGATGAGAGTCCATGAATGTCAGATCAGAAAACACCAAAAACATCATCTAGTCCAATATCCTCATGTTAAAAATGAGGGACATGAGCCAGGAGGGAAGGCAGGGCAATGTGGTAAAAGTTGGATCTGAGGTCAAAAGCTCCTGGGCTGGCACTCAAATCTGTGACTTTCTTTCTTTCTTTTTTTTTTTTGGTAGGGCAATTGGGGTTAAGTGACTTACCCAGGGTCACACAGCTAGTAAGTGTCAAGTGTCTGAGGCCGGATTTGAACTCAGGTCCCCCTGACTCCAGGTCCAGTGTTCTATCCACTGGGCCACTTAGCTGCCCCTTCGAATCTATGACTTCCAATAAACCACTTCCCTTTCTGGGGCCATTTCATCAAATATAAAATGTGGGACTAAGGCCCTTGGTGAAGTGGCAAGAGCACTGAACTTCAACCTGACTTCAGTCCTGGTTCTACCACCTCCATCCTTTGTGATCTTTTGGTGCAAGTTTCTCAATGTCTCTAGGCTGCAGGAGACTCTTCTACAAAATGAGAGAGATGGACTAGATAGCCTCCGAGATCCCTTCCAATCTAACTCGATTTTCCTAGACGAAGATGGAAGCATCATCTTTTTTAAAATCTTTCTTTGAAAAACTATAGGGGCAGCTAGGTGGCACAGTGGATGGAGCACCGGCCCTGGAGTCAGGAGTACCTGAGTTTGGGTCCGGCCTCAGACACTTGACACTTGCTGGCTGTGTGACCCTGGGTAAGTCACTTGGCCCCAATTGCCTCACTAAAAAAAAAAAAGAAAAGAAAAAAAAAGAAAAAATATAGACCCGGATACCTCAAATTATTAAGGAGAAGAATCAGCGTTGCCAGGGTGTCCCAGAATCAGGCCAGTTGAAAGTGTTTGGAGGGGCAGCTAGGTGGCACAGTGGATAGAGCACCGGCCCTGGATTCAGGAGGACCTGAGTTCAAATCTGGCCTCAGACACTTAACACTTACTAGCTGTGTGACCCTGGGCAAGTCACTTAACTCCAACTGCCTCACCCAAAAAAAAAAAAAAAAGTGTTTGGAAACCACAGGGCAGTGGGATGCTAAAGAGCAGGTGGTAGAGAGTTGGTTCAGAAAGCCACAAATGCCCTGGGAAGGTTCTAAGTCAGCCTAGCCTATTTACTAGGCCTTAGCAGACACCAATGGAGCCCAAAGACCAGGGCATTTCCAATAACTAGCTCAGTGACCACTGACTTCCTAAACCTATTTCCTCCTCTATTAAATGTGGTTAATAATACTTGCCTAAGGACAGCATGGCATAATGGATAAAAGACCAACTTTGAAAGTCAAGAATACCTGGCTTTAAGTCCTGGTTCTGAAACACATGGTCTCTGTAACCATAGACCAATTAACTTATTTTTAGTGGCCCAGACATTTTCTACAACTGAAAGAGATAGAGGGTGCTGCTAATCTGCATTATTTGAGGGCTTTTCCACAATAGGAGTTGCCTTTACTAGTAAAAGCACAGTACATCACCTGGAACCGCCTCAAAAAACAAAAAAAGCATTAAAAAAAACCTTGTACCCCACCCTCCAAGGAAGCCATAGATAAGAAGAAAATCCCTATATAATCAAAACATTTATATGGGCACTTCTTTGTGACAGAAAAACACTGGAAACAAAAATAATGATCGATTAGGGAATAGTGCATGAATATAATAGACCCTGACTACCGTATGAAATGCTGAGTATGATGGATACTGAGAAGTATAAGAAGATCACATGAACTGAAGCAGAATGAGGTCAACAGAATGCAGAAAACAACATAAAAGAAGATCACAACAATGTAAATGGAAGGAACAACCACATACACATACCCAAAACATCAAATGGAATGATGCAAGATTATAAAGAATAAGCACGACTTAAAAGCCAAGCTATGAGATTTTCCCAACCCACACCTTCATGGAAGGAGAGGTCCAGAAGTGTTACACATTTTTCAAAGTAGATCAATTATGCTAATTCCCCCCCCCCTTTTTGTCTTTAAAAAAATCACTTTAACAAGATGGCTCTCTGGAAGGGAGGATAGAGAGGGATTGTTAGGGGCAGTTATGATGATGTTAAAATGTCATCAACAGAAACTTTTTTAAAATCTGCTATCTTCCTCACAGAACTGCAAACACTTCATAAACATTAATGTACTACAGAAATGACAACACTTATTTTTATTAGCATTGAAAAGAAAAGTCTTTATAGCAGATGTTAAGTAAGCCCCATCTACAACTATAAACTACATATAACAAAAAAGAAGAAAACAGGAGTATAAGCTTTCCCTGAGCTATTTCTTCTTTTTCTCAAGAAGAGTATAGGGCATAAACCTCTTTCTTCCCTCCCTGTTCTCTCACCCACATCACCAGGGAAATAAAAAATGTGGAATGTAACTAGGTCAGAACAGTCGGGGGTGAATAAAAGGAAAGGGGGAAGGGAAGAAAACAGGAGACTCAATAGGCTAGCCCTATGGTTTCAATGACCAGAAAGAAACCTTCTTTGGACAGAACCTGTTTAGCAAGTCACTCCTTCTAAGACTTATTGGGAACTCTAGCACCATTTATTCAACTTTAGCAAAAGAAAAGGCATTCTATTGATTTTTACTTACCAAATGCCACTGCCATAATTCTTTACCTACATGAATGACCCCCTTCCTAACACAACCCATCCACTGGATCCCTTCAGTAATTCTTGAACTAGTAAGGCAAGCCAGTACACTCGGATGAATTAGAGGCAATAAAACAGTGTGTTTAGTCACACACACAACCTCACTCAGCAGGGGAAGTAGTTAAAACCTTTATCATTTGAGAAGTCTCCCATTTTGTCTGGCCTGTAGCTTGCCATGTAGATCAATTATAATGTAAGAGCAATTAGGGATCAGTGCTCTTCAATGAACCATGAAGAAGGAACCTTGGATTTGTAGGTATGAAACATTATCTGGTCATCCCCAGATCCAGTTCTCAGACTTGATCTGTCTTCTGAACATTGGACCCATATTTCCAACGGCCCTAGGGCATTTCAATCTGGATGTCTCAGACACCCCAAACTCAACAGGTCATCATTCCCTCAGCCCCAAACCTGCTTCCTCCTTCTGATTTGGCTATTTCTCTCTGTAGCACTGTCATTCACTCAATTTCCTACCCTAGAAAGTTGGGGGTCATTATCCTCCCTTTTCATATCTGGTTTGTTGTTAGTGTTAGGTTGTTTCAGACGTGTCTGACTCTACATGACCCCATTTGGGGGGTTTCTTAGCAAAGTTACTGGGGGGATTTGCCATTTCCTTCTCCAGCTCATTTTACAGATGAGGAAATTGAGGCAAGCAGGCTGAAGTAACTTGCCCAGGGTCACACAGCTAGTATCTGAAACCAAATTTGAACTCATGAAATCTAAGCCACTGCACCCCCCAGCTGCCCCTCATATCTAGTTACCAGGTACTACTGAAGAATGAATGAACATTTATTAAGCACTTACTATGTGCCAAGCATAGTGCTAAGCTACTGAATACAAAAACAAATGTGAAAACACTTCCTCAAGAAGTTTATATTCTAATTTAAATTCTAATGAGGAAGACAAACACATATAAGGGAGCAATGGTCAGGGATGGGTGTTTTGGGTTAGAAAACCAAGGATTAATAGACTCATGAAGGAGCAATGGCAATATAGCATAGTAATGATTTCATGATGGCTTCAGAAGTAGAAAGGAGGAGTGGGAGGAGAGAAAAGTAAAGAACGGCTGGAGCAGCCTGAAACAATGGACTACACACTCACCAACCAGGGCCTTGAGAGACACAGGGATGAAAAGGTTAAATCCTCTAGGACACAGATTTTGGTCCATGCAGCAAGACAAGGTGAAAGAAAAAGGTAGGGAGCTCCCTAACATCTTTGGGATTGCATTCTTCCATCTACATACCAGGTCTTTGTCACTACTCTTTCTTCTCCAAGGAGCAGTCATCTGTCCTCTCCCAACCACCCCACCCCCATCCAGCTGCTGACAGAAAAATCTTGATTATGCATAGATCTCTTTATGTCATTCTTGTGCTTCCCTCCTAAGAAAAGTTCATTCTCCTGTGCCCATTGTTCCAGGCCTCCTACCATCTGGTGGTGCTACCCTGTGTTTCCAGCCTTATCCGAAGACTCTCTTTTTTTTTTCCCCCACATTATCTCCTTGTTTTATTTAGAAGTCTAGGCATATCTGTTCCATGAACAACAAAAGATAAATCAAACACTCAAGATGCTAAGAACTGGTCTTCAAACATTATATCCAACGATGCCACCCTTGCCTATGATCTTGCCAACGTAAAAGCACATGCACACCTCAGTGGCCACCAAACTATTTAGCAGAGCTTCCTTAACTGTGAGATTTCTGAAGCTACCAGTTCGAGCTGATGTGATTATTTTTCTCAGGCTCTCAATGGCTCTGGGGATTCTCAGTAGGACTTGGAGGAACCAGCTCAACCTTGGCATAGTGCCAAAATGTGACCAATCGAGGCTTCGAATAAGTTGCAGCAGCGTTTAGCAGGACCGGGGCCTTCTCAGTGGCATTGCGGATCAGCTGGGCCATGGCAGGGGCGAACGGAGAAGCACACGGCTGGTCTGGACCGACCCTCACTCAGTCCCGCCGCAGGCTCTCGGCTGAATGTCACCCTCTGGAAGGCCGAAGACTCTCTTTTATACATCCCAGGCACCAACCAAACCATCCCCTGAACATATTATGTGTTCTCCTCAGGGCCACTGTCCCCTCTATCTAGAGCAAGAGTTCTTAACCTTTTCTACGTCAAAGAGGCCTCTTTGGCCGTCTGCGGAAGCCCATACATGAACCCTTTCCCAGAATCATGTTTTTAAATTGTTTTTGTTTTTTGTGGGGCAATGAAGGTTAAGTGACTTGCCCAAGGTCACACAGCTAGTAAGAGTCAAGTATCTGAGGTGGGCTGGTGCTTTGTCCACTGCACCACCTAGCTGCCCCCAAGAATTATGTTTTTAAATGCAGAAAATAAAATAGGATTACTTCTTTATATAACATAGTTATTCTATATTCAAATGTAGTTTCTATTTATTATGTAAAATATATATATATAATGGATAATGTGGGGCCTGGAGTCAGCCTTAGACTACTTTATGCAACTTTGGACAAGTCACTTAACCTCTGTTAGTCTCAGTTTCCTTATCTGTAAAATGAGGATAATAATAGCACCTATCTTCCAGGGCCATTTTTGTGGATCAAATGAGATATTTGTAAAAGTGTTTAGCATAGTGGCTGGCACACAGTAGGTGCTATATAAATGTTAGTTATCATCATGTATATTGTAACTTCCCCACCTAACTAGACTGTAAACTCCACAAGGGTGGCGCCAGGCCCTGGTTACTTTTCTATCTCTTTAACCACCTGGTCCAATGCAATCTAAATACAAGAGGTCTTTAAATAAATGTTTATTGAATGGAACCCACCAAGAATGACTTTAGGGGGGCAGCTAGGTGGCACAGTGGATAAAGCACCAGCCCTGGATTCAGGAAGACCTAAGTTCAAATCCAGCCTCAGACACTTGACACTTGCTAGCTGTGTGACCTTGGGCAAGTCACTTAACCCTCATTGCCCGCAAAAACAAAAAAGAAAGAAAGAAATTAAAATAAATAAATTTTTAAATGACTGTAAACAATAAAATCCTAGCAGTTCCTCTCATAGTGATGTAATTGTTAATTATTAGTAGCAATAAAATTAGAAAGCATTGGATAGATACATTTCAATCTCTACTAACAGGGCTAGGATCCTAGTGGCTTGAATCTTTATCGCCATAACTAAGCCTGACAATAAGATAAGATCATTTTAACTCAGACCAATTAGTACCTTGAACAAAAGGCACTCATTTTCCCATGGTAATTCTAATGAAATTTGAATATAGCTCTCCCAAATGGCTCAGCAGTCTTTTCATAGCCTGGAAAACTTTCATGGGTATCTCCAATATCACAACATTTAACACAAACTCATCATTTCTCAAATTAAAAAACTGTTCATTTTTTGTCTCCTTTCCCACCTCAAAGATCAACTCTTTGGCTTAATCCTTCAAACAGCAAGAAAGTACGGAGTCTTTCTTTTTCCAAGAGGCGGCAAACATTCTTCTCTTTTTGGACCAGAAACCCAGCCAGCCAGCCAGGCCCCATGACGTCCTTCCAGCGTGTATTTTTAATCTTATATGAAAATAAAGCAGCCAGCATTTTCCTGACTCTCTGAGCAAACAAAGGTTTCTGGAAGAGGAAGGCACAGCCCAATGAATATGAGGACTAATGGGATTGAAATAGCAAACTTCACATACTGTATTTTCAATGACCAGCAGCCACCCATCAACAAAGTTAAAAGAGGAAGAAAGCCGTTTGTAACAGCTATGTTTACAACTCAAATAGAACAGAATGAGAATCTGAGAGCCATCAATAACAAGCTTAACTATTTATAGGAAATAAGTAAACATTAATAGTGTTATACTTCATTTAAAAAAAAAACACAACACAACACAACAAAACCCTAAAATACTACTTAGGAAGTAAAAGGCCTGCCAAAATTTAAATGGGTCTTCCTAACAATCTCAGTGCTAAAATCATCATACTGACTGATCAAAAAACGAAGTGTGAGGGGCAGCTAGGTAGTGTAGTAGATAAAAGCACAGGCCCTGGATTCAGGAAGACCTGAGTTCAAATCCAGCCTCAGACACAACACTTACTAGCTGTGTGACCCTGGGCAAGTCACTTAACCCCAATTGCCTCACCAAAAAAAAAAGAAACTGGGTCCACACAATAAAGATTATTTTATTTAAAAAAATGAAGTGTGAAAATTCAAAGCTGCTCACCTAAATAGAACATTTCTCCTTTCAAATTTCTATCCCAAGATCTGACCTCTGGCACATGTGATAAAGAATTTCTACATGATAGCACAATATGGGCATGTCATTTAGCATGATGTAAGGAAAGAATGACGGATCTGCAGTCTGAGGACCTGGATTCAAGTACTGCCTGAGGTACTCGGGGCAAGTCATTTGGCTTCTTGAAATCTCTTCCCTCATCTGACCCTCGGAGTCCTGTCTAATACAAAATAAGTGTAACCCACAAAGGCATGTACACTGTACCAAGGAACAGTTTCCAAGGATAAACCAGAAAGGCAAAGAGAAAGTCTGATCCACTCGATGTACCCTTTTCAGCAAGTGCACATCTTGTTTCCAACAGATTCTTTTCAGAATGAACCCTGGTTTCCTCAAGTATCATGATAACTGCAAAGGGCAATCGCCAACAATTCCCTCTCAAGAATGTATCCAGGGGCAGCTGGGTGGCCCAGCGGATAGAGCACTGGCCCTGGAGTCAGGAGGACCTGAGTTCAAAGCCAGCCTCAGACACTTAACACTTACTAGCTGTGTGACCTTGGGCAAGTCACTTAACCCCAATTGCCTCACCAAAAAACAAACAAGAATGTATCCAAAGATCCATGTGATTATTCATACTGCAAAGTCTGTTCTATAGTGATTCCATACATGTCTAATGCCTTTATAATGAACTAAATTTAACTCTCCTCTAATCTCTATCTTCTGCTCAGGTATTCTATATGAATACAGAATAAATTCACTGAATGAATAAAAATTATACACACTGACTTTTGCCACTCAGGATGCTAAATCCCTTGTTTTCCCCAGGTCTGCACACAAATGTCTTCAGGCATTTGTCCCCCATTCCAAGAATATGAAGTCCTCATGAGCCTTGCACTCAGGCATACACATCAGGATAATTTATTACAAATTTGGAATGACAATGGAAAGAGGCAAGGTTAATGATCCAGTGTGGCCCTGTTGGTTACTGCAAGAGCCCATTGCTTAGTGAATGAATGAACAAATATGTAAAACCTGAACCCTCCAATTTCTTTCAAAGCAAGAGAAGTTGTAGAATTAACAGGTCTCTGAACCAATTTGGGCATCGCTCCTTTATTCAAGGACATCATGATTAGTTATGCCCTGTGCTGCTCACAAAGAAGCACTAAAAAGGCCTCTTTCCAAAATAACAGAAGGGTCCCTCTAAGTCAAAGGACCACAAAGCTTCTTTTCTGAACAATGATCTGAAATTGTTGGGTGGGTGTAGTTACTAATCACCCATTCTTCCACACATTACAATGACCACTCATGCAACAAGGAGCAGGGGAAACAAACCCAGTAAAAGATCATTTATGGCATCTCCACCCCACCAGCATCAGAAAAGGGAAGAGCAGGGCCATGGGCCATAGTACGAAACAAAGGCCACATGAGATGAAGCCAATAAGCTAGAAAACTTATCTATGACAAACCTTTAGAGCAGACACTATCACTATTATTAGGTTAGCCGTTTCCCCTAAACACTGGTAGTTTTCTTACCCTGAATTTACCAAAGCCTTCTTATAAATGTTTTCAACACCACTTTGGGGGGGGGGAATGTGTCACGCAAAGAGCACAACACTAGGAGCCAGAAGAACAGGACTTGGGTCCCCAGCTCTGCCCCTTCCTAGCTGTGACACTCTGGGCAAGTCACTTAAGGCACTGGACTCAGTTTCCCCTTCTGTTCGATTAGGAAGTTGGAGTAGCTGACTTCTCAGGGTACTTTCGGCCATGGTATTCCACAATTCTCTCAGTTTCACAAACTTCCTCTCAACTTGTCCTAAAACTATCTCTTTGAGGCTTTCAGGGCAGACTTTCAGGTCTCAGATTCTGGAACTTTGTACACAAGGCCATGTTCACCACCACCAAATCCTTCAGAGTCTGACCCGCTTTGCTTGGCTCAGATTCGCCCACTTGTCTCCTCCCAAAGTTATGCTTTTTTTCTAGCCTCTCCTCCTAAGAAAACTCCCTGGGACCCTTGATCACGGCAGCTGCCTTCCTTTAAGGCAGGGCTCTGTGAGTTTGGCTTTTAAAAAACATTCTGTTTATTTCTATTATCAACATGGTTGGTGTCCTTTGTCATCCTGCATATTTTGTTTTATACATTTAAGAACACGATTCTGTGGGAGAGTCCCTGGGCTTCGCCAGACTGCCCCAGGGGGTGGGGGGTATTACCCCCAAAGTCTGGCGCTGCTCTAGCTCCACATCAGTCTGTAGGGACCTGACCGGGGCAGAGTGCCAGAAGCCTAGAAGACACAGGGCCTTTGTATAATTAGAGTAACAGCTGGCACTTATAGAGTCCTTTAAGGCTGGTAAAGTGCTTCATAAATGTGTGTTTGTCTTAACCTCACAACACTGGGAAGCAGGTGCTATCATTATAGCCAATTTGCAGATAAGGAAACTGAGGCTGAGAGAGGTTAAGTGACTTGCCCAGGATCACACAGCTCAGCAGCATCTGAGGCAGGCCTGAAACTCTTGTCTTCTTGACTCTAGGTCCAACACTATCCATGGCATCGCCCGGCTGGTAGCAATGTTGTTACTGAGGCCCTGGAAGATAACCAAGAGTTGACCAGCTGGTCTGACTGAAGCAACACAGCAGGCTGCTGTCTTTAGAGCCAAGACTTAAAGAATGTCTAGTCCAACCCAATCATTTCTCCAGAACTGAGGCCCAGAGAGTGGGGACTGATGTGACAAAGGTCACATAGCCTCTCTCGAGGATATAGCTCCTACATTTCTCTCTTAGTTTATAAGTTTACAAGATGAACAGTGCTGAAAGCATAGTTATTTCCCCCTAAATACATGGGACATTTATAACTGATTGCTCAAGAAGCTATGAATTGATCCAATTGTTCCAGAACACAATCTGGAATCGTACAAAAAAAAATACGAGGAAGTTAATAATAAGGAAAACCCCATTGTACAAAGGTTCATATCACATTATTTATGATAATAAAGTGTAGAATGGCTGAACAAATTGTGGTATACAAATAGAATGGAATATTGTTATATTGCTATATACATTATATTGTTATATTATTATATTGCTATAAGGAATGATATGCATGTAGAATTCAGAAAGAAACATTTTTATGACATGATGCTGAGCAGACAAAGCAGGGCCAAAAGAACATGCTATAAAATTATTGCTACGAGGTCAATAAGGTCAACATGAAGAAGCAACGAAACTCTGGCTGACACAGGGACCAGCATGAGTACTAAGTACCAAAGTTAAAGAGCACATCCTTCTTCTCTGTAGTTATCAATAACCAAACTTTTCTCAGGGAATGTACTTTGTAAATGTTGGGGGGGTTTTGGTTGGGTTTTTTTTTAGGGGGGGGGGGACACATGTTGCTTGGAAGAATCTGTTGCATACCAAAAAATGTACCACCAGACTGCTATTTTATAAAATGCATGTGACCTTAGCTAAGTCATTTCCCCTCTCTGGGCCTTAGTTTCTTAACCTATAAAATAGGGGAACTGGCCCAGGATTTCTAAGGGTTCTCCCCATTCTGAAATGGCTTCATTTTCTAACTCTCATTTACAGTCAAGCTCATGGGCTCAGTTCTGGCCACGTTCTAGACGTCTTCTTGCCATTTCTCCCTACTGGCCTGGCATCTTATTTCAATGGCGCCATTAACAAGCCAGAGTATTTCATTGTACGTTCCATCTTCCAAATCACATATAAAAAGTTTACATGGTACTGTTTCCAGCATGAATCCCTAGATGATAACAGAGTTAATCTTTCTCCAACTAAAGAAGTACCTGTCTCCATGATTACTTCCCAGCTGATTGATTACACTCTGAGTTTTACTGCCTGTTTTATCTGTGGGAAAAGCCTCTCCCTTGACTCGAGAGAGTGTTTTGGCTTTTTTTCTAAAGAAGCCTTTGATATGGAACCTTATCGAAAGCACTCTGAAGAGTCCAAACTCCACTGCTTCTCCCTTTAGTTACACAATTATTGACTATCTCCTAGAACTTGAGATGGTTAACACTTACCAAAAAAATCTATGCCCTTTGCCTCAATAGGTTATGCTTAAGCTTATCACTGATTCTATTGTTTTTAATTATAGGTTCTAGAAGCTTGTCCAATATGAAAGTGAGATCCACTGATCTGAAATTCCTAGGATTCCCCTGAAGCTCTTCTCCTAGAAGAAAGGAGGCACACTTACTCAGTCCCTCTGACCGACTGGTTTACATATCCTGCTTGCAAGTCTCCTAATTTTCCCTTTTAGATCTTTAACTTCCACTAAAGTCCTATTCTAGGGGGCAGCTGGGTGGCACAGTGGATAAAGTACCAGCCCTGGATTCAGAAGGACCTAAGTTCAAATTCAGCCTCAGACACTTGACACTTACTAGCTGTGTGACCCTGGGCAAGTCAATTAACCCTCATTGCCCCACCAAAAAAAAAAAAAAAAAGTCCTATTCTAAGGTGTCCCAGTGGTATGGAGGAGACTCTGGGCTCTCAAAGATTATGCCAATGAAATGCAAGTCTTGGCAGGTCCTACCAAGCTGGAGAGATATAAGCATGAGCACCACAAGAGACTTCTTGAAGTATAAGTTCCTTCAAAACTCTTAAATGGGGAGCAGCTAGGTGGCACAGTGGATAAAGCACCAGCCCTGGATTCAGGAGGACCTGAGTTCAAATCTAGCCTCAGACACTTGACACTTGCTAGCTGTGTGACCTTGGGCAAGTCACTTAACCCTCACTGCCCCGCAAAAAACCAACAACACACACACAAACAAAAAAAAAAAACCTCTTACATAGCAGCCAATCTGATCTGGTGATTTATTTAGATCTAATTAATGTATCATGTCTAAAACAGGCTGCATGCTCACCACTGTTAGAGGTATAGATTTACCTAAAAGGACAACCCTTCAGCAGCATTAGCAGCAGTAACAGCAATATTTGCATAGTTCTTTACAAACTCTTTCTATTATCCCACCTGATCCTCACAACAGTTCTGGGAGGTAGATGCTATTATTATCCCATTTTACAGATGAAGAAAGTGAGGCAGACAGAGGTGAAGTGAATGGCCCAGGGTCACACAGGTAGGGAGTGTCTGAGGCCGGACTTGAACTCATGCTTTCCTGACTACACGTCCAACAGTCTACCCACTAAGCCACTGAGCTCACTAAAGACTGAGGGAAAGACTGATTTTGTCTCTGACTTTTTCATCATCTTGCATAAGCCATGTCTGGTTCTCTAACTGGATTCCCATCTTTGCTTTCCCTAAGAATATCTTATTTGCTGGTTTGGGGAACCCTTGAAAAGCATTCCTCATATCCACTTTCTGCCCACCTCATTTCAGGGTCAGCCCTGACTAGTCACCAGAGAGGCTAAAAAGGCAAATGATACCAGAAGGGAATCAGGACACCTGGGGTCAAATGAAAACCCAGACTCTTGCTGGATGAGAACATTTGGAGAAATTCACCCCGGCCAGTCTCACCTTCCTCATCTGTAAATTAGGATCAATAAGATTTGCACTACCTGCCTCCCAGCGTCATTGGAAGGAAAGCTCTGAAGAAACATGAAGTCTGTTATTTCCTATTCTCACTCTGTTAGCACTTCTCCCAACAGTGTCTTTTACTGCAACTAAAAATCCCCCAAATATTCATTTCTATCTTATCCTAACTTTTGTCTTCTTATTGTTTAGGAAAAAACTGAAAAGTCTCCTGTGAATTATGGAAAATACCAAGGCTTCATAACTAATACCTACATTTCCTTTTCAAAATATTGGTGCAACAACCTAATGGATCTCTTCTTTTCCCCTCTCCCATAATAAAACTGAACTTCCATTGTGAGAGAGTACCCACATACACTTCCTCCATTAGTAAATAAAGCTCTGGCTTTGAAGTCAGGACATCACATATGATATGTGTGACCTTGGACAAGGTAGGACTCAAGAACTCGTAGGGTCTAGCCCTAAATCTAAGATCCTACTCTCAACTAAGTCTGTTCTGTCTCCTTTCTTTTATTTTTTTTTGTTGTTGTTGTTGTGAGGCAATAGGGGTTAAGTGACTTGTCCAGGGTCACACAGCTAGTAATTGTTAAGTGTCTGAGGCTGGATTTGAACTCGGGTCCTCCTGAATCCAGGGCCGGTGCTCTATCCACTGCGCCACCTAGCTGCCCCCATTCTGTCTCCTTTCTAACCAATACCCAGCACAGTCTGAAGCAATGACAAAGTAGGGCACTGCTAGAGGAATACATCCAAATTACTAGGGTCCTGGCAGCCAAGCCGCATGAGAGCAGCCGAAGAAGAGAAGACTAAAAAGGAGCATGCCAGTTGTCTTGAGGCATCTGAAGGACTGTCATGAGAAAGAGAACATCTGCTTCTCTCCAAGGGCAGAACTCAGAACCACGGAGAAGCTGCTGAGAGGCAAACTTCAGCCTGACATAAGGGAAATGCTGCAGTTGTCCAAAAGCAGAAAGAACTGTTCTCTAGGTGGTACGTACCACATTACTGGATATTTTCCAGCAAAAACTGAATGTTCACCACCAGTCCGGAATGTTACAAAGGTTATTCCTGCTCAGACTAAATGACTGCTGAAGTCCTTCCCAGTTGTGAGATTATTTAAGGACCACAGACTGTTTATTTAGCTGTTCTTTCTACCCAGCCCTTCTGCTCCACTCAACATTTGACAGGCCTTCTCCCCCAAGCGCTACCAAACTTCTGTCCAATACCTTGGAAGGTTTCAGAATGGGGGGGGGGGGGGGGCACCAGGGGAAGGCTACTCAAGGAAAAGGGAGTGCGAGAAGTTTCACAATGGGACCTCACAAAGCTACGCAATGTTTCTTCGTGGGTCATCTTCAAAATTAGACCTATATTGTCAAGCTCACATATATTTCCATCCTTGCCAAACATTTCTGCATTCTACATTCACTTAATAAATCATGACTGAAGGGTATGAATCACTTAGGATTCCAGAAGACTCATATCCTAAAATGCACTAAATTCATTTACATAGTTAAGACAAAATACTGTTCCCAGAAGAGTCAGTAACTAACCGGGCCAAAACAAGAATGGGACAGAGAAGGAACACAGAACACTTGACCCCATTTCTTTTAGCAGCTTCACCTAATTTTTTCATTAATTAAATATTTATTCAAAATAGTAACACAGCTCCATCTCCCCTGAAAAAAACCCCACATCAATTGCAGATATAATTATCTGAGTGGGTACCTAAAGGTTCATTAGCCTTCACTAGAATAACTGCATTCAAAGTCTGTTAAAAACACACATCCAGGGGCAGCTAGGTGGCACAGTGGATAGAGCACTGGCCCTGGAGTCAGGAGGACCTGAGTTCAAATCCGGCCTCAGACACAACACAACACTTACTAGCTGTGTGACCGTGGGCAAGTCACTTAACCCCAAGCGCCTCACTAAAAAAATAAAAATAAAAACACACATCCACACAAAGCAACCTCTTTCCCCCAAAGCATACTGCAGCACTGAAGCTCTAAAAATGAATATCGTTATCACTCTTATAAAAATACCAGAGTCTATACGCATACTCAGCAGATGCTTAGGAAATGGTCAAGATTTCAATCATGTTGTTTCCACTATAGCTCTCTGCCAGCAGGGTTCACAAATACTAACTTATACAACTTGAGGCTTCCTAACACTTCTCTATTCCTGTCTAGTCTGTAGTACAAGCACTATCGAAGTTTTATAAGCAGACAACAGAGTTTTGAGAATCTCCTAACTAATCAGCTCTGGTCCATAAAGTACCATTCTAGTATCCTTCCTTATTTATGGCCTCTCTAGTTCAGATTTGCTTTACACAATTTTTTTAAAAATCACCCACACAAGGGGACAGCTAGGTGGCACAATGGATAAAGCTCCGGCCCTGGATTCAGAAGGACCTGAGTTCAAATCCGACCTCAGACACTTGACACTTACTAGCTGTGTTACCTGGGCAAGTCACTTAACCTTCATTGCCCCGCAAAAAAAAAAAAAAAAAAATCACCCACTCTTCTCTTTGAAGCCAAAAGTTTAACATTGATTCTATTATATTCAGCACTTGTTTCTATGTATAATTACCATAATGACAATATTAAATGTTTTTCATATAAAAAAGCTCCAAAATATCCTCAAGTATGCTCTTTATCTTTTCTCAATCTTTATAACAGGAGATACTTAAAATGCTAAACAACAGAACCTTAAGCTCTTCAGAAGACAAGTACTAGGGGAATCCCAGGAGCAAATAGAGCACATCACTGGAGCAAGGAAACTCAGGCATGTGTCCCTTTTTCACTCTCAACAAAAATGACAAATTCTCCTTTGATGTGCTCCTCACTATAAACAAAACCTATAAGCAGAGGTGGTCTCTGGACCAATGCTACGATAAATTCTAGGAAAGGAAGCACTAGCCTCTCCTTTTTTGGTTAAGGACTTACTATGTGAGAACCGCTGAGTGATTGGGGTTCCGGGGTAGGGGTAAGTTCGACTCTCCCATTGAATGTTTCCTTCCTGTACAGCCTTAATAAAGCCATGATAACACTGGTGGGCCACACCTGTAGAAAAATGAAGGGAAACACTTCAGTGAATGGATAACATGACTTAGAAATCAAAGATCATAATGAATAATAGAATTGTAGAGTGACCAAGACCAATGACCATTTAGCTGAACTTCCTCTTTTCTACAGATAAGAAACTGGACCCAGAAAACTTGAGTGATTTCCCAAGTTCATAGTTAGTGAGAGATGGGACTAAGTCCAAAATGTGCAGACCCTCTTTATCATTAAAGCTGAGCAGTGATAGCGTTGTAAGGGAACACACACATACTACCTTTTTTTTTAGGCAGGTCACATTTTCCATCTCTATTGAGGACGAATCTAGAGAAAATATGTTGAAACTAGATTTGTTGGAGATGAGAATGTAAACCCTAGACTTGAAGACAGCAGATTTCAAAGTGTTCAGTGGAAAGTAGGAGCCTTAGTCTGAGAATCTAAAAGAGAAGATGGTTCAAGAGGGATAGGATTTCAAAAACAAAAGCTTGATATCCATGGCATCGGTTAGGGACTAGGACCTCTCAGGTCCTTTGCAACTTGGAAATACTCTAATTCTCTCCATGTGCACAAGAAGGGGACCAAGTCAGAAACTGTGACACCCTCCTGAACTCAAAAGGACAAGAGGGCAGCTGACCTCAGTCTTTAGTAGTCAGATCATATGACTGTTAAGATGATGTGAGTCTCAGAACAATCTTCCCACTTCAAAGAAGGAGAAAAATAACTGCCGTCAATACTGGATTTCAAAGCGTCACATTGTTCTGAGAGGTTAAAGGTTTGACAAACATGACAACTGAAGGCTCTGTGGCCCTAGAGAGCCCCTCTCCCCCGTCCCTGGATGGGACATGATCTAAGGATGGCTTAGGACTTTCTGATACTCCTCTTTTTGAAAAAAGTAATAACAAACATTTTTATTTCAAGTTTTGAGTTCCAAATTCTATCCCTCCTTCCTCCTCTCCATCCCCTCCCCTCTCTCTGAGGTGGTAAGCAATCAGATACAGGACACACAAGGTGCAACTGCATAAAAGCACTCCTTTAAGAGCAGTCTCCCACAACAAGGCTAGCTGCCATGTTCACATCGGAAAGGAAGGCTTTGACACATGACACTGACCTGGTTCAATGCTCATTCATCTGATGTACACTTAGTATCCTGACTTGATAGGCCAAGATGGAACAAAGGGGCCCAAACAATGATACAAAGAAAGCTAGCTGGAGGAGTGGGAGGGAGGCAGGGAGTGGGGAGAAGAGGAACAACAATCACTCATAACAATCATGCCCCAGAGAATTGGACGTGCATGAAATTCTCTTTCCCAGTGATCAGACTGTTAAGAATAGTCTATGTTTAATGTGACAGTGTCAGATTTATCCCTAACTTTCCCTGCTGAAGAACTCAATTGACCAGATCCAGTCTCTTCCCCTCTCTGGGTCTGTTTCCTCATCTTTAAGGCAGTTGGATTCAGGGCCTCTAAGGCCTCTTCCAGCCCTCTATCTATTTGGGTCTCAAGTACCACCCAGACAAACTCAGAATGAACTGTTCACAGGCCTAGCTTCCAGATGGAAAGGAAGTGTTGGACTCTGCTTATCTCTTAATAGAAATAGCGACAATGACCCTGAGGAGGCCAGATAAATGAAAGTGAGGGAGAGGGAGCCTCTGAAGCTGAAATTCTGAAATGAAAGAGATTTTCAAAGAAGTGAGGAGCACATTTTCGGTGGCACAGGCCATACCTTTAATAAGTCGGTACCACTGTTTGCAGACAAGAGCTGAGGTTTTGTGCTCCTGATATGGTGAGAGGAAAGACAGGATGTACTCCAGAACCTCTTCAGGCAGTTCAGACATAGACCTGTTATGTCTGGTCTCCTCAATCTCCAGTTCAGGGTGGGGCTCCTCATCTTGCTCCATTGTCCCCTCCACCCCTGCTTCTTCTTGGTCCACGGCCATGAAGCTGTCATCCTCACTGTCCGAGGAACTGGCCATGGCATTCCCCTTGACGGCTGCAGAAGGAGAGGGAGAAGAGTTAGTTGAACACACAGCAGGACTCTGTCACAGCTCTGATGTGGGGCCTAGTCACACCTTTGAAGCCAGTCTTATTTAAAACAGTTTCCCCCACACCCCCACCCCACCAACTTATTTGCCATATGCAATCGGAATCTGAAATTCTAGGAATCAAAGAATCACTGACGATTCCTAAGTGGACTTATCTCTACTAAAAATCAATCATTCCAGGTCAAATGAGACTTTAGTGCCTGACACAATTCTCCAGCAACACTTCTAAGGAAAGGACTTAAAATGGAGGCCTCAAAGGAATCATCCTCCACCTTTCCTTGGCTGGAGCCAATGATCCAGGATCTTAAATGAAGAAAGATCAATAAGCATCCCATACACAACACCTAGAGCCTATGTGGGGAGAGGGTATGGAGATGACATCCAGCATTCTGCCTTTTGCCCAGACTCCCTCACATTATACAAGTACACCAAATGTAGCAGCCTGTGTTACTGCCTCTAATATAAACAAAACATGTGGACCACAAAATATCCCAATCACAAAATCATAAGATGTAGAGATAGAACTTAGCAACCATCTAGTACATTCTACTCATCTTACACATGAGGAAAATAAATAAAGCCCAGAAAAATTCATAGAGGTAGCATGTCAATTATAGAGGTAGAATTCAAACCCAATCCCAATTACAGAGAAGATTTGACTCCAAAGCTAATACTCTTCCCATTACACCACACTATGTCTAAGCAATATTTATTTACTGAAACCAGATGAAGACTTCTAAAGACAACAGTATGTCAAGTAATCTTTCTTTTTAGTCTTAAAAAAATTCCTTTTTTATTATTCTTTTTTTAATAATAAATATTTTTATTTAAAGTTTTGAGTTCCAAATTCTATCCCTCCTTCCCTGAGGCAGTAAGAATTCAGATATAGGTGCAATTATGTAAAACATTACATATTAGTCATTTTGTACAAAAAAAACTTGACTAGTTAAGTCATTCACAGTTCTTCATCAAACAGTATTGCTCTCACTGTGCACACTGTTCTCCTGGTTCTGCTCACTTCACTATACATCAGTTCATACAAGTCTTTCCAAGCCTTTTTGAAATCATCCTGCTTGTCATTTCTTATAGCACAATACTATTCCATCACAATCATATATCACAGCTTGTTTAGCAATTCCCCAATTAATGGGCATTTCTTTGATTTCCAATTCTTAGCCACCACAGAAAGAGCTGCTATAGATATTTTTGTACAAATAGGTCTTTTTCTCTTTTGGGTGACATCTTTGGGGTATAAGCCTAGCAGTGGTATTACTGGATCAAAGGGTATGCACAGTTCTATAGACGTTTGAGCATAGTTTCAAATTGCTCTCCAGAATGGTTGGATCAGCTCATAACTCCACCAACAGTGGATTAGTGTAACAGGTTTCTAACATCACCTCTAACTTCCAATATTTTCCTTTTTTGTTATATTTACCACTCTGATAGGTGTGAGGTGATGCCTCAGAGTTGTTTTAATTTGCATTTCTCTGATCAATAGTGATCTAGAGCATTTTTTCATATTGTCAAGTAATTTTTCTACCTTGCTAACATACTCTTGTAATGCACAAAGTGCATGAAACTACAAAAAGGGTCAGGAACGTGACCTAGATGGTTCCTTTAAGAATGGTGTCTGCTGGGGGCAGCTAGGTGGAGCAGTAGATAAAAGCACAAGCCCTGGATTCAGGAGTACCTGAATTCAAATCCAGACTCAGACACTTGACAGTTACTAGCTGTGTGACCCTGGGCAAGTCACTTAACCCTCATTGCCCCACCCACCCCACCCCCACAAAAAAAGGTGTCTGTTTATCTAATTCTCCCAATTTCCTAACTCTCAAACTACCACACTGAACAAGAAACCCGTTTTATTTTTCCTTACATTTGAAGATCTTTCTAACAATATGCATCTTTAGTAGTTGAAGTAAAGGCAGCATCTACTTGTCTCACTGTGGGCCTTGTTACACTATTGCAGATCAAGACATGAAAGGATCATGATGTATGCAAAGTACATACATACAAGAATGAAATTCCCATTCATTGTGTAAAACCTGCTCCTAATCAAAAGAAAACCCTTTAAAATACCCTTCCAATAAAAGAGATTAGAGATTTTTCATGATCAATTTCTGGTTTTTATTTTTGTTTTTTTTTTAGTGAGGCAATTGGGGTTAAGTGACTTGCCCGGGGTCACACAGCTAGTAAGTGTTCAGTGTCTGAGGCCAGATTTGAACTCAGGTACTCCTGAATCCAGGGCCAGTGCTCTATCCACTGCGCCACCTAGCTGCCCCCATTATCAGTTTCTGAAGTAGCAATGCAATAGGTTGGGACGATCATGGGATATGGAGTCCAAGGATCCATATTTAAATTCTAATTCTACTACTCACATGAGTGACCATAGGCAAGTCACTTCCTCGCTCTGGGTCGGTTTCCTGATCTATAAAATGATGGGTTTTGGACTGGAAATAATCACTAAGGTCTCATTCAGGTCACAAGCCAATAATTTACTGATTCTCACATTTTGATACAGTTCCTAAGTTACTATGCTACCTGAATGATCCATATAAAGTCAATGATTTGTAATAAAAAATTCTCTATGATTTTCACCTGAGCACCAAAGCACGGTGCAAAGGGCAGAGAATTTGAAGTCAGAGGACCTAAGTTTGAATCCTGAGGCTGCCACTTATTACCTGAACCTTGGAAAAGTCACTTAAACTTTTGAAGCCTGTTTCCCCATTTCTAAAATGAGACAGTTGAAAGAGATGAGCTCTAAGGGCCTTTCTAGCTCCAAATCCATGATACTATGACCTCAGCTTGAAAGAATTTTATCTCATAAGACCTAAAGTTTTAAGTAAACCTCAAAGATATGTCGTGGCTCTAGAATTTTTTTTTAACATTTTTTGTGTCATGGGCTTTTTAGGACTCCAATTTTTAAATGTATAAAATAAAAAGGATTACGGTGGAACCCAATTATATTTAAGTAGAAAACAATAAGAAGTTCATGTGCCAGAGGCAGCCAGGTGGCACAGTGGATAGAGCACTGGCCCTGGATTCAGGAGAACCTGAGTTCAAATCCGACCTCAGACACTTAACACTTAACTAGCTGTGTGACCCTGGGCAAGTCACTTAACCCTCATTTCCCTGCAAAAAAAGAAAAAGAAGTTCATGGGCCCCATAAGAAGCCCTGCTCTAAAAAGGGCAATTTTTTCTCCATTTATGTAAAATTATTCATTAAGTCTTACACACAGCTGCCACACTAAGAATGCTGAAATGGGTCCAAATGCATTACTCTAAAATCATACACTCGCCACTGATCTTCAGAGCTCCATTTTGACTCCACTGATTCAGCCATGAAATTCTCTTACTCTCAGAATATATAGAAAATTTGAACCTTTCAGTTATGAAATTTTTTGTTTTTCTACAAATTATACAAGAAGTAGCTAATGAAAAATATCATTGCATTTTAGAACCTTAACTGATAAACTGATGCATGTGATCATGTGATTTTCATGCCAAGTTGAACAGTTTTCTTGTCTCTTGCCCTATCCCTTCTAAGGCAGAGGCAGACAGACAAAGCTGTGGCCTAAAATCCCACAAAAGATATTAATCATTTTTAATTACAAAAAAAATCAGTTTCTACTATTGTTACCAACATCTTACTAAACGTGTGTTTTGATATCTGTTCCAAAAAATCTAAAATTTGGAGTTCTAACAAGGAAAGCCATGATGAAAGCTCATGAAAAAGTCTGAACTTTCTAGTGCTACATCGCTAACAACTGTTTTGGAAAACATCTTCCACAAGAAGTGACTACTACTTTGGAATAGTTCTAAATTATTAAAAAGTTTTTCCTCATATCAAGCCTAAATTTACAATCTGGATTCCTTGGTTCCCAGTAAATATTCTTTTCACTACACAATGCCTCTAAAATATCTACATACATTAGAATTGTAGAAAAGCCCCCTCTGAAGGGAGGTAGGTGACAGATGCACCATGTATACAAATGAGTATGATTCAAGGTAGTATGTGATGAAGGCAAAGATGAGATCCAGAAAAAAATAGCCTAAGAAAATTTGAAGAGATTACTTTCAGTTAAGGGTCTCAGGGAAGGCTTCACAGAAGACGTGTTACCTGAACTGAGGCTTAAAGGAAGAGAAAAAGAATTTCAACAAAGAAATTCTGTAAGCTAGAGGAGTTCAAAGGAAAGAGAGGTCACTTACAGCCAGAAGGATCAAGAAAATACTACATGAAGAGGACATCTAAGCAGGGTTTTGAAGAAGGTATAGGATTTCAGACAGAAGAGGAGACAGAAGCAAATTCTCCAAAAGGAGGGAATTTTTTTTAAAGGAGAAACATTCCAAAGATTCTTAAATTGAAAACCACTCTGCTATGAACCCCCTGCCACTTAGAGCACAGCTGTTCTTCATGGAGTAAAAGGGTAAGAGACACATTCCCTTAGCAGGTGTTTCACCAAATGCACAGACTGTTTCATGTATCATCTATGTTAACAGAAGCACTCAAAATCTGGAGGCTGCTTAGCTCCTAACAGTCAATGTTATGACAAAGGGAATCTGGAAATAGAACAATTTGGCATAACTTCTGTTACTATTAGCAAACTGCTAGCTACTTAGTAGACACAGAAATGTATCTATAAGCTTTTCATTTTTAATAACAGAAATCAACCATAGTTGAGCACTTATAAATGGCTAGAATTCCAATTTGCTGCCTCTGGTGGGCAGTCCTATTATAAATATAAAGCAGAATCTATGTCCCAATCTATGCTACTGGATGCTAGTTCTTGGTTGATTATTAGCTAGATAGCATTTTACACAAAGGATTATTGTTATTTTCCCACAGCTATGGATCAAAATTTCTATCTTGCGTCTTTGTCTCAGCTGCTGCCAGGAAAGGTGTGATTTTGGACAGAAGTCAGTAGTGCTCACAGCCAATAAGCCACCCAACCTGAAGCCACTTCAAACTCTACATCGCCATCTGCTTTGTCCTATCACCATTCGTCTTTGAAAACCTCAGCTGATTACTGCTATTACTCCACTTCTATTCATAAATTGAATGAAAAAAGAATAAATTTCTCAATTTCACTGATGAGACACATTACAAATCCATCTTCATCCAACCTCAACTGAACCCTCACTGCAACCAAGCCTCCCCCACCTCATCTTCACCATTCCCACCTACCTCAGCTGAGGACCTCACCTCTTACTTTACTGGAAAAAAAAAAAGTGAGATTATTTGACATGGGCTTTCCCTTCTCCCATTCCCTCAAACTTTTTAACCCCCCCCCGACATCCTCTTCTCTCCTCCTTTCCCCCCAGTCTTTGATAGAAGTAATTGTTCTTCTTGCCAAAGTCCAACCTCTCTATGTGCACTTCCTCTCCCCTCCCCTCCCCTCCCCAGGTCTTCTGCAGTTCAATCATCCCGAATCTTTCATCTCTCTCATCAACTAATTCCTTCTCTACTTCTTTAAAACATCCCTAACTCTCCCCTGTTTTTTGAAAACCTTCACTAGATCACATGTTTCAAATCGTGGATCCAAAATCTCTCCAAACTCCTTAAAAAGTCCACTCATTCTCCATTTTCTCTCCTTAACCCTCTGCAATCAGTTTTTTCTTTCATCCCTCAACTGAAACTGATCTCTCTAAAGTTAGCAATGATCTTTTTTTTTTTTTAGTGAGGCAATTGGGGTTAAGTGACTTGCCCAGGGTCACACAGCTAGTAAGTGTTAAGTGTCTGAGGCCAGATTTGAACTCAGGTACTCCTGACTCCAGGGCCGGTGCTCTATCCACTGCACCACCTAGCTGCCCTTAGCAATGATCTTTTAATGTTAAATGTGGTTGTTTCTTCTTGAGCCTGGTCTTTCTCCACCTGTCTGCTGCTTTTGATACTATTTAACACCCTCCTCATGCACACTTTCTCCTCTCTGGGTTCACCTCCTATCTATCTGAACCACTCCTTTCCAATCTCCTTTGCTGCCTGATCATCTACACTGCAATCTTAGGCTCTGTCTCAGCTTCTTCTCCTCTTCTACACAAGACATTCTTAACCTTTGTACCATGGATCTTTTTGAAATTCTGGTGAAGTTTAGGAACCCCTACTCAGAATTATGTTTTTAAATGCATAAAATAAAACAAAATTACAAAAGAAATCAATTATATTAGATAATTTTTCAAATTCTTTTTAAAGTTCATGGACTGAGGATGGAACAAAGGTGGCAGATTAGGGGCAGCCACCCAGCTGAACTCTCAACATTCCCCTCCAAACTACAGTTAAATAATTCCTCAAAACAAATTTTGGATCAGCAGAGCCAACAAAAAGTTAGTATGGAATATTTTTCTGGCCTAAAAAAAACACTTAAGAGGTAAACAAGAGAAGGCAGTAACACTGGGATGGAGGTCTGGTAGAGATCTGCTTGGAGCCTATACCAATAAAGAAATATGTTGGGGGGGGGGGGGCGGCTAGGTTGCACAGTAGATAAAGCGCCAGCCCTGGATTCAGGAGTACCTGAGTTCAAATTCGGCCTCAGACACTTGACACTTATTAGCTGTGTGACCCTGGGCAAGTCACTTATCCCCCATTGCCCCACCCAAAAAAAATTATATATTAAAAAAAAGAAAGAAAAAAATATGTTGGGAAAATGAGAAAAACAACAGCAACAAAATAATTTGAACATAAAAAGTTACTATGGTGGCCCAGAAGACCAAGGCAAACTCAGAAGACAACAATGTCAAAACAGCTACCCAAAAAAACCCCAAAGGAAAATGCTAACTGTACCCAATACCAACAAGAATTCCTGGAAGAGGGGGCAGCTAGGTGGTCCAGTGGATAAAGCACCAGCCCTGGATTCAGGAGGACCTGAGTTCAAATCTGACTTCAGACACTTGACACTTACTAGCTGTGTGACCCTGGACAAGTCACTTAACCCTCATTGCCCCACAAAAAAACCCAAAACAAAACAAAGAATTCCTGGAAGAGTTAAGGAAAGAAGTGAGTGGTAGAGGAAAAATTAGGAAAAGAAATGAGAGTGATGCAAGAAACAAAAATGGTAATTAATTAGCTTGGTAAGAGAGGCACAAAAAAATACTGGAGAAAATGACACCTTAAAAACAGGAACTGGCCAAATGGTTAAAAGAGGCACAAAAATTCACTTGAAAAAAAAACTCTTTAAAGAGCAAAATAGATCAAATGTAAAAGGGTTACAAAGATACACTGAAGAAAATATTCCTTAAAAATTAGAATTAGGCAAATGACAACTAATGATTCCATGAGACATCAAGAAACAATACAAAATCAAAAGAATGAAAAAATTGAAGAAAATGTGAAATATTTCATCAGAAAAACAAATGACCTAGAAAATAGATCAAGGAGAGATAATTTCAAATGAATGAATAAATGAAATGACTAGACTATCTGAAAGTCATGATCAAAGCAAGTATCTAGACATAATATTTCAAGAAATTATCAAAGAAAACTGTGCTGAGGGTAAAATAGAAATTTAAAGAATCTATCTGAAAGATCATCTCCTAAAAGAGATCCCAAAATGAAAACCCACAGGAATATTATGGCCAAATTCTAGAACTCCTAGATCAAAGAGAAAATACTTTAGGCAGCCAGAGAGAAACCATTCAAAATTTGTGGATCAAAAAAGATTTAGGGAGCAGCTAGATGGCGCAGTGGATAAAGCACCAGTCCTGGATTCAGGAATACCTGAGTTCAAATCCGGCCTCAAGCACTTGACGCTTACTAGCTGCGTGACTCTGGGCAAGTCGCTTAACCCTCACTGCCCTGCAAAAACAACAAACAAACAAACAAGATTTAGTGGTTTCCACATTAAAGGAAGAGAGGGCTTGGAATGATAATTCTAGAAGCCAGTGAAGCTAGAATTACAACCAAGAATCACCTACCCAGCAAAACTGAGTGTAATCCTTCAGGCGGCAAAATGGATATTTAATGAAATAGAGGACTTTCAAGCATTCCTGATGAAAAGACCAGAGCTGGGGAATGGCTGAACAAACTGTGGAATGAGATTATGATGGAAAACTATTGTGCTATAAGAAATGATGAGCAGGATGCTATCAGAAAAACCTGGAAAGACTTACATGGGGCGGCTAGGTGGCGCAGTGGATAAAGCACCGGCCCTGGATTCAGGAGTTCCTGAGTTCAAATCCGGCCTCAGACACTTGCCACTTACTAGCTGTGTGACCTTGGGCAAGTCACTTAACCCCCATCGCCCCGCAAAAAAAAAAAAAGAAAAGAAAAGAAAAGAAAGACTTACATGAGCTGATACAAAGTGAAATGTACTGTATACAAAATAACAGCAATATTGTAAGATGATCTGCTGTGAATGACAGTTATTTTCAGCAATACAATGATCAAAGACAACTCTGAAGGACTTATGAAAAATGCAATCCATCTAGAGGGAAAGAACTGATAGTATCTGAATACAGATTAAAGCATAATTTTTTGTTCTTTTTTCTAAAAATTTTTTTGTCTGTTTTCTTTCATAACCTGACTAATGTGGAAATGTTTTGCATGACAACACCTGTATAACATACTGAATTGCTTAAATTCTTAAAGGGGGGTGGGGAGGGAGGAAGAGAATTTGGAACACAAAGTTTTTTAAATTTATGTTAAAGTTTGTTTTTACATATAATTTGGGGGAAAAAATTAAAATTCTAAAAATTTAAAAAGACCAGAGCTGAATAGAAATGTTGACATTCAAACAAAAGACTCAAAATAAGTATTAACAGCTAACACAAAAGAATAATCAAGGGGCTCAAAGAAGTTAAACTACATACATTCCTATTTGGGAAAATGATACATATAACTCCTAAGAACTTTATCAGTTAAAAAGAGTTTACATAAACAGAGGGTATGGGTGTAGGTCAATTATGTTGGAATGGTCTGCCAAAAAAATGAAGGAGGGAGGGGCAGTTACGTGGCACAGTGGATAGAGCACTGGCCCTGGATTCAGGAGGACCTGAGTTCAAATCCAGCCTCAGACACTTAACACTTACTAGCTGTGTGACCCTGGGCAAGTCACTTAACCCCAATTGTCCCCCCCAAAAAAAATTAGTGTTTCCTATTAAAAAAAAATGTAGGAGGGAGAAAGAGGTATGCACAGGGAGAAGGGAGAGGTAGCATGAGGTAAATTTTCTAACATGAAAGACATACAAGAAAGAGCTTTTACAACAAAGGGGGAAATGGGGCGGGGGCTAGTGGTGGCAGGGAATGCCTCACTCTCATTGGAATCAGTTCAAAGAAGGATGTATATGTCTGTTTGTGTGTGTATTTATGTATATATGTATGCACACACACATTCAGTTGTGTATAAAAATGTAACGTACCCAACAGGGAAATAGGTGGGAAAGGGAATGGGGTGGGGGGTGGAGAGGGGAGGTAAAGGGGAAGGTGGATTAAGGGAGGCAGTGGTAGAAGCAAAATATACTCTTTAGGAGGGATAGTCCTCCTACCACATACCCCTGCAGCTTGAAACCCAGGAGTCATCCTCAAGTTCTCATTCTCTGCCACCACCCATAGCCAACTGGTTACCAAAGATACTGATTCTACCTTAACAATATCTCTGATCCACACCCCCTTCTTTCCTATGACCCCACTACCACCCTGGGGCAGGCCCTCAGCACCTCATGCCTGACATGTTCCAGCAGCCTACTGGCTGATCTCCCTGCCTCAAGTCTCTCCTCACTCCAGCCCATCCTCCAATCAGCTGTTAGACTGATCTTCACAAATCACAGGTGTGCCTGTATCACACCCTAATACTGGTGGCTCCCCATCACCTCCAGGATCAAATATCAAATTCTCTGACACTCAGAGTTCTTCATAGCCTGGCCTCCTTCCTCCCTTCCACAACTCCTCAATGCAATGACACTGATTTCCTTGCTGTACGCATTCTCCTCTCCTGACTGAGTACTTTCACTGGCTGTTCCCATGCTAGCAATGCTCCCCCCACCCCCACCGCCCCCATGCCAGCAATACTCTCCTGTTTCTTCTTTACATTTTTAGGAAAAATAAATAACTTTCTAGTTCAAAAGAGAAACTTTGTCCAAGTACTTCTTCCCTTCTTTAGAGACTCTTTCTGACAATAATGGAAGAGACAACTTTGTCTTCAACAGATAAAAACAAAAATCACAAATATTTCTAATTTTCCCACCTTGAACTGATCCTGCGTCTTCCCGCCCCCCCAAAAAGAAGAGGTAACAGGTGCAAAAATGTTGCGTGTGCTGTAAAATGTGGTGATAGGGTCAGCTCCTTTAGTTAAACTGGTTTTCTTTGCTATAAGGAAGGGTTGGGGGTAGTGTTTAATGGGAATATCTAAAAATGACTACTGGAAAACAGTCTGATGACTTTTTTTTTAAATCTCTATATTTTCACTTAAACCTTTTGTGGGGGGGTTTATCTGGGGACACAATCTATCTTTGTAAAATATATGTCCAGCTCACTTAACCAACCAAGGAGGTCATTCACCTGCTGTCTTCCCATTAGCCTCCCTTCATGTGGCCTTCTCTCTGGAGTTCACACTGACTATCCTAATAAAAACATGCTGTCCTTCACACACTAAGCTAGAGCTCATATTCTACCACACTCTTACTGAGACCTATTTGGCAAATATTTCTGAAAAGGTTTTTTCTATATATCAAAGTAACTGACTTGCAGACTGGCCTCATAAGTGCTGCCTTAACCAAATGAATTATCTATAGAAACTGGAAAATAAGGGATCCGGAAATCACACAAAAGTCCTAGAGGAAAAGGGACACCTAGCCACTGAGTCTTCTATACTAAAATACATTAGGGGGGGCGGCTAGGTAGCACAGTGGATAGAGCACCGGCCCTGGAGTCAGGAGTACCTGAGTTCAAATCCGGGCTCAGACACTTAACACTTACTAGCTGTGTGACCCTGGGCAAGTCACTTAACCCCCACTGCCCCACAAAAAATAATAATAATAATAAAATAAAATACATTAGGCGCAATTGTGACAAGTAAATACCAGAATTTAGGGATAATTCCAATTATTTCCTTATGGGAATTCGCAAATGGCCACCTGGCTAAATGGAAAACTTTCTAAATAGTGGCTGGTCACTGAGAGAAACCAGGCAAGAGAGAGACCAAAACCACAAATGTTAGGAAATCTGGTCAGGATCAGAATAAAAAGACATTATTCGTCTAAGGTGCCATCCACGGCTGAACAAGTTGGAGTATATATGAATGTAATGGAATTCTACTGTGCTGTAAGAAATGATGAGCAGGATGGTTTCAGAAAAACCTGGAAAGACTTAAGTGGACTGATGCTGAGTGAAGTGAGCAGAACCAGGAGAACATTGTACATAGTGACAGCAACATTGTGTGATGATCAGCTGTGACAGACTTTGCTTTTCTCAGCAATATAATGATCCAAGACATTTCCAAAGGATTCATGATGGGAAATGCTCTCCACATCCAGAAAAAATAACTGTGGAATCTGAATGAAGACTGAACCATACTATTTTTACTTTTTCCTTTTTTCTTTCTTGAGGTTTTCCCCTTTTGTTCTGATTCTTCTTTCACAATATGACTAAAGTGGAAATATGTTTAAAGTAATTGTACAAATATAACTTATATCAGATTGCTTAGTGTCTTCAGGAGGGGGGAGGGAAGGAAGGGAGAAAAAATTTGGAACTCAAAATCTTTAAAAAGACATGTTGAAAACTATTCATACATTTAATGGAAAAAAATAAAATATTACTAAGGATTAAAAATAATAAATTAAAATTAAAAAGTAAGGTGTCATTCACCTCTAAAAATCCTCTATTCTTATGATCCATACCACTAAGACAAAATTTTTAAATCCAACTATCAAAATCCCAAATTTATTGTGTAAAACAGAATATCCACAGCTCTCAACCATTCTAAGAAAATCCTGAGATTCAGTCTGTGGTCTACAACAGTTTTGATTTGACAGATCATAACTTTAATTTTCCAGTTTTAATGATAACATTCACCTCTCCTTACCATCCATACAACATTCTTCAAATGGAAAATGTTCCAAAATTATTTATTTACCCATGTCCCAAAACCCAAAAGGGATAGAAAGAGATTTCTATAACTTAACACTTAGCAAGTCATTCTCCCTGTTGGTGTACAATGAAGTTAGGTCCAAGTCTGGTTTTATAACGTACCCCGCCAAAATAAATAAATAAATAGATAGATAGATAGATAGATAGATAGATAGATAGATAGATAGATAGATTGCTTGAATGAGACTCCTATATAAAGTCCATTCCCTCAACCTTGGACAAATATAACTTTTTGTGAACCTATGCCAGAAAATGCAAAAGATCTGATCAGGGCACTTTAAGACCATGTCTCCACTTTAACCTCTTCTCTCTGCTGACAGTGCCACCTCTCTAGAGCAGGCCTGAATCACTTCACACCTGGGTGATTGCAATAACGTGCTGGTAGGTCTGCCTGCCTCAAGTCTCTCCCTATTCAGCTACAAAATTGGTTTTCTTAAAATTGAAACCCTGATCATGTCACCCCACCCCCATCAAACTCCAATAGCTCCCTATCATCTCCAAGATCAAATGCAAAATCCTGTCTTACTATGTGGCACATAGTAAGCACCTAATAAATGTTTCTTGACTGACTGAATTTTCATATAATCTTCAAGTTAGTTTTTGAGCATTCTTTTGCTCTCTCTATACAGACTGTTTTGTAGATTTAGCTGGCAGACATAACATTTAGCAAATATGTTGCTATAAATCTCTTGCTTATAAATAGCTCTTCCACTTAGTTGCATACAACTATAATTACTTATTAATATTTATACAGCTTCAGTGCTCTGAAATATCAAGACAGGCAGTGTGTAAAGGAGCTGTGTGACACTACTACATGAAAACCAAGAAGGGAAGCCTACAATTAAGCCCCAGCATGCAGCCCCTGCTTTGTTCTCACAACTCACATATATATCACCAAGAAAACTATCTTACTATTCAACAACTCACTATCAACTTCCTGCAGTAATTTGCTAAAACCCAAACCTAATACATTGATCAAGAACTCTTTAAGTCCTTATACAAAAATACCCCTTAATGAAAATAATTAATACAGTCCCATAAAATACACAAGGGGGGTGGGGGAAAGTTAACTACAACAACGAAGCTGTTGGGACACAACTGCACCCATCATTTTAAAAGATTTGGAGAAAGTATAGAATATTAAATATTGATCACTGGAGACTTCTCAATACATATAAAATTTGATCTCTGCTGCTTTTATTAGCATTCTACTTTTGAAAAAATCCATTAAAATGGGTTTTTACCCTTCATTTCCAAAAAACATTACCAAAAAATTTTATTTGTTCTGGGATTACTAAACTGAGCAGTAATAAAGAAAAAAGAGATTGGGTGATAGAAGAACAGATGAAAGTAAGATTTTCTACCCTTTGGCATACTGCAGTAAATAAGGTCACATGTACTGCTTTGCTTGGTCTTAAATGATACTGAACTGACAAATTAATTTTGGTTTTTTTGTGGGGTTTTTTGGTTGGGCAATGAGGGTTAAGTGACTTGCCCAAGGTCACACAGCTAGTAAGTGTCAAGTGTCTGAGGCTAGATTTGAACTCAGGTACTCCTGAATCCAGGGCCAGTGCTCTATCCACTGCACCACCTAGCTGCCCAAATGTTTTTGTTTTGGTTTTTGGTTTTCGGTTGGACAAATTAATTTTGAAAAGGTCCTCCTTCAGATCAACACAAAGTTATATTCTTCATTTTTTTCATGAAAGCTAACTGAGGCATAGAGGAAAGAAGACTGAATTTGGACTGAGAAGGCTTGGATTCAAATCCTGACTCTCTCTTCCTAGATGTTGCAACTCACCACCTCCTAGGGCCTCACTGTAAAAGAATGTTAATAATCAAGAGGTACTAAGAAATCTATTTCTTAGTGTTATTTTCTGAAGCCTATAAATATGGCCAGGCCTCCCCTTTCATTGCCCCCATGATTAGGTAACATTATCATACTATTTCTCCTCTCCTTTTCATAGCCAAACTACTATAAAGGGCAGTCTCTACTTCACTGCTTTCATTTCCTCACCTCCCACTCATTTCTCCAACTCATTCAATCAATCTTCCAAACCCACTATACTCCTCTTCTTTTTTTTTTTTTTTTTTTTGCGGGGCAATGAGGGTTAAGTGACTTGCCCAGGGTCACACAGTTAGTAAGTGTGAACTGTCTGAGGCCGGATTTGAACTCAGGTACTCCTGAACCCAGGGCCAGTGCTTTATCCACTGCGCCACCTAGCTGCCCCTACACTCTTCTTAAACTCCTCTCCCCAAGGTTACCAACTATCTTAACTGCTAAAGCCTTTTCCATCTTTACTATCCTTTCTCTCAACCATGCCCTCCTCCTTAGGCTTCCACGTTCTCCTCCCATCTCTCCGCCCCTAACCCTTTGATACATTATCATTCTCCTCTTACCCACTAACTGTGTCACCCCCACTGAAAATTCTCTCCTAGGCCTTCTTCTCTCTTACACTCTCTCTTCACTGATGAGTTCATCAGCTACCATGAATTTAATTTATTTCTATGTAAGTGACAAACAAATTTATATACCATCTTTCTCCTGAATTCCAGACAGCATTACCAGCTTGCCACCTCAATGTCACTGCAGGCAGGTCCAATGCATAATTATGTCCAAAACCTCCTTTTTTTTATGGCACCAACCTTCCAGTGACCTTGCTTCACAATCTTGGCATCAGCCTTAACTATTCCCTTTCCCTCATCTCCTGTATCAGAATCCATTGCCAAATCGTGTTAACACTACTGTTGCAACATCTCTTGCATCTGTCTCTTCTCCCCATGAATACAACTTTCTACCCACTCTTGCTCAGGCCTTCATTTCCTCTTCACCTGGACTATTGCAAAGCCTCCCAATGTATTTTCTCCCCAATCCATCCTCAACACAGTAGCCAAATTGAGGGGCAGCTAGATGGCATAGTGGACAGAGCACCGGCCCTGGATTCAGGAGTACCTGAGTTCAAATCCAACTTAACACTTACTAGCTGTGTGACCCTGGGCAGGTCACTTAACCCCAATTGCCTCACTAAAAAAAACAACTCACTTATTTAGAAAATCTTGGGGCAGCTAGGTGGCACAGTAGATAAGGCACCAGCCCTGGATTCTGAAGGACCTGAGTTCAAATGTGGCCTTAGACACAACACTTACTAGCTGTGTGACCCTGGACAAGTCACTTAACCCTCACTGCCCCACCCAAAAAAAAAATCTTTAGTGACTTTCTATTGTATCTAGGATAAAATACAAAATCTTCAACCAAACACTTAAAGACCTCCACAAATCTGGAATCCTTCTACCTTTCTGGCCTTATTTCATATTACGCCACTCTCCACAATCTCCTGCTCCAGTCAATCTGGCCTGCTGGCTGTTATCACTATATGACACTGCCTATCAATTCCCTCTTTTTGCATAAATTGTCCCTGGTATCCAGAACACATTCTCTCCTTACCTCCACATCGCAGTTACCCTAACTATGCCAAGGGTGACACCTCTTACAGGATATCTCTCCTGATCTTCCCGATTGTGATTGCTTCCTCCTTTGGGGTTTACTCTGAATTTATTTATGTTTATAGTATGTCTCCCAGTAAAACGTAAGCTCCATGAGAAGAGAAATTGTTTTTTCCATCTTTATATCCACAGCACTTGGCACAGTGCCTTGTAGATAAGTTACTTAGTAAAACTTTATTGAAGTGAATTCTTATACACATTAACTTGACAGACCGAGAATAACCTTCTACATCAATTCGTTCCTAAGAAATATATTTTGGAGTGTTACATCATGCTTTGGTTAGTCCAGAGCTTCTTAAACTTTTTCCACTCATGACCCCTTTTCACCCAAGAAATTTTTACACAACCCTGAATATATAGGTATATAAAATAGGTATACATAACCTTTTATTGTTGCTCAAGGTCACAACAAAGTGCTAAATGACAGAGACAGATTTAAGTCCTGATTCCAAATTCTCTCTATTGCCCCAAAAGGTGGTTAAGAAGTTTTGATACTTATGAACACCTCGGCTCCAATTTGACAAGTAGGTATTTAAGGGAAGTCTCAGGAGTTGTAAACTCAAATTCTCATCTCCATCAAAATGACCAGATTTCAATGAATAATGTAACAAACTCTATACTGTGTGGTACAAAAATATACCAGAAATTTCAGCAAACAGTATTTCTGTTCATCTCTACTGATGAGTAAAAACTAACTTCAAGCCTGAGAAAGACTGAAAGGCAATAAAAGAGAGTGGATCTAATTAGTTGCTGCTGCTGTTTGTTCTTCAGTCTCAAAAGTGGATCAAGCAGATATCATGACTTGCAATGAATTGGATTTAAGTGAGGAAGGGCTGTGCAAGGTCACCAGCCTCACTCTCTCTTCCAGTGCCATCTGGGTCCAATAGCAACATATATATTATCAGGACTGGAAATGAACCCAGTTGTTTAAGGCACTCAGAGTTAAATGACTTGCCAGGGTCACACAGCTAGTAAGTGTCTGAGGTGAAATTTGAACTCAGGACCACCCAACCTCAGGGCCAGTGCTCTATCACTGTACCACCTAGCTGCTTAATTAGATGCTGCTACCAAGCTGAAAGAAAAAACCAGTATCCCTTTTAAATTGATTCTAAAGTTATGACTAATATCTTTCCAGGTCTTTGCTGGTAATGTGAAGGGAAAAGCCATTAGTGTAGTCTATTCTAAACAACCTATTTTAATATAACCTTTATAGCAACCCACATATAAAAACAGCACCAGATATAAAAATAAGTTCCCCTCCCCCACCAAACCAGTGTTCCACATTGCTATTCTAGGTTACAACTTAACGAATTCTAAAATTAAGTGCTCTCTGAGATACTGCAACCAAACTGATACAAAGAGTCACAAAGTTGCTCACCCATTTGGACACTGTAAATATAGAAGGAAGACTATATCCCTCGGCTTTTAGCTGCTATCTTTTCCCTTGTAACTTGTATCGAGCTGCAGTGAGGAATAGTGAACTAGAATCTCAAGCAGTAGAAATCAGAAAGAAGTCCACTAGACAAGAGTGTATTCAGGACCACTAGAGAATACTCCATGCCAGAAGACCGTCAGGAGCAAGAATGCACATAATGGGGGCAGCTAGATGGCGCAATGGATAGCGCACCGGCCCTGGATTCAGGAGGACCTGAGTTCAAATCCGGCCTCAGACACTTAACACTTACTAGCTGTGTGACCTTGGGCAAGTCACTTAACCCCAATTGCCTTACTAAAAAAAAAATGCACATAATGCCTCTTTGGACAAAAGCTGTCATATACAGCTTCAGATGAGGCCAACTGGATCCCTCAAGCTGTGAAAACAAGAAACACTTTCAACATATTCTAATAGGTCCTGTAGGGGGCTGGAGTCACGCTGTGTGTCTTGCCTTTCCAGTTCCCTCTCACTACAGCTCTGAATAAACATATAAGCACCTTACTCCAAAAGAATTAATTGAATCCTGTTTCCACAGATCAGGGCATGACAAAAGAAAACACAGTTGTCCAACGGTACTACATTTATCAGGGACAAGACTTCAAAAAATCCATAGAGAAAATGGCTGCTGCAAGAATCCTCACCATTACGAAGCTCCAAGAGCAGCCAACGTACCCTCTTCTAATCTTTGTCCCCTAACTAGGGTCCTTAACAAAAATCTGAATTGAACTTAATATGGAAAACGTAGTTCTGGAGAAATACCAAGAAGTGCAGTAGTCTACAGAAGCTGGAAATGATTCATTTCCACCTCTTCAAATAAACGATATTAAAAGCTGTTTTAAAATGAAAAATCATTTTAATTAACATAAAAAGCTCCAGGATTTCAAGTTACACTTTTCTGAGATTACTTCATTATGAAATAAAATATTCAACTGCTGCTACCTTTATGAACAAATCAAAGGTTATGCTAAAGACAGAAGAACAGATTCTGTTTTTCCTTCTATTCCTATCACTGTTAAAGTAAAATCCTTTTGAAATAGCTACCAGTAAGTGAAAATGTGTTTGTGTTTGACAGCGTTTATTAATTTCACAGCAGGAAGTCAGCTTCATTAAACCCTTTTATTTATTAAAGAATAAAACAGTCAAAAAATTAAATGAGACTCATCGTGATGCTTTCAATAGGCTCAAAAAATTAAGCACTGTTATTCTGAACAAGTCAGCAGGATATAACAAGGTGCTAGCAGTGCTTTGTACACTGTAGGCATTTCATCAACATTGACGCAAGAATGATAATTAGGGTCCATCTGATATTGATTCCAATAACCAGTATATCCCTGTTAAAGAGAATGAGACCCAAAATAGGACTTCCCCTTATTGGTTCCTCTGCATTTTGAAGGATGAAATTTTCACTCAGGCAAATCAAGAAGTTACAGGCTACACTGCCTTTGACAGAGAGAAAAAGAACTCCAGAAAATGTCTGGATAACTGAAACACCACCACCCCATCACTACTATCTCATTCCTTTTGTGGAAATGTGTTCTGTTTGTATAAAGGAACTTACTATCTACTTAAAGATGAGGAATTTGGGAAACTCCTGTACTATGCAATATATTCCAATTATATTATATCATTATATTCTAAATGAAATATACTACATTGTAAGGGGCAGCTAGGTGGCACAGTGGATAGAACACCAGCCATGGAGTCAGGAGGACCTGAGTTCAAATCCAGCCTCAGACACTTGACACTTACTACCTATGTGACCCTGGGCAAGTCACTTAACCCCAATTCCCTCACCAAAAAAAGAAAGAAAAGAAAAGAAAGAGAGAGAGAGAGAGAGAGAGAGAGAGAAAGAAAGAAAGAAAGAAAGAAAGAAAGAAAGAAAGAAAGAAAGAAAGAAAGAAAGAAAGAAAGAAAGAAAGAAAGAAAACAATTATACACCTCAAGCTCTCTGATGAAAATAATTGCCTAAGAATTAGGATTGAACAAATGGAAGCCAGTGACTTTATGAGAAACCAAAACACAAAGCAAATCCAAATTAATAAAAAAAAAAATAGAGGGCAATGTGAAATATCTTTTGGGTAAATAAGGTACATCTATCCAGAGTCATGTTCCAGTCATCTGTTTTATCTCACCATATCTCAGTGAATTTATGTTCCTGTATTAGGACCTCTGGCTACTCTTCCAAGTTGCCTAAATATCAGGAATTTGTATACAGATATTTAACATCATGGGTTTTTACTATCAATTCCTTTCTTGAATTTTGTTTCCTTTCATTATATGACAAATACAAATACTTCAAAGATAATTTGATCTCCTATAGATTTACCTTCATGACAGGAACTTGCAGCAAATGTTTCAATAAAGTCATTCTAGTATCAAACAACTGGAAACATCTGGCCCAACAAGTGGGGAACAGTTACATAAATTACAGTGCATGAATGTATGCTTTAAGAAATAACAAATATGATGACTACAGAGAAGCACAGAAAGACTTACATGACCTGACAAAAAGCAAGGTGAGCAGAGACAGGAAAAAATAGACATAATGACTGCAATGGAAATGGAAAAAACCACCACAAAACAGTAGAAAATGAATGCTATGACATGAGAAAGCAATACAGCTAAAAAGAAGAGACATGGAAAGAGAGCTCAACCATCATTTGCACAAGTCTGGGGTAGCGGGCAGTCCCCAGAGGAAGAAATAACAATTTTTGTCAATCTATTGCTTGGTTTTGTTCATTCTTTTTCTTTTACTAAAAAGGTCTTTTTGTTCTAAGGAATGGCTTTTTTGGGATAGGGGAGAGTAGGAAGAGAGAGGGAAACCTAGGTGACAAAAACAAAAGATGTCAATAAAAACCTATTTTTTAAAAAACAAATAAATTATAATTAGCAATCACAGTGCTAGAGAAGACACAAGAAAATATGCCAACTTTCTTTCATTAAAGATAGGGGGGCTGTGGATATGGAATGCTAGATACAATGCTAGAAGCAGTTGGAATGTCAGTTGGTTTTGCTTGATCTTTTTTTCCTTTCTGTTACATTTGAAGGAGCAGTGGGTAATGGGGGGGGGGTGCCAATTAGAAGTGGCAAGTAAAAAGAAAAGGAATCAGTAAATTGTCTATTTTTCCCCAAAACACTATATGGCAGTATCTTAATACTGAATGATATTGCCTACTTTTTAAAATCCTAGGGGCGGCTAGGTGGCGCAGTGGATAAAGCACAGGCCCTGGATTCAGGAGTACCTGAGTTCAAATCCAGCCTCAGACACTTGACACTTACTAGCTGTGTGACCCTGGGCAAGTCACTTAACCCCCATTGCCCAGCAAAAAAAAAAAAAAAAATTCCTATGAGATTCTTTGATAGATCACATAAGATCATATTTTAAGATGGGGGGAGGGGGGAGCTAGGTGATGTAGTGGATAAAGCATCAGCCCTGGATTCAGGAGGACCTGAGTTCAAATCCAGCCTCAGACACTTGACACTTAACTAGCTGTATGACCTTGGACAAGTCACTTAACCCTCATTGCCCCGCCCCCACCAAAAAAATCTAGATGGGAACTTACCAGTCTTCTAGTCTCTGATGACTCACAAAGATAACTTTGTTTCACAATGCTCCACATATGAATATCAATCAAGGCATAAAATGGGGAGATATGTTACCATAGAGCCAAGTTCCAGGAGTGGGAGAAATTCTCCTTATGCTCCTATTTGCAGGTGACATAATGATGACTTCATAAAGTTCCACAATACTACTGGGCCTTCATAAAAGTAACAGCCAAGCAAAATCGATCAGTTTAGCAATATATTGGGGGGGGGGGGAGAGACAAGCACACAAACCCCAGATTACAACATGCCTATCAGAGCATATCACATGGAAAAGCACTACAGAGGGTGAGCCAGGCCCAGAATTGGAACGTATCAGCTAGATCACATTTGGGAAACCATATAGGGCTTTTACTGATCCTAAGCTGCCTCTGCTGCTGCAAAAGTTCATCCTTTTAACACAATATTATCTCCAGAATGCCACCTAGACACAATTCATGGCACACTGCAACCTCAGATGAATCAAAATTGCAAGATACCAAAGATCCAAGGAAAGATGCACATTGGCTATAAGTAAGCTGCTGTTTACCAACAACGGACCTATGTGTGCAAAGTAGTGTAAGAGGCATCAAAGAACACAGGATCCTAGATTTGGAGCGGGAAGAGAACTCAGAAACCTCAAGCATACTGACTGGTGCTCAGTGGAGAATTTATGAAAATGCAAGGATTGCACGGAAGAAGGTGTAAACAAAGCCACAATCTATGTCAGTGATGGAGGAAGTGCCCACATCAAGCACAAGTGCTGAAAGTAAGTCTTGAAACTGAACATTTCTCTGGGCTAATTTCTCACCCGCTATTGTTTCACTGGAGAGAGGAACTTTCCCCTTTATTTTCCCCCAATGTTCACAATAAAAGGATAAAGATACTGTGTCAACTTTCATCAATACTCTGACTTTTACAATGTCCACAATATCTTACATAGGACTTCAGGACACCTGAAACTCTATTTCTGAGTGGGCTTTTTTTTTTTAAGGAGTAAAGGGAAATCATCCTAACAAAATATTTGTCGGTTGGCTTAAGAAATGACTACTTCCTATCTCAAAGAATTATATGGTCTTACTTAGCATATGCCCAAAAGCATCTGGAAAGAAAGAAAACTATTCCTTACCAATATAAGGTTTTCAGTAAACTAAAACCAGAGAATGAAACAAACACCTCCAGATGTTTAAAAACAAAACACAAGTTATGTGTTACACATATTAAGAAACAGAACTAATCCAACAGGCTTCTGATTAATCATCCTTTACTAACATCAAACTATGCACAATCTGACATATACTGAGATGACACCATTGAAACTCCAATCACTAAACTCAATTCGTTGGGCCAAAATTTTTCAATAGTACTCTAACAAGTACTGACACTGTTTGAGGAATTCCTGAGCCCCCTCTACTGGTTTTGCAGTTATACTGACTCCAAAACTAAGTAAAGAGCTAAGTTAGCTACAAAAATGATGAACAATATTAAAATAACATGCATACTTTTCCATGTAAAACACTGATCTCTGAACTTCATACCTCCCAAAAAAATAAGACTCAACAAAAGATAAAAAGCAAAATAAAATGTTTTTAAATCTTTCTTCTAATTGAAACAGAAACAAACAGCAAAATTAGAAGACCACCAAAGGAGTTTCTATTGCAAGTAATTCCAGAAACTGGGAACTGACAAAAAGATATGACCAGTTCCCCTTTGTTTTTGCTTGTAGTAGATGAATTTCAAGGTTTGGGTAAACATAGAGAATTTTTTAATTGTTTATCTCTTCCTTAACATTCGTCTCTAAGGTACTAACAATTTTCCTTTAAAAATGATTTAGCTAAATTATATCAATAAATCTATTAAATTTATTTTAAAAGATGAGCCCTCATTTCAGAGGAAATATTAGGATCATTACAACAACTGTGCAAAAGAAAAAAATAACCCAGGAGATATTTATTTCTTTTGGTTTGCCCCCTACATGAGAATAAATGGGAATCTCTAATTTTACATTCAGTAGTAACACTGAAAAATTAACAACTTTTTCCATAAACATTACAACAAAGTAATTCTTCCTTCATTAAAAAAATGACAGCTCATTATCAATGTTAAAAGACATTATTACTTTCTGTGAAGAATACATAAATTGTATCTGCAGAATACACTTGTAAGAAGGGTTGTCTGAGTGCTCCTTAATGTCTTTTTTCTTTAAAAAAAACAATGTTGCAAATTCATAGTATGTTCTGTCTTTCCTTTTAAAAGTAAACACAGAGCTGAAGGCCTTTTTTAAAGGAATGGGCTTTGTTGCCTACCATTCATTCAAATATTTGCTGAAAAACTGAGATTAAAAAAATTGTTTTGGGGCAGCTAGGTGGTGCAGTAGATAGAGCACCAGCCCTGGGATCAGGAGTACCTGAGTTCAAATCCAGCCTCAGACACTTAACACTTACTAGCTGTGTGACCCTGGGCAAGTCACTTAACCCCAATTGCCTCACTAAAAAAATTTAAATTTAAATTTAAAAAAAATTTTTTTTTTGTTTTAAGCTTTGGGGCCCAGCAAAACATGCACTACACTGAAATTGCAACTGGTCATATCAAGGAAGAAGGAGAAAGAGCCAAAAATCACAATGGGAACAAGCAAATTGATCTTCTATGTGGGAAGTTAAAAGGAAAGAAAACAAGGGTCGAGGCAATTGCCAATTAAGGAAGCCAAGTTTAAAAAGCAATGAAGTAATCATGAAATGAAAAATAAAAAACATGCCAATACAATCAGAGGAAGGGCAAATTTTTAATTCTAAGTCAAAGCCATGAACAAAAATTCCGGGTGACAAGTCTTCAAGTCAAGACTACAAGACCTAGCAATAGTGTAAGATGATCTGCTGTGAATTACTTGGTTATTTTCAGCAATGCAAAGATCCAAGAGAACTCTGAAAAACTTATAGAAATTGCAATCCATCTACAGAGAAAGAACTGATGGTATCTGAAAACAGATTGAAGCATAATTTTTTGGATAGTTTTTTAATTTGAAGTTTTGTTTTTGTCTGTTTTCTTTCACAACCTGGCTAATGTGGAGATGTTTTGCATGACTACCCATGTATAACTTATATTGAATCACTTCAGTTCAGGGCGGGGGAGGGAGGGAAGAAGTTGGAACACAAAATTTTTTTTTAATTGATGTTAAAATTTGTTTTTACATGTAATTTGGAAAAAAATAAAATTCTAAAGACCACAGCAAAATTCTGAAGTTAAATCTTAGCTAATCAGTATACAACATGACTGCAATTCAACAAATATTTATAAAATACCTACTAAAGACAAAATACTGGAGTTGTGAAGATAAAACAAGGAAAATATCCCAGACAGCTAGCTAGAAGCTGCTCTTTGCCTCAACATGCTGACATGAAGCTAGAAGTACACTTCCTTCAGACACTGACTCATGATACATGCTTCAGCATTCTCCAGATGCCCAGAGCACAACTATTCCCTATTGGACTCACTGGCAGATGGACCAACCCTTGCTGATTCAACTGTTCTCTTGATCTCCACAAGTCACAACTCTGCAAGTGCATCTATCATATTTCTATAGGTCTTTAAGGCCTACAGAGCGCTTTCTTAGAACGATTCAATTCTGTGAGGCAGACGGTGCATATTATTTTTATTTTAAGGATGAGAAAACTCAACCTCAAAGATATTAAGGAATCAACACAAGATCATACAGATTGCTTCAGACCTAAGATTTGAACTTAGGTCTCTAGATGCTGAACCCAACCAGTCAGCAAGCATTTATTAATCACCTATTACATACATGCCAGGAGCTGTGCTAAGTACTGAAAATACAAACAGAAAAACAGTCCTGCCCTCAAAAAGCTTGCATTATGAGGGAAGAAACATATACATGAACACAGAAGACATACAAATCAAATACAAAGTACCCTTGGAAGGGGAAAACACTAGCAGTTCACTGTTATTTGCACTAAGACAATACAAAATCATTCTCACTACTATTGTGGTAGTCATAATACTGTGATGGCAAAGCAGCAGCAGCTCCTAGCTTTTTAACATTTTAAAAACAAACTGATTTCCAAAAATCACCTATCTTCAGTAATCTCCAAGGTAGAGGCATGATCAGCAGTGGGAGGGTGAGAAGGGCTACAATCCACCTTCCCAAGAGGTAATAAATTTACCTAGTATAGTCTAACACTTCTCTCCTAACTTTACACACACACACACACACACACACACACACACACACACACACACACACACACACACACACACACCTACACCTCTTCCTCAACCTTACCTATTCCTGGTTGTCTCTCCGAGTTTCCCCCCTTCCAATGTTACATGCTATCTACTGTGTGTGTTTGTTTGGTGAGAACGTATACACAACATACACACACACACACACACACACACACACACACACACATACACTAAAATGTGCATCTTGTCTTCCCTGTTAGAATGTAAGCTCCTTGAGGTCAGTACTATTGACATGGTTCTCTACATCCATCCAAGGCACTTAAAACCTTATTCCCACCCCACACTTGCCCAGATGACATTGGGGCAATTCCACCCCTACAGAGCACACACAACTCATTTCTCACCCCCCCCCTTCCTATCAGCAGATGTTCCCTGGCTCTGTACTTAGTAGTGACAAGTGATTAAGAGTTCCTTAGTAATTCTGGGTGGGAGAGTAAATACCATGTGTGCGCTTAGCACAATGTTTGGCACACAGTAGGCACTGAATAAATGTTTGTTGATTGGATGAATATATGAGAAGCGCAGGCATGGATGTGTTACAGATCTCCTTACATTATTTTCCTGCCCCACCTTTCTCCTGAACTTCCCTATTTCTGTTGAGGACATCATCGTCCTTCCAGTTACCCAGTCTCACAACAAGAGGGTCATCCCAGACTGCTCACTGTCAGTCAGTATCTCTCCACTCCCACAGCCAGCATCCCACTCCAAAATATCCTGTCAAGGTGATCTTCCTCAAGCCCAGGACTAATCTTGTCACTGTTAGTGGCTTCTGAATACTTCAAAACCCAGATTTCAATTTCTTCCTTTAGCACTTAATGTTATTCACGATCTGACCCCAAACCTTCCTTTTCAAGCTCAACAGGTGGCATTCCCTTCCTCACATGCTATGGGCCAGATAAAATCAACTAAAATATCCAGATATGAATAAGACATTAAGAGATGATTTGGGGGAATTATGGGGATTGAATGAACCACGCTGACTCCATCTAGTGACTCAGTTCTGGTTCTAGCTCAGTTTCCTTTCTATTCAATTATAGGTCTAGTCCAATTTCTGTCCTGTGAGAAAACTTGTGGGAAAAAATTGTGGGAATTGAGAGAGAACTTTATTTCACTGTTTGAACCCAGGCCTTCATGGCTGGGAAGGTATTGCTTAGAGATTCTTCACTAAGGTCCTGGGTTATGCTGACCAAAATCCCAGTGAGAACCAAAAACCGATGCAAGGAGTTTTCTTTTCTTTTTTTTTTTTTTAGTGAGGCAATTGGGGGGGAAGTGACTTGCCCAGGGTCACACAGCTAGTAAGTAAGTGTCAAGTGTCTGAGGCCGGATTTGAGCTCAGGTCCTCCTGACCCCAGGGCCGGTGCTCTAACCACTGCACCACCTAGCTGCCCCCAGTTATTTTCTTTTAATGCATAAAAATCTGTTTCCCTGTAATCAGGGGTCTAGAGCCAAGCTGAGGAGGTCTGGTCCCAAGCTGTAACTCCAATGACATGCTCGTCTTAATAAACTGATATGCTCAGAAGCTCAAACCTTTGTTTCCTCGGTTACTTCAGATTTCAGCCATCACAGATGTCTCCCATTAAGCGTAACTGCATAGAGAAAATCACAAATAATTCACTTTTTGCCTGTTTTTGCATTGTATATGATGAATGTCTAGAGATACATTACTTGCTAAAAAGCTATTGTTTTTTGTGATTGTTATATTGTCTGTCTTTCAATTTAAAAGTACCCCAAAAAGGAAGAAATTTTCCTGCTTGATCAAATTAACTAAATTACTAACACTTATTATTTAAGTTTTACTCTATTCCTCCAGTCCAGGCAAAGGATTTTTTAAAATAAAAAAAATATTAAATCACATTATTCAATAAATAGGATTTTTGTGCTGTTTATAAATAAAAATTTTAAAATATTGTTTGTCATCTTTAGCTTATCCTTTCTTAATTTCTATTCTGTAATGTATGTTTTATGACAAATATTAGTATAATAGTACATAGATAATTTATAAATATATAGTATGTGCATGCTCAAAAATTTTATTGCTGATATGGATGAACAATCAAAACAATTTGCAGACTATTGTTTTAAGACAGACATTGCAAATTCCAGGTCAAGGTCTAAGTCTGGCAAGGCAATTTGCTAAAAATCTTACCAAATCTGGCCTTTTATTTCCACTTTCTCTATTCTTAATAGACATACAAAGCTTTAGGACAAGAATTTTTTTTATGGTCTAATTGAAAAAAAAGAGTCTCCTAGGCATCAGCGACATTTCTAATTTCTAATTTCTAATTTCACATGCTGTGAAATTAGCAGTCTTGGGACACAGTGCTGAAGAATCAAAATGTGTATGGATTAGATACTCAGGCATAATATCTTTTATAGGGAAGTTCTGAGTAAATGGTGTCCTCCAGAGGAAGGAGAATTCAGCACTCTGGATTTAATGTAATCACCACCTGAATTTTCCAAAAGTCAAAAGGCTTTTTGTACTTAGCTATCAGAAAAAGACAATCTATTTAACCCTAGCTCTTAAAAGTTCACACTCCTTACTAAACAAGGTGTCTCTGCATTTATATGGAATTATCAGTAACGATTACATTAATACTTCCGAGCTATAGAATGTCAATGTTATAGGTAAAACACTCCCATGGCACAGGTCAGGACCCCCTCTGTCCTTCAGGAGTCAAGGCCAAAAACTTCATCACCCAGGAATGATGATAATTTCTTTTGTGTCTCTGTACCTGCAAATGAAGTTATGCTCATTCTAGACATTAACTCATATAGTAGTTATCTGAAATGATAACTATCAAGCTGATAGTTTTCTATTATTGGAGAGTCACTCACATAACCTGGGATATCAAGCCAACCCCAGCCATGCCTCATTTCCCCCTGGCCATCTTCAGGACTTACAGAGACCACAAATGGAACTTAACCCATTTAGTTTTAGAACTCCTACCCTACAACCCTGTGCTTGCTAAATGGATGAATGACCCTTTATTTCTAGCAAGTCCTAGCCGGGCTTCACGTGCTACCCTAGCCCTCACCTTCTTGCCATCTACCCTGTACACATATACTCATACACTCCTGAATCAGGATACCATGAAGGCCTGGGCCAGGAGTTCAGGAATTGTATGGGTTAAGTCCCCTGACAAAATCTCTGGAGGTCTTTGGCTCACACAATAGGATGGAGAGCAAAAAGATGATCAGGGTAGAATACCACTACGATAAAGTCTGCTCCATGCCTTTTTAGACACTGCTTGCCTATTTTTATATCCAAATTAATGGAGCCCAATCAGCCCTTCCTTCAAAACACATCTCTTTCTATTTATATGCCTACCACTTAGTTCAGGTGCTCATCAAGAGCCCTGGCAGTGCCAGCTTCGTCACTCTCTATGGAGCCGTGAGTAAAGCCGCTTCTCTCTTTCACTGTGTTATACATTATGTACCACAATACAGATGACTACTTCCTAGTAATCCCAGCATATGGCTAAAACTTTGAGGCTTGTAAAGCACTTTACAAATGTTATATCATCAGGACAATCCTAGAAAGTGCTATGGTTATCATCCCTGTTTTACAACTGAGCAAACTGAAACAAACTCACCCAGGCAGCAAATATGTGAGACCTGATGTGAAGTCAATCTTCCTGACTCCAGGTCATCTCCATTTAAACCCAAGGCCTCCCACCTGAACCAAATTAAAATGTAATTGTAAGGACTTACATGAACCAATGCAAAGTGAAATGAGCAGAACCAGGAGAACACTGTATACAGTAACAGCAACATGGTGCAATGATCAGCTGTGAGGGATTCAGCTCTTCTCAGCAACACAACAATCCAAGACAATCCCAAAGGAACTCACAATAAAGCATGCTGTCCACTTCCAGAGAAATGACTGATGCTGACTGAATACAGACTGAGGCATACTATTTTTTACTTCCTTTCTCTTTTTGAGTCTTCTTGTACAAAATGACTAACATGGAAATGTTTTACATGAGTACACATGTATAAACTATAATAGATTGCTTATCATCTCGGGGAGGAAGAGATAGAATTGGGAACTCAAAAGGTTAAAAAAGTGTTTAAACATGTAATTGGATGAAAATATTATTTTAAAATGTAACTGGGGTTACATTTGAACTCAGCCGCCCCCGAGTCAATACACTCTGATTCATCCACAAGTAGCTTACTACAATCTAACAGAGGAGATAAATACAAAATAGATGAAATGTAACACTGAAGGCAGAAAAGAAGCATGGGAACAAGGGGGGAACATTTCATGCAGAGAGTGGAGCTGAATTGAACAGAAAACCAGGGATTCCAAGAGGTGCAAGTGAGGAGGGAGCACATGCTTGGCATAGCTAACAGCCAGTACAAAGGCAGAGGGAGAGATGCTATGTGAAGAACTGCAAAAAGGCCAGTATCCCCAGACCACTAAGCACATGGAAGACATGCCAGAGGAGCTTATATTTGATCTCAGAAGTAACAGAGAGCTATGGGAGTTATACTGAGTTGGGAGGAGGTGACATGGTCAGACCTGTACTTTAGGAAGATCTGTTTGGCAGCTGGATAATGGATGAATCAGAGTGTATTGACTCGGGGGCGGCTAGGTGGCGCAGTGGATAGAGCACCAGCCCTGGATTCAGGAGTTCCTGAGTTCAAATCCGGCCTCAGACACTTGACACTTACTGGCTGTGTGACCCTGGGCAAGTCACTTAACCCCCATTGCCCCACCAAAAAAAAAAAAAAACAGAGTGTATTGACTTGAGGCAGGGAGAGACCAATCAGGAAGCTACTAAAGTAGTTTAGGCGGGAGGTCATAGCAGTGTGAAAGGAAACAAGTGAGCACATGAAAGCAACGTTGCAGAGATCAAAATGACAAGATTTGGTAACTGACTGGCTATGTGGGGTGAGTGAAAGGAGTTGAGTTCACAATACCAAAGCTGTGAAAATAGATGACTAGAAGGACCAGGAAGCCCATCACTTCAGAAATGGGAAAGCTCTGAAGAGGAACAGGTTCGGGCAAAAGAGGTGTTTTGAATAAAATGAGTTAGAGATGCTGACAGGACATCCAGACTGAAATGTCCAACAGCCAGTTGGTGATGTGGCACTGGAGCTCTGGAGAGAGGCTAGAGCTGGATACATAGTCCTGGGAGTCATCTACACAGAGAAAAGAACTGATCCCAGAGAGCTGATGTGGGTACCAAGCAAGTGACTGTAAAGACAAAAAAGGAGATGGGAGCCAAGACCAATATCCCACATTTAGATCTTGCAAAGGATATTAATAAGAAGTAATCAGGGGCGGCTAGGTGGCGCAGTGGATAAAGCACCAGCCCTGGATTCAGGAGTACCTGAGTTCAAATCCGGCCTCAGACACTTGACTTACTAGCTGTGTGACCCTGGGCAAGTCACTTAACTCCCATTGCCCAGAAAAAAAAAACTGAATTAAAGGGCAGCTAGGTGGCGCAGTGGATAAAGCACTGGCCCTGGATTCAGGAGTACCTGAATTCAAATCCAGCCTCAGACACTTGACACTAGCTGTGTGACCCTGGGCAAGTCACTTAACCCCCATTGCCCAGCAAAAAAAAAAAAAAAAAAAAGAAGAAGCAATCAGACAGGTAGGAGCAAAAGCAGTTATGAATACCCAGAACCAAAAAAGGCTTGTCAGTAATATCAAATGCTCCAACAAAGTTATCAAAGATGAGAATGGGTTTTTTAAGTCATAGGATTTAGCATTTCAATAACTGGTAACTCTCAGCTTCAGCTGAATGATTAAGTCAGAAGCCAGACTGCAGAAGATTGAGAAATGAAAGTAGAAGTAGATGCAGCAAATACAGACAGCTTTTTCAGGGTGTTTGGCTGAGAAAGTGAGAGAGCCAGGACAATACCTTTATGGGATAAAAGAATTTGATAAGGGTTTTTAAAGGATGGTGAACACTTGAACACGTGTGTAGAAAGCAGGGATGGGGGAGACTGGAGATTAGAGAAAGACCTGAGAGCTAGAGAAGATAGGAGAGGGTGGGATCCAGAGTTACCTCTTCAGAGACTGTAGAAAAGTGGAATATACTGAGTAATGTCAAGAGATTGTGAGATAATGAGAAGAGGGAAGTCATGGTCACTGGGCTCTATTTTCTTGGTAAAGTATGGCTGGAGGTCCTCAGCTGAAGGGGTAGAGATAGCAGATGCTACTGGGGGCTTGAAGAGAGAAGGGAATATCAGACCAACACTCCTGTTTTACACATGAGGAAACTGATGCCCCAAAAGAGTAAGCAACATGCCTAAGGTCAGGGGGGCTAAGTGGCAGAGCAGGGATTTGAACGCAGGTCCTCTGACTCCAGATATAGCAGCACTATTCCCACCATACCACACCATCCTGTCTCCAAAAAACTGAGGAGGCAGATGATGGAAGTAACATAGACATGAGTGGTGATAAGACAAAGGAGCAAGGGAGGGAAGAATAACGGATAACATAGAGCTGAACTCTGCAGCTTGTATAGAGTGCTGGACCTGCAGTCAGGAAGACCTGAGTTCAAATCCAGCCTTAGACACTCACTAGCTGTGTGACCCTGCGCAGGTCACTTTACCCTGTTTGCCTCAGTTTCCTCATATGTAAAATGAGCTGGAGAAGGAAATGGCAAATCACTCCAATATCTCTGCAAGAAAACTCCAAATGGGTTCACCAAGAGTCAGACACAACTGTAACAACCAAATGACAATAGAACTAAACTAGTTCACTAAGCATCTAGCCTGGGAAGAGAGAAGAGAGTGCATCCATAGCAGGGATACATATATGACGGCTATAATGAATACATGTTATATGGAAGGGGATTATATTTGTTCTGGTTGGCCCCAGAAGGGAAGACTAAGAAATGAGTGGAAGCTACCAAGGTTGATTTACGCTTGACACAGGGAGAAACTTGCAGAGAGAGGCACTGAAAAGTAGACTGGGCTTCCTCTTCTGGTGGTACCTCCTAACATTAAGGAGCACGCTGTCCCAGTTCTGCTAAGTTTAACTGTGTGGCTTTAAGCCTCAGTCTCCTCATCCATAAAATGAAGAGCCTGGACTAGAGAACTTCTACAGTCACTTTCAGCCCCAAGTCTGTGATACTAGAATGTTCTCTGTGGTGTTTGTTGAATTAGTGTAATTGTTATGGGCTAAAATCTAAGGCCTTTTACAAACCCTGTATGCTTCCTGACTTCTCTAAGGCCTTTGACCTCTCTTCCAGGATACTCCCTCCTAGATTTTTGTGACCCAGACTCCTCCTGGTTCTTCTACCTGTGACCACTCTTCAGTCGCTTTTCTGGGTCTTCTTGCAGGTCATGCCCACTAACCATGGAGATCCCCAAAGGCTCAGTCCCGGGCCCTCTTCTCTTTTCCTTCTAGAGTATCTCACTTGGTGATCTCAGCAGCTCCCAGGCATTCAATTATCATCTCTGTCTAGATGATTCCCAGATTTATACATACTTCCCTAAATTCTCTTCTACGTATCATCAGCTGCCTCTTGTACATCTTAAACAGGCTGTCCTGGAGGTGTCTCAAACTCAACATGTCCAAAACAGAACTCCTTATAGTCTTTCTCCACAAACTCTTTGGTCTTCCAAACATCCCTATTATTATAGAGAGTATCCCCATCCTTCCAGGTGCTCAGGCTCACAACCTCAGTGTCATCCTTGACCCTTCTACCTTTCCAGCATTCTTACACTTACTCCCCTCTCTGTATTCTGATCCAGGGGCACAGGCCAACGTGCCCTTCCTTCCTGCCAGTACTCCATCTCCTGATCTTGTGCTTTTCCAGTGGCTATCCCTTTAGCCAGGAATGTTCTCCCTCACCTCTGTCTCTTGGCTTCTCTGGATTCTTTTGATACCTAGTTCAACCCGACCATCTGCAGGAGGCCCTTCCTAGTTCCACTTCCTCAACCCGCCTGCCAGTGACTTCCCTCAGACACTGCCTTTCATCTGCACTGAACGTATCTATGGAGCACTGTTGGCACGATGTTTCCCCTGTTAGAATGGGAGCTCCTAGAGAGCAGGGACTGCACTTCTGCCTTTCCTTATATCCCCACTGCTTAACAGTGCCTGGCACACAGTAGGTGCTTAACGTGCTTGCTGACTGACTTTGTTAGGAAGATTTTCCTGACTTCAAGCCCATATTTGTCTCATTGCAATTTTCACTGCTGTTCCGAGTTGTGTCCTTCAGGGACAAACTAAACAAGTCCAATCCCACCCGCATAAGACAGCACTTTAAAAAGCCAAAGACAGGGGCAGCTAGGTGGCCCAGTGGATAGAGCACCAGCCCTGGATTCAGGAGTACCTGAGTTCAAATCCAACCTCAGACACTTAACACTAGCTGTGTGACCCTGGGCAAGTCACTTAACCCCAATTGCCTCACCCCCCCCCAAAAAAAAGCTAAAGACAGGGGCAGCTAGGTGGCACAGTGGATAGAGCACCAGCCCTGGATTCAAGAGTACCTGAGTTCAAATCCAACCTCAGACACTTAACACTTACTAGCTGTGTGACCCTGGGCAAGTCACTTAACCCCAATTGCCTCACCCCCGCCCCAAAAAAAAGCCAAAGACAGGGGCAGCTAGGTGGCACAGTGGATAGAGCACCAGCCCTGGATTCAAGAGTACCTGAGTTCAAATCCAACCTCAGACACTTAACACTTACTAGCTGTGTGACCCTGGGCAAGTCACTTAACCCCAATTGCCTCACCCCCCCCCAAAAAAAAGCCAAAGACAGGGGCAGCTAGGTGGCACAGTGGATAGAGCACCAGCCCTGGATTCAAGAGTACCTGAGTTCAAATCCAACCTCAGACACTTAACACTTACTAGCTGTGTGACCCTGGGCAAGTCACTTAACCCCAATTGCCTCACCCCCCCAAAAAAAAAAGCCAAAGACAGGGGCAGCTAGGTGGCACAGTGGATAGAGCACCAGCCCTGGAGTCAGGAGTACCTGAGTTCAAATCCAGCCTCAGACACTTAACACTTACTAACTGTGTGACCCTGGGCAAGTCACTTAACCCCAATTGCCTCACTAAAAATAAAAAAAATTTTAAAAACCCAAAGACAGCTCTCCTGGCACCTTTCTCCAGCCAGGCTAAACATTCCTAGTTCTTCAATTGCTCCTCATGACATGGACTGAATGCCCTTTACCGCTCCCATTTCCCTCCTTGTGGACACTCTCTACCTTGTCAATGTGACACCAGAACTGAGCACAGCACTATGGATGTGGTCTGATTAGAGGAGGCATAGAGAAGTGCTGTTACCTCCTTGGGGCCTGCCTTTCTCTCTCTCTCTTTTTTTAAATGATGGGGGGGGGGGGGAGTCAGGAGGACCTGAGTAAAAATCTGGCCTCGGACACTTAACCCTTACTGTGTGACCTGGGCAAGTCACTTAACCCCAGTCGCCTCAACAAAAAAATGTTTTTTTAAATGATCATCTTTTTTATTTTATTATTGTTCTTGCGGGGCAAGACTTGCCCAGGGTCACACAGCTAGTAAGCGTTAAGTGCCTGAGCCGGATTTGAACTCAGGTCCTCCTGAATCCAGAGCCAGTGCTTTATCCACTGTGCCACCTAGCGGCCTGTCATCCATCCCGTCCCCCCCCCCCTTTCTCTTAATGTGACAACCCAAGGTCACATTAACTTTTCTTTTTGCTACATCATACTATTTTCTATCTATAAAGCCCCATAAGAGCTGTTTAACTTTTTGCTAATTAATTTTTATACAATGGCTAACTGAATTAATATTTTCCATCTACATTTGAATGGCATAGTCATAAAAGGATGGTTTTAAATAGCATTTCAAAAACATGCTGGTATGCAAATTAATATAAGGAATGATTATTGCTTATTAGAAACTGATCAGTGTTCTAAAGAGTGAGTGTTTTACAAAAGTGGTACTTTTCAGAAAAAGTCAGAGACTTTTTACAATTTTAGTGATGGTTATTTCGAAGTAAATTTTATCTTGGTGTAGCAGAAAAAGCAATAAGTCAGGAAGTTTGGGTTCTAGTGAAAGTTCTGTCAATAATTAGCCTCTTAATCTTCAGTAAGTCACTTTCAGTCACTCCTTGGATTTGTTTCCCTATCTCTAAAATGAGGGAGTTGGTCTAGATAATCTTTAAGATTTCTTCAAGGTCTATAACTCTTCTCTAGATAAAATATGCACTTTAAAAAATCTAAGCATATTCATTAAGATTGAGAACAACAAATAATATCTTTTGGATGGTCATTTGCTTCACTTATCCTAAAAACAAAGCACAAATTGACATTAGATTATACTAATACAGGTCTCAGGGCAGCTAGGTGGTACAGTGGATAGAGTGCTTGCTGGGCCTGGAGTCAGGCAGACTCATCTTCCTGAGTTCAAATCCTGCCTCTGACACTTCTGGGCAAGTCACTTCACCTTGTCTGAAACTGTCCCACCTTTGTGTCTTCTGAAATTTTGTTAGCATTCTACCTGTACATTAACACAGACCATTCATTGATAAACCCGTTGAAAAGCACAGGGCGAAGCATAAAGATTCCCTTCCAAGTTAACAACAATTCATTAAACTCTTTTTTGAGCTATTCTTAATCCATGTAACTCTACTGTCAGCTAGTCCACATTTCCATCTAAAATCCCAGTATGCCATGTCTGTTGCAGTCCCCTGACGGATCAGGCTGGTGGTCCTGTTGAAATAGGAAATCAGGGCAGCTAGGTGGCACAGTGGATAGAGCACCGGCCCTAGAGTCAGGAGTACCTGGGTTCAAATCCAGCCTCAGACACTTCACACTTACTAGCTGTGTGACCCTGGGCAAGTCACTTAACCCCAATTGCCTCACAAAAAAAAAAAAAAAAAGAAAGAAATAGGAAATCAGGTTACTTTAGAACAGATGTATCAATGTAGACACAAAGGTGGGAGAGACAGTTAAAGAACTGAATGTCAAAATAAAAATCCAAAAAAGATTCTGATAGGCTCAACAACAGAGCAGTCACAAACAACCTTGTGTGACATTGAACAGCTATGTACAGTGTTCAGAAAGGGGAGCATTCACTACTCATATACTGCACCTCTAGTGCAGAACAGAGTGGCACCACTGCAAAACCAAAAGTAGACTTGTGTGTGCCATTATGGGCACCCATTACAAGAACACAATAACAACAAGGGAGGGCAAATCCAGAGAAGAGGGACTGGGATGGTAAAGAGACCAATGGGAGAGGTCCATAAAAAGAAAGGAAATGGAATTTAACCCGGAGAAGACTCACCCAGATATGAAAATCTCTTCAAACACATGAAGGAAAAATAAAATAAAAATAAAACAAAAAAACAAACATATGAAGGACTCTCACATGAAAAAGAGATTAGATCTGTTCTGTTTGGCCCAAGGAGCAACAAGAGAATTTGCAAAGATGGAATTTCAGCTTAACTTAAAGAAAACGTCTAATGATTAGGACTACCTAAAAATTGAATAGGCTATATTAGAAGAAATGGTTTCCCCATTCCTACAGCTCTTCCAGGAGAGGATGAATGATATTTTCAGAAGTTGCAAAAGAGATTTTTTTTTACATAGGAAAACCTCTCAGGTCACTTCTAACTATGATCCTGGGAACATAATAGTTTTTAAATTGGTGACTATCTGTAGCAAAGGAGTGGAGAGAACTGGGGTGAGGAGTGGGTCACCAAAAGGAAAGTTCAAAGGAAAAGCAACAATTAGAAGACATCACAGTAGGTCAAACACTTGCTCTCTTAAGCACAGACACAAAAAACATCTATATAGAAAGATGCTATTATCTTCAAGAGAAAACCAAGGATGTAACCCTGCAGAAAACACTATAATCACAGTACTGTGTTTCTTGGAAAGAAACAGAAAAATCACTGATTAAAAATGATATCAGTGGGGGGGCGGCTAGGTGGCGCAGTGGATAAAGCACCGGCCCTGGATTCAAGAGTTCCTGAGTTCAAATCTGGCCTCAGACACTTGACACTTACTGGCTGTGTCACCCTGGGCAAGTCACTTAACCCCCATTGCCCCCCCCCAAAAAAAAGATATCAGTGGCAGCTAGGTGGCGCAGTGGATAGAGCACCGGCCCTGGATTCAGAAGGACCTAAGTTCAAATCCGACCTCAGACACAACACTAGCTGTGTGACCCTGGGCAAGTCACTTAACCCCAATTGCCTCACCCCAAAAAAACAAAAAGATATAAAAGAAGTAAATAATTATTTTCTTGCAAACCTAGCAGATTATTTTTTTTAATCAAAATTAAATAAATGTTACTAATAAGAACATCCCAGCATTAATCCTTCTCCAGGCTGTGTTCTAGATATATATTTCACTGGGAATGCATATAGCATGGAAAAAAAAAATCAAACATTCTAAAGGTGATTAAGCTGTAAAAAGAGTTAAGATCCAGAAGGAGGGGACAGATAGGTGGCACAGTGGATAAAGCATTGGCCCTGGCTTCAGGAAGACCTGAGTTCAAATTTGCCCTCAGACATTTGACACTAGCTGTGTGACCTTGGGCAAGTCACTCAACCCTCACTACCCCCCCCAAAAAAGATCCAGAAGGAAATGCAAAAGTCAGGACATTTTGAAATGAAAGCATGCAAAATATTAAACACCCTAAGAATATATTATTATCCAAATCAAAGAATTTTTATATCTTTATAGAAACTGGAATTATTTCAATTCAATAGCCGACTAGAAAAAGACAGATGAATTACTGTCTCATCTAAACTTCAGAATAGTCAAAAAAAGTCTTATAAATGGTTCATGGCTTGTGGAAATAATGATTAAGTCTCTCATTAAAAAAAACCCTCTAAATCTTCTTAAATTGGATGATAACGACAACCAACCACCTCTAGTGCAGAACAGAGTGGCACCACTGCAAAACCAAAAGAAATGCAGGAGCAAAAAAAATTTCAAAAATGAAGCTCCAGGACAAATTGAATTCAGGGAAAACTGTAAATTCAAATCAAATTCAACAGCTTCCCATTAAGTATGAGTCAGAAAATGCAAAATCAAGACTACAAGGGCACCAATAACTTATAAATTTTACAAGACATGGAGGAATGTCACAAGAGACTATTTTTAAAATAGGTTGAAATGCGAGCTAATACTGAACAATTTTAAAGTATGACTTAATCATCTGCAACTCACTGCCCTCTACATGTAGTAAACTGCCATGTTAGTTTTAAAAAATGAAAATTTTCCTTTCTCTATCAAAAACTTCACCAAACCCTCAAAAAACATTATTCACAGTCAGGGCAAGGACTGGGTCAGATGGTCTTTATGGTCTCTTCTGGCTCTGAATGTAATATCTTTGGAACCTCAAAATTTGGAGTACTGCGCTATAAATTCTGAATGTTCAATTAACACATGACTAAACTTAACCCTAAAATGCATAAAGCATCTTTGTAAGGAAAATCTGTTCTGCAATTGATATCACAAGTCACCAAGGTAAAGCCAATTATCAGGAACAGCTGCTTACACTGAAGACACTGCCCTGTACTTCCTAAGTTCAAAAGTTCTTTCTTCACACACAAGACTCTGGACCATCTTAGAGGAGTGGATTTCTACTCTCCATTACACACAGAAAAGAGACTAGATAAAGGCACATCTATTTTTAACTAAAGCAGAATTACACTCCACTCTTCAATAAATGCAGCCAAATAAACACACACAGTGAGCTTCTTAGACTGGATCACCTCAGGATGCAGTCATCCAAGCCATGTTAACTGTGGCAATGGCAATGCTTATGTTTGCTGTCTTGGTATAAGACTTACTCTAAGAAACCTCCCTTACATTCTTAAACTGCAAAAGTCTTAAGCAGGAAAGGGTCACAACGATGAATGAATACAAGAGAAAATAAATCATGTGATAAAATACCAAAAGGTTTAATTAACAATTTTTTTTAAATACCTTCTACTTTTAAAGAAGTTACCTCCGGGGGCAGATAGGTTGGCGCGGTGGATAGAGCACTGGCCCTGGATTCAGGAGGACCTGAGTTCAAATCCAGCCCTCAGACACTTGACACTTACTAGCTATGTGACCCTGGGCAAGTCACTTAACCCCAACTGCCTCACCAAAAAAAAAAAAAAAAAAAGAACAGGTCTTGGGGCAGCTAGGTGGTGCAGTGGATAAAGCACTGGCCTTGGACTCAGGAGGACCTGAGTTCAAATCCAGCCTCAGACACTTGACACTTACTAGCTATGTGACCCTGGGCAAGTCACTTAATCCTCATTGCCCCACAAAAAATAAATAAAGTCTACAGATCTGAGTTCTACTCCCAGTTCTGCCTGGATGACCTGGGTCACATCACTTAGCCTGTCAGAACATAGATAAATCTTCTTGTCCATAAAATGAAGGATTGGGTCAGCTGGTCTATGGTCTCTTCTAGCTCTGAGGGTAATATCTTTGGAATCTCAAAATGTCGGGTACAGCTCCATGTGCTAGTCCCTGTGAATAACTGCCAGGATATGGGGCCTCCTGGCCATTCCATGAAAGACACTACCTCTCTCAGCTCTAGGAATTTTCTCAGAGTATACTTCCCATGTCTGGAATGCTCTCCCTCCTTCACTGTGACTAATGACTTCCCTGGCTTCCTTAAAGTCCCAACTAAAATCCCACCTTCTACAGGAAGCTTTCCCCAAATCCTTGTAATTTCAATGCTTTGCCTCTTTTAATTATAATCTATTTATCCTGTATATGGGTTGAACTATATGTGTTTGTTTGCATGTTGTCTCCCACGTTAGACTGTAAGCTCCTTGAGGGGAGGGGCTATCTTTTGCCTCTCTTTATATTCCAAGAGCTTAGTACAGTACCTGGCACAGAGTAGATGATTAATAAATGTTTACTGAATGAAAGAATGAATGAAAAAGTGTAGATCAGCTACTCATCATAACTTAAGAGTCTCAGGAAGTTGCCTAGGATGCTTCTAAGTTGGGAGTCTAGCCTTTGGGCATACAACTAGAATGTATTAGAAGCAGTATTTGAACCCTCGTCTTCCAGACCCCAAGGTCAAACCTGTTTCCACTACACCCGTTTCTGTTCAGTAGTTTCAGTCATGTCCAACTCTTCACGACCTCATTTGGGGTTTTCTTGGCAAAGATACTGGAATTGTTTACCATTTACTTCTCCAGCTCATTTTATAGATGAGAAATTGAGGCAAACAGAGTTAAGTGATTTGTCCAGGGTCACAGACACAGCTAGTAAGTGTCTGAACCTGGATTTGAACTCAGGAAGATTAATCTTCCTGACTCCAAGGCCAGGGCTCTCTCCACTGCCCCACCTAACTGCACTCTCCACTACACCAAGCTTCCTCAGGCTTTGTTGGCATTCTCCTTGCTTTTTACCCAGGGTTATATAGATCACACCCTGAGCTCTAAAGAAACAAGGAGGCACTCTGCCTTTTGTTCTATATCAATTAAGATTTTATCTTCTTGTCTAAGTAACAAATGGCTGATTCCCTTAAAATGAATTTTCCTGCTCATTTTCCTTTCCCAACTTGGAGTCTAGAGAAGATACAGAAGAAAAAACATTTCCTCCCCAAAGCTGGAATGCTAGAGAAAGAATGAAGCTCTATGGGTGACATGAAGTTGCACCAGAACCTGATGTTTCAGCACAGCAATGCAATATTCTCAGCAAATCAGCATAACATTAAAACAACCACATTGGTTTGTCTTGCTGCATTCAGGTATTCTCTTAGGAACAATAAACCCCTAAGAATATCCAGCTCTCCATGGAAAAGACTTCAGTTTTTGAAAGAAGAAAATCAATGTTAACTGGCATTCAACCTAAAAAACGGTCATTCTGACAATCAAAAATATGTTGAAGCAACATACCCACCCGTTAATACGAATAAATTATAGAATTGTCATAATTAATCTGTACTTCGAACAGAAAACAAAGTTACAGAGTATAAAATGATACAACACAAAACAAGACCCCAAAGTTGAATCAGTCTATACAAATGACTACACTGAAAAGTTAAGAATTTGACAGAACAGCCACCACTGCTAACCACAAAACTTGCACTGTCATTTTTTTAAATGTTAATTCTAAATAATCTATATTTTTCAAAAACTCTTTTGCTCCTTTGGACACTTGATTTTCTCATTCCTAGAGAATTTAAGTCAATAATTTAGACTGGACTAAATATGTATTGATATCATCATGTTTTAACATTTTGCCACAGCAAAATTCCAGCCTTCCAGCCCAAAACACCACTTCTAAGTGAAATGACAGGTAAGACTCCAGAATCAATTTCACTATACAACTATAGGCACACAACTAGACCCCATTAGTACTGGGGAGGAGGCTGTTCCCCAAAAGCAATATTAAACACAATACAATATTACCACAAATAAGCGAGAAAGATCCTGACCCACTGAAAGTTGATCTCCATCTGGAGCAGCCAGTATTCTATCAGGGGAAAGTTAAATCCAAAAACTACCCCAATTAAAGAAAATAAAAGGATATTTCCCTAACATCAGGCAAATCTAAAGACTTAGCAGACAAAGAAAAGGGTTAATCCTCGAACAGCATCAAAGGACACTCACAAAGTGAACTTCAGTTAAAACAGAAGCTCTCAACATTCCTAGACACAAGACAAGCAGGACCTTTCAACTGTTATTTCTGCATCTCCCTAATTAGTTCCCACCCTTCAGCACCACGTCACAGAAACAACCTTTCCACTACCCCAAACCCTCGCCCTTTTCTTTAACCAAGGAGAGCTCCAGGTCCCATTTCTTTCCAATGAGAATGAAAAACACTCTTAAAGGGGCTATCTCTAAAAAAAGTTCGTGGGATCCAAGGTTTTGGGCTGAGCGGGACCTTAGAGGTCAAAAGCCTTTCAAGAGGCTTTCAAAACTTTTGAACCCTTTTTCTTAGTGCTACTAGCTTGGAGTGCCAGTCCTTCGTCCCAGAGCCAATGGGGGGGGGGGGGGGAAGGGGGAGGAAGGAGAATCAGGGGCACTCAAATTAGGGGGTGCCTTCATCTTCTCCCGCACAGAAGGTAACTGCGACCCGGTGCCGGCTAGCCATTTTGTGTGTGCAGATGCATTCCCCCCCCCCTCCCCTTTTCCTTCATCATTTTGTCCAGAGATGAGGCGGGGAGGGGGGAGCCGCGGAAGGAATGATCCCTGATCATTGGGAGAGTCACTCCCAATACTAAGGGGCACTTACACCTTTAGAGGGGGAAGTCCGAGGAGGGGGCTACAGGCACAGCAGGGGCGGACACATCTTCAAAGAGGAAAGGGAGGGGCTGGGCTTAGAGAGCCTCAGCACCTTCGGAGGGGAGGGACACTAGTGAGAGAATGCAAGGGGGCTACCGCCTTCAGAGGGGAGGCTGGAGAGCCTGGGCTGGGGGAGGGGAGAGAGGTTAAGACCCTCAGAGAGCAGACAGGAGAGGTAGGTTTGAACCCTCAAAGAGATGACTAGGGAGGAGGGGGAAAGGGGATTGCACCGTCACAGAGAAGACTGGAAAGAAGGGGGGGGGTGCAGCCTCAAAAAGGGGACTGGAGAGGGGAAGGGGGGGTTGCACTCTCAGAAGGGGAGACTAGAGAAGGGAAGTGGGGGGGCAGGTTTGCACCTTCAGGAGGAAGCATCCAAGGGGAGGATGGAGAGGGGGTTTGCACCCTCCGAGGGAAGGCTGGGGAGGTGGGATGGGGGGCTCCCACCCCGGGAGAGGGAGCTCGGGAGGCGGGCCGCACCCCAGGAGGGGCGGCAGGCAGGGGTCTGGGGGCGAGCGGGCCCGGGGGCCCCGCACCCCAGGAGAGGCTGGGCAGGGTCTCCCCCACTGAGGGGTGGGATGGGGGGGAGGGTCCGCTGGCCCGAGGCTCGCTCTGCTCTCGTCAGCCAGGCCCCAGGGAGCCGGCGAGTCCCCGGGGCGGGGAGCGGCCTCACCTGGCCTGGCCACCGCCCGCTCTCGCCTTCGCTCCGCGGCCGCTGCCGCGCGGACGGACGGACGGACTGACGGACCGGGGGAGGACAGAAGGGGAGGAGGGCGCCGCGCTGTGCCGGGCCTCGGGCCGGGCGTCTCCCGCTGCCGCCGCCTCACGGCCGCCGAGTCCCCGAACTCCCCGGAGCCGCCATCTTTCTCCACTCAACGCCTCTGTAGCCGCCGCCGCTACCGCTACCGCCGCCGCCGCCGCCGCCACCACCACCACCGCCGCCGCCGCCGCCGCTCCGGCCCGGGGAAGACAGCGAGACCGCGCATGCGTCAAGAGCCGCCCGGGGAAGGCCGGGCGGGCACGGCGCGGCGCGCGCACGCACTCACGCACGGACGTACGAAGGCACGAGGCCCGGGAGAGCCCGCCTCGCGTGGGGAGGCGGGGCTCCGAGGGAGGCGCCATGTGGAGAAGGGAAAAGGGAGACTAGAGTGAGGTCAGGAGGGAAAGCTAGGCCTGAGACCTTCTTCCCGTCGTCCCTTGCCTTTATTATTGTTGTTCTTTATTTAGGAAGGAGTGAGACTGGCCTGGAGAGGTAGAGAGAGGAGAGCCAGCCCGGGAAATCCGAAACCCTCACCCCTTTGGAGTTCAGTTTCCTCAGCTGTCAAACAAAGGGGTTGGACTTCATTAGAGGACCTTAGGGCCCGGTCCAGCTGCTCTAGATCTGGGATCCGATGAAATGAGCCGAGCTGTGGGCGTATCCCAGTGACCAAAATGATGAACCGAATCATTGACCTTCACCCACGATGATAAACACACACAAACACTGCCTGCCGCTCCATTAATAACGATAGCAATTCTTCGTATGGGAGAGTAATCATAATACCTGACATCTCACCTACTGTGCGCCAGGAACTATGCTTCATGGTTATTATCTCAGTTAACAATAATAATGATAATAGCGAATATTTATATAGCACCTACTATGTGCCAGGCATATTACAATTATCTCCGTTAATAATAATCGCGGGGGGGGGGCAGCTAGGTGGTGCAGTGGATAGAGCACCGACCCTGGAATCAGGAGGACATGAGTTCAAATGTGACCTCAGACATTTAACACTTACTAGCTGTGTGACCCTAGGCAAGTCACTTAACCCCAATTGCCTCACCAAAAAAAGCAACCCCCCAAAAAAATAATAATCGCTGGGGGCAGCTAGGTGGCCCAGTGGATAAAGCACCGGCCCTGGATTCAAGAGGACCTGAGTTCAAATGTGACCTCAGACACTTGACACTTATTAGCTGTGTGACCTTGAGCAAGTCACTTAACCCTCATTGCCCCACAAAAAAAAATTATAATAATAATAACTGACATTTTTAAATAGCACCTACTATGTGCTAGGCACTGTGTTAAGAGCTTTGCAATGATTACCTCAGTTAACAATAATTATAATAGCTAATATTTGTATAGCACTTACTATCTGTGAGGATACAGAAGAAGAAACTGAGGCAGACAGATTGACTTGTGTAGGGTCACACAGCTAGTGTCTGAGGCCAGATTTGAAGGTACTTAGGTCTTCCTGACTGGGAGTCCAATACTCTATCCACCCTAGTGGTAGCTGCCTCTGAGCTGTCTACTAAGTACTTTCCTCACAGCAATCCTATAAGGGAAGTCGTACAAGTATTATTAATCCCATTATTATTGTTACTGTTGTTGATATTGTTTATTATTAATATAATTCCAGTGACTTACAAAAGAACACAAAGGTAGTAAGTACTTGAACCAGGATATGAACCCAGAACTACTGATTCCAAGGTCAACATGACATAGAAAGAATGCCGAACTGAGAATCAAAAAGACCTGGGTCTAATTTCTTCTCCTTAGTAAATTTCTTTTCTTTTCTTTTCTTTCTTTCTTTTTTTGCAGAGCTGTGAGGGTTAAGTGACTTGCCCAGGGTCACACAGCTAATAAGTGTCAAGTGTCTGAGGTCACATTTGAACTCAGGTCCTCTTGAATCCAGGGCCAGTGCTTTATCCACTGAGCCACCTAGCTGCCCCCAGCGATTATTATTTTTTGGGGGGTTGTTTTGGTTTGGTTTTTTTTGGTGAGGCAATTGGGGGTAAGTGACTTGCCTAGGGTCACACAGCTAGTAAGTGTTAAGTGTCTGAGGCCGGATTTGAACTCAGGTCCTGTTGAATCCAGGGCCAGTGCTTTATCTACTGCACCACCTAGCTGCCCCCTCCTTAGTAAATTTCTACAGCTCCCTATTATCTCCTGGATCAAATTTAAATTCCTCTCTTTGACATCTAAAGCTTTTCACAAACTTTCTCAAACCTACCTGTTTAGCCTCATTATACATTATTCCCCTTCCTGTACTCTACAGTCAGCCAGACTAACCTTCTTGCTGTCCCTCACACAAGACCCTCCATCTCCCATCTCTGCACTTTTGCAATGACTGTCTCCCATGCCTGGAATACCCTCTCCCTTCCACCTCTCAGAATTCATTATGCAGTCTTCTGTGTGAAGTCTTTCCTGGTCTCCTTTTAATCCTCTCCACCAAAAAAGTGCTTTATATCTCTATGTTCTTATATATTTAGGTGTTGTCTCTCCCTTTAAAATGTAAACCCCTTGAGGGCAGAAACTTTCTTCTTTTTTTTTTTTTTTAGTGAGGCAATTGGGGTTAAGTGACTTGCCCAGGGTCACACAGCTAGTAAGTGTTAAGTGTCTGAGGCCAGATTTGAACTCAGGTACTCCTGACTCCAGGGCTGGTGCTCTATCCACTGCGCCACCTAGCCGCCCCTAGAAACTTTCTTTTTCACCTTTGAATTCCTACTTCCTAGATTATTTCCTGACAAGTAGCAGGAGCTTTATAAATGTTTATTAATAGGTTGATTGATTATTTTGAAACCCTGTCTCAAACTTACTAGCTGTGTGACACTGGGACAGGAACTAGACCTTGGTCAACCTCAGTTTACCTCCTCTATAAAATCAGTTTTATAACCCCTCACAAGTTTATTACAGGATCAAACTTTAAATCAATCTCTCTGTCTCTCTCTCCCTCTCTCTCTCTTTCCCTCTATCTCTGAAGAAATACTTTGAAAGTTATATAGTCAAATTATTATATATGTAATATAACATGCAATATATATTATATACTTTTCAAAAGTTCAATTTAATTAATTTAATTTAGAAAGTAATTAATTTAGAAATTAATTAATTTAGAAATTCACAGTTTCATTTACTATCCTTTCAGTTCTACTCTATATAGAAATGCTCGTTTTATTTGGTGTCCATCAAGGTCAGAATAAAAGTAAAATTCAATGAAAATGTTAATGAATGAATGAATGAATGTCTCCTCTTAAAGGATCATAGATTTAAAACTGGAAGAGACTTTGGAAGCCACCTTGTCCAGCCCTCATTTTACAGTTGAGGAAACCAAGGACCAGACACAATAAGTGACTTGTCCAAGGTCATGCAGGTAGTAAATAACAGAGCTGGCACTTGAATACTAGCCTCCAAGTTCAGGAGTCCTTTCATGGCAGCATGCTTCCATTGAAACCCTTCCTTCCAAAGCCTTACATTGTACTTTAGTGTGTAACATGGGGTATTAAAGCTCTTTGCATCCTCTCCAGATCAGCCCCAAGACTATAAGCCATCTGAGGACAAAGACCATTTGTCTGAAGTTTGCATCTTACCCAGCACAAGGCTTTTCATAAATCACTCATGTAATAATCATTGAATGGGGGACAGGTAGGTGGTACAGTGGATAAAGCACTGGCCCTGGATTCAGGAGGACCTGAGTTCAAATCCAGCCTCAGACACTTGACACTTACTATCTGTGTGACCCTGGGCAAGTCACTTAACCCTCATTGACCTGCAAAAAAAAAAAAAGTATCCTTTCTGACAATAACCATTGAATGAATGAATGAGTAGATATTACTGAACCAAGACCAGAATTCCTATCTTCTGAGTCAAAATCAGCATTCTCTAGTCTTCACCAGACTGTCTTCCCTTGAATTGTGTTCCCTTCTATGGAACCCTTTTTAGAAAGGACACTTAAGTTGAAGAGTGTCCAGACAAAAGCAATCAAGGCCTTGCAGGGTCAGGCTCAGACCATATAAAACTCGTTGACAAGACAAGACTAGTGCTATTAAACCTGGCTAAAGGAAGACATGAGTAAGCAGATACATATTGAATTGAATAGAGATTGGCCTTGGAATCAGGAAAACCTAAATTCAAATCCTGCCTCTGACACATGCTAGCAGTGTGACCTTAGGCAAGTCACCGTCTTCCCCAATTTCCTCATCTGTAAATAATAATAACACTTCCCAGGGTTGTTGGGATGATCAAATACATTAACACGTGTAAAATAGTTTGCAAACCATGGAAGATGAGGAAGATAAGGATGGTAATGATGATGATAAAACTTATGGTACTTTGCTGAGCTATTGTGAAGAAAATTCTTTGTCAGCTATAAGGTAGTCAATAAATATTATCTATTATTGTTGTTGCAATAATCAACATCATGGGTTTATTGTAAGGAAATCTCTTTAAAGTACTATATAAATATAGTTTACTATAAAAAATGATGAGCAAGATGCTATCAGAAAAATATGGAAAGACTTACATGAGCTGATACAAAGCGAAATGTACTGTATACAAAATAACAGCAGTATCATAAGATGATCTGCTATGAATGACTTAGTTATTTTCAACAATACAATAATCCAAAACAACTCTGAAGGACTTATGAAAAATACAATCCATCTACAGAGAAAGAACTGATGGTATCTGGATACAGATTGAAGGGGCAGCTAGGTGGTATAGTGGATAGAACACTGGCTCTAGATTCAGAAGGACCTGAGTTCAAATCCAGCCTCAGGCACTTGACACTTACTAGCTATGTGACCCTGGGCAAGTCACTTAATCCCAATTGCCTCACCAAAAAAAAAAAAAAAAAAGAGCAGCTACAGATTGGAGCATAATTTTTTTGTTAGTACCTTTTTCTAAAGTTTTTTTTGTCTGTTTTCTTTCACAACCTAATATGGAAATGTTTTGCATGACTACACATATATAACTTATATTGAATTGCTTGAATTCCTAAGGAGGGGTGAGAAGGGAGGGAGGAAGAGAATTTGAAACACAAAGTTTTAAAAATCGATGTTAAAATTTGTTTTTACATGTAATTTGGGAAAAATAAAATTCTAAATAAATAAAAAATACTAATAAAATAAAATATTTTGCGAACCTTAAAGCTCTATATAAGTGCAAGGCAGCATTATCTTCATCACCATCACCACCATCATCATTATTGTATGTCTTCTAGTATTCTAAGGGTTGTCCCATGAAAGAGGGCTTATATTGATTCTACTTATCCCCCACCCCCACCCAGGGCAAAACCTGGAGCAATGAAGCAATGGAAGGATTTAAGGAGAAATGGATTTAAGTTTTGGTGTCAGGAAAAAACTTCCTAACATTTGGAGCTGCCCAAAAGCTTGGGATCTATCAGAAATGCTCGTAGCCACAACTTTTCCCCTCTCTTTTGAAGTCCTACGTTTCACTTCTTACATTCATTAGTCTTTAAATGAGGCAGCTTGGTGATTTGGGGTCCCTGGAATCAGGAAGGATGGAGGGCTGTCAATCCTGCCTCTGATACCTAAGAGCTTTGGGAGTCACTCAAAAAGCAATGCCTGTCGTGCCAGCCTCACAAGGATGTTGTGAGGCTGTGAGATGGGTGTGAAATGTGTAACTGACTGTAAGGTGCTAGATAAATGTCAGCTACTGTTATCAATAGTTCAACAGCCATCCATTCCACACCTACTCAGCTCTAAGGAGAGTTTGTAGAACGTTGAAACACAAGCTCATGCAATGGAAAAACCAACACAGGTTATATTTATTTCCCTATGAGATTTGTTCTCACCTTTGTATCACCTCCAAGGTTGTTTTTACAACTGTATTTGTCAATAAAAACATCTGTTAATCAATGCATCCACAAGCATTTATTAAATATCTACCATGTGCCAGATACTGTGCTAGGAGATACCAGTACAAAGGTAAAAAAAAATAAAAATAAACAGGAGGGGCAGCTAGATGGCACAGTGGATAAAGCACTGGCCTTGGATTCAGGAGGACCTGAGTTCAAATCCACTCTCAGACACTTGACACTTACTAGCTGTGTGACCCTGGGCAAGTCACTTAACCCTCACTGCCCTGCAAAACAAATAAACAAAAAATAAAAATAAATAAATAAACAGGAAACAGCCCCTACCCTCAAAGAGCTTACATTATACAGGCAACTTGTATTTCAGGTCCAAAGGTTGAAGGCCAGCTCCCAATCCCTGGGTGTGTGGAATGAGAAGTTTCAGGTCCGATTGTCCTCTCTGATTGAGTGTCTGTCTGTAATACTATCATTTGTTGTCATTGAATCATTTCAGTTATGTCTGACTCTTCGTGACCCCATCTGGGGTTTTCTTGGCAAAGATATAGGATTGGTTTGCTGTTTCCCTCTGCAGTTCATTTTACAGATAAGGAAACTGAAGCAAACAGTGACTTGTGATTTGCCCAGGTTCACACAGCTAGTATCTGAGGCTGGATTTGAACTCAAGTACTCCTGACTTTAGGCTCTCCACTTCACCATCTAACTGCCCATGACACTATCATTAGTTCTAGAATATACACTCCTAGACCCAGACACTGTCCTAACTTCTTCCAGAGTAGAGACTCATTCTTATCTTTGAACTGATATCATACAGCATATTGTCTAGCACATAGTAGGTATTAAATGAATGCACATGGGTTAGCTGATTAATCTCCAGCTTGGCTGCAGAGTAATGAATTTTTCAGCCACAGCAATCCTCAAAACCCATTTTATAAGTCACAGAGTTAACTTCTAGAGACTAGTATGTTGAGCAACAATGTTCTTGTGGGGGTATGGTGTGACTATAAACCACGAAATAACAGTTAGAAAAGACCTAAAGTTGAGGGTCACCTAAAGAACAATGAAGGGTGACTGTAAAAATCATTCAGTAGGGTGGATAAAGCACCAGCCCTGGATTCAAGAAGATCTGAGTTCAAATCTGGCCTCAGACACTTGACACCTACTAGCTGTGTGACCCTGGGCAAGTCACTTAACCCTCATTGCCCTGTTAAAAAAAATTTTAAATCATTCAGTAGAATGGAAGTAAAAAATGGCATCAGAAACACAGATGACCACCACCCCCCCCAAAATGGGCCTATTGCTTGCTGAGAACTACAAAGTCATGGTCTATCTAGTCTATGTATATAAAATCAAGAGAATTAGGGATATTATCCAAGAATGTTAGGTGGGCCCCTAAAAGAGGCAATGTAGGGATGGCATGATACAGTGGAGAGAACATTACTCTTAAAGTCAGAGGATCTGGGTTCGAGTCATTTCTCTGATGCATACTAGCTGGATGACCTTGGGCAAGTCCCTTATACTCTGGGAACCTCAGTTTTCTCATAAAATGAGGAGATTAGACCAAATGTCTTCTAAGTGAGGTCCATCCTAGCTTCAAATTTATGATTTTAGGATTTCTGGGAAATCACAGAGAAGAAAGGCACAGGTTGGGCAAGCATGGATGCATTACAGTTTGTACATTCTGAAGGAATGCCCACACTGATTCATAGATTTACTGTTCTGGCTCAAAGCTCTACAACCTAAATTTAACACAGTTACAAGAAGCTCATCTCCCTCTACTGGCCATGCAGAAGAACTGCATGAAGGGGACCAAGATTGAGCAAAACCAGAAACACTGAAGGTCTCTAAAAATGGAAGATCACATCTGTCCGAAACCCATGGCCCAAAGGCTTACATGGACCTGGATCAATCTTGGTGGCTATCCCAGATAACATATTGCTCTTTGATTAATTAAGTTCCCACCCATAGTTTACTCTGGGGTAATATAGAATATCCCATTTTGAACTCCACATATATGGGTAAAGAATTGTAGTTCCTATATAAGTACTCAAGGTAATTATGCATAAATAGGATACTAATAGTTTTTATTCCACCCCCACATAAAATGCTAAAACACATGCAAGGGCTTATAACAGTCTGTAAACAATGTAGCAAAACATCTGAAGAAAAAAAAAAAGAACAACAAATAGGGGCAGCTACGTGGCGTAGTGGATAGAGCACCGGCCCTGGATTCAGGAGTACCTGAGTTCAAATCTGACCTCAGACATTTGACACTTACTAGCTGTGTGACCCTGGGCAAGTCACTTAAGCCTCATTGCCCTGCAAAAAAGAAACAAAAAACATCTGAAGGACTCATATAGCTTATAAATAATCAACACAATAAAACCAAAAATAAATAAATGAATGAATATATAAATAAATGAATAAATAAATGCATAAATGGATAAACGAATAAGTGAGTGAATGAATGAATGATCACACTTCTCTTCAAAAATCCCACTTTCCGGAAGGGTCCTAAAGTCATTCATGCTCATATACTAATTCTGTGTATCAGACTTCCTCTGGAAGGGAAGAAAAGGTGAAGTAGCCACCAGACACAGCAACTAATCCAGTTTTAATTCAAAAATGCCACGGGATATCTGACCTTAAGGTATTTGGTAGGAAATAACCTTGGGGCTACTAGGCAGGCTAGGTCCCTAATTTCTTCTTATCAAAGATCTGGTACACCCCAAGTCCATCCCAGGGCTATGTACATAATCCTCTTCTCTCTCCAAGAAGTCTCTTACCAAGAACTCTCCTTCTATGAATGGAAAGACAGATTCCAGAACTCCTACCCTTAAGGTTTCTAGAGAACTCCAGAAAAAAATTTACCCTTTTCTTTCTGGAAGGCTAGATTCTGGAATCTAGAGCTGAAAGTGCACCTTCTCTGACAATTACACAGGAACAGTTTGTTCTCAACCATGTGGCCATTGTAAAGTGAGACAACCACATGGCTATGTGCTCTTTGGAATGCCTATGATATGGCAGCAGTCTGGGCATTTGTGAGCTATTGGAAGCACCAAGACCTAGCCCTGGAAAGACCATGTCAGGAGCCTGTACACTCTGTTATGTGGTAGCCATGGAGAGAGAAGCCATGTAGTAATAGTTCCTGAATCTTGCCTTCTGAAGGAATGTTTGATTTCTTTTTCAGAGGTTCTAAAGAGGTCTAAGAGGTCACCTTTTGAAAGGTCTGTAGAAGTGTTCAAGTAATTATAAAATTCAAGTTTATAATTAAGTGGTGAAGGGGCAGCTAGGTGGTCCAGTGGATAGAGCACCGGCCCTGGATTCAGGAGGACCTAAGTTCAAATCTGGCCTCAGACATTTAACACTTACTTGCTGTGTGACCCTGGGCAAGTCACTTAACCCTCATTGCCCTGCCACCCCCCCAAAAAAAATTAAGTGGTGAAAGTATCAGAGAAAAGTATAGGAACGTTTTCATTCGTTTGTGGGATTAGATGCACCTTGTTCATGGAAGAAAGATTTTGTAGAAAGAAAGATTGGGTTTCTTCTTCTTGCTGTCACATAGCTGGAGAATGCCTTTAAAAGGGCTTCTAGGATGGTGACTATCCTTGAGTCCATGTTATATGAGGATTAACTGGGGGCTTTGGCTGGAGACGATGAGATTTGTCGGGGGGGTGGGGGGATGATATTTGTCTTCAAGCATTTGATAGATCCTCATGGGGAAAAGAAATGAGGTATGCTCTAATTGGTCCCAGAGAGAAGGGAGGAAACAAGCATTTATTGATGATGGTGGTGGTGGTAGCAGTGTTGAGTCATTTCAGTCTTATCCCACTCTTCCTGACACCATTTGGATTTTCTTAGCAAAGATATTGTATTGGTTTACCATTTTCTTCTCCAGCTCATTTTAAAGATGAGGAAACTGAGGCAAATGGCATTAAGTGCTGTGATGAAATAATGGGATTTAGCAGATACTCAAAGACCCACCTGGAGATTAATCTAGACCGACTGAATCAAGTGAGAGTGATTGACTGCTGATTAGCCTACTTCAAGTTAACTGGATTGTAATCAAACCTGGCTAGCCCTTAAGAAGGTATTGTTGGGGCAGCTAGATGGCACAGTGGATATAGAGCACGGGCCCTGGAGTCAGGAGTACCTGAGTTCAAATCTGGCCTCAGACACTTAACACTTACTAGCTGTGTGACCCTCTGCAAGTCACTTAACCCCAATTGCCTCACTAAAAAAAAAAAAAAAAAGCAGACTTGTGGAGGAGGACTTGAGGAAGAACCAGACCAGACTAGGCTGGAACTCTAAGCTAGATAGGCCTTTTCTTGACTTTCTGAACTCCATGTTAATACCTGTATGGTTTAATAAATGTTGAATGCCCAAAGACTGGTGCTGAAGCTTCTAATTTAAGGCAATCACACAATATAGATTTTAAATATCACAGTGACTCATTCAGGGTCACACAGCTAGTGTCTGAGGCCAGATTTGAACTCATGAAGATGACTTTCTGATTCCAAGCCCAGTAATCTATCCACTGTGACACTTAGCTGCCCATTCATTAAGTACCTACTATGTGCCAAGGGGGTGTAGGATGTTCAAGGAGGATTAGTGCCTCTGGTGTGAGAGCTCTTGAGCCCTTTTCAGGGCTGCTCATCCACCTTTGGTATCCATCTGCTTCACCCAACTCTCTGCTGTGACTCTAAGAAGCTGTAGCATGTGTAGCAGCTACACCCAGTAAATTGTTTTTTGGTTTTGGGGTTTTTTTGCAGGGCAATGGGGGTTAAGTGACTTGCCCAGGGTCACACAGTTAGTAAGTGTCAAGTGTCTGAGGCCAGATTTGAACTCAAGTCCTCCTGAATCCAGGGCCAGTGCTTTATCCACTGGGCCACCTAGCTGCCCCCACAGTAAACTGTTTTGGCAAACATGTTAAATCAGGGTTAGGGTAACCAAGGGGTCTCAAACCTGTAGGTGAGTTAGCAGGGAGTTAGCCCCAAGCATGGGAAGACTTCCCCCAACAGAATGGGCAGATGAGACCAATGTGTTCCATTGGCCACAAAGGCAGCTGAAGCAGGTGCTATAGAGCACTTAGTTTGGTCAGACATCAGAGAAACCAAGGTCATCCATTGCATCCTGAGCCCATCATCTTTTCTTTTCTTTTTCTTTTTGGTTGGGCATTGAGAGTTAAGTGACTTGCCCAGGGTCACACAGCAAGTGTCAAGTGTCTGAGGCTGGATTTGTACCCAGGTCCTCCTGAATCCAGGTCCGGTACTTTATCCACTGTGCCACCTTGATGCCCCCTGCTCCTTTGTTTCCTTTTTTTTCTTTTTCTTTTTCTTTTTTTTCGTGAGGCAATTGGGGTTAAGTGACTTGCCCATGGTCACACAGCTAGTAAGTGTCAAGCATCTGAGGTCAGATTTGAACTCAGGTCCTTCTGAATTCAGGGCTGGTGTTCTATCCACTGCACCACCTAGCTGCCCCCTCTGAGTCAATCATCTTAATGTTTGTCTTGACACTGGATTTCAATGATTCTGAAGCTAACAATTACATGCAATTCTATCTCCCTTAAATCCAAGTTGTGTGCAAGTCAAAAGACATCATCTACACCATTTTACCATTTTTACCCACCTCAAAGTCCTGTGGCAACAAGAAGGTGACAAAGCAGCAGGTGTGGATACTCTGGGAGCTGTAGTCACAACCCAGCACACAGGTGGCCCAGGCTATGAGGCAGCACTGAGATTTGGAAATACCCTGGGTGTCTGAGCTGCCTTTTTAAAGGACCATACAGCTTACCTCCTGGCATGAAGAAGAGGCTAGAAGATGTGCCCTAACACTGACTGCTTCACCCAACCCTAGCCTGTTTGCTGAGGCAGGTGGGGATCCCACTCTGTGGTCAAGACACATACACACACACACACACACACACACACACACACAATGTATGAAAATTTTTGCCAAGGTGATTCCACTTATCAGCACATGGAATGTGCCCATGCTTTTGTTTTTGTTTTGTTTTGGTTTGGTTTTGCAGGGCAATGAGGGTTAAGTGACTTGCCCAGGGTCACACAGCTAGTAAGTAAGTGTCAAGTGTCTGAGGCCAAATTTGAACTCAGGTCCTCCTGAATCCAGGGCTGGTGATTTATCCACTGCACCACCTAGCTGCCCCCCCATGCTTTTGGACATCACAAAAAACTGTAAATGAAAAATGAGCAGCTCTTGTTGAGAGAAAACTCAACAGGCATTACATCCAATAGCAACCTTGACCCTGAGTGAAACACAGCTGGCAAATGATGTGGGGGAAATGAATCGCTGCCATTTGAATTGTCTCAGGAAGATTCTGAAGACCACCTGGCAAGATATGGTACTGGGTACTGAGGTCCTTTCTCGAGCTGAACTGCCAAGAATTTAAATTCTACTGCAAAGAGCACATTCCAAAGAGCTGGCCACATTGTTTGAATGCCAAATGTACATTGGCCTGAAAAGCTATTTTACAGACAATTCACCTAAGGCAATCACTCACATGGAGGTCAGAAGAAGCAATACAAGGACATTCTCAAGGTCTCTCTGAGGAACTTTGGAATAAATTGTGAGACATGGGAGAGACTGGCACAGGACCCCCCAGCATGGTGTGCCCTCATCAAAGAAGGTTCTGTGTACTATAAACAAAGTGGAATTTCAGTAGTTCAAAACAAAAATGAGTTAGCACATTTAGCACATCTCTACTCTAAATGTTAGTATGGACTATTTGTGCCCAACCTGTGACAGAGCCTTCTGAGCTTGTATTGGTTGGATCAGCCACAGTCAAACACACTGTACCTTGACCCCAACATAGTGATGTCATTTTTGTCCTTTTCAAGAACAAAGGGCCACAACCATCCATATAGGTGCCAGGCAATGTGTTGTAATGATTGGAATGATGCCACCTACTGGAGACTTGCTGTGGGAAAGCTTCGCCATGAGGAAAATGCCTCAGAGGCATTGTGGCTTTTCCTTGGAGTCAGGAAATGACGTTTGCTCATGAGTGCTGTCTATCAAGGCTACCAGCCAATCAACTTGAGGAGCCTCCTATTTTCTGGGAGGAGACAGGAAGGAGGAAAGGGAGCCTGCACGGAGAGCTCTCGCTCTTTTGGGTTCCTGACTTGATGGTGGTGGCAGCGGCAGAGGACTTCACAGGAAATTTGAGGAAAGATAGGAATGCCAGGCTGTTGGAATTCTGTTGTCAATCTTTTTCTTTCTATTTTTCAATAAACCCTTAAAAACCTAAACTCGTTTTATCAGTGATTTTAGTCAGTTTCCCCCAAAACTAGGGGAACAGATTAGAATCCACATTTAGAATCTTAAATTACACAGTGTTAACAACTTTATTAATATTATCTTATTTAATTCTTATAACTCTAGAAGATAGGTGCTATTATTTTTGGTTTTTTGTTTGGTTTTGGTTTATTTTACGGGGCAATGAAGGTTAAGTGACTTGCCCAGGGTCACAGAGATAATAAGTGTCAAGTGTCTGAGGTCGGATTTGAACTCAGGTCCTCCTGAATCCAGAGCCAGTGCTATATCCACTGTACCACCTAGCTGCCCCCAAGGTAGGTGCTATTATTATTCACATTTTACATCTGAGCAAACGAGCAAATAGAAGTTAAGTTGTTTGCCCAGGGCCACAGAATTAATAAGTATCTGAGGAAGGATTTGAACTCAGATCTTCCTGAGTTCAGATTCAGGAATCTATACACTGTACCACCTCGCTTACTACCGAAGAACTAGGAGCAGTGAGGAGAAATTGCAAACTGACAAAGTTGAATATAATGTAAACAAAAACTTCCCAACAATCAGAGCCATCCAAAAGTGGAATGAATTGTCACAGGGGGTAGTGGGCTTCCCCTCACTAGAAAGTGTCAAGCAAAGACTAGTAGAATACTTGGAGGTTATAATTATAGAACATTGGTTTTAAAGCCTGTATTTGTATCACCAGAACTTAGCACAGTGTGTGGCAAATGGTGAGCATTTAATAAATACCTTACCATTCATAATTGTCAATCAATCAATAAACAATAAGCTCCTACTATGTGCCAATCACTAGGGATACAAAGTCAAAAGTGGAACAATACCCAAAGGGAAATAATCCTTGCCCTCAAGGAACTTACATTGATCAAGATGGAGGAGGAGGAGGAGGAGGAGGAGGAGAAGAAGAAGAAGAAGAAGAAGAAGAAGAAGAAATTGATGATGATGAAATCAATGATGGTTATGATTATCATGATCATGGCAATAATGAGAATGATCAGGGATGAAACCCCCTCTATCAGGGAAGATTTCTACTCCTTGATATTTCCTCATCCTATACAATAATTTTCTTGTGTAAGTCCTTCCAAAAAATCTTACAAAGAAGAACCACCCAACTCAATTCTGTCATTTTAAAAACTGTTTTGGGGGTATAAAGATATCAGGCAAGCAGGCAAAGCAACAAGTAGTTATTAAGACCTCTAACACAAAAAAGGGACCTAAGAGAGGTAGAAGAATAGGTACAAAGGTCTGGTGTGGAAGTACAGAGTCAGAATCAGTGCCAGGGGAGGCTGATCTGGGGATCTCCCCAAAATGGAGACACCAGAAGGCCTTCACCAGTGGAAGATACCACAAAATCATATGAACTAAAGAGTCTTCAGCAACCACCTAGTTCAACTCATATTTGAATAAGAAGCTTTCTCCCTGAAAAATGATCATCCAGCCTTTCTTTGAAGACCTTCAGCAAGAGGGAACTTACTACCTCCAAGAACAGCCCATTCCAGTGTGGGATGGCACTAATTACTGGATAGTTCATCCTCATATCATCCCTCAGGCTGTCCAGTTGTTATAATCTCTGCTTCCTGTTGTGACAGGTGCAACTCTTTTTGTGGCCAGACAAAAACACAATAATGTCTTTATATCACATATATATTTATCCAAATATATATGTTTTAATGATAACTTTTGTTTTTTACTGTACATTCATTTCCCAATATACCTCCCTATGCCTAACTACAATATTCCCTTTTAACAAGAAAAAACAATCAAGCAACACTGACCAATAGAGCTACCGAATCGAACTGTATATGCAACAATCCATACCCATAGTCACCACCCCCACACCTCTACTGAGAGGAAGGAAGCGTTTCCTCTGGGACCAAGACTGGGCATTGCATTTGATCTGAGTTCAGCTGCCTTTTATCATTGTTTTCATTTACATTGCTGTAGTCATTATGAATATTGTTCTCTCATTTCTGCTTCCTTCACTCGGCATCAGTTAATACAAAAATAGGCTATAATTAAGCACTAAATTATATGGTATGAACCACAAGGTGCTAAATAGAAGTTCAAAAGAGATATGAGTTGAACGAAGGCTGGAGCATCTTGGTAAGGTTTCATGAAGGAGGTGGGCCTTGAAGGACTGGTAGGCAGAACAGAGAGTATACCAGTTCTTTGTAGGAATTGACAAGGGACAAGGTGGCAAGTGGTCATTCATCCATTCATTCATCCATCCAATGGGCAAAGGAAAATGTGAGGCTGGCTAGCAAAATACTGAGAGGGTATGGATCCAGTCATGGAAAGGATCTGAGGGGCAGCTAGGTGGCGCAGTGGATAAAGCACCGGCCCTGGATTCAGGAGGACCTGAGTTCAAATCTGGCCTCAGACACTTGACACACTAGCTGTGTGACCCTGGGCAAGTCACTTAACTCCCATTGCCCCGCAAAAAAAAGAAAGAAAGAAAGAAAAGAAAAGGAAAGGATCTGAGCCATCAAATCATGAGGAAACTGGAGATCAGAGACATTAAGTGACTCCCCCCAAGGTCACACAAGTAATACTTTTTAGCTTTCTTCTAACATCCACAAGGATATCTAGCAGTCAGGCTGTCCAATTGTCATCCCTCACTCTTGCTCCCCCCCCCATGACCAGCCCATCTTTTCTTTCTAATGTACAATTCTTTCTTGGTAGGTAATGTGTCACCCCACATCAAATGAAAGGTGTTGAAAACTAAATTACCATCTGTCCACAAATTCCCCTTCCCCTCCCAATGTCACTGTCAAAGATACCTCCAGTCTCTCCTTTAATCAGTTTTTTTTTAATTTATTTTTTGGCGGGGCACTGAGGGTTAAATGACTTGCCCAAGGTCACAGCTAGTAAGGGTCAAGTGTCTGAGGCCGGATTTGAACTCAGGTCCTCTTGAATCCAGGGCTGGTGCTTTATCCACTGTGCCACCTAGCTGCCCCCCTCTCCTTTAATCCGTTTTGAAACCTTGGAGTCATCTCTTTTTTTTTTTTTTTGGTTTGGTTTTTTTTTTTTTTTAATTTTTTTTTTTGCAGGGCAATGAGGGTTAAGTGACCTGCCATGGGTCACACAGCTATTAAGTGTCAAGTGTCTGAGGCTGAACTTGAACTCAGGTCCTCCCGAATCCAGGGCCGGTGCTTTATCCACTGAGCCACCTAGCTGCCCCTTGGAGTCATCTCTTACTCAATCTTTTCCTTCATCCCTCACATCCAGTCAAAAAGCCATCTTGTTCTGTTCATTTCCGTTATGTAATAGATTATCCATCCATCCATCCTTCTTTTCTTTTCTTCTTTTTTAAACAGAGAAATAGCAGAATATCTTAACTTTCCATCAGACCACTATGATCTGCTCCATGGTAAATATCACTAAAGATGGGGTGTTCTGGTTTCTTTATACCACTGCTTTGGTAAAATGGAGAGAGTGCTTGATTTGGTGTCTGGAAGGTTCATCTCCCGCCTTTATCATATACTTGCTATGTGGTCATAGGAAAGCCACTTAACCTATCTGAGCCTCACTTGCCTCAGCTATTAAGTGGGGATGATAATTCCTGTGGAACCCAACAAAGCTGTTGGGAGGTTCCAATGAGATCATGTTTCTAAAGCACTGGGTAAATTTTAAAGCTTTATATAGGCAGCCAGGTGGCCCAGTGGATAGAGCACTGGGCACAGAGTCAGAAAGAGCTGAGTTCTAATCCTGCCTCAGATATTTACTTTGCTTTGTGACCCTCAGGTAAGTCCCTTCACCTCTCTCCACCTCAGTATTCTCATCAGTAAAATTGGAGTGGTAATAACACCTACCTCCCTAGGTTGTTGGGAGGATAAAATGAGATGATAGTTGTAAAGCATTTTGCAAACTTGAAAGAGCTGTGTAAATGCTAATTATAAGGATGATACAACTTCTAGTCTCAGAGAATTTCCTGGGTCATGGAGGGGTTAAGTGTCCCGGAGTTAGCATGTGTCAAAGGCAGAATTCAAAACCTGATCTTCCTGACTTTGGGACCATCCAAACTTTCTCTGAAGACCTTCAGTGAGTGGGAACTTACCTCCCTAAGGTAACTTACCTCCCTTTCCAGTTTGGGATGGCGCTAATTGGCCAGACAGTTCTCCCTTACATCACCCCTCCATTTCTCATTGTTACTAGCCCAGCTCTTTTTGTACCCAGATAAGACCTCAATAATGTCACAAAAATGTCACATGAGATAAGCCATACACATATACATAAATATATTTTAATGATAACTTTTGCTTTTTATTGCACACTCATTTCCCAATATGCCTCCCTACCCCTCAATTATAATATTCCCTAGGAACTCCAGCGTGGTGGGTGGATTTTTGAGAGAACATGGACTGGGCAGCTAGGTGGCGCAGTGGATAGAGCACCGGCCCTGGATTCAGGAGGACCTGAGTTAAAATCCAGCCTCAGACACTTGACACTAGCTGTATGACCCTGGGCAAGTCACTTAACCCCAATTGCCTCACAAAAAAAAGAGAGAGAGAGAGAGAGAGAACATTGACAAGAGACTTGGGTTGCTATCTTCATTGTTGGAGGAAACTCCCATATTGATGTGATTGAAGATCTGTTTAGGTATTTTGTTGAACTGATGGGTGGAAAAGTCTTGTAGTGAGCTGGAGGTATTGGATTGGGACATAGTGAACAGCCTACTTGAGATCAGGAAACCTGTGTTCAGTTCTAGGCTCTAAGGCTTTCTTTCTTTTTTCTTTTTAGATGGTCAGGGTTAAATGACTTGCCTGGGGTTACACAGCTACTGTATGAGGACAGATATGAACTTAGGTCCTTGACACTTACTAGCTGTGTGACTCTGGGCAAGTCACTTAACCCCAATTGCCTCACTTTAAAAAAAATTAATCTGGGGGAAGCTAGGTGGTAGTGGTGGTGGTATGGATAGAGCACCTGCCCCACAATCAGGAGGATCTGAGTTCAAATCCAGCCTCAGACACTTACTAGCTTTGTGACCCTGAGCAAATCATTTAACCATGATTGTCAATGGAGGGGGAAAAGTTTAATCTGTATGATTAATGTTTTCTCTATCCCTTTTAAAAAATGTATAATATTTTATTTTCCCCCAATTACATGTTAAAACAGTTTTTTAATATTTGTTTAGTGTGGGTTTTTTTTTAAGTTTTGAGTTCTCTCTATCACTTTCTAAAGTCTAGAATATTTAGATTGTAAACTTGGGGACAGGGACTGTCTTTTGCCTCTTTTTGTATCCCTAGTGCTTAGCACAGTGACTAGAACACAGTAAGTGCTTAGTATTGATTTATCGAGAACAGACAATCAACAAAACAAATGAAGCACAGATTTCCAGCATTTGCCGATTTCTAAAGTTAAAATGCTCACACTGATCATTTAACAATCAGCTCAAACCAGCACATCCTTGGTTCCCCCAAGGACTCAAAGATGATTCCTTCATTTGGATCCAGCCTCCCTGTAAGAACAGTTGGTACAAGAGCATTCCCCCCGCCCCCAAAAGTTTGCATCACACTCTCCCACAAGTATCTAGAGAGTCCAAGGGTTTAAGCTTGGAGAGCACATGGGGCAAAGGGGTAAATCGGAGCTCGTGGTTTAACTGCCTTTCTCCTATTTGTGGAGTGCTCAAGAAGCTCTGCTTACTCATGATCTAATTTATGTGCTGGGCTACTTTTTGAAGACACAAATCTCCATCCAGTGTGTCCTTGATGTCCAAGGCAAACACTGATATCAGTTGATCTGGGAAGGTCTCAGACTGACTGAGAAGAAGATGGGAAAGTGCCCCATCTTCTGGACTATTCAGAGCCCAAAGGTCCTCCTGTAACTAATCAACTAGAGAAACAAGACCCAGAACAAGGCCTCTCTGCCCCGCTCCCTCCCCGGTCCCCAAGGCCTTCTGACCCAGGGGTTTTACCCAAATCCCTCACTTGCTCCAACCTCTTGAGTGGCTCCAGTTCTAAACAAACTTGATAATTTGTAGAGGATCCCTTGAGAGTAAGCATGTTTCCTTCCATCCATCCATCATATCTGTTCCAAGGACTTGTCACACTTGGCCTAAAGTAGGGGCTTGAAACCCTTTTTTTGTCGCAGACCCCTTTGGAAATCTGAGGAAGCCTGTGGACCCCTCATCAGAAGACTGTTCTTAGGGGCAGCTAGGTGGCACAGTGGATAGAGCACCTGCCCTGGAGTCAGGAGGACCTGAGTTCAAATTTGACCTCAGATACTTGACAACTGACTAGCTATGTGATCCTGGGCAAGTCACTTAACCCCAATTGCCTCACACAAAAAAAAAAAAGAGGAAGAAGAAGACTGTTTTTAAATGCCTAGAATAAAATACAGATAATTACAAAGGATACAAGTAAAATGATCAAATTTTGGTTCTGTCCTACTGCAGCAATCTAGCGGGTCCGGAACAAAGCCGGGGCTCCAGCCATGGCGCTCCAAGTCCATGTGGTTTACTGTGGTGCCTGAGGTTACAAGCCCAAGTATCTGTTACTGAAGAAGAAGCTGGAAGATAAATTCCCCGGCCTCCTGACCGTCAATGGTGAAGGCACCCCGGAGGTCACCCGTTTCTTTGAAGTAACAGTTGCTGGGAAACTTGTCCATTCCAAGAAGGCTGGACATGGCTTCGTGGACTCTCCGGACAAATACCAGTGTATAGTGGCAGAGATCAAGGCCGTCCTGGGTTAGAGGGGCCTGAAGATGGAGCCCAGGGGCCTCGTCCCCATCCCTGCCCACGGCTGCTTTATGATGGGAAGGATTGAAATGTCCTCTGGATTCCTGGTTCTTCCCTGAAATCCTTGCACCTGTTGGGCAGGGGCTGAGAATGATGCCCCTGAATCCTGCACAGAGAGGGAGTGCTTGTGTGTGTCCCTGTCCGGCCATCTGCTCCTCCCCTCGTCTTCCGTCTCACCTGGCCTGTGGGTCTGGCAGATTCCTCCTACTTTCTGCCCCAACCCAACCCCGATGCTGCCTCCCCCATTGACGTCTCCCTTCGTTAGCCCCTCCTGGTGTCTCAGCCTCAGAGTCTTCTCCATCTTGGCTGAAGATGGGGGGAGGCTCCCACCTGGCCTGGTGTGGCCCCGGGAGGTCCATGGAAACCCAGGAAACAGCATTTATCACAACGGTTAATTAATAAATAGAAAAAAATTTTTTTAAAAAAATGATCAAATTTTTTTAAAAGTACAGAGACACCAGGTTAAGAATCCCTGGTCTTCATTTCCACTGAAGGATATGACTGAGATTGAGTTATCCTTTTTTTTTTTTCACCTGGTTTCTCATTTATTTTTTTTCCTCATTTACTTTAAGTGAGGTGAAGTGACTGTAATGAGTAAACCAATCCATCCCACCTTTACAGTAAAATAATGGAGATTTGAACTGGCACTCCAAAGCCCTTCCCATATGGAAATCCTGTGATTATCACTATAGATTTTTAAGTCATGGGCATAGAATAGGTGAAGAGCTGAGCCCCTGAACACAGGGACAAGGACTAAACTTTCAGAAGCAAGCAGGCTTGCATAGGAAGTAGCTAGAGTAAGAGAATGCATGACAAGAAATAGGAAAGGAGGGGCAGCTAGGCGGTGCAGTAGATAGAGCACTGGCCCTGGATTCAGGAGGACCTGAGTTAAATCTAGCCTCAGACACTTGACACTTACTAGCTGTGTGACCCTGGGCAAGTCACTTAACCCCAATTGCCTCACCAAAAAAAAAAAAAAAAAGAAAGAAAGAAAAAGAAAAGAAAAGAAATAGGGAAGGAGGAGGCCAGAGAGACAGAAGACCCAAGAGACAAAACAGAGTCATGTGTCAGGAGCCAAAGGAGGAAAGACAGAAGGAAAAGATGACCATAGTGTTCTGCCCTGGTCACATTAGAGCCTTGGTTTTCCATTCTGGGTGCCATATTAGAAACTGATCAACTTGTAGGGCATCTAGACAAGACAAGCTAGTGGAAGACCTGGAACTCATGCCACAGGAGAATTGATTGAAGAAAGTGAAGCTGTTTAGCAGAGAAGATAGAAAGGGGAAGAGTCGGGGAAATAATAGCTGTCTAAAGGACTGTATGGTGGAAGAGAGATTAGATTTGTCCTGCTTAGCCACAGAGAGCAGAAGGAGGAGCAAGAAATAGGTATGTGGCACAGAGGAAAGAGAGCTGGATTGGGAGTCAGAGGACCTGGGTTCAAATCCTGACTCTGGCACTTATATATACTCTGTGGCACTGGGCAAAACAGCTACTTCCTGTGATCTTCAAGATCCATTTCAACAGGCAGTTGGACTAGATGATCTCTCATGTCCCTTCCAGCTCTAAGATCTAAAGCTGCAAATTTAGGTTTGTATAGGGAAAACTTTCTAACAAGGAGTTATCCCAAAAAGAAATGGGCTGGGGGGCAGCTAGATGGTGCAGTGGATAGAGCACCAGCCCTGGAGTCAGGAGGACCTGAGTTCAAATCTGGTCTCAGACACTTGACACTTACTAGCTGTGTGACCCTGGGCAAGTCACTTAACCCCAATTGCCTCACAAAAAAAAAAAAAAAAGAAATGGGCTGCCTCGGGAGGAAGTGAATTCCCTGTCATTTAGTCTGGTGACAATTACTTGGGTGGAGAAGAGATCCCTATTCGAGGATTGGTTAGATTAGATGGCATCTGAGTTCTCTTTCAGCTCTGAGATTTTGTGACATGCAGAAGAGAAGCCAAGGAGAATCAGAATCACCACTGCCTTTGACATTCCAGGATCTGAGGCCTCTTTTAGCTATGAAGCTCATTATTGCAGGCTTAGTGCAAGGAACAAGGTACTTTATCTCTTGGCTTTGGGCAATTCTCTCTGATTTGTCCCCCATACCTGTATAATGATTGGAATGACGCCACCTGCTGGAGACTTACTGTAGGAAAGTTCCACCACGAGGAGAAGATGTCTGAGGGCAAGGCCATGCGGCTTTTCTTTGGTGTCAGGAAGTGGGAGGAAGAGGGGGTGAGGCAGATGCTCTAGCTCTTTTTTCATCAGGACTCTGGTGGAGAGTGGAGTGAGAAATGTACTCTCCCTTTAATATATAGATGAATCTAGGCCTTTTTCTCTTCACCAAATTCTTTTTTTTTTTTTTGTGGGGCAATTGGGGTTAAAAGTGACTTGCCCAGGGTCACACAGCTAGTAAGTGTTAAGTGTCTGAAGCTGGATTTGAACTCAGGTACTCCTGAATCCAGGACTGGTGCCCTATCCACTGCGCCATCTAGCTGCCCCTATTCTTCTTAATAAATGCTTAAAAGTCTAACTCTTGCTAAAGCTTATAATTTATTGGCGACCAGTCATTAGATATTTTAGACAGACTAGCTAGAATTTGAGTACCTTACACCTGGAACACTCCCTCCTCTGAAATGGCTACTGAATTCCCTGCTTTCCTTTAAATCCCAACTAAAATCCCACCTTCTACAGGAAGCCTTCCCCAATCTCTCTAAATTCCAGTGCCTTCTCTGTGTCAATTATTTCCTATTCATTCTGTGTATATTTCTAAGCGATCATTTCATTGGGGTCTGGGGTGTGTGTTGGAAGAATGGGGCATTTTTTCCCCTACCAGTAATGTCCAGAGACTTTTTATGGGGCTTAACAAGGGGGCTGGGGACAGAGAACAAAAAGACTAGAACTGGGAACTTGATTTGTGTTCAAAGCAGCCAGGAAAGACTCCTGGGGAAGGAGAGACTAGTTGATATGCAAACTACCCACCCATGGCAGGTGGGGAGGGAAGAGGAAGGGATTTGGGGCCGTAGCTTCTGATGACTCAGGGGTTTTTTTGAACTTCCTAAAGGCCTCTTCATTTAGTGTGGGGGATAAGAGAAGGGAATAAGCATTTATATAGCACCTACTGGGAATAAACATTTTATAACACCTCTAAGCATTTTCCAAATATCTCATTTGAGCCTCACAACAATTTTAGTGTCCTTATCTTATAAACCAAAGCTTAAATTACTTGATGGGGTCATTGTTGTTGTTTGTCCTTCCTTCTTGAAGAAGACCATTACTTTGGGAGGTGATGTTGATGTGGGATGGAATTAGGGTCAAATTGATTGTGAGTTGTCCCAAAAGAATTACAAGACTCAGTGACTCAGTTTCCCAAGTTTTATTGCAATACTGTGAGTGACCACAGGGAGAGAACCAGAAAAGTAGAAAGGTATCTCTCAAATAAGGAAAGGAAAGACAGTTATATTTATAGTATGGATAAATTGATTATTAGTCTCATTATAATAATCTCCATCTTGGGAAGGTACAGGGGAGGGCCTGTCCTTCTCATTATACTTTTTTTTTTTCTTTTGCGCAGGGCAGTGGGGATTAAGTGACTTGCCCAGGGTCACACAGCTAGTAAGTGTGAAATGTCTGAGGCCGGATTTGAACTCAAGTACTCCTGAATCCAGAGCTGGTGCTTTATCCACTGCCCCACCTAGCTGCCCCCTCTCCTTCTCATTATAATATTCTCCACCTAGGGGTGTTACAGGGTAGGGCTTATCCTAATTTGGAGTTCCTGGGGTCCTAAACCAACACCCAAGGTGGGTACCTTTTTCAGTGGAGGTGTGTTTTGGGGGTTTACGCATCGTAAGGTGAATCTGGGGACAAATTTGGTCTTTTCTGCACGTCTCTTTCTGATTCCCATGGCTAGTTTCAAAATATCTCCATTTTTCATTAGAATTTCTATACCCTTGTCATTTCCTTTATTGTCTTCAGGTCTTCATGGCCTAGGTCACTCTGTTCCTGTTATGGATTCTGATTTATGTGGGTACGAGAACCTAACATAAGTTATCCATTAACTGGGGTCTGACTCCCTTTTAGAGCTAATATCTGAATTAGAGCTTGGATCTTAGGTTTTTCTATTAACCCCTTTTTGCCTCCTACATCAATGTCATGACTTGTAATGAATTGGATTTAAGTGAGGCAGGGCTGTGCAAAGTCACCAACCTCTCTCCTCCAGAGTCATCTGGGTCCAGTGGCAAGATATACATCAAAATGATTGGAGATGACCCGAGATGTTTAAGGCAATTGGCCAGGGTCACACAGTTCATGTGTCTGAGGTGAGAGTTGAACTCAGGTCCTCTTGACTCCAGGGTCAGTGCTCTATTCACTGTGTCACCTAGCAGCCCTTGCCCAGGGTTACACAGCTAGGACTTGTCAGAGGTTAGATTTGAACTCATCTTCTTGACTCCAGACCAAGCACTCTATTCTCTTGCCATCACCTATCTACCTCTAGTTTGTCTAGGAAACTATTGTTTTCCTTTTTTTTTTAATCATAAAAGTATTTGACCATTTTCCAGTTACAAGTAAATAGTTTTCAACATTTGTTTTTATAAGATTTCTAGTTCCAAATTTGTCTCCCTTCCTCCCTCCCTTCCCAAGACTGCAAGCAATCTGATATAGGTTATTTATGTACAATCACATTAAACAAACTATTGTATTCCTAACCAAAAAAAAAAAAAAGGTTTTAAAGAAAAAGTAGAAGAGAAAAAATCAGCAAAACCAATCAATACATAGAAAAAAACCTGATATCATATGCAATGTCCCATCGTTCTGGACCCTCCCCTCCCTGCCATGTTCCCAGCCCAGGAAAGAACAGGGAGGAGGCATCTTGTATCTCTTTTCTGGGACTGTGCTTGTTCTTGTAATCTTGCAACATCTGCTTTTGTTTCATTGTTGTTCTTTTGATTTACATTGTTGCAGCCATTTTGTCTATTGTTTTCCCAACTATGCTTACTTCATTTTGCATCAGCCAGTTCATGCAAATCTTTCGTGATTCTCTATGGTCACCAAATTTGTCATTTCTTATAGCATAGCAATATTCCATTACATTCATCTACCACAATTTGTTTCCATTGCCCATTCTATGGGCATCTACTTTGTTTCCACTTCTTTGCGGGGAGAGACAGACAGAGACAGAGACAGAGAGACAGAGTGACAGAGAGACACAGAGACACACACACACACACACACACATACATACATACATACATACAAAAAGACACAGAGAGAGAATAAATATTTTATGTGCCTAGGCCTTTATTTTTATCAGTAATCTTCTTGGGGCACTGTTTTAGCAGTGCCATCTGTGGTGGAAGGATATGAGATATTTTAGTTACTTTATCTGTGTAATTTCAAATTGTTTTCTGGAAAAACTATACTGATTCCCAACTCCACCAACAATGTATTAGTGTGCCTCTCTTTCCACAACCCTCCAATATTTCCTTCTTCCCATCATTTGTCATCATTTCCAGTTTGCTTTATATAAGAAGATTCAGTACCTTTTTACCTAACCTGCATGTGGTAGAAGTTTCTCTGAGATACTTATATTTGAGACATATAAATAGTGGTAATAATAATTTATATTTGGAATCATAGATTTATAACTGGAAAGGAACTTCCAGGTCATCTATCACAACCCCTTCATTTTACAGTGGGGGGGGGGGGAAGCAAGACTTAGAGAAGTTAAATGACTTATCCTAGGTCACACAGGTAGAGATGCAGAATTTGAACCCAGATCACAAGACAAAGCACTCTTTCCATTGTACCACGTTTACAGATGCAAGGCTGGGGTAGAAACAACCCCATCTGAATGCTGATACCATAAGAACACTTTTTTAATTAATCAATCAAAAACGGGCCAACACACCCCAGTGAATTAATCAAAGCCATTTTGTGAGAAATTTGGATTTACAAATTGAGTGAGTGAGGCATTTCTCTTTGAGGAGCAAAGAGAGAACTGAGCTGTCATAGAGAAGGGAGATATAGAGACATAGCCACCTCAGCTTGGAGCCCCCAGGCTAAATGACAATTCAAAAAAGGGTCAGTTCTTTTCACAACTTCCCCTCCCAATGTCTGCCTATATAGTGAAACTATAATATGATCTGAGATTCATTACTCAACTGTTTCCAATAAACTGAATTTAATATCAATTACAAAGAAGCTAGGCATGAAACTAGAGACAAATATAAATGTAAGATTAGAGGGGCAGCTAGGTGGCACAGTGGATAAAGCACTGGCCCTGAAGTCAGGAGGACCTGAGTTCAAATCCGGTCTCAGACAATTGATACCTACTAGCTGTGTGACCCTGGGCAAATCACTTAACCCCCATTGCCTCTCAAAAAAAAAAAGTAAGATTAGGCAGAAATCTTCCTAGATGTTAGGAATTTTTCTAACTGGGGGCTCAGAGCGATTTTGATTGAATTCAGAACTTTTCATCTAAAAGAAAATATTTAAATTCAAAGAGGATGGAACCAAAAGCATGATTATACTCCCTCTACCACCACCAGTCTTTTTTTTTTTTTTTTTAGTGAGGCAATTGGGGTTAAGTGACTTGCCCAGGGTCACACAGCTAGTGTTAAGGGCTAAAATTCTAGCTAGTCTGTCTAAAATATCTAATGAGTGGTCGCCAATAAATTATAAGCTTTAGCAAGAGTTAGACTTTTAAGCATTTATTAAGGAGAATAAGAATTTGGTAAAGAGAGAGAAAAAGGCCTAGATTCCTATCTATTAAAGGGAGAGCACATTTCTAGCTCCCTTCGCCACCAGAGTCCAGAGGAAAGAGCGTGAGACCGAGCGCCCGTCTCTTCCTTCCTCCTCCCACTAGTCCGCGTCACTTCCTGACTCCTGGTCTTGCCCTCAAAGACCTTCCCTTCATGGGCAGAACTCTTCTACAGTAAGTATCCAGCAGGTGGCGTTATTCCAATCGTTACACTAGTAAGTGTTAAGTGTCTGAGGCCGGATTTGAACTCAGGTACTCCTGACTCCAGGGCCGGTGCTCTATCCACCGCGCCATCTAGCTGCCCCACACCACCAGTCTTAAAGAACTAATTACACAGACACTATTTCATTTTAACCTTACAACAACCCCTTTGGGATTGTAATGCTATAGGTCTTATTATGCCCATTTAAAGATGAGGAAACTAAAGTTCAAAAGGTAGATAACTCATACAGCTATTGAGTGTCAGAGTTAGGATATGAACACAGGTCTTCTTAACTCCAAGTTCAACCCTAATTCCACTACAGGACATCACACTGAAATATCACACTGTTGTCCTTGCTCCTTTGATGTTTTGTTTTGTTTTGTTTTGTTTTACTTTTTTTCGGAGCAATAAGGGTTAAGTGACTTGCCCAAGGTCACACAGCTAGTGTCAAGTGTCTGAGGCCGGATTTGAACTCAGGTCCTTCTGAATTCAGGGCTGGTGCTCTATCCACTGTGCCACCTAGCTGTCCCTGCTCCTTTGTTTGCAAAGAAGACCGATGACATCAGAATATTGGAGTCAGGGTATGGTGAGTTTGGCTGTGGTTGATCAGTCCAATGCAAGTCCCAAGGGCACTGTCACAGATCAGGCACAAGTAGTCCATTAGAACAGTTCACATTTCCATTGTGCTTCTATGATTCTGCCTTGCTCATGGGGTACAGTGCCTTCTTTGATTCAGGCAAGCCTCACTGGACAAGCCTACAACAGCCTTTGATCACATCTCATGGTCAATGCTAGAGTTCTCCAGAGATACCTTGAGTGTCCTTCTGCCTCTTCTCCTGACCACCATGTGAGCCCTTATCTTCACTACCTGAAACATCTAGGCAGTAAAGCAAAGACAAAGAGACTCTAGAACTAGTCATTCTGCTGGGTATTCCAAGAACCTGCATTTTCTTTCTTTCTTTCTCTTTCTTTCTTTCTTTCTTTCTTTCTTTCTTTCTTTCTTTCTTTCTTTCTTTCTTTCTTTCTTTCTTTCTGTGAGGGAAAAATTCATCCTCTTCTCAATAATTCTCAGGAACTCAGCAGTGAGGTGACAAAGGCTTTATTTTCTTCTCATGAGAAGGAGGCACCCTAGTGTGCAGCTAGTGGGTACCCCAAAACGGGGCTCGCAGGCCCTGTTTTATACCCTAGTCCCTAACGCGAATGGACCTTCCCCTTTTTCATCACTGGTCAGGGTTACAATCTACGTGCAAAAACTAGCTAATCAGAACGCAGTATTCCCACCCCTCTTCCTTGTATGGGCATAACTCAGGAGTGGACCTTATACTTCCTTATATGGACAGAACTCTGGAGAGGACCTAATTGAGACCAGGGCTCCTTGAACCATGTGACCTTGCTAACCTGAGGGGGAGGAGGGGATCTGAGACCTTTGTCCTACAAGCAGGTTAGTGGAGTATGACTGACTGTTATATCCACATTGAGAGGAGACAATTACCCATTTCTCACTCTTTCTTTCTTTCTTTCTTTCTTTCTTTCTTTCTTTCTTTCTTTCTTTCTTTCTTTCTTTCTTTCTTTCTTTCTTTCTTCCTTCCTTTCTTTTTTGCAGAGCAATGAGGGTTAAGTGACTTGCCCAGGGTCACACAGCTAGTGTCAAGTGTCTGAGGCTGGATTTGAACTCAGGTACTCCTGAATCCAAGGCCAGTGCTTTATCCACTGCGCCACCTAGCTGCCCCCCACTTTCTAAGATATTAGGTAGAACCATAGAATTTTTAAATTTAGAGCAAGAAAGGACTTTAGATATATGGACTTTTCCATTTACTCCCTGTGTGACCACAGGCAAGTTATTTCCCTTTCCTGGGGCTGTTTCCTAGTGTCTTAGAATGAGGGATGTTTGGGACAAACTACCTCAGTTTATCCAAATAACTCGAGGAGACCACCAAGTCAAGCAGAGACAGATTTATTACATCCTCATGAGGACGGGCAAAACCCAATTACACATTGAAGTCTTGCAAAGATATGCCCAATCCTCTAGGTTTTTATAGTAATCTTGAAAAGGACTGGCCCCACGTACATCTAGGGTAGATGAGCTCACAATCTAACATCCAATCCTGTCTCACCCAAGATGCGTACCCAGCTCGTGATCCACGTATGGAGACATGTCCAAGAACAAAGGGGAGAATGGGAAGGGGTACAAGTCTGAGGAATGTCAAAGAAAGAGGGAGGCAGAAATCACTCCCTTATCTGCCATGACAGGGACTGGGATTCTGACATGTGAGAAGGGAGTTTTTTTATTATAGGCCATAAACTAAGGTGTAGATGGCATGTGGGAACTAAGCAGAAGTAAAGTAAATAGTGCTAATTGGTAGAACTGTGACAAGTAATAAAACTTACTGGGGGACTGGATATCTCCCAGACCCCATCCCCAAAGTTTACAGAACTGTCCCAAGTCCATTATCTCAACCATAAAACTTAAAGGAGACAGTGAGAATTTGACAAGCAATTAACTTTTAGGCAAAGCAAGAGGCTAGCTATTCTGGGGGGGAGCTAGGTATCTTTTATACTCCATCCTCAGAGTTTAATCTGACTCAAATCCATAACTGTCCCACACAAGGGAGTTTTACTAAATGTGCCTGGGATGCAGTCCCTCTTCACCTCTTCTTCTTAGAATCCTTCATTTCTTTTGAGACTCAGGTCAAATACTACTTTCTACATTAAAACTTTCCTGTTCCTTCCAGATGCTAGTGCCCCTGCTCCCCAAATTATATTCTGTATATTTTCATCTTTGTCCTTGGGACCTCCCCTGAAGAGAAGGTAAGCTCCTTTAAGGCAGTAATTGTTTCATTTTTTTTGTCTTTGGATTGTTAGTGCATGGGGGTGCCTGGCACATGGTATTCAAAAAAATCCTTACTGGGGGCAGCTAGGTGGCACAGTGGATAGAGCACCAGCCCTGGATTCAGAAGGACCTGAGTTCAAATCCAGCGTCAGACCTTTGACACTTACTAGCTGTGTGACCCTGGGCAAGTCATTTAACCCCAATTGCCTCACTTAAAAAAAAATCCTTACTGATTGAATAATTGATTGATTAGATCGAGGGCCTCCAGGTAGGAGCTGGGACCTCACAGTGGTTGCAGCTGTAACCTCAGGTGATTTGTGGCCTGATATCAAGAGGTAGGTGAACTACCAGTCAGAATGTGGAAAACAGGTCACATTCCCTCCCTCTCCACTGATAGACAATCTTGGGCTTGTTTTCAACAAAACCAAAAATGCCTTTATCTCCCAGCACTCTGACACTCCCTTTACCATTTGAATTCACAGAACATTCCTCCTTCCTCCTTCTCCTCCCTCCTCTTCCTCTCACCCCAGTGAGCTGAGTGTTGGCCCTTTGGGGCAATTATAACCAAAACTATCACTGCCATAGCAGCTGAACAAAAGCTACTGGGAAAAGTGCTTTCTTCCCTGCCTCTCTTGGCACCTCTCAGAGGTTGGGATCTAAGCTTAAGGCCAGGGAACCCCACCTCCCCCCTTTTTATTTTGGGTGGAACAGACTGAGTCAGACATGGTGAGCAAGCATGGAAGGGTGTGACCTGTAGTCATTTCATTATTTTGTCCCCAAACCTATTCATCTTCCAAACTTCCTTATTCCTGCTTAGGACACCACCATCCTTCCAGTCACCAAGGTTGGAAACTTTATCTTTAATTCACTTCATTCACCTGGAAGTTGTTGTTTGTCCTTCATTCTTTTTTTTTTTTTTTTTTTTTTTTAGTGAGGCAATTGGGGTTAAGTGACTTGCCCAGGGTCACACAGCTAGTAAGTGTTAAGTGTCTGACGCTGGATTTGAACTCAGGTACTCCTGACTCCAGGGCCTGTGCTCTATCCACTGCGCCATCTAGCTGCCCCTGTCCTTCATTCCTGAAGAGAACAATGACATCCAGGAGGTGATATGATGACTTGTAGTAAGTTGGATCTAAGTGAGGAAGGGCTGAGCAAAGTCACCAACCAGCTTCAATCTCTCTCCTGGAGTCATCTGGGTGAACTGGCAAGATATGTGTATTAGGACAATTGGAGATGGCCCTATATGCAGTGGGAGACCTTGACCTTTTAAGTGGAGGTAAATGTTTAACAATTGGCTCTCTGGAGAAAACACACACACACACACACACACACACACACACACCCTACGACTGTACAAATGACGAATTAGTTTAGCCTGCGTTGTTGACATTTTCTTCATCACTTTCTTAAGTCTATACAGTCAACAAAACAATATACCAAGCCCTAATTTGTAGTGTTTGCCAATTTCTGAGGCAAACCAATCCAGTATCTCTGCTGAGAAAACACAAATGGAGTCACAAAGCATAAGACACTGAAAAAATGACTGCACAGGAATCTTCAAAAGGAAAATGTTGCAGTATGATAAAACACAGCTCATGGTCTCCTTTTTATTTCTTCCAAAGGAATGAAATCATTCTTTCAGTAGCATTCCTAGAATAGCAATTTCCTAAAACCACTCAATTTCATTTTGATCATTCTCCTCAAGGACTCTACCATAGCTGGTCTCAGGTGACCTGAAGTAATCAGGACCTCCCTCTTTGGATAAATACCCTGGTCCCTTTGGGAAATGGGGAAAGAGTGCATTGTCTTTGAGTGGGTCATAACTCAACTTCCTTCAGGGGACAGAGTAAGGCAACCATTAGAACTAGACTGGAGGCATTTCTCCTTCTAAATCTAGCTCCCTCCCTTAATTCATTTTCTAGGTATCTTTTCATTCTTATCAGATACTTGCCTAAAAGAAAGGGATTAAACCTAAGAGAAAGGATTTTAGTGGCAGGCATTTTGTTTCCTGAGAAGTTTGATTAGTTAGTATAAGATTTCTTTCCTTCAGGTAAGGATTTTAGATGGGGGAAATATTTATTTATTAATTAGTATTTTCAAGTCAACTAAAAGGAAGGTTTTAATATGTTTCCAAGGGTCTTTGTAGTATGAATGATGGACAGGCCAAATTCCTTTGAGTCAAGCAGAGGTATGCTAGTAAATGAACTCTCCAAAAAAAATGTATTCACAACACACTTTTAAGTTTAACCTGCAATGTTAACACTTTCTTCCTCACTTAAGTCTAAATAATCAACAAAACCATGAATGAAACCCTAATTTGTAGAGTTTGCTGATTTCTAAGGTGTAAATCCTCACATTGAAAACTGAACAATTGGCTCTCTCAAGCTGGTTCTAGCTGATTCTAGCTGGATCTAGGTGAATCAACAAATATTTGTTAAATGCCTTCTATATGCTGACACATAGTGCCAGCAATACATATGCTAAGTGGTGGGAATGCAAAGAAAAGGAAAGCCTGTCCTTGTTCTCTAGGAACTCGTAAATGATTAGGTAATATGGGGTGAAAATAGGAACCACAATTATTTGATATCTTGTAGAAATTGTAGAAATCTTTCAGCCTCCTTATACCTTAATATTAAAATATCCCCAACTCCTATATAAGCATGCAACAAAGGGGATGGTCTCATTAACTGTTATGACAATTACTTGCTATCCTTAGATAAGAAACCCTGCAGTATGGTCTAAACGGATTTCTTTCACAATTGTAAAAGTACTTGATCTCTTCCCCTTGTCTCCTGCCCTTTAACGGGGAATATTTTCTTATTCTTAGAAACCAAGCCCCAAAGTTCATTGGTATGGGACTCTCTCCTCATTGGTGAAAATCAATCCCTCTTATTTTCATGAGGGGCAGAGTAGAGTTGGTGAAAGCAGGAGAGGGGAGAGATTTGGTCTCCTTGTTCTCTTCTGGTTCTTAAGTCACCTCATGTCTTCTGGCTTAAGTTAGTTGGTTAAGAATTGGAAATCAAAGGGATGTCCATCAATTGGGTAATGGCTAAACAAGCTGTGGTACATGATTGTAGGAATATCATTGTGGTATAACAAATAATAAGCAGGATGATTTCAGAAAGGCCTGAAAAGACTTATATGAACTGATGTATAGTGAAGTGAGCAGAACCAGGAGCATGTTGTGCACAGTGACAGCAATAGTTTGTTGAAGAGCTGTGAATTACTTAAATATTCTCTGCAATACAATGATCCAAGAAAATTCCAAAGGACTAATACTAATCCACCTCCAGAGAGAGAACTGATATTGATTGAACACAGATTGAAACATGCTATTTTTCACTTTATTTCCTTTTTTTCTTTTATTTGAGTCTTCTTATATGGAAATGTTTTACATATTTGCACATGTATAACCTATAACTGATTGCTTACCAAATCAGGGAGGGGTCAGGGGAGAAAGGGAGGGAGGGGAGGGATAGAATCTGGACCTCAAAACTTTAAGCAAAAATGTTTATTTTTTTAAAATAGCAATCAGGAGTTTAACTTGAACATAAAGGGGCAGAATAAAAGAAGACTAGGGGGAGGAGAGGAACGGGGAGGTGGATTGGGGTTGATTACATGATATGAAGAGGCACAAAAACAACCCATTACAGTGGAGGGAAAGAAGAGAGGGTGAGCATTGTTTCAACCTTAGTCTCATCAGATTTGGTTCAGGGAGGGAATAAAATACACTCCCATTTGTATAAAGGAATTTAGCTTACTTTTTAAGGAAACCAAAGGGGAAGAGGAAAAGGGTGGTATTGATGAAAGGGAGAGCAGAAGGGGGAGAGGCAACAAAAAAAAGAAGGGCAGCTGATAAAAGGGAGGGCAGATTGAGGGAGGCAGTGGTCAGAAGCAAAACACTGGTCAAGAGGAATAGGGTGAAAGAAGGGAAAAAAGAGTACAAACAAAGGGGAAAAGAGGATGGAGGGAAATAAACAGTTAATAATCTTAACTGTGAATGTGAATGAGATGAACTCTCCCATAAAATGGAAGTGAATAGCAGAGTGGATTAAAAATCAGAATCCTATGATGTTGTTTACAAGAAACATACTTGAAGCAGAGACACACACAGAGTAAAGGTAAAAGGTGGGAAAAAAATATATTATGCTTCAGCTGATGTCAAAAAAAGCAGGGGTAGCAATTCTTATCTCAGACAAAACAAAAGCAAAAATCGATCTAATTAAAAGAGATAAGGAAGGAAACTACATCTTGCTAAAAGGTATGATAGATAATGAAGTAATATCAATACTAAACATGTATGCACCAAGTGGTATAGTATCTGAATTCTTAGGGGAGAAGTTAAATGAGTTAAAAGAGGAAATAGCATAACTATACTAGTGGGGGATCTGAACCTTCTCTTCTCAAAATTAGATAAATTTAACCACAAAATAAATAAGAAAGAAGTTAAAGAGGTGAACAGAATATCAGAAAAGTTAGATATGATAGATTTCTGGAGAAAACTGAATGGGGATAGAAAGGAATATACCCTTTTCTCAGCGGTACATGGCACATACTCAAAAATTGACCATGTATTAGGACACAAAAACCTCATAGTCAAATGTAGAAAGGCAGAAATAGTAAATGCATCCTCAGATCATGATGCAATAAAAATTACGTGTAATAAAGAGCCATGGAAAGGTAGACTGAAAATTAATTGGAAACTAAATAATCTCATCCTAAAAAATGAGTGGGTCAAACAACAAATCATAGAAACAATCAATAACTTTATCCAAGGGAATAACAATATTGAGACAACATACCAAAACCTATGGGATGTAGCCAAAGCAGTGCTTAGGGGAAATTTTATATCTCTAAATGCTTACATGAATCAAAAAGAGAAAGAGAAAATCAATGAATTGGGCATGCAACTAAAAAAGCTTGAAAAAGAACAAATTTTAAATTCCCAACTAAATATTAAATTAGAAATCCTGAAAATCAAAGGAGAAATTAATAAAATTGAAAGCAAGAAACCTATAGAATTAATACAATTAAGAGCTGGTTTTATGAAAAAAAAAACAATAAAATAGATAAACCTTTGGTTAACTTGAACATAAAAGTGATACCCCCAAGACTAATAATGATGTGGCCTGGAATTTAGGGTCAAATTGATTGTGAGTTGTCCCAAAAGAATTACAAGACTCAGTGACTCAGTTTCCCAAGTTTTATTGCAATACTGTGGGTGACCACAGGGAGAGAACCAGAAAAGTGGAAAGGTGTCTCTCAAATAAGGAAAGGAAAGACAGTTATATTTATAGTATGGATAAATTGATTATCAGTCTCATTATAATAATCTCCACCTTGGGGAGGTACAGGGGAGGGCCTGTCCTTCTTATTATAATATTCTCCACCTAGGGGTATTACAGGGTAGGGCTTATCCTAATTTGGAGTTCCTGGGGTCTTAAGCCAACCCCCAAGGTGTGTACCTTTTTCAGTGGAGGTGTGTTTTGGGGGTTTATGCACCATAAGGTGAATCAGGGGACAAATTTGACCTTTTCTGCACAGGTCTCTTTCTGATTCCCATGGCTAGTTTGAAAATATCTCCATTTTTCATTAGAATTTCTATACCCTTGTCATTTCCTTTATTGTCTTCAGGTTTCCATGGCCTAGGTCCCCCTGTTCCCGTTATGGGTTCTGATTTATATGAGTAGGAGAACCTAACATAAGTTATCCATTAACTGAGGTCTGACTCCCTTTTAGAGCTAATATCTGAATTAGAGCTTGGATCTTAGGTTTTTCTATTAGCCCCCTTTTGCCTCCTACATCAATAATGTTTAAAGGAGCAGACAGATATAATTCTAACCTGGTAATCTCTCTCTCTCTCTCTCTCTCTCTCTCTCTCTCTCTCTCTCTCTCTCTCTCTCTCTCTCTCTCTCTGAGACCAGCGTGGCCAGCCTCGGGCCCCAACCTCTTGCTTTCCTTCTGGAATTAAAGTCTACTTTGGAGAAGGGTAGGGGGAAGAGACACTAAAGATGCCCTTTGCCTTTTGCCTGTCTGCAAGCCACACAGGGCACCCCTTGCTACATTCCAATAACAAAGCCTGCTACTTGCATTCCAAATACTCCCCTTTTCTCTTGAGCTAGCCTTCTCTTTCTCTATGCTTCCCTATCCTGTAATATACTTTGCTTTTCTATCTTAAGTTGCTGCAGAATGCAGCTGCTGATTGACTCTGTATGCTAAGTGGGCCTGAAAACCAAAAAAACGAAACATCTGCCCCAGGAATCTGAATCTGTTATCAGTAAGAACAGATTCCTTGGCCTCCTATCTTTGACCCATAGTCCCTGGAGCCTCCTCTACTGATGATTAAGCCTTTCCCAAGAGGTTGAGAGAATTCTTCAACAGTAGAAAGAAGATATAAACAAGATAAATTGGAGGTATTTTCAGAAGAACAACACTAAGATTAAGGGGAAGGGGAAGGCTTGCAAAAGGTGGAGTTTTAACTACCATGGAAAGGAAGCCAGGAAAGCAAGGAGATGGAAATGAAGTGAGAATTCCAAGCATAGGGAACAGCCACTGAAAATACCTGAAGTCAGGAGATCAAATATCCTATGTGAAGAATAGCAAGGTAGCTGGTGGCACCGGATCATAGAATATGTGGACAGGAGAAGAGTATAAGACAACTGGAAAGGTAGGAAGGGCTCTAAAAGTCAGAGAAAGGAGTTTATATTTCTTTCTTTCTTTTCTTTTTTTTTTTCCTGTGAGACAATTGGGGTTAAGTGACTTGCCCAGGGTCACACAGCTAGTAAGTGTTAAGTGTCTGAGGCTGGATCTGAACTCAGGTCCTCCTGACTCCAGGGCTGGTGCTCTATCCACTGTGCCACCTAGCTGCCCTAGGAGTTTATATTTGATCCTGGAGCATGCCAAAAGCCATTAGAGTTTGTTGTTCTTGTTGTTGTGTGTTCTTTGTTCTCCGAGAGATACTGTCTTGATTCCTATATGAATTGGATTTAAGTGAGGCAGAGCTTGGAAAAATCATCAAGGGGCAACTAGGTGGCACTGCAGTGGATAGAGCACCAGCCCTGGATTCAGGAGGACCTGAGTTCAAATCTGCCATTAGACACTTGACACTTACTAGCTGTGTGACCCTGGGCAAGTCACTTAACCCTCATAGCCCCACAAAAAAAAAAGAAAAGAAAAAAGAAATCATCAAGAGGAAAAGGAAAGGAGAAAGAGAATGTTAAATGCTTCAGAGGGATCAAGAAGTATAAGAACTGAGAAAAAGTTTATTAGATTTGGGGAATAAGAGATAATTGGTAACTTTGAAGAGAGCAGTTTCAGGTGAATGATGAGTCAGAAGTCAGATTGTGAAGAGTTAAGGAGTGAGAAGAAAGGAAGAGGAAGCACTTCTTGTAGATGGTCTTCTTAAGGAGTTTAACCACAAAAGGGAAGAGAGATATCGGATGATACTTAATGGGGATGTATGGATCAAATAAGGACTTTTTGAGCATGGAGTAGAAATGGAAATGTTTGTAAGCAGCAAGGAAGCAGCTAATGGAGAGGGAAAGAATGAAGATTATTGAGAGAGCAGAGATGTCAAAGGGTATGATTTGCTGGAGAAGACAGGGTAGAATGGGATCACTTGTGCATGCAGAGGGTTTTGTGTTGGAAAAGAGAAGTGTCACCTATCCATATGAAAGAGGAGTAAAGAAGAAGACAGTGGCAGAAGACATCTATTTTTTTCCTCCTTTTTTTTTTGGTGTGGGGCAATGAGGGTTAAGTGACTTGTCCAGGGTCACACAGCTAGTAAGTATCAAGTGTCTGAAGCTGGATTTGAACTCAGATCCTCTTGAATCCAGGGCCAGTGCTTTATCCACTGCACCACCTAGCTGCCCTGGGGCAAGATTTTTAACTGAGTTGATGGAAGGAAGGAGAGCCATGGGAAGTTTAAGAAGGGATGAAAAGGTTTGGAAAAACCAGTCATAGTAAGTGGGATTGTGAATTAACTAGGATTGTCTGGTCATGGTGAGGACCCAGTTGAGATTATATAATATAAACTTGTTGTAGAGCCACAGTTTCATGATTTTCTCCATCTTTATTCAGCAGCAAATAAATAGGGGCAAAAGCAGTATATTGTATGAGTAATACAAGACTGAAGCATGGAAAGAAAAGATGGGTGAAAGGATAAAGGTCAAGGGACTTGAGAGAAGAAGGCAATGCAGAGTTGACTTGGTAAAAGAGGATAGTGAAGGGTGTAGCTAGGTGGCGCAGTGGATAGGGCACAGGCCCTGGATTCAGGAAGACCTGAGTTAAAATCCCACTTCAGACCCTTGACACTTACTAGCTGTGTGACCCTGGGCAAGTCACTTAACCCTCATTGCCCACCCCCCCAAAAGAGGATAATGTGGCCGATGTAGAACTGAGGGGCTGAGGGATTGGAGGTCACAGTAGGGACAAAGGACAGGGCTTGGAGTTGCTAGGCAGAGAGAAAGGAGAAAAGACAACAGATTATGATCAGAAAAAGGAATTTCAGAATTCATGAACATGGAAGCATTTGTGGGTGACAGTAAGATGAAGAGTATGACCATCTCTATGTGGAGATGAGGCGGAATAAAGGAGTTGTGAGGGCCAAAATTTGATATACAGAATGTTAATTGGGTGACTCACCTAAATATTGGGGTCCTGGAAATATGAGGAACCTTTAAGTTCACCCTCCCCTCTGAACTGCCCTTTTAGATATTTCTCCCAGGCCAATAAGAAAGGATCCTTACAGCTTTAATTCACAGAAGGATCAGATTTTATTACTTGGGAATTAATTAAACAACAAAGGTGAAACTAATGAAAATCAAAGATAAGGAAATAGGAAAAAGAAATACAGATAAATACTCTTAACTCTAAACTTAGCCTATGCAATCCCCAGATCATTTCCAATTAAGCTAATTCAAAGGAATTTAGGATTTTCTGTTGTTCACTCACCAAAACCTGGAAAGTCTACAGTTGCTCCCGTCGTCACCTGAAGGGCAGAAGCCAGAGAGAGAGAGAGCTAGCATTCCACAAATGCCTCCACTTCCCTTCAGGGAGCTTTCGATCTTTCCTCCCCCAAAAGGGGAGGTCCTTCAAAAATTGCCTATGGACAGTTCTCCTTTTGATCTCAGTAGCATATGTAACTTCAGGGTGGGCCAGGTGTGGCCCCTCCCAAATGAGTCAGCTAAAATGCTAATAATCTTTTTTTTTTTTCAGGGCAATGAGGGCTAAGTGACTTGCCCAGGGTCACACAGCTAGTAAGTGTCAAGTGTCTAAGGCTGGATTTGAACTCAGGTACTCCTGAATCCAGGGCCGGTGCTTTACCACTGCACCATCTAGCTGCCCCAAAACGCCAATAATTTTTACCACAAATACTTTTTACCACAGAGTATAGATAGTGGGAATAGAATAAATTGAGGAACTGGGAGTTTAGGGTTTTTGAGAGTATATCAATATATATGATGAAACCCCTTAATATGAGGGCATTAGTTGGGAAGGACATAAACACCATGAGGCAGACACTGAACCAATTGAGGAAGGAAGGAGCATATTCTGAAGGTCTGTTGATAACAGCTACCAGAATCTTGATTGGGTGATAAATTAATGAACCTTAAAGGAGGAGGAAAAGAAATACTGGAGGTAGAAGGAGACACTGGAAGTGATGATGAACACAGAGAATGAGTGGGGAGCATGAGTGAAAGTGCCACTAATGTTGGAAAGGGTGGGCAGGGAAGCTGAGTCATTAGGAAAAAGCCATATGCAAGAAGATGAAAGGAGTGAAAAAAATGAAACAGGTTTAAGATGAAAGTGAGGTTTTTTTAAAAATCTATGTAGCAATCATTACGGAGAGCACGGTGGAAGGGGTGGAAAGCTTTCGAGTGGAAGACAGGAGAGGAAAGAGTTAAGGGGAAAGGGGACTAGGAAGCAGGCAGTGGGGGATGGGAAATTGGGTTTATACGATAACAGCCGGGGGATTCAGAATGAGGAGAGGGGGAAGTGTGAATGATCACACACCTTTCAGGAGATTTCAATATTTTGTAGCTTTATGCAAGATCATCTAGAAACCAGTGCTTCTGGAGGACCTCATCATCCAGAAGGAATCTTTTGTTACTATAGTTACCTGGGTCTTCCCTATCTACTAAGCCAAGATCACATCCTATTGTATTGTGAGAGGCATCTTGCTCTAATAGAAAGAGTATTGGACTTAGAATTAGGAGACCTGCACTTGAAACTTACCTCTGGTGCTTGCTGACCATGTGATCATGGGGTCAAGTAACTTAAGTTCTCTAAGCCTCAGTTTTCCCATTTGTAAAATGGGATGAAAAAAGTAATGGTAGCTCTCTCACAGAAACTCTGGCAGAGTGAGAGAACGCCAGTGTGATGAAGTATGTAACAACTTGGAGTCAGGAAGACCTTTCATATCTCACCTCTGATGCTGAGCATAATGAGCTGTCTGATCTCAGTCAAAGCATCCTTGTAGGCTACCTTATAAAAACTATAACTAAAAAAGTGGAATTGTATTTTCCCACTTCCGTCTCTGTGCTGAATGATGCCAATCAACTCCTCATTGGTCTGAGCTAGTTATGTATTGCAGGGTCTCAAAATCAGAAGCACAAGGAGACTGTTTGAATAACTTTGGAGTCTATCTCTCCTTTCTCCATTAAATGATGCAATGTCTTATGCAGAATACACTGTGTAGTCCCTTCCTCAACACCCTAAAAGAACCTCATCTCCTGGGCCAAAACAAGTAAGCAAATTTTCACAGAGTAAAAGTTACCAGAGTAGGAATCTGATTTCTGCCACTTCCTGGATGTGAGACTTTGAGCAAGTCATAACCTAGCTGAGCTTTGGCTGCCTCATCTGCAATGTGTGCAGTGACCAGGCATTAGGTCAGAGGCCCAAAGGTGAAACATCCCTTCCACCTCTCAGCAGAAAGGTTGGTGGGTAACAGATGCAAAACAAGCCATCCATTTTCAGATCTATTTATGTATTGCTCCGCTTTGCTCGACCACGGGAGGGTTATCTTGTAAGCAAGCAAGTCCCTGGGAAGCATTAGGGATGTGAGAAAATAACATCAATAAAAATTTTAAAAGAACAAGCCATTTTGGACAGAAAATATAGTATTACCATGAGTCTTCCCAATTCTACTGTCACATTAGTCCCCTTCTCTCTGACATAGTCACCTCCCAATTGCAGCCTCTACCTGGGCTAGACTATTGTAGTAGCTTCCAAACTGATCTTCCTGCCTCCAGTCCCTTTTCTCTTTAATCAATCTTCCACACAGCTGCCAAATTAATATTTCCAAAACATCTCACTCCAACCAGGTCACTACCCTACTGGAAAACCTTCAGTGGCTCTTTGATGCTTCTAGGATTCAATATAAACTCTACATTCTGGCAATTAAAACAAGTGTGGCTTGCACTTACTTTTTAAAATTTTTTTATTTTTTTGGTGAGGCAATTGGGGTTGTGACTTGCCTAGGATCACACAGCTAGTAAGTGTTAAGTGTCTAAGGCTGGATTTGAACTCAGGTCCTCCTGAATCCAGGGCTGGTGCTCTATCCACTGCGCCACCTAGCTGCCTCATCTCACTTACTTTTCTTTTGTTTTTTGTTTTTGTTTGTTTGTTTGTTTTGGATTTTGTTGTTGTTTTGGTGAGGCAATTGGGGTTAAGTGACTTGCCCAGGGTCACACAGCTAGTTAAGTGTCAAATGTCTGAGGCCGGATTTGAACTCAGGTCCTCCTGAATCCAGGGCCGGTGCTCTATCCACTGTGCCACCTAACTGCCCCATCTCACTTACTTTTCTAGGCTTCTTTCTTATTATTACACTTTGCATATGGTATGTTCCAGCCAAACTAGTCTATTGCCTGCTTCCCAAACTCAGCATGCCTTCTTGTCTTTACAAAGGCTGTCTCTCACACCAGGTACTTGTTCTCTCCACACTTCCACCTCTTAGAATCTCTAGCTTGCCACCTGTTCCGGTGCCACCTGAGATTCCCTAGTGGTTAAATGCTCTCTCCTGAGATGAGTCTTCAATTAACTATTTATTTATCACGTCCTCCTCATTCTCTATGAGGAACTTGGTAAATGTTGAATATTAGGAATCTCAGGATTGAAAGTGTGATATAGAACAAACATTACTGGGCATGGTCAATAAATAAACATTCATTAAGTGCCTGCTATATGTCAGGCAGTGTGCTAAGCACTGAGGATACAAACAAGAAAAAGAGTCCCTGACCTCAAGGAGTTTATAATCTAATGGAGCAAGGCAGTGCACAAAAGGGAGCTGAAAAGGAGTGGAGGGGGTGGGGGGAAGGTACCAAAAACAGAGGTCACAGTGGTTCCAAGATAGCTCAGCCAGTGGGGAAATGAGGAGATGGGAGGTTTGGGAGTTCATGGCTCAGCTTACCAAATCACAAATTCCATCTCCTCTTGGAGCCTCTGTTTTCTTGTCCTTAAAAGGTTACAGTCAGGGGGCAGCTAGGTGGCACAGTGGATAAAGCACCAGCCCTAGATTCAGAAGGACTTGTGTTCAGATCCAGCCTCAGACACTTGACACTTACTAGCTGTGTGACCTTGGGCAAGTCACTTAACCCTCATTGCCCTGACAAAAAAGAAAAAAGAAAAAAGGTTAGGGTCAAACCAGATGATTTTGGCAAATTCCTTTTCAGTATTTGGCACAGTGCCTGGCACATAGTAGGCATTTACATGCTTATTGACTGACTGACTTTATAGCTCTAACTCTGAAGATCCCAGACCCAGGGCCAAAAGAGAATTTAATGAGAGTCCAACTCTCTCATTTTACAGATTAGGAAATTCTGTCCTGGAGATTTTAAGAGATTTGCCTCAGGACGCAGGTCACAGGTGGTAGAACATAAACTTAAACCTAGATCCTGACTCCAAATTCAGGGCTCTTTCCACAAATGCTGACTCTTATTCAATTCAAGGGCTATAGACTGGTTTTGACATTTTGGTTTTGATGGTATAGGTTTCCAGGTGAGGAAACTCTACCAATGCAGGGGAGCACCTTTTTTGAATGCCAAGAAGTTAAGTTACCTGCCCAGGGCCATTCAGATACTTTGTGCTGGAGGCTGACTTGAACTCAAGGCTTCCTGGATCCTAGGTCAGTTTCTCCAGCAGATGACCTCTTCTCTGGTCCCAACTCTCTCACTTATCTTCAGTTTCTCCCTGTCTACTGGTTGCTTCACTACTGCCTACAAACATACCCATGTCTAACCCACTCTCAAAAAACACCTCTAACTTGATCCATCTATTATTCCCTTAGCTATCATCCCTTATCTCTCCTTCATTTTGTGGCTAATGTCCCTGAAGAAGTTTGCCATAGGTGTCTCCATCCCACTTCCTGTCATCATCACCATCACCACGACTAGCATTTATTTTTTTTTATGATAAACATTTTTTATTTAAAGTTTTGAATTCCAAATTCTATTCCTCCTTCCCTCTCTCTCCACCCCCAGGGGGGATAAGCAATCACATGCAGGTTATATACATGCAATTATGTAAAACATTACCATATAAGTCATTTTGTATAAGAAAACTTGAATAAAAGGGAAAAAGTGAAAGTGAAAAATAGCATGCTTCAGTCTGTGTTCAATCAATGTCAGTTCCTTCTTTAGAGGTGGCTAGTATGCTTCATTATTAGTTCTTTGGGATTGTCTTGGATCATTGTATTTTCTTTTTCTTGGGCAGGGCAATGAGGGTTAAGTGACTTGCCCAGGGTCACATAGCTCGTAGGTGTCAAGTGTCTGAGGCCAGATTGGAACTCAGGTCCTCCTGAATCCAGGGCCAGTGCTCTATCCACTGTGCCACCTAGCTGCCCTGCACCAGTTATCTCTTAATTGCCAAATCCCATTTTCTCAATCCTCACTCAATCCTCTTGACGTTTCTGCTGCTTTTGCCACTGTTGATCATCCTCTTCTCCTTTATCATTTTTTTCTCTCTGGGTTTTTGTGACACTGTTTTTCTTTGGTTCTCCTCCTACCTACCTATCTAACTAACTAACTGATCCTTCTCAGTCTCCTTTCCTGCATCCTTTTCCAGGTCACACCTTCTAACTATGAGTCTCCCCCAGAGCTCTGTCATGGGTCTTCCTCTCTTGGCCCTTTAGATTATTTCACCTGGTGATCTCATCGGTTTTCATGCTTTCAATGATTATCTCTCCCTTGATGATTCTCGGATCTACTTGTCCAAACCCTAATCTCTCTGCTGACCTCCAACCTCTAATCTCCTGTGGTCTATTAGACATCTTGAATTGGAGGTCCTATAGACATTTTAAACTCAACATCTCCAAAACTGAACTCATTATCTTTTCCCCTAAACCATCCCCAACCCCTAACCTAAAAGGTATCACCATCCTCCCAGTCTCTCAGGCTCACAATCTAGGAGATATGCGGGATTCCTCACTCTCCTTCACCCTCCTCCCCCATATCAAATCCCTTGCAAAATCTCTTGAACTCACCCTCCCTCTCTCCCCTTAACTTCCACCATTCTGTGGCAGGCCCCCATCACCTCATGCCTGGACTATTACAAAAAGCCTGCCCGGGATCTTGCCTGTTTCAAATCTCCATCCTTTATTTAGTGGCCAAAGTAATTTTCTTTTCTTTTCTTTTTTTTGGTGGGGCAATTGGGGTTAAGTGACTTGCCCAGGGTCACACAGCTAGTAAGTGTTAAGTGTCTGAGGCCGGATTTGAACTCAGGAACTCCTGAATCCAGGGCCAGTGCTCTATCCACTGCCCCATCTAGCTGCCCCAAAGTAATTTTCCCAAAGAAAGGTCTGATCATATCAATCTTTTCCCTGGCCCCCTATTACATTTCCCCTGCCACCCCCCTTCCCCCCTCCCAACTACTCAATAAACTCCCTGTCAGGGGCAGCTAGGTGGATAGAGCACCGGCCCTGGAGTCAGGAGGACCTGAGTTCAAATCTGACCTCAGACACATAACACTGTGTGACCCTGGGCAAGTCACTTAACCCCAATTGCCTCACTAAAAAAAATTAAAAAAAAAAACTCCCTGTCACCTCCAGGAACAAGTATAAAATCCTCTGATATTCAAAGCTCTTCAGTTTCCCCTTCTTAAGTCAGTCAGTAGCTAGCATTTATTAAGTGCTTACTACGTGCCTAGCACTTTGCTAAGTAAGTACTGGGAATACAAATAACTGCCTGGTGAAGTTTCCAGGTGAGGAACTATGGGGGGGGGGGGGGGCGGAAATGAAGAGACGGTTGCCCTGGGCCCTTCCTTAAAAGGAGGATCTGGGAGGAGCTCTCCACTGTCCATCTTATACCTTCTCCATTGGAGGGGAGGCGGCGGCGCAAGGGCAGGAGGTGCTGAGGGGGCGTGAGTTTCAGAGTTAATTTCTTCTAGCCGGAAGATGAGTTTCTGGAGAAAATGATGATGTCCAGGGAACGCAGCCAGGTGGGCAATGATGAGGCGGCTACCCCGAGCCCCTTCCTCAAATGGGGGATTTGGGAGGGGCTCCCCGACGTCCTCCCTCCACCCTCTCTAATCAGAGGGAAGAGGTCCCCTGGGAGCCAGGGATGCTGAGGAGGTGTGAGTCTCAGAGCTGAAGTGATCTGGCTTTTTTCTCTGGCTGGCTATCCCGCAAACCTAGAACGCTCTCCTCAAATTTTCCAACCCTTGTTCTTTCCACTGCCTTCTCTTTGTTGATTATTTCCTATTTATCCTGTTTATGGCTTGTGTGTACATAGATGTTTGCATATTCGCTCCTCCATTAGATTTTAAGCTACTTGAGGGCAGGGGCTATCTTTGACCTTTCTTTAGAGTACAGGCTAGGTGCTTGAGAATGCTTGTTTGCTGACTATCCACTATGCCAAGCGCTTCAAACACAGTCGAAAAGTTCTTTGGACTTTGCCACCCTTAGACAACATGGTGCCACGAGAGTCATTTGCCCACACTCTCAGCTCTTAGCTTTCTGGACTTTGCTTTTGCCGCCCCGTACTACGGCCGCTTACCCTTAAGAAAGATGGCGCCTCGGAAACTTCGCTGCCCTTCCTCTATATGTCCGCCGGTAGCGACGCGTGCACGCTGTCCCGGGACCTCTTCCGGGAGCTGAATGAGCGGGGCCTGGGGTGGGGGCGTGGCCGGGGGCGGAGACGGGGCCTCGGAGGCCAGAGATGCCGTGCGCGCCCGCGCCCGTGGCGGAGGCGCGCCGCCAGCGCGGGGGGTGCTGGGCGCAAGGCGCAGGCGCGGGGGGGGAAGCGGCGAGTAAGATGGAAGATGAGGAGGTCGCTGAGAGCTGGGAGGAGGCGGCCGACAGTGGGGTAAGGAGGAGCCGCCGGCCCGGGGCTGGGCCGGGCGGGACCTGGCGCGAGGGGGAGCCTCGGGGGACCGGGTTGGGGGGGGGAGGATGGTTCTCCCCGGGGAAGGGTCCCCCCCCCACGCCGGGCCGGGGCTGGAGAAGAGGCCCCGGGCCCCTGAGCTCCTTGAAGGCCTCTTAAAGGGGCCGCACTCCCTTTCCCTCGCCGCCTCTCTCGGGGCGCCCCCCGGGCGTGCGGGGCCCTGCCGACCCTCGGGGGGCTGCCCTGCCTGCCGAGGCTCTCCCCTTTTTCTCTTTGGAGCCCGGGCTGCCCCTGAGGCTCCCGCCCTACCCCGCAAGGCACCATTTTAAACTTGGTGGGCCCTGCCCTGCCCCGCCGTGGGGCAACGTGGGCGGCCGGGCACGCTCCGTGGCCCTGGCGTTGAGGCGCTGGGACGCGGGAGTGGAAACTGAGTCCTGTCCAGGCCGCTGCGCCCCGGGCTGGGGACCCGCTTCCAGAGCGTGTGAGTGTGGGTGTGTAGGGGTGACACAGTGGGACTTTGGGGGGGCCCCCTTCCGTGGCCAGGCTCCGGGAGGGGGGAGCTCGGTAAATGCGCCTCCCGTGTGGGCAGCACCGCGTGCTCGCGGCCCCCGAGGCTCGGGGCGCCTCTGCCCTCCGGGCTTGGGCTGCCTGGAGGCGGTGGCGGGGTCGGGGCGTGGACGGGAAGTGCCCGCGCTCGGGATGTGGCGGGGCCTCCCCGGGCCGGGGGGGGGGGGAGGGGGTCCGGAAGCCCGACTTGGGGACGGGGGGGGGGAGGGGCTGCCAAGTTTAGTTTGCGGTTGGCCCTCCCCAGGGCGGGTGGTACGGGGGGAAGGGGAGGCTTGGATTCCGGTAGTTAGTTTGCGGTGCGCGTCCGAAGCCTGCCGGGGATGCTCGCCAGCCCTTGAACTTGAAGGAAGAGCCTGCTGCCTCAATTCTTGGTCGCGGCTGGGAGTTTGGCAGACCCTGGGCTAGGTGGGGAGGAAGGGGTTTCCTTCCCCCCCCCCCCCCCATGGCGGAGGCGCCCGCCTAAGGCCAGGCACTGATTGTGCTCCCAGCGCCTAGCACACGGTAGGCTCTCGATAAGAGCTGATGGTTTATGTGTTTCTCCGCTTGAAAAAGTGTATCTTTGCCGGGCCCGGGAGAGCTGGGTGGGGACGAGCTAGAGAATCCTTTGCTTTGCGTGGCCGGGCCTGGTGGTGGAAACGTGGCTTCCTACTTGTCCGTAGGACGGACGGCCCACCCGGAGCTTTCTACCCACCGCTCTCCTCTTCTCCTGATGGCTAGTCCTGGGGACTTGTTGAATAAACTGCCTGGAGGCGACTCGGCGCAGATCTTTTGTGTTTGTGGGGGATTCCCCAGCTTAGCGACTGGGGGGCTCCTAGTGAGAGCTTAACAAATGCTTATTGACTTGTTGATTTGGGGTAAAGGATTGGCATCCTGTGTCTTGTGTGCTGTTACTTTGTGCTAGGAATTTCAGATTTTCCCCGAATGCGGGGTTTTTCTTTTTCTATTTACTACCAATTTATTCGAATCAATGAAATATTCCACTTATGTCCTCATTGATTACCTCACTTCCTAGAAAAATCAACACCTGGAGTTGGAATGACTCATAGAATCAGTAGACTATTAGAACTTCGAAATCTAACCCAACCTTTCTCTTCTAACTAGTGGGAAAACTGAGGCCCAGAGAGAAATTTTTTGGGCCAAGATTAATGGTAGCGTTTACTCTGGAATCTGTCATATTCCCCAATAGAATCGTAAGCTCCTCAAGAGGACAGGAACTTTTTTGTTTGTTTCCATATAAATATTTTATTATTTTCCAGTTACATTTAGAGATCGTTTTCAACATTTGTTTTTATAAGATTTCTAGTTTCAAATTTTTCTCCCTCCCCTCCCCAAGACAGCAAGCAATCTGATATAAGTTTTATATGTACAATCACATTAAACACATTTTTGCATGTTATGAGAGAAGAATAGGAGCAAAAAGGAAAAACCTCAAAAAAGAAAAACAATAGAAATAGTATGGTTCGATCTGCATCTAGATTAAACAGTTCTCTTTTTTTCCTGGATTTAGAGAGCATTTTCCATCATGAGTCCTTTGGAAACTATCTTGGGCCATTGTATTGCTGAGAAGGAGCAAGTCTATCACAGTTCGTCCACACACAATGTTGTTGATACTGTGTACAGTGTTCTCCTGGTTCTGCTCATCTCACTCATCATCAGTTCATGCAAGTCCTTCCAGGTTTCTCTGAAATCCACCTGCTCACAGTTTCTTACAGCACAATAGTATTCCATTACATTCATATACCACAGCTTATTCAGCCATTCCCCAATTGATGGGCAACCCCTCAATTTCCAATTCCTTGCCATCACAAAAAGAGCTGCTATAAATATTTCTGTACATATGGGTACTTTTCCCTTTTTATGATCTCTTTGGGGAAAAGACCTAATAGTGGTATTACTGGGTCAAAGGGTATGCACAGTCCCATAGCCCTTTGGGCATAGAGGAATTTTTTTTTTAAGTCTGTATTCCCATACCCAACAAAGTACCTTGGTAGCACTTGGGTACTTAAAACATTCTTACTTTCACATTTATTTCCATGCTTTTTGTCATCTGATGGTGGAGGAGGTACTTTGGAGAATTTTCTTAGATTGGAAAAGAAGAAATTGGATTCTTCACAACTTAGGCAGTTGAAACTTTTGACCTTAAGAGATTGAGGCACTCATTCTACCAAGGAGGAAACCGGGCTGCAGAGAAAAACTGACTTGCCTGAGATTGTACAATCATTCAGTGTCAGGTGCTAAAGGTGAACCAATATCAATAAACATTAGTTAGGCGACTACTGCCTACCAGTCACTTCCCTACGGACGGTCAAAGCTATTCCCTGCTCTCCGGGAGCTCTCCTTCACTCCGGGTTCTATACCCCACTCTGCTAGAAAACTCTGTTAAAATGCCTAATTAGGTAGACTTCAGTCCTGGAAGGGACCTTAGGAGCTGATCGAAGGCCAGCCCCCTGGTGGTAAGCAAAGAAACTGAGACTTGGAGAGGTTAAATTACTTGCCCAAGATCACATAATTTCAGAACAGCCTGAATTCAAATCCAGATCCTCAGACACCCAATTCAGTGTTCTTTCCTCTTACAATTAGATCTTCAGTTCAGTCTGGATTTTTTTCTCTTTTGGTTGTGTCTAAATGCTTCTAGACCCCATTTGCAGTTTCTTGGTAGAGCTGCTGGAGTGGTTTGCCGTTTTCTTTTCCCCTTCATTTTACAGATGAGGAAATTGAGGTAAACAGAGTTAAGTGTCTTGCCCAGGGTCACACTACTAGGAGGTGTCTGAGGTCAGATTTGAACTCCGGAAGATGAGTCTTTCTGACTCCAGGCCAGCATTCTATACAATTTGCCATCTAAATGCCTCATAATAAAGTCTTATTTCAGCTTAAATTCCTAGTCTTTGTACATCTGAAGGTAACAGCAAGACTGTAACATAGTCTCCTTTGCCCTGACATCCTTGGCACAAGATATGCAAAGTCCGTCCTTCCTATAAAATGATGTTGGCAATGATGCTTCATTAGTAGGGTATCCCATTGGACTTGTTTTCCTAGTGTTTGCGTTAGTCTGTCCACCTCCCAAAACATATCCTTGTACTAGCTCCCATTTTAAGGTTCTTCAAGCTTCCCTGTGGTGAAGGACAGTGCACAACTAGAGGGTTTTAGATTCACAGCTCAAAGAGGACCTTTGAGAGATGCCTGGTCTAACTCCCTCGTCTTCCAGATGAAGAAGATGGGGCCGGGGAGATGGTGACACGGGCGGTGAATGGCGGAATCTAACCTGGGCTTTCTGACTTGGAGCCTGGCCGGCCTCCTTGACACCATGTATGACGCTGCCAAAAAGTCATTTCCTTTCCCTTTAATCTTTATGTGCCCTACGTGATGACTTATGCGGGAGGAACTCAATTAATGGTTATCACATTGGATTGTATCACACCCTGGTTTGGAACTTGTGGGGGTAGGCCTGGCTCGGTGAGGGAGGGAGAGCTTACCCTGGGGACATTTTGCCTAGATAAGGGAGTTAAGATGTGGTGGTTGGCCCCTCCACTTCCTTGGGCCTTGGAGGTTGGCTAATTATTCTTCTTTCTATTTTTACCCTCTAATGTTTGATTGTCTCCTAGCGGCTGACCCATAGAATAGGTAGCAGGTAATAATAATAACAATAATTAACCCTTGCTTAGTGCTTTCAAGTTTGTGGCATGATATGCATATTTCCATTTGAGCCACACTGCAAGCCTCTGAGGAGGCGAGTATTGTCTCTAGATTGGGAGCTCCCTGAGGGCTTGTCTTTTGACTCTGTTTGAATCTCCAGCCAGATATTTCAGGAGTCCATCCAATGCTCACCCCTCCCCCCAAATTCGTTTTGTGGACTGGACCCATCGTTCTGGTCTGAGGACCAGTGATCCTTCTCAACACTTCAGACCTTCAAATACTTGTTATTGCGCCTCTTTTTCCTCCCCATTTTATTCTATTTAAACAATCCCTTCTCTTTCATCTTGTTGCTTCTGGAGCCGACATTGATCCTCAACACTTTTATAAAAGATCTCTGAATATTCCTAGTCCACGGTTATTATTGTGACAGTCCTCCCGGTGGGTGTAACCGATTTGGTTTTTCTAGGATTGAAGCAATTTAGTCAGAGGGTCATAGATATAGACCTAGAATAAATATGAGATAAAACAATCTATCCTCCCTCATCTTTTTTTTTTTTTTTTTTGGTGAGGCAATTGGGGTTAAGTGACTTGCTCAGGGTCACACAGCCAGTAAGTGTTAAGTGTCTGAGCCTGGATTTGAACTCAGGTACTCCTGACTCCAGGGCCCGTGCTCTATATCCACTGTGCCATCTATCTGCCCCCATATCTCCCCTCATTTTACAAGGAAGGAAACTGAGGCCAAGAGGGGTTAGGTGACTTGCTCAAGTTAGTAGGTACTCAACCCAAAATTCTTTGCTGTCTGCTCCAGCTTACCTTCAGTAAATGTGTGCCATCCATCAGCCCCAAGGAATCAGTAAGAGGATGAGGGGGGCGGTCTTAGGGTGAGTGGTCATAATTTTCACATTTGAAACCCAGGTCCTTTTTCATACTATGTATCAATGAAATGTCCTGAAAGCAGGCTGCAGAGGAATTAAAAGGAGCAACACCTTGAAATTCTAAACTACATTGTAAATTAGAGGGTCAAACCTAGTCTGATGTTTGAATTCATGACATTTCCCTTAAAAGTTGAGACGGAGAAGCAGGATAATTTCAGAAAGGCCTGGAAAGACTTTTGTCCTTTATTCTGGAAGGGGATGATGACATTGGGAGGTGATGTCATGACTTGCAGTGAATTGGATTCTCCTGAGCCATCTAGGTTTGGTGACAAGATACATATCAGGAAGACTGGTGGTGGCCCCAGATGTTTAAGGAAGTTGGGGTTAAGTGACTCATCCAGAGTCACACAGCTAGTAAGTGTCTGAGATTTGAACTTGGGTCTTTTTGACTCCAGTGCTCTATCCACTTTGCCACCAAGCTGCCCCACAGAAAGACTTACATAAACTTATACTGGACCTGTTGTTACTTCACTTGCATAGTGAAATGAGCAGAACCAGAAGTTGTACATAGTGACAGCAGTATTGTTGAATGAACTGAAATGACTTGACTATTCTCGGGCAATACAATGATCCAAGACAATCCCAAAGGACTAATGATAAAGCATACTATCCACCTCCAAAGATTGAACACAGACTCGAAAGCATGCTATTCTTCACTTTCATTTTTCTTTATTCAAGATTTCTTATATAAAATGACTAATATGATGTTTTACATAATTGCACATGTACACCCTCTGTGTGATTACTTGCCCCCTTAGGAAGGGAGGGGGGAGGGATAGAATTTGGAACTCAACACTAAATAAAAATCTTTTAACTTTTTTTTTTTTTGGTGAGGCACTTGGGGTTAAGTGACTTGCTCAGGATCACACAGCTAGTAAGTGCCTCACTGAGAAAAAAAGAAAATGTAGACAACGACATGTTGGGTAATTTGTAAAAGGGATGCTAGTTCTGGACAAAAGTGCTTCTAAATTTCCTTGAAATTATAATATTTAATGATTGTCAGTACCCCTGGCCTTAATAATTCTTTCAGACTACAGTTTCTATCGTAATAAAAAGCATGATATCTGTTGCATTTTCATCAAAAAAAAAGAAAGTTGAAGAATTTGGGGAGAGGGGTGTTGGTGGTCGCCATGTTTCATTTTTTGTTTGTTTGGTTGGGGTTTTTTTGCTATTATACTCCCTTTTTCTCTTCTAGTTACCCTATCCCAAAAAGTAGGTAGGGCATTAACCTGAAATGTCTACCTTGGCCACCTCAGCATATCCAAGTCTGTTTTCTGGGCCTTTGGAATGCTCCTTAAATATCAGGCAGTGGCTTACCTTTAAGCTGTTGCTTTTCAGAGTTTACAGAACACTTTGTTACAGTGGCCCTGTGAGATCAGTCAGAGTGCAAGTAGTATTTCAGTGAGAAATGGAAATTATATTTGGACACTGGGAGACTGGTTTTGAGAACTTCTGTTGGTGGACTGGTTTGCACGTGAGCCATAGCTAATTTTATCCCTTATAAATTTATCCTAAAACTTTTCCCCCAAGATGCCACATCCTTAATCAAATGGATTTTTAAGGACTATGGCCTCTCATTACCAAGGAAATGCTTTTTAAAAAGAGACTGGTGGGGGGCAGGGACTGTTGACTGAGGGTATGAAAACATGAGATTGAGTCCTTGTTGTAAACGCTTTGCATTGCCTTTGTTGGCCTATGCTAATCTCTGTCCTATACACAAACAGCATTTGATATTTGGGAGTAATCTTTGTGACTGGGGAAACAAGTCAAGTCAGTGTTGAGCTTGATTTCTTTTGTTTTTGAAGCTAGTTTACAGATGTTAGAGAGATCTAGACTGAAATTCCCATTTGGGTCACTTAGTCATGCCAAGCCAGCCAGCTCAGCTCGAGACCATTTGAGAGATAGTTGTAAAGTCCCAAGAACCTTTCCCAAGTAGGGCTAGTGAGAGATGGGCCTTCTGGCTTTGGGAGGAAGCATCCAACTCCCCCAGACCCTGATAGGCAATCCTGATAGCTCACCTTTAGATTGCACCAGAGTAAAGTTCACTGAGAGCTCTAGGGCATTTCCATTTCAGAGAAGCAAAAAGTTAAGGTTTATCCTAGGGAAAGGCTCCAGAATCACACAGATTATAAACCACAGCCTGGAGTGGAAGGCAGACTTCCTGACTTACATCCAAGTGTGTAGATTTCTTTGCCGGCTCTCTGTGTCCTTGCCTGTTTTCCAGTGCAGATGATAGCATTGTAGCTAATGGAAAGAGTTCTCCTCAGGGAAAAAGTGAATCCAAGATGGTTTTCTGGAGTAAAAACCCCAGGTTTGCATTTTCCCAAGCCCTCTTTATGCATGAGGACCCTCCTCTTTGCTTTTCCCTTGTAGAGAGAAGAGACTGGTCATTGTGTCAGGGCAGCGAACATTTGTGGCAGCTTTGGAACTCATAGCCCCAAAGATCCCAGGTTTTAGAAATGGAAAAGGGCCTTGGTGATCTCTTGTCTAGCCCCACATGCAAACCTGCTGAGTCCCCCCCCATATACCGGAAGGAGCTCTCAGTAGTGAAGGGTCCACGGGGGCTGGGAAGGAAAGCTAGAGGCCATTGTCCAGAAGAGCGGGGGTACACCAGGAATAGCTGTGCAGAGTGGCTCCGGCTGACGGTCTCCCCCCTGCCTCTTGGGCCCTGCACGGGCTTCCTTTCTTCTACACCCAGCTCAGTGGCAGCCTTCTGCCAGGGGCCTCGAGTCACCTCCAGTCTGCCCTGTCTCTGTCTCGTGCCTGAGAGTGCTCAGGCCTAGTTTGAAGGCTGATGTCTCCGTTAGGCTGGGAGCTCCTTCAGTGCAGGGATTGTTGGTGCCTTTCTGTGCCCCCAACATGGTAAGTGTTTAACAAATGCTTGCTCACTCCCCGTGGAGAAGGAAGAGGAGGCCTTAAAGGAAGCTTCATGGTGCCCAGTGTCTTGGGAAATTCGATGGTGACTTTGGAGTCCAAAACCCACTTCCAGCGATGTGGCTGTGCAAGTTATACTCTCTGGCCCGTTCTGTCTAATACAGTGTGTCTGATGGGTCTAATACAATGTGTCCTATTGCATGTAACAGTTTGTACATTTAAAGATGCTGTAGAAATGTCAGTTATCGATCAATTAAAAGCACAAGCCCTTTATTTGGGACTGATCTATGGGTAGATGTCTCTAGATCAGCCGAGGGCTATGCAGCTATTGCCTTCTCTCTCTGCCTTTACTTGCTGTTGTGATTGTGCTTTAGAAAATTGCCCTCTGGGGCAGCTAGGTGGCACAGTGGATAGAGCACCAGCCCTGGAGTCAGGAGTACTTGAGTTCAAATCCGGCCTCAGACACTTAACACTTACTAGCTGTGTGACCCTGGGCAAGTCACTTAACCCCAATTGCCTCACTAAAGAAAAAGAAAAAGAAAAACAAACAAAAAACGAGAAAATTGCCCTCTGTCTGCCCAGCTCCTCCTGTTGCCACTTTGGTCCTTTCTCTGTGGGCTGAGTCTTTGATAGCACATGGGACCCTCACTGGGTGCTTTTTGTAAAATTGCCTAAATCAGACCTCACTAGACTTAGTTGTGAGTTGTGGGGACTCTGTATATCTGTGAGTGTCTGGGAGGAGGTATGTGGGGTGTTTCCTCTTCTCCCTCCAACCCCCTCTGAAAGTGAGCAAGAGATGAGTTTTTCCTTGGTAACTCTCAGACTCTCTTCCCTGCTCTCTGGAGCCTGACTGAGGGGGTCGTTCCCACCCCAAGAGGGCGCTGCTGAGGCAGAAGCTGCTTTTCCTCAAGCAAGAAAGACTTGGACTTCTTTTCCCCAAACCCACCCTGGTGAAGTCAGGAAGGGGAAGGTTCCCTGCTGTGGCTTTCCCTGAAACTTTGCAGCTCCTTCATGCCTGGCGTTTTTTTAGTCCTCAAGCAATTCTTCTCCCCCCCCCCCCCCCCCCCCCAGCCAGAGACTGAGACTGAAGGGCAGCCCCTGCCTTCAGGAAGCTTCTGTTCTTAGCTCAGACCCACTGGCTGGCCTGGCTGAGGTTCCTTGCCCAGCACTTGATTCTTGCCAGGACAACTCCTGACTTGCTTGTTTTGTTTCCCCGGGAGGAATCTGTGGTTAAAATACCGAAAGAGCAAGCGATTTAACTCCCATGTGTCCTGAATTTCAACATTAGCTCTGTTTCTTGTGGGAGGAAAGCACTTTTTCAACGTTTAGTTGTTAGTGGAATGTTTGTCTTCATTCTCTGACAGCAATATCAATATCTTTTCCATGTGACCCCTCCTTTCCAGCCACACTGCTGCCACCCTACTTCAGGCCCTCGTCCAGGTGGTGCTAATAGCCTCCTGACCTGTCTTCCCACCTCTGCTTTGTTCTCCTCTCCGGACCGACATTCACTTCCAAATATATCACTGGAATCCCATCACTCTTCTGCTCAGAAACCTTCTCTGGTTTCCTGTGACCAAATTAAATAAAAGTGATTTCAGATTCAAGGCTCTCCACATTCTAGCGGAAACTTCTGTTCCAAACCCCTGTAGAGTCTTCTCTGTCCCCTCTGCTGGAGTGGATTTCGACCTCCTTGGCATTGTCACTTCCTCTGGGAAACTTTTCCTCACTCCCACACCTTGTACCACTCAAGTGAAAGACCCTTCCTTTGGACTTCATTGAGTTTCCCTTCAGAGTCGCAGGGCTTGTGATGCCCAGCTCTCTCCAGTACCAGGCACTTGCTGAGTGTTGATTGGAATGGGAAGGCTGACACTGTTAATACAGAATAGCGCCTTCACCAGAAATTGTAGTCCATGGCAATAAAACAGTCTCTAGGTCCCATCATCCTTTTCCCCCTTGTAAACGAGGGAACCATTTCCTGAGTCGAGGAAGCCTCCGCACAACACAGGAAATAGCAGGCATTCCCTTGAAAGAGGAATGAGGAATACACGCTGCTCATCGCTGCCTTTTCAACCAGGACCCTCAAAAAAGGCGAAGTGGGGGCCTGTCTCTGGGAAAGGACAAGGCTCTCATGGGACAGCTGCTCTTCCATGGCCTGCAAAGAGCCATTCTCTGTCCTCCAGCTTGGCTTCCCCGATGGTTCAAGGATATTTTTGATATCCCTCTGCCTCTTCTTTTCCTACAGCCTCTGAGGAGGTCTCATTGAGTGAGCACTGACTTCACAGGCCTCAGCCACCAGCCCTTAGCTAAGACCAACACTGGAATGGTCTGCCCACCCTCCCTTGGGAAGGTTGGGTTTACTTCTGTCTTCCTCTGACCAGAGGATTGACAAGTTAAATGCATTAGAATCCACAGGTGAAATCTTGCTCTTTCTTGGAACTGGCTGCCTGTTTCTTTAAAAACAATTAAAACTGCAACCTGGAGAAGGGCTTGCTAGGTTTTCCTGCAAACATCTGCTCATAACTACTGGATGACAGTGGTGCTGTAATACCAGTGAAATGATGGCTTTCTTTGCTTAAGTTCCCATCAAAAAACAAAAAGCGGTCTTCTTTCCTACTGTCGCTCTGCAGGTGCAGCACTGGGACCTCACTCCTTTGGGCAGAAACAGAACCTTCTCTGTTTAGTCTGTTCAATCAAGTCGAGAACCTCTGAACTACTTGGCCGCTCACCTGAACTTACATTTCACTTGAATAGGTCTGGCCTTCATTTTGTGTATTTCTTCCAAGGTGTTTCGGCTGCCTGTTGTGTTTCCCCTACCCAACAAAGCTCTGCCCACCATTGCCACTGACAGGGGGGAAGAACCAGAAATGGCCCAACATCTTCCCCATCTGTTCTCTCTGGGAGGCACACGGTGTTTTTGATGTGCGTGTGGCAGATTCTGTGCTTTTTGATATGAATCTTGTGGGTTGCCCCTGGTTGAGGTATTGTGCCTTTGCAGTCTCCCTGTATCTGTTTGGCTCTACAAGTCTGGAGCAACCCCAGGTCTAGTCCCAAGTGTTTCCTTGTTTGGAGGAGGGTCTGCCATATTGAAATGACCTGGGCCTCTCCCCAAGTGCTTTACCCTGTGACAGGTGCCCGGGCTTCACCTGGCTGTTGGCTCCCAGCATCTGTCAGGTGGAGAGAGAAGAGGATTAGGAACATTAAATCAGTCACTGAATTCAGTTTCTTCATTTGTAAATGAGGGAGGAGGGAAGTTGAATCAGGTGTTCTTCAAGGTACTGTATGGTTTAGTTTAGAAAAAATGTCTCAGGCAGAGATAACTACTTTTCTTGAAATGGAAGCCTGTTTGTGCCTCCCTACCAAGCCAAATACCATCGGGAGTGATGGTACTGTGCAAAGAGTAGCAGCAGGGGTGCCTAGAAGTTCCCATGAGACAAAATCCATGGCCTCATCTCTCTAGACAGAGGGCACCAGGTACAGATGCCAAGCAAGACAAAGGAAATCAAGGAGCCAAAGGGGATGTACTGGGTATCGCTGAGATTCGATGAGAGGGCCCCAAGTCTGTGTACTAGGGTCAGGAAGTATTCCCATTTTAGGATTGGAATTGAGGAGAGGGAAGCCAGGGTCCCATGACCTAAAGTTCCGCAGAAAAGATCAGAGCGGGAGGGATTAAAGCCATAAAGAGGAAAAGAAAAGGAAAAGGTAGAATTGCCTAAAGAGACTGATGTGGATTCACAGGAATCCCCTCAGCCAGCTGGGCCGATGGAAGCAGGGTTTGGGTGGGTCAGAGGGGTGTCAGGAGGCCCTGTGGATGTATGAGTGTGATGAGGCTGTCGAGGGAAGCTTAAGGGTCACTGCTCCGGTTGGACTGTGAGCCCATCATCCACAGCAGATCTTACTCTGCCAAGGAAAACAACCTTTGGACTGGAAGGGATAGAAAGAAATAAAATGGCCAATAGGGAATTGATACTACGTAGGAATTATCAGTGAAAGAGAGTTGAGAGACCTGGCTTTGTGGAGAATCTGAGAAGTGCTGTGGGCTTGGGAGAGGCGTGATGTGGCTTGGATTGTCCAAAACTGTAGAGAAGGGGTCAGTGAACTCCAGACCAGTGCCCTTGACCTCCATTCCTGGCACAATTTTAGAAAACCTATCATTAAAGGCAGAGTTTAGTGAACATCCAGGACAGCTAAGATGTCTTCCTCAGTAAGGCTGACCTCCCTGCCTCTTTTGATAAGGTCACAGGTACGAAAACTTTGTAGCTGGAGGGTCTGGAGTTCATGTTGTCTGAGGATCCCTGGGAGAAACTTTGGATATTTAACCTGGAGGAGGAGGAAGAGACCATGAGGGCTGTCTGTTTAGCCCTAGAGGACAGAACTAGGAGCAATGAGACAGATCTGGGCTTGGTGGAAGGAAAGACCTGAAATAAACCTGAGCTTTTCCCGGAAGTGGATTGGCCTGCCTCTGCAGGCAGGAGCTTCCTCTTCATTGGAGACCTTCTAGCAGATGGTGAGCAGCCCTTTGTGCCATTAGGGCTTGGACTAGATCAGGGCTCCTTAAACTTTTTCCACTCACCTCTTTTCACCTGAGCCCCGAGATATGTAACCTTTTATTGGTGTGGGGTCATGCCCCACAGTGTAAGAAGTTAGGCACTAGATGGTCTCGGAGGGTCCTTCTAGCTCTCGAGTTCTGATTTGACAGTGCTTTGTGAAGGACATGATCCTCAACAGTGTCCCCAAGTGGCAAAGGTGGCCAGGAAGATGGCGCACCGTCGTCAGCTTTCTCTGAGAGAGAGCACTTCATCTCCAAACTTTAAACTGGGAGGAGGGTCGTTCTTGGCTTTTTGGATGCTGCTTCTGGCTGGGCTGAGGGTGTTTAACTGAGAGGTGTGGGGAGCTTTGCCCTAGTTCTGGGATTTGGCTCTGGCCCTCTACCCCACCAGGCAAAGCAGTGGCTCAGAGGTTATTGTCGAACTGTGGATTACCGATCCCAAATAGTCTTCCCTTCTTGAGCAGGGATCAGGAAATTCTTGGAGCAACTCTGAGGAGAAGAACTGAAGGAAGAGGGGTGATTCTGGGTTTTCCCATCATAGCAGATTCCTTGTTTCTTTAGAATGTCAGGGGCATGGGCAGCTAGGGGGCGCAGTGGAGAAAGCACCGGCCCTGGATTCAGTAGGACCTGAGTTCAAATCCAGCCTCAGGCACTTGACACTTAGTAGCTGTGTGACCCTGGGCAAGTCACTTAACCCTCATTGCCCTGCAAAATAAAACGAAACAGAATGCCAGGGGCTGTATTTTTCATTCCTTGTGGATGCATGCCACCCAGCTCCTGACAAGTCAGACACTAGTTATACTTGGGTTTTCTCTCCAGCAACCAACGTGGGAGGCCTGTTAGTACCAATAAAAATGGAGTTGCTGCTAAAATGATTGCAAATAGACTTCCAAATGCAAATCCTTGTGGCTGATTTGAGGTGAAAGAATATTGTTCTCAGACTCCTCCTGGGACAGATTTAGGAAATAACTAGTCTTTCTCATCTGCACCCCCTTTCTCTTACCTGCCCAAGCCTACACCTGCCTTACTTTGGTAGCATTGAAGCAGAGGAAAAGAGCAGAAAGGACCGACTCGGAGGAGCTTTGGAACTAGACCCTGGGCCTGATTGAAGTGGGGGGGGGGTTCCTAGGCACAGGTATGTGGGAGGAAGTAAGGGGAAGTACAGACATCACCCCCAGCACTTTCTGAGATCCCTTCCAGCTGTGTCATCCTATAGGAACAGGCCCAGAGTCCCTGGTGGTGGGACTATTGGCGGGACACTGGCTCAGGCAGCTGGGGAAGGTCAGACTCAGGAGAACCAGCCAGCTGGCTTAAACGTTGACTGGCCGACTGGGACTGAACTGTGAAGGTGTATCTATCACCTTAGGGCTTTGCTTCCCCTTTGCTCCCTGGTCTTTGGGTACTAAGTGGCATCACTTTGTGAACAGTTCACCACAAGGTGGCCAGCGAGTGGCTGTAGACAAGGTTTTCAGCCCTATCCTTGGGCTTTACTGCTTGTGTGAGTGACCTTGAGCCAACTGACTTCATTCTTTGGGCCTCAGATTCCTCAGGTCTGCTGAGGAGGGCAGAATGTTGAGATTGAAAGCCTCTCTTTGCACTCCAGATCCTCTCCTTTTAATGTAATAACTCTGGGGGATTGATTGCTGTAGCATGTACTTGGGATGCTCAGACTGTGTTTGCTTCTCCCACACTCTTTGACTGTGGCTTCTGTTGGGGGGGGGGCAGGCCTGGGGGAACCTAGCTTCCCTAAGAGCAACTTGAGGAAGTATTCCCTGGAGTAACTCCTCGGGCTGGGGAGTTGAGCTGTGGGGCCCTTGAGCCAAGCCTGCTAATAACATAATGAGAGAAGCAAAGGAAGTCAACCAGGGGCCTTAAAGCTGAGCAGGATGAGGCCTTTCCCACCAGCTTGACTATTTGGAAATCAGGTCTCTTCAGGATGCCCATCTGGACATGAGGGCTGCTAATCGATGTACTTTTAAAAGGGCAAGAAACCCTTTTAAAAACTGAATGAATTAGCCTGGGTTTTGCCTGGCCAGGAAACAGGCCTTGTTACTTAGTAATGAATCCAAGGAGCTCCAGCAATCATGTGCCCTATTTAGGCCGAACCAGGTTTTCTTCTAGATTTGTGGGGTGAGATAAATGGGTAGGGACCTGGTGGAAAAGCTGGTGCCTTCTCTAAGTGATGTTGAGGGTTGGCATCATTGCCCGCAGGCTAGAAATGCACCGGATCCACCGGAAGAGTGATGAGCTTGGCAAACAGTTCCAGAATAAAAACTCTTCAGCTGAGATTTGAATGTTTTTTGTTTTTTTTCCCCTCCTGAAAACCATTCTCTAAAGAGGTGCTAATTGTGATTGGCCTTCCAGATTCAGAAAGAAATTAGCTGTACTTTTTTCCCCCCCAGGGCAATGGGGGTTAAGTGACTTGCACAGGGTCACACAGCTAGTAAGTGTCTGAGGCTGGGTTTGAACTCAGGTCCTCCTGAATCCAAGGCTGGTACCTTATCCACGGCGCCACCTAGCTGCCCCATCGCTGTACTTTTAACTGAGTTTGGAGGGTTTGTCTTTTCTGATCTATCCCAGTGGTCATCATCATAGGTACGAGAGCAGGAAATTAATGATCTGTACCTTTGCTGTTTCTAGTAGCCAGATTCAGTACCCAGGAGACAGCTAAGGCGGATGATGGGGAGTTTGGTACTTAAAGAAATTATATGGTAGACCCTTAAAATTGGGAGAGAAGTCAGAAAATATCCTCTGAAATAGAAGCTCCCCAGGATCAACTCATGTAAGAGATTAACCATTTGTGGAAAAATCCCCCCCAAGTGACACACCCTAGACATACTGCTAATTCTCTTGCTGATGAGCCTGGGGCATTTTCTAAGTCACTGGTGCCCATCCTGCCTACAATCTTATCCTACAGACATCACTTTCATGTAGAAGAAGCTACAGTCTCCTGTTCTCTACCAGGCTATGTTGGGGTGGTAGTAGCTTGCAGTGGCTTGTAAGGGGTATTGGAAAAAGAAACTTGGGCACGACTTGTTGACAGGACAGACTAGAGCCAGGAACCACAGCCATCTGGGGAAATGATGGCCGGCAGCAATATATGAAGTTAGCTGTGCAAAGGATTGCTGCTTCATACCAATAGGTAGCTTTTTGTCTCAATAGAGGAAACTGGGGAAAAATGAGAGCTGCTCCAAACTAGACGAGACTGTGTCAGGACATAAAGTCCCGATCGGGAACATTTCGAGCAGAATCTGAGGGATCGTTTGTCCAGATAGATTGTAAACAGCGTTTTTCCGACTGGTATGACATGGGCTTCTTAGGCCCTTTAATGACTCTGCATACTTTTAAAGTGAGAATTGGTTCATTATCCTGCAGGATCCTGGAGAAGAGAACCACTGTTTCTAGCAGAAATGAATACAGTAATCCAGTGAGCTGAAAGGTATACTTTGTATTAGAGTAGCAATAGGTCATCAGGTCACCTTAGTTTGGGTGAAATATCCCATAGAGCTATTTCTCTCACAGTCATTGCTTACCAAGCAGCCCTCTGATTCACAAGGTGCCTTGATGCTAATGGGAAGGGGGTTCCCTAACTGGTGGATACATGGATGTTAGTCGTTGTAAAGGTACAAATCCTTTTTTGTATTTTGTTGTTGTTTTTTTTTGTTGTTGTTGTGGTTTTGGTTTGGTTTTTTGTGGGGTTTTTTGGTGAGGCAATTGGGGTTAAGTGACTTGCCCAAGGCCACACAGCTAGTAAGTATCAAGTGTCTAAGGTTGGATTTGAACTCAGGTCCTCCTGATTCCAGGGCCGGTGCTCTATTCACTGCACCACCTAGCTGCCCCCTTTTTGTATTTTAATAAAGAAGTATTCTGGTTTTACAATCAGTCTCTTGTGAATGTATTTCCTGATTGTGCTCACCCTTGGGCAACTTGATAAAACACAGTGATTGGACGTGCAAAGCCCAGGACTAAATTTGGGCTGTGTGAGGGATCTCAGCAAAGTTCAGGTGTGTTCTATGAGATTCTCCTCTGAAAATATCCTGCTTAGCCCTGCCTCATTACCCCCCACTTGCCAGAGGAGGGTAATGTAAAGCTCCGAGAACAGGCTGGAACTCCCCTGTTCGTTTTAGAAAATATAGGGGACTGCCACCTGGCTCTCTCTCCCCTTCTCAAATTTCCTCTGTCCCTTCCCCCTAGTTGTGATGGGCTAACAAGATCCTCTGAGGGAGGAGTACCAGCCTCTCTGTGGTCAGGTCTTTGTAAGGGCCTGCATCTTTTCCCCAACATTGAACTACAAGAAAATGGGGCCAGTGGAGTTGTTGAAAAGCTGGTTTACAGTCAGCATTTGACGGTGCTGTACTTTGTGAAATGGATTGGCACCAAGGATGCCGGTCCTTTGGCCTCCTCAGTACCCTGGATGAAGCCATCTGACACAGGCTCACCTGCAGCAGCAGCAGCTTCCTGTAACCATCCAGTTTAAGTGAAGTCATCACTGCCTGGTTGTGTCTTGGCCGTATGGCATCTTGGGATTGGCACTTAGTCCCTTGGACATCTTTTCTTTCTTTCGAAACCAGGGAGCCTTTTAATCCTGCATCTCTCAGTCCCTGAAATGTATAATCTATTTTTTTTTTAAAGTTTACAAAGGTTTTATTGTTTGGGGGGGCAGGGCAATGAGGATTAAGTGACTTGCTCAGGGTCACACAGCTAGTAAGTGTCAAGTGTCTTGAGTCCAGATTTGAATCCAGGGCCAGTGCTTTATCCACTTCACCACCTAGCTGCCCCTGTATAATCTATTTTTATAGGAAGTAGTATTTTCCAAGGAGGCCCTCTGCTTTTAGACAGGGTTAAGCTTTGGGGCAAAGGAAGATAAGAGGGCACTTGGGACACAAAGGCATCTTGGCAGAAAAGGGGGAGTTTGCTGGCAAGGACACAGTTGATGATTAGGCATAAAAGATGCTGTTGGTGTTTTCTGGTCTGGGCCTCTTCAGTTCATTTACTGTTTACTTGGATGACAGCTTCTATATGAAGATGACTCACAGCTGTCAGGAAGAGCTAACAAAGCCATGGAATGATGAGTCAAGATCTCAAATGGTGACTCTTCCTCGCTCTGTGACTGTGGGTGAGTCATATAACTTCTCTGAGCCTCTGCTTCCTGCAAGAGGAAGGGGTTAGACTACATGGCCTCCAGCCACCTTCAAGCGCCATGATTCTATGATTTCTACAAACTTCCCTGACAGATAAATGTGAAGTGCTCTGCAAACTGAGGTTTGGGAGGCATGGCTGAGCCACGCTTGTGAAGATCCGGGCAAGCTCAGAAGAGGTCAGCGTTGTGCCCTGGCAGCCCAGAGAGCAGCTGCATTAGCAGAGGTAGTAGAAGGTCCACAGCAAGGGAGGTGCTTTGTCTCATGGCCATCTGCCTCACTGAGAGCCTGGCAGGCATGGTCTGTTCACTCCTGCCTTGGTGGAAGAAGACTAGAGCCACTGCACCACGCAAGAAAGAAGAACAGGCTTCGTGTAGATCACTGTGCTGCTGCTGCTGTCACACAGCAGCGGCGGGGCCTGTGGGCCAGCACTGGGTGCAGTGGGGTTGAGGGAAGACTCGTGGAGGCAGATTTTGATTCTCCCCAAGGAAAAACTTAAGTTAAGAGAAGTGTAATTTAAAGACTAATCCCGGCCCCAGAGAGTGCGCCTCACCCCCTTTTCTGCAGACAGGAGGATTGTGGGTGTGAACACTACACATCCCAGTGTGTCGGTGGCTTCCCCTTGTGGAGCTGCTTTCCTCCTCTTTGGTCCAGGGGTGGGAGAGAGGAGGGTGTACTCAGAGATGCAGGCGATGTCAGAACCAGATGTACAGCGACTAGAACGCCCCCAAAGTGGAATGGCCTCTGGTGTGGGCAGAGGCACTGTCCCCTTGGTTCCATGGGACTTCGATCACACCCCGCGGCTCTCCAACACTGCTGTACTGGTGAGATGCCCCCTCGGATGGGCAGCGCCAGGAAGGGAAACATACCCTCGAGGAATGAATAGACTCCCAAACCAGCAGCTGCTAAGTTTGTGTCGCCCCTTGGGTTTTCCTGGGCCACCTGGGCTTGTTGTCAAGAGGGGTTTTTAAAGTGTGTTTGGGCATCATCATTGGGGAAACTTGGGAAAGTTTTGGCTTCATTCATTCCTTCAAAGTAGGAGTTGTCAGGAGTGTCCTGGTTAGAGGAAAAGTTCAGGGTGAACTGCTGCCCAGGGACAATAAAAGTGTGGGGGGGGGCTGAGCACTCTGCAGTTCCCAGGGGCTGCTCAGGTGGCGTAGTCTACATTTGGTCGTGGTGGAGCACACTTTCCGGCTGCTTGCCAGTCAAGCAGGCTCTGACTCCGAATGGGATTGGCAGCCTCCTTACTGCCAGGTACTAGACAGGAATTGGTTCTGAAAGAAAGCTCTTGAGGGACCAGGGACAAGACCTGGCGATCAGTCTGGAAGGCCTTTTAGAGGATGATGGGAAGGGGCAGCTAGGTGGCGCAGTGGATAGAGCACTGGCCCTGGAGTCAGGAGGACTTGAGTTCAAATCCAGCCTCAAGTTCGTTACACTAGCTATGTGACCCTGGGCAAGTCACTTAACCTCAATTGCACACACACACACAACTATGTAGAGGATGGTGGAGAGAAAGCCCTTTATCACTAGAAGATTCTACAAGCACCTGTGACATGTAGGACAGTCCTTGGTACCCTGGTTGTATTCCGTGTTGGTGGTGGAAACCCCACATATTCTACTTCCCGTTACAGTTTTCATCTTGACAGCATTCTTTCCATGCCTATGACTTAACCTGCTATATGATGGGGCTCTTCTATCCCTACCCACACAAAGCTTGGGCTGGAAGCATACACACAGTAGTTTGCTATCCTTAGGGAAGGATGCTAAGCTAGGTTTTAAAGATGTTGCCAATCCTTCCAACTCAGTTATTTTACTTCCTTTATCTCCAACCCCTTTCAATTGTCCATCTTTTAAGTCTTGCCATAATCTAAAGCTCTAAAACTTTCCCCTCTGACCATAGTCTCTTCTTCTGCTTCTTTCACTGAGTTTGCTCATCTTCCTCGTGACCTGCAGTCCTCCTATTATTCCTTATCTCCTAGTGCTTCACCCTCATTCTGATTTGTACTTTCTTCCTTATCCACTTTAGACCTGTTAAGTCATTTTAGCAAGCACTAAGCCACTCCCATAGAATTTTATGCCCCTTTTGTCACTTATTCTGCCTTGCTGATGCCTGCACTGGACAACCTTCAGCACTTACTACCTCTGCTCCAGTTCCCAATCTGTTAAAAATTTTTGGAGACAGTCCCCAAAGGGCTCGTTGGTCCTACCAATGAACTGGGCTCTAAGTGCATGGTGTTTAACCTCAGGTGGGCTCCTCTTCAGCTTTGCAAGTCTTACATTGACCTCTCGGTTCCTCCTTATGTTCCATGCAGGGAACCAGCCACATCTTTCCAATTCCTTGGGTTCCCAACTAGGGGTAAGATCCAAGGGCACTTCAGTCTCCTTGTTCTTGGTAGATGAACTGACCAACCCCTACTCGGCTGAGAAAACCCACGCCATCTGTTTGGGCTCCTTTGGCCTCATTTCCTGCCTCAGAATCTTTTCATCTTTAACCAGCTCCTACTCACTTTCCAAGGTCAAATGTGTTCGTGGTGCCATCTCCTCCTGTCACTTTCAAAGCCTTGTTTAATCAATCATCCCTTCTCTTATTCTCCACTGGCTTGCTTACTGGTTCATTCTCTTGCTTACAAACACACTCAGGTCTTCCCATGTCTTTAAAAAACAAAACAAAACAGCCAAATGGCTTTTCCTCTGCCTGGCCACTTTCTTAAACTCACCACGAAATTTTGTGAGAGTGATCTATAATCGGGGGCAGCTAGGTGGCGCAGTGGATAAAGCACCGGCCTTGAATTCAGGAGGATCTGAGTTCAAATTCAGCCCCAGACACTTGATACTAGCTGTGTGACTCTGGGCAGGTCACTTAACCCTCATTGCCCTGAAAAAAAAAGAGAGAGTGATCTATAATCCGTGGCTCTCCGTGCTTTATCCAGGTTGCTCAGTCAGCCCCGCCACTAAAATCGCCTTTTTGGAGGTCCATGGATATGCTCTCAGCCTTCCTTGGAGCATTTGGCATTAACTACTGTTGCCACACCCAAACTTTGTCTAAAGCCCCTGATAACCCCCTGCTGAAGTCGCTTCAGCTGGCTTCCCTCCTTCCTCTTGCTCACTAAATGAAAGGCTCCGTCCTCGTGGATACCTTTCCCCAGGCTTTCTTAGCTTGTCCCTCCATCTGCCTCTCTGACTCTGTCATCCCTGGCCAGCACCCTGGCTCAGACTAACTATTGCATTTGCCTCCTGATCTCACTCCCTGCCTCCTCTCCCCCATTTCCAGTTTGTCCTCCAAGAGGCACTGAGTACCTCGCTGACCCAGTCCCTGGCTTCCAGAAGCTTCAGTGGGCATTGTTGGTCCTTTCCAGGCGAAACCACCAGCACCCCTTAAAAGCTGCTTCCAACCTCTCCTTCCTTGTATTGCTTCCCCTCTTACAAACTGTATCTCTCAGCTCTTCTCTATATTGGGCCTCTTAGGTGCTTCCTGCCTCGGTGCCTTTGTCTGGGGATTCCTAGCCCCATCCAAGTTTCAGCTCAGATCTTCTGACCTCCCCACATAGGCTCAAGGCCCCTGTTTCTGGCCTGATTTTCTTGCCAATAATATCCTGTAGTTCCAGGGTTTTGTCTTTTTGGTAGTAGTAGTTCTCCAAGTGTGGTCCAGGGACCTCTGGGGAGCCTTTCCGGGAATCCACAAGGCCAACAACACTTCTATAATAATATTAAGATGTTTTAATTTATAATGTGGTAGCTATTGATAACCCACATAAACAAAAGCTCTTCAGTGTGTCAGCAATACTTTCTTAAGAATATAAAGGATTAGGGGGCAGCTAGGTGGAGCAGTGGATAAAGCACCAACCCTGGATTCAAGAGGACCTGAGTTCAAATGTGGCCTCAGACACTTGACACTTACTGGCTGTGTGACCCTGGGCAAGTCACTTAACCCTCATTGCCCTGCCAAGAAAAAAGAATATAAAGGATTCCTGAAACCAAGAGTTTAAGAAGCACTGCTCTCGGGGGCAGCTAGGTGGCGCAGTGGATAGAGCACTGGCCTTGGATTCAGGAGTACCTGAGTTCAAATCCGGCCTCAGACACTTGATACTTACTAGGTGTGTGACCCTGGGCAAGTCACTTAACCCCCATTGCCCCTCGCAAAAAAAAAAAAAAAGTGTGCTCTCTGGATAACTCCCCTCCTGATCTCCAAGCACCACCATTCTTTTGTTCTTTTTGTTTTGCGGGGCAGTGAGGGTTAAGTGACTTGCCCAGGGTCACACAACTAGTTAAGTGTCAAGTGTCTGAGGCCAGATTTGAACTCAGGTCCTCTTGAATCCAAGGCCAGTGCTCTATCCACTGTGCCATCTAGCTGCCCCTAGGCACCACCATTCGAAGTGCCTCTTGGATGCCATCAAGTCATCCGATTAATTTTGTTTTGACACAGAAACAAAATTAAGGAAACGTGTGCTTTAACTGTAATAATTCGGTGCTAACATCATCCACTGTATTTGATCTGAGTTTTGTTGACAACTCGGAGCCATAACTAGGGCAGAGGAATCAGGCTTTGCCCTAGGGTGCTGAAATGTAGAGGGTGCTAGCAGGTCTTGTCCTTCAAAGTAGCATGGAAGCAATTAAGCCTAGCACCTAGTTGTCAGGAATAAGTAGCTACAGTAGGGAGCTCTCAGCTGCAGCCCACCCCCATCCCTGCCACATTTGACTCTAGGCCTCTGTCATGTCACTTGCCCAGAGCCCCCACCCCCAACATCCAGGCAGTTGTCCAGCTCAGTTTTACCTCTTCCCTTTATCTCACACTAGTCTCTCCCCTTTTTTATATGCATTGTCATTAGCATATAGCTTAGTCCTCCAGTTCTCTCCATTAGTTTCTTATTCCTCTAGTTTAATCAGTCCTTGGACACAATATAAGTGTAATCTTCCTTAAACATAGCTTTGATTTCTTGTCAGTCCCAACTCTCAAACCTCAATGGCTCCCCACTGCCCAAAGGATAAAGTGCAGATACCTCAGGTTAGTATTTAAGACCCTTTTCCCCAAAGCTGGCTCCAACCTGTATTTTCCATCTTTCCATTGGCTCCTTCTTTTAACTATTCCTCCCCCCCCCCCCCCGAGTTTTCCTGCTTCTGAATTTTTGCTTTTCCTGTTCTTTCTCTTTAACATGCCCTCTCTTCCAGCTCCATTATCCCAGCTCTATTTCAATCCCATCCATCCTTTGAGGCCCAGCTTAAAAACAACACCCCACCCCCCCATGGAACTTTCCATCACCCCACAACTGGATGTGATTTCTCTCCTTGAAGCCACGTAAATCTTTGTGTTGATACAGTTCTTTGGGTTGCTTCAAGGGAAAGAATTCTGGGAGTCAAGAGAAACATAGAATCCCTGACTCTGGTAGCTCTGTGACCCTGGCTCGATCATTGAACCTCTCTGAACCTTGTCTTTCCCATCTCTAAGAGGGCAGTAACAACACTCAGACTGCCCCCCTCACCGAGCAAGCCAGAGAGATGGAATATGGTCAGAAGCACTTGTTCGTTTCACGGTCTCTGGCCACCTTTGGCTGTCTGCTTCCATCTGCATTGATGGTCTAATTCCAGGGACAACTAAGTTAATGTACCACACAGTTCTGAGAACAGTCAAGTGCCAGACTCCGAGGGCCTTGCTTCAGCTGATTCTTTAGCACTGCCAGCAGTGGGAGCATTATGAGAGCCAGGCTTGTAACGGGATTGGGAGGTGTTGGCAATTCGGTGGGAAAGAAAGAGATCCGTGCTTATGGAGGCCTTGTGAAGGTGGAGCAGGCAGCAGGGAACTATTGCTGACTCTTGAGTGGACAGGTGACTGTGAACCATGTCTGCAGATATCTGGGGGGTAGGTAGGGTCTCTGCTATTTTGGCACTTCCTCTATCCCTGCTCTCAGAGCACCCAGTGACCTTAGGTTGGCCTGAAGTCCCTAACTGCAAGGGACCCTCAGCCAAACACCTCCGCGTGAGAAGGCTTATTCTTTTACTTGCTGGATTTCAGCTCTAAGGATTGTGTGCTGTACTTCTACCAGCTCACACTGGGGCTTCTCTCTGTGTGAATAATTGATGGTCCCTGGGAGTATTTGCATTTTAAAAGGCAACTTTTGTTTAACTAAATGAATCTGCTGAGAATTTCTGGCTGCTCCAGGGGCCTGGATTCATTTTTCAGCCAGAAGGGCAGGATGGGAGTTTGTTTTTGTTTTGGGGGGGAATACTGTTTTCTAAAATAGAATTCATTTCATGGTCATGGTTTCCATTTTTAAGTTTCTTTTGTGAAAAATGAAATCATCTTTTCTATCAAGTCTTACTTCCCAGAGTGTCCAGATCAGTGGTGCTTAAGGGTCTTTTTGTATAACGGGGGATAGTGGAAAGAGCAGTAGAGTTGGAGTCAGGAGACCCCGGTTCAAATCCCTGCTCGTGTACTTGATAGTCATCTGGGTATAGGCAAGTGATAGAACTGCTGAGTAAAATGTAAATCCCAGTATTTGCACTAACATGTCACTCAGGGCTGTTCTGAAGAATGCATTTTGTAAACTTTTAAGTGCTGCAGAAATGAGTTAGGAGCAGGCGAGATTCCGTGGTGGCCCAGAGAGAGGAGTGCTTCTGTCCGCCTTCTCTTCTGTGGTGCAAGCTCAGGGGGTGCATGTCGTCCTCATTCTCATACTGGCCTGTTGTCCAGTATGTGCCCCTGGGCCAAGGACCCTGCCGGGGCCTCAGGAATGTGTCACGTAGGGGATCCTTTAGGTCACCTCAGCAACTAGTCAAGCTGCTAGCCAGACAACAGTGACCTGACAGTACTTGACAATATCCTGGATTCTTTTTAAAAGTACAGACAATTAAACTTCTATTTGAGAGCTGTGTTTTTTCCACTTTTTATATACATTTTTTCCCTCTAGGAAATAGACAGACGGTTGGAAAAAAAACTGAAGATCACCCAAAAGGAGAGGTAAGACTACTCTCTGCTCCAGAGGACCCTTGCTCTCTTCTGTTTGAGAGTTGGGCAGTTGCTGCTATTTTTTAGCTGCCCCTGAGGTTTATTAGACTCTAGAGAGCAAACCCTCCCCCTTTTGAGCTGGGAAATAGGGACTTGGGACACTTAGGCATGTCCGGTACCACAGGCGTCCTGGAGGGTCTCGGAACAACTTCTGAGAATCGGGGTGGGGGTCTAGGTTTGAGCGGGAGGACTGGCTTGCAGATGAGGGGAGACGAGACGCCAGCCCGTCATTCTGGTCTGCTTCTGTGCCCTAGCTAAGGCAGGAGAACGCAGCCCAGGGCTGGTCTCCAGCTGGGGAGTGGGCCCCAGTCCTTCTCCAGAGAAGCTCTGTCTGGGATGGTCGGCGCTGCCTCTGCTCTAGCTCTCCTGGCTCCCCACTTCCTTGATCAGACTCCTGGCTCCAGGTCTGTCTGTTTGCTCGTCATGGTGACCGCGCACCACCTCCTCCATTACAGAATGTTTTTCCATGTCATCCCCATGCTTGTGCCAACTCAGCTATGGCAGCAGCTGCCCTCCAGACCCCACCCCTTCCCAGCAGCCGGCGCTGGGCTCTAGGAATAGATTCCCCCCAAGCCAATCTGCTTCTGGAGAAGCCAGCAAACTGTTGTTGGGAGGGTCTCTGTGGGCACTTGGGATTACCTCTGATGAACTTCGTCCTCCTGCCTTAACCCCTTTCCACTCGCTTGTCTCTTCCCTGCCCTGTGGTGTGGCTAGGACCCTCTCTTTCGGAGGCAGTGGGGGCGGAGTGGGGCATTTTGTTGATGCTTCCAAACGTGGCCTTGATGTAGAGGAGGCCTGGCCATGCCCTCCCTGTATTTTTGGGATTCTCCGTAACCTGGGCCCCGCCGCTGTGCAGCTAAGCCAAGCCCATGAGCCCCACTCCCAGAAGCATCGGGGCCATTTTCTCTGGTTGGTCCCTCCGATCTCACAGTGGGGGGGAGGTGCTGCCATGCTGAGCTGTTGTGTTCTTGCAGGGCGACCATGGTCCTCTCTGAGCAAGGAAGCCGGGATTCTTGTTGGAGCAGGCTTGCTCAGAGAGCTGTGTTCAGGGTGTGCATTTTGTAGCTTGGGGGGGGGGGCAAGCAATCACTGAATCACAGAATGTTCAAGTTGCCAGGGGTCCTAGTGGCCATCCAGTTCAACTCCTACCCCCCAAAATCCATACCCCTACATGCTTGACAAGGGGTCCTCCAGCCTTTGCTTGAAGACCACCTGGGAGGGGGGGGCATCTGCTGCCTCCCAAGGTTGCCCATTCTACTACGGGGTACCTTTAAACATGAGGAAATGTTTCCTTCTATTAAGCCTAAATTTGTCTCTTTACAATTTCTCCCTATCGCTCTTAGTCCACTTTGGGGGGGCCAGGTGCCCTGAAGGAGGCAGTGTGGGGAAGCCTCTTGTCCCAGCCTGGCCTGAGTTGCCTTTGGAAGAGACCAGGGGCTTTCGCCTCCCCAAAGCAGTTTCATATGTCTTGGCTGAGTGTTGGCTTGCTATTGGGGGTAGTACCACTTGGTGGTTTGCTCCTTCTCGTCTGAAGCCTGGGCATGGATGTTAGTACCTGGGGTACTTGGAATGGGGGTTCAACATGGTGCCTGACTCTTAATCATATAAGAATTTTGAGGCTACCTTTGCTTTCTCCATCAGCAGGAAATCTACATCTCCTCCCAAAGTGCCCATCGTTATTCAGGACGAAAGCCTTCCCTCAGGACCCCCTCCTCAAATACGGATCCTCAAAAGGCCTACGAGCAACGGGGTTGTCAGTAGCCCCAACTCTACCAGCAGGCCAGCGCTCCCCGTGAAGTCCTTGGCCCAGCGTGAGGCGGAATACGCCGAGGCCCGGAAGCGGATCCTGGGTAGTGCCAGCCCTGAGGAAGAACAAGAGAAACCCATCCTAGACAGGTGAGCCTAGTGTGGGCAGTGTTCTCTCATTTGTGGGCCCCAGAACAGAGGAACCACACTTCAGATGGACATTGTGTGTTCCCTTGTCTCCTGGAGCCTAACAAACCCACAGCTCCATCCAGCTTGACCTTCCAAGGAGCCTGAGAGACAGAAGATCTGGGTTCAGATTCTGGCACCGTTGCTTGTGGCCTGCTTGACTTTGGACAAGCCCTTTCCCCGCTCTGTGCCTTGGTTTTCTCCTCTACAAAATGAGGGTTGAAAGAGAAAGGGGTTTGCCCAGTCACGTACACTGTCAGGGCTCAGTGTAAGAGTGGTTTTGCAGACCCAGGCTTATCTTGGCTATGTGGCACTAGCTTTGGGGTGCAGTCTGCTTGCAATGAGGTGACCTCTGAAGGTCAGGGGCTACCTTCCAAGCACCTGTAGTGTCCCTTCATAGCCTATTCTGTATCTGGCCCCCAACAATTAAGCCCTTTTAAAAAACTCTTTCTTTTTCTTGACTGTGCTCTCTGGAAAGAAGGCAACATATAGTGAAAAGAGCCCTGGGTTTGTCTAGTTCTGCCCTGTTAGGCACATGCTGCCATTACTCCTCCCTCCCCCGGGGCTTCCCTTCTCTTGTCTCCACTGTGAGCTTGAAGGGGTCCGAGTAATTGGGTTCCGAGGCACCAGTCTTCAGGTCCTTCTCACCTGCAGCGCTTACTAGCATTTCTTCTAAAGAATCTCCAGGGAGAGAGGCTTTGTGTCTTGGTTCTTCTAGAATTTAAGTTACAACCATGGCCAGTCCCTGGAGCCCCTCACCTCTTTGTGACTTTGTGGGCATGGTCCTCTTCCCTTGTGCTTCACTTCATCAGAGCCTGATCTGTCTTGATGCAAAGAGGTTCGGGTTTCTACCTTGGGGTGAGCATTCTGGGACCTCCCGGAAAGGTGCTTGGCCTCCTTTGTCATTGGGACCTGTTGCTATCTCATTCTAATACTTGGGAGAATTTTCTGGCCCTTTGTCTAGAATGGACTGTTTGACCCAGGGTGTGTGGGCAGGCAGTGGTGTCACCCCCCAGCTTCATCCACAAAGATGACTGGGAAGCCATGAACCAGTGGCTTGGAGGACAGGGCCGCCCCCCCCTCCCCCAATCTCTTGGCAGTAGTTCAGGCCTCCAGGCTTGGTGTCTCAAGCTGCCAAAGGGCCAGTGCAGCCTGTTAATATTCTAAGACATAACTGGGGTTGGGGTGGGGGGTGGGTTGAGGGAGAAAGGAGGGAAGGAGACACCAATGGGGGGGGAGAAGTGGGGTAGGAAATGCGGGGAAGGGGTGGGCACAGACAGTGCCAGGGTGCCTGCGAGTACACACATGCCAAGGATGACTTCCCACTTTGATCTGCTTCCCTTTAGACCGACCAGGATTTCCCAGCCTGAAGACACCAGACAGCCCAATAATGTGATCAGGCAGCCCCTGGGTCCTGATGGTTCACAAGGCTTCAAGCAGCGCAGATAAATGTGGATGCGAGAGGATGCTGCCGCCGCTGCCCCCCCCACCGCCAGGGGCGTCCGCCACGGGCTACACTGTCGTGGCGGACAGCTGGACTTGAGCAGAGGGAACGACCTGATTTACTTGCACTGTGATCCCCTTTGCTCTGCCCACTGTGACCTTGAACCCCATGCACTGTGACCCCCCCAACCCCCTCCTCCCACTGTGATTGGCACATCGACAAGGGCTGTCCCGAGTCGTTGTAAAAGGAGAAGGTGGGGGCATGACTCAGAGCGGAGAGTCAGATGGTGCCACTTGGGGTGAAGCCAGTGCCAGCAATAACAGTTTATCATGCTCATTAATTTGGGATTTCAAAACACAGACGGGAATGCCCCCAAACGTGCATGTCTTCATCACTTAAATAGCAAGTTCCATTTGAAAGAATCCTTTTTTTTTTTTTAACCCCCTCCCCCCTTTTTTTTTCTTTTCTTTTTTTTTTTTCTTTTCTTTTCTTTTTTTTTTTTTGGTTTGTTTCAGAATCTGATTTGCAAGGAAAAGTGCATGGGAGGGGTTTTAGCTGTTAAATGAATTTTCGTTTTAATTGAGAAGGGTAGTTGATAGACTTCTAAAATGTTTCAATGAATTTGCAGAAACATTAACAGATAGGATTTTGGCAAGCTTAGCTTCTTGTTCTCTATTCCTATTGCTGCCCCTAGGAGGGCTGGGGCTTCTCAGGCTCCCATCCCAAAATTGCTTGTCCCCAGCTGAGCCTCATCTCGTTGGGGCCCTTCAATGAGACCAGGTCCGAGAGCTGGGACTGCCAGGAGGCACAGCTAGAATTTGTGGAGGTGGTGAAAGCAGACAGACTTTCCTTCCCTCTCTCCCCAGCCCAGCATTCAGATGGGCTAATTCCAGCCAAGAGTTCAGGGTGAGGGAGGGAGGTTTGTCATGCCCAGGTTTACAAGCAAGGAAAACGAGATTTATTCAGTATTTTGATTTCTTATCCAAGAAAAACATGGAAATGAGTGTGGCTCTGAGGCCTCTGCTGTTAAGCCATCTGCGCGGTGTTGTCAGAGGGTAGCTTGATTTCTCAGCTACAACAAGGTTTGAACTCTTAGGAGCCCAGGGCCTGCTGGCGCTCAGCTGACGGTACCAGGCACGGCTCCGTCTAGGAGTCATTGCTTTGGGGACTAAGTGTACCGAGTAACATTGAAAAGAAGCCTCCGGCCATGCATTGGTTGGTGATGACCGACCGGTTCCCTCTAGGTCGGAGCTACAGTGTTCCCTCACCCCGGCCAGATGGCCAGCCTTCCAAAGCAGGGGCCGGAGGAGGGTGGTCCACCTCCTGTCTGGATTCTGGAAATTCAGCTTGGCCCCCTAGACCGGGGCAGAGGAAGCAAGGCTTGCCTAAAGGAGCTTCCTCCTGGGTATGTGAGGTGTGCGTGCTGCCTCTACACTGTGGACATGTCTGCCTTTCTCCTCAGTACCCATCTACTCTCTTCTACTGCACTGATTCTTCCTACGACTTAGTTATAGCCAATTCCCGCTTCTGATTTAACTGACAAGTTTCCAAGGGATTGGGAGATTGCCTTTCACAGGTAGCACGTGTGTACTGCCAAGCCATATTTAGACCCAGTACGGCAGGTCAAGTTTGCCTTGCCTTGTCTCAGTGGTGGCGTGTGTGCTGTCTCTGCTGTCTTGTCTATCCCTGACCTGCCGTGGGGTCAGGCCCGGCAGGGGGAAAGGGCTACAATGAGGAGACGGTCACTGCCTGCCCCACAGCGAGGGTCTTGTGGGTTGACCCCGAGGAGGAGCGGTGCCACGGCACGTGAAAGGGACGTGATTACCGTCGGCCCATAAAAGTGGCATCGGATCCCCTCCGTTCCCAGGGAATACCTCCAGGAGGAGCAGGGGTGAGGGGACTCCTGCTCTCCTTAGTTCTGACCCACTCGCTTGAGTGCACAGTCTACACAACTCAGTTGGCCCTAAAAGAGTTGGGGCAGGAACGCCCAAGGCAGGCTCTGGCCCCAGAAGGGACCAGGTGCCTATGCCCAGGCGTGCACATCTCGGGGCCCCAGGAAAGACCTTCCTGGGCCCTTTCTGCAGCATTAAGGGCATGAGGGCAGTGAGAGCCCTCTCTCTCCCTCTTCCCCCCCCCCCCCCCCCCCCCGGCATGGAGCTTAGCCCTCCTTGGTTGAGGGGAGACTCAGCCCCAGTCTGGGCCCCCAGCAGCTCCTGCACCAAGGCTTTGCCTTGATTCCCCAGAGTGGGAAAGGCGAGAGAAGAAAATAGGAAACCTCTATTATGTGTGTGAGTTGTGGGGTGGGGTCAGGGAGATGGGAGGAGGGCTTGGGCTTTCTGTGGTTGTCCACATCTTTCCTAAGTGCATTTCCTTTGGTTCAGTTTTGTTCTGTTTTATTTTTTTATTTTTAAAGTGAGCTGTGGGCTCTGGCTTAAGAAATCCGGGATGGGGGTGGAGGGCAGTAACATGAGGCCGCTGTCCCTTTAGCTACCTGTCCGCGGTAACATCCTCTCCTCCAGCTCCTCTGACCCCATGGGCCAGGCCCGTGACCTCCCGGCTTAACAGCTTCCAATGAGCCACTTCTCCCACATCAGCCTAGCTAACCAAAGGAGCTGGGGGTGCAGGGGCTGGTGATCAGCCCCTCTCAGCCCAGTCAATCAGGGTGCTCCCCACCTGCAGGCAGGAGGCAACACCCCATAAGCCCAGCCCGCCCCTCCCTGGGGGAGCCTTCCTGTTGAGACTAGATAGGTGGGGTCTCACTTGGCCACCCCTGGCCCAGAGGCTTGAGAGACCTCTTGGAACCTTGTTTCTAGTTGTTATGTTTCCCCTGGGGTGAGCCAAGGTCCCCTTGGGTGTGTTCAAGGGAGAAGAGTAGGGGAGGGGGGGAGAGATGCCATATATCCTGCAGTTCTGCCCTGCTGGAAAAGCCGGGCGGCTCCCTGAACTCCCACCCCTCTCCGCGGGTCCCCAAGTCAGCAGATTAAGCATTTTATAAATTGTATTTTAAATAAATGTTTTAAACTTGTCAGAGCCTTGTCACTGGTTTCTTCTATTCTTCAGTTCCCTAATATGAGTTATAACAGTGCTAGTCTTAGGAATCAAGGACTTCTGGGATCAAATCCTAGAGATAGTAGCACTAGCTGTGACCCTGGACGGTTCATTCACTTCCCTTCTGAGTCTCAAGGTCCTCGATATATATTTTTTTTCTTAATCTGTCCCTCCCATGACCACTCCTCTGCATCAGTTCATAGAGGTTTTCCCAGTCTTCTCTAAAAGTGTCCTTCAAAGTGTTTCTGGCATCATTGTATACTACATTGTTTAGCTGCTCCCCAGTAGGACAGTGCCAGGACTTCCAGTTTGGGGCTACCATGAAAAGGAATGCTAGAAGTATTTTTGTGCAGATAAGTCTTTTCCCCTCCTATGATTTCTTTGGGATATGATCTTAGTAGTGACACTGAATTAAAGGAATTGCAAGATGGCTATTTTGAGGGTATAATTATATATTGCTTCCAGGATGGCTGAACTAATTCACAGCCCCACCAGTGCTCTACCAGTGTCCCCATTTTTCCTCAACCTGTCCAACAGTTGTCCTTTTTCTTTTGTCCTATTTGCCATTCTCATAGGTGAGAAGTGGAACCTCAAAGTTGTTTTAATTTGTATTTCTCTCATTAGTGATGTAGAGCATTTAAAACAAAAACATGGCTGTTACCCTCAGTTTCTTCTTTTGAATTTCCTCGTTTGTGAGATGGAAATAACCATCCATCCATCCACCCTGCTTCCAAGTTATGAGGAAAGTGCTTTGTAAACCTTAAGACACTATTATCTCCTGCCTATTCCCTGACAATTTTGTCCATTATTTTTGCATCTCTGCTTTTCATCAAATCAGGTGGGCCTTCACTCCTGTTTATTATAGCCCGTTTGTCCGCTTTTGGCTTCTCTGGCATTGGTGTGAAGCTTCAATGAAAAATCTATGTGTATATGTGTACATATATATATATATATATATATATGTGTGTGTGTGTGTGTATACATATATTTGTAAACCATTATATGTAAAGTATATACACATATCTATCTTTGTATATATGCACCTATACTTTGTAAAATGTGTGTATACATACACATCCCATAGGATTTTGATTCCTGGGAAAATTCTAGAATGTATTTTTGGGGGATAGTTCCTAAATTGTTAAATCAGCAGCATGCTTAATAGCAGATCTCGATTTTAGCAAATGAGGATATCTCTTGGTATCCTTGTGGAAGAAATGGAATGATATGGGCTAGATGATGATACAAGGGGATGAATTCAGAACTTGTTGACTAGCAGTGGCTGGCTCCAAGGTGACGAAAAGGAGGAGGCACCACCCACCCCCACATCCTAGGGATCTTTAATTGGCTTTGTTGTCTTCATTAATGAAAGTGGATCAAAGGATGCATCGTTGTCAAATGTACAGATGACCTCAAATTAGGAGGAATAAAGAACGCATTGAATGACAAGATCCAAAAAGGTCATAACAAGCTGGAAAATTGGGCTAAACATATAAGATGAAATTTAATGTCAGGGTATCCCTTGGGTCCAAGAAGTCACCTCTACAAAGATGAGAACGATTAGGAGGTCTACAGTCTAAAGGGAAATAATTTTTTAAAATAAGAATAAAGTAAAATAACAGACCTCAAATTAGACCATAAGTCTGTAACAATCAAAACTATTCGATACTGTTTTTAAAAATAATCAACAAAAAATAGATAATATAGTTCAGTAAAAATCATCAACAGAACAGACTAGATAAGGAAGAATGAGGAAAATGTGACCACTATAACTCAGTGCTTGGTTAAGTCCAGGAGCAAAAATTATTTGAGGGACTCCATACTTGACAAAATTGTTAGGAAAATGAAAGTAGTTTGGCTGATAATAGGCTTATACCAACATCTTTACCATATGCTGTAATAAACTAAAAATGTGTAGGTGACCAGAATATTAAAAGTCAAACCATTTTTTTTAAAAGCCCACTACCATAAATGTTAAATTTCATAACTATGGCACAAGTTGGGAAGAAGATAGAGTAGCTAACCAAAATAAGGGTTATAAGCCATATCTCTCTCTCTCTCTCTCTCTCTCTCTCTCTCTCTCTCTCTCTCTCTCTCTCTCTCTCTCTCTCTCTCTCTCTCTCTCTCTCTCTCTCTCTCTCTCTCTCTCTCTCTCTCTCTCTCTCTCTCTCTCTCTCTCTCTCACACACACACACACACACACACACAACATTTTTATCATTAAATATCTCTGATAAGGGCCTGATATCCAAGCTATATTGGAAACCAAATATATAAAGCCAAAAGCCACTCTCCAATGAATAAATTGTAAAAGTATATGAACAAAAAAAAAAGTATATGAACAGATGGTTCTCAAAAAAATTCCAAACTATTAACTGCAACAGTGCTCCGAATTAGAGAATTGCACATCAAAACAAACATTTTGCCTCCTCTCAAATGGGCAAAGATAATAAAGGATGCGGATAGTGTTCAAGGAATTATGGGAAAATGGGCTCACCAATACATTAGTGGAGTTGTGAACTGATCTAAATTAGAGCAAAGCTTCTTAAACTGGGTCACAACCCCATATGGGGTCACATAACTGAATGTGGGGGTTGAGAAAATTTTGGCAACAGCAAGAGGTTATGTATACCTATATACCTGTATACCCAGGGTCGCAAAAAAATTTCTCTGGTGAAAAGGGGTCAAGAATAGAAAAAGTTTAAGAAGCCCTGGATTAATTGACCATACATTTTGGAGCTCGAAGGAGCCAAAGAAGCTGAAGAAACTAAGAACCAAAGAAATGCCTTGCCCAAGTTTACAGATACAAGACAGAGCCAGGATTCTGTAACAGTTTGGAATAAGGAAGTGAAAATTCACATACCCATTTCACACATATATATCCCATTATGAGGGGGAAAGAAAGGCCCCTCATTTATCAATATCTTTGTTTTTGTGGGGTGATTGGGGTTAAGTGACTTGCCCAGGGTCACACAGCTAGTAAGTGTCAAGTGTCTGAGGCCGCATTTGAACTCAGGGCCTCCTGTGCTTTAAATACTGTGCCACCTAGCTGCCTCAAAAAGGCCCCTCATTTAGCAAAATATTCATAGCAATACTTTTAAGTTGCCAAAAGCTAAAAATAATAAAGCAGGTTGGAAAACAGGCAAGCATATAAGTACAATAGAATTATACTGTGTTGTAGGGCAGCTACGTTCCCCAGTAGAGTGTCAGGTCTTTGGTCAGGAAGATAAATTCAAATCTGACCTCAGACACTAGCTGTGTGACCCTGAGCAAATCACTCCAGTATCTTCGCCAAGAAAACCCGAAATGGGGTCACGGAGAGTCAGACATGACTGGACAATATTGTGTTGTAAGAAACAATGACCGTGATGAATACAGAGAATCATGAAAGATAGGAATTGATGCAAAGTGAAGTGGGTAGAACCAGGAAGATGATACACACAGTGACAACAATAATGTAAATGAGAAGAACAGGTTGGGGGGTGGGGGTGGGGAGAAAAGAACAATGTTGAGAGATTATAATAACCAAGCCTGGCTCTAAAGAAGAAATACCTCTAGGGGGCAGCTAGATGGCACAGTGGAGAGAGCACTGGCCCTGGAGTCAGGAGGACCTGAGTTCAAATCCGGCCTCAGACACTTTACACTTACTAGCTGTGTGACCCTGGGCAAGTCACTTAACCCCAATTGCCTCACAAAAAAAGAAGAAGAAGAAATACCTCCCCTCGGGGGAAAGAATGCTGAGTATGTCAGAGTTGGTTGATGTAGTGGGTAATGTTACTCGAGTTCTTTATTTTTCCTCTTTAAAGTGCTTTGTTATAAGGGAGGTCTCCCTGGATTGGGGAGAAGGTGGGGGGGGGATGTGTTGGGAAATGTAGGTAATATAATAATTATTTATCCCTAAAAATTAAACCAAAAATGCTGGACGTTACAGGGGAGGGTGGTTTCAACATGAGTCAAGGCTGATATAGCAGCCCTAAAATGCTTAGGTTGTATTGGAGCTGCATTAAGAAAGACCTAACTTGGGGCAGCTAGATGGCGCAGTGGATAGAGCACAGGCCCTGCAGTCAGGAGTACCTGAGTTCAAATCCGGCCTCAGACACTTAACACTTACTAGCTGTGTGACCCTAGGCAAGTCACTTAACCCCAATTGCCTCACTAAAAAAAAAAAAAAAAAAAAGACCTAACTTGAGGGCAGCAGTGTATGGTGGATAAAGCATTGGCCCTGGAGTCAGAAGGAACTGAGTTCAAATCCTACCTCAAATATTTACTAGCTTTGTGATCCTGGGTAAGTCACTAAACCCTGATTGCCTTAAAAAGAAAAAGAAAGACCTAACTTTCAGACATTAGGAACTTATTCTGCCATGAGCAATGTGGAATTCATCAGTTATGGGCATCACAGCTTGGGACAGAATGTTCAGCAGACAACCAGTCTAGGCAGCTAGGTGGCTCAGCTGATAGAATGCCAGGCCCAGAGTCAGGAAGACCTGGATTCAGATCCAGTCTCAAATGCTTAGTAAAGGTCACTTCCCCACTACTTGCCTTAGTTTCCTCAACTGTAAAATGGAGATAATACTAGCAATAACAACAACAACAATAATAGCACCTTCCTCCCAGGGTTGTAAGGATCAGATGAGAAATTGCCTAGCATGGTGGTCATAGTAGGCGCTTAATAAATGTTCCCTTTACCCCTCGCCAGCATAATGATAACCCTAAGTCCACATCATATGTGACTACTGATGGGAAAAAATAGAGCAGTTTAGTCTCCCCAAAAGAGAAGATATGTTGATGAGAGCACTAGAGACTTATCTTTTAGTATTTGGAGCTGATGTGAGTAAGAAAGGTTGGATTTGTTTAGTTTTGCCTACAAGGGCAGAGATGAATGCAAGTTATAGAAAGATCAATTTAACAGTTAGAGTCACTAGTCAGTGGAGTGGCCTGAAGGGGGGTGGGGAGTGAGTCCCTCCCCATGGACAGTCTTCATAAGCAAAGGACAGTTGGCCAGCTCACTGGTATGCCATAGAGGTGACTCATTCCCGTGTAGATTAGACTCACAGTGGCTGCTGAGCTGCAGGGTGGCTCTAGCTGTGGCTTGGAATGTAAATGACTCCAACTTGCCATGACTCAGGAGACACTGATGTGGTGGAAAGAAAACTGGATTTAGGGTTGGAAGACCTGAGTTCAAAACTAATCTGGCAGAACCCACTACTCATTGAGAAGGGGAGTATTTTTAGGTAAGAGTTCTTCCTTACATCAGGCCTTAATCTGCTTCTCACCTCTAGGGCACAGCAGGAGAAGGGGAAGGGAATGAGCATTTTTTTTTTTGAGGTAGAGCAATGAGGGTTAAGTGACTTGCCTGAGGTCACACAGCTAGTAAGTGTCAAGTGTCAGAGGTCAAATTTGAACTCAGTCCTCCTGACTCCAGGGTTGGTGCTTTATCCACTGCACCACCTAGCTGCCCCTGGGAATGAGCATTTATTAAGTACTTACTGTGTTCCAGGTAAAATGCTAAGCACTTTACAATTATTATCTCAGTTGATCTGCACAACAGTCCTGGGAGGGAGGAGCTATTATCCCCATTCTACAGTTGGGAACCAGAGGCTGACAAGTGAAGTGACTTGCCCAGGGTCACATGGCAAATGCCTGAGGCCAAATTTGACCTCAGGTTTTCCTGACTCCAAGCCCATTCCTCTCTATCCACTGAGTCTCCAGCTGCCCAGCAAAACAAGGCTCTTCCTTCTTCCATAAGTCAACCCTCCCTGAAGATAGGTCTCTCATATTACACCCCACACACCCCCACCAACCAGGTAAACCTCCCCCCTCCCACCCTGTTCCTCTAGACGATCCTCATAAGGCTTGAACTCAAGTCTTTTCACCAGCTTCGAGATCTATAGAAATGGAACCTGTTATTAGTAATAATTATCATTAATTATCACTAACTGCCCCCTCCCCTCCAGAACAAAACCAAAATCCAACCAAAGCGTTGAGTAACTCCAAAGCCAAGGTGGTAGATGTGATGGTGGCATGTTTAGGAGAGACAAAGGTGGTCTGCAGGGAGAGCCTCCCTTGGGATTCTGGGAGAAGACTGTAGAAAGCTAGCTTCCAAGACTTGGGCTACCAGGGGAGCCATTCTTTGCCCAGACCTTCTTCAGGAATAATGCAGAACCTAATTAGGGGTGAGTGTCGGCAGAGGGCTAGACAGGAGGGATGCATCAGTCCAGGAAGAAGGGAAACCGGAGGCTACTGAGGGGAGGACTGGAGGCATCAAAGGCCCTATTACTGAACTAGCTGCTTGGACTGAGCTTTCTCAGGAGGCAGAGGAAGCTTTTGTTGAACCCGAACCATTAGGGGCCTTCAGTCTAATGGAGTCACTTCCTGCCCTCAGGGACATTGCTGTCCCAGAGCGGAGGTGTTCACTGTCCTTGGGGAGCCCCCTGTCTGATGGCTGACACAGAGGCCCTGCCCACTTGGAACCAGGAGATGTTTCTGTTTCTTGGCTGGGTAGACTGCCACCAAAGGTTGCCTCCTAGCCCAGGTCCAGCCACACTTGATACTCAGGTCCCTGGGCCCGGGAAGAGCCTCAGCCAAAGGGGTGGAAGGCTGTCGGAGGCTCCCAGCGGCTCTTAGTGTGTGCACATTGAGGTGAGCCACTCAGGGAGAGTGGGACTGAGCTCCCTGCAAAGAAGAGCGAATGGGTCGGGAAGGGATTCCCAGAAGGGAGGGTCGAAAAAGGACAGGAAGAAGCAGAATTAGTCACTTGGAGAAGAGTTAATTCAGTCTCAGATGCAGGGTTGGGAGGCAAGGGAAAGGACTTGAAGAGAGTTAACTATCCAGGGTGAGCCAACTTCCCCATCACTGGGCCCCCTTCCTGAGAAGCTAGGGCCCAGATCCTAATCTTCCAGGGCCAGGAGGAGATGAGGAGCACCTGACATTTAGGCCCACCTGCCTCCCTTGGGTCCCATATGAAAGAAGGTCCTGAAGTCAGTGGTCAGGTCAATGGGCTTATACTCTTCCAAAACGACGTGAGACCCCTGCCTCCTGCGGATCTCCTTCTTGTCTAGCCGGGGGCACAGCGGGTAGGTGGTTGCCTGGGGCGCATAGGGGCTCTGCAGGAAGGCTGCTGGTGGAGAGGGAGAAAGAGCCACTGTAGAGGCTGCTGGTAGTTGAACCTCTACTTCTTGGTTATCTGGCCCTGAACCCGAGATGTCCCTCGTGCTAAACCCCTAGGAAATGCCACTCCCTTCTCTTGAGGCAAGCGGGGTACCCAATGCAGAGAGTGCCTGGGAACTTTTCCTCATGCTCAGAGCCACAGAGACCCAGCTGGCCTCACACCTCTACCCTGGGCAAGAGGAAACCCTGAGCCACAAATAAGGCAGCTCAAAATTTGTCAAAGTTGGAAGGGTCCTGAGAATGTGGAGTGTCAGAGTTGAGATAGACCTAAATGCATAGCATATCAGGGCTGAGGAGGGGGGCCTTAGAAAATGGACTTGGAACGTGGAATGTCACAGCTGGGAGCAACCTTAGAACTGGAAGGGCCCTTACAACATGGACTGTCAAAGCCAGGAGGGATCCTAGACTATAGAAAGTCAGAGCTGAAACCTCCACTTGGTTCCCCAGAACCCTCCCTCTTCTTCCATGAGCAAAGCCTCCCTCACCCTAAATATCTTCATCTCATTCTCTTTCCATCATTGGACACTTTAGAGATACTAGATTCTCTCAAGAGGGCAAGACATCACTAGGCACCTTTTCCAAGGTTTTCCCATTTAATAAACCCTTGTTGACTGTCTCATCTTAGTCAAAATTCCTTATCTTGAAAATGAGGTTGGACAAGTAGTCTCTGAAGACCCTTCCAGGTCTGGACCTATGAGTTTATGATCCCCCTGCCCCACTAACTCATGCACACACTGGAAATCTCCACATCTTCCCTGCTCCTGACTCTTCTGCTCTTCTCTCAGAGGAAGAGAAGTGGCCCCCTCCTGCCAAGACCAATCCCTTTACTTAAGGTGAGTTTCTGCTGAAAGTTTATTTCCCAGATCTCTCCTTTCTCTTTTAGCTTTAATCTCTCCCTACCTACTGAGTCTCCTTTATCCTTAAAAGCAAAAACAAAAACAACACAACAACAACAACAAAAACCAAGTTTTTGAGCTTTTCTTTCTTTTAAAAATTATTTGTTGGGGGTCAACTATGTGGCGCAGTGGATAAAGCACTGGCCCTGGATTCAGGAGGACCTGAGTTCAAATCTGGCCTTAGACACTTGACACTTACTAGCTGTGTGACCCTGGGCAAGTCACAACCCCCATTGCCCCGCAAAAAAAAAAAAAAAATTGTTATAAGAGATTACTCTTTAGGAGGGAAGAAGGGGAGACAGAGAAATTGCCACAATGTGAAAACAAAAGATATGAACCCGTTTTTAAAGAAATAAACCTTCACTTGACTCCACATTCCTCTCAAGCTGTCAGTCACATGTCTCTTCCAGTTTATTCCCTATCTTTTATTGCCAAGTTCCTAGAGTAATTTACATTCACTACCATTACTTTCTCATTGACCATTTGCCCCCTTGTAACCCGGCTTCCCACTTCACACCCCTCAACTGAAATTGTTCTCTCCAAGGCCAGTGTAATCTCACCTGACAAGTCCAGTACCCTGTTGTCAGACTTCATCTTTGTTGACCCTTCTGCTGCTTCTGACACTGTCAACCATCCCCTCCTCTGGACTGATTGCTTGAGAGGAATGTGGAATCAAGTGAAGATTGTCGGGGTGGGGGATGGGGGCGGGGGGGGTGTTTGGTTTTTTTGTGTTTGGTTTTACTTTGGTTTTTTGTTTTGTTTTGTTTTGTTTTGCAGGGCAATGAGGTTTAAGTGACTTGCCCAGGGTCACACAGCTAGTAAGTGTCAAGTGTCTGAGGCTGGATTTGAACTCATGTCCTCCTGAATCCAGGGCTGGTGCTTTATCCACTGGGCCACCTACCTGCCCCCAGGTATTTGTTTTTTTAATGTGTTCATATCTTTTATTTTCGCATTATCTAGATTTCCCTCCTGGAGACTTTCTATTGCTCTCCCCTGGCCTGGCTCTTCACAGGAACATGGATTTAGAGAATCTAGTCATTTTACAGAGGAGGAAACAGGCTCAGAGATAGTGATGAGTTGCTTAGGGTCACACAGGTAGCAGCAATCTTAGTCATCTTAGTACTTAGAAGAGCAGTAAGCTTCAGGGTCTTCAGCAACTTTGTTGGATCCTCCATCACCTCTTTCCTGTCCTGCTGACTGTGGGGGTTCCCTTAGGTTCTGTCCCGGTCCCCTTCTTTCCTTTCTTTGCATGCTCTCTCTTGGGGAATCTTGTCAGTTCCCATAGGTTCAGTGAAGGTCTAGATACATAGAACTCCCACCCTAACTCTTGCTGCATGTTGGACAGCTCCAGCAGGATGATCCACAGGTCCAAGATGGAACTCAATGTCTTTTCACTCAACTCCCCTTTGCCCTAGCTGCCCAACTTCTGCTGAGGGCACCACCCTCCTCTCAGTCATGCAGCTGTGTAACTTTGAGTCATTCTGGACACCAGCTTTTTCCTTGCTCCCCACAGGGGACACTATCTCTTGCATTTACACAGTCATCGATGGTTCAACAAGCATTGATTCAGGCCCTTCTGTGGGCCAGGTGCTGCTTTTCCTCCCTGCATCACCTCTTGCCTGGGCTGCTGCACAGATCAGTCTCCTTGTCTCCTGTCTTTTTTCCTCTTCAGTCTATCCTCCACGTGGCCTAACTCTACCCAGAAGCCTTCAGGGGTTCCCTATTGCTTCTAGGACAAAGTACAAACAACCTAGCCTGGTGTTTCAGGCTCCCCAGCACCTGGTTCCAATGTCCAGCCAAACTGGAAAACTCAACATGCTACCTCTGTACAAACCTCTCCTGGGGCCTGGAATCACTGCAACTTCCCACTGCCTCCCACAATTCTTATCTTCCTTCAGGCTCAGCTCAATCACCACTTCGTCTAGGGTGCCCTGGTGCAGCAGCATACAATGCATGTCCCCTCTGTCCGCCCAAACCCCCAATTTCTTTATCTTTCTCTCCCTCTCTTTTCCTCTGGCTCCCCTTCCCCTCCCTCTTTCTCTTCCTCTATACCTTTGTCAAAATTTCTTTAGAACATAAGCTCCTTGAGAATAGAAATGGTCTCATTTTTGTCTTTGTGTGCCCAGCACCTACCACAGTATTCCACACAGAGTAGGCACTGGATTCCTGAATTTCCTGGATTTGATTTAATTAAAATGGAAAGAAACTTAGAGCAGAGAAAGAAGTAGAATGGACCTTAGATCATACAATAAATATTAGCTCTGGAAGGAGGCCTAAGAACAGAGAATATCAGAGCTGGGAGGGCCCTAGAACACAGAATGTCAGAACTGGGAGGGGCCACAGGACATAGAATGACAGAGCTTGGAGGGCCCTAGAACACAGAATGTAAGAGCTGGGAGGGCTCTAGAACACAGAATGTCAGAGCTGGGAGGGCTGTTAGAACACAGGATGTCAGGGCTGGGAGAATCCTTAGAATAGGGAAGGTCAGAGCTGGGGGGACCCTTAGAGCACAAGATGTCAGAGGTGGAAGGGCCCTTAGAACACAGAATGTCAGAGCTGGGAGGGCCCTTAGAACACAGGATGTCAGAGCTGGGAGGACCTTAGAACACAGGATGTCAGAGCTGAGAGGGCCCTTAGAAGCCAGGATGTCAGAGCTGGGAGGGCCCTTAGAAGCCAGGATGTCAGAGCTGGGAGGGCCTTAGAACCCAGGATGTCAGAGCTGAGAGGGCCCTTAGAACACAGGATGTCAGAGCTGGGAGGCCCCTTAGGACACAGGATGTCAGAGCTGGGAGGGCCTTAGAACCCAGGATGTCAGAGCTGGGAGGGCCCTTAGAACCCAGGATGTCAGAGCTGGGAGGGCCCTTAGGACACAGGATGTCGGAGCTGGGAGGGCCCTTAGGACACAGGATGTCGGAGCTGGGAGGGCCTTAGAACCCAGGATGTCGGAGCTGGGAGGGCCTTAGAACCCAGGATGTCGGAGCTGAGAGGGCCCTTAGAACACAGGATGTTGGAGCTGGGAGGGCCTTAGAGCACAGAATGTCGGAGCTGGGAGGGCCTTAGAACACAGGATGTTGGAGCTGGGAGGGCCTTAGAACACAGGATGTCGGAGCTGGGAGGGCCCTTAGAACATAGGATGTCAGGGCTGGGAAGGACCTCATTGATCATCTGGTATAACTCATTTTACAGATGAGGAAGCTGAAGCCTATCAGGTGTGGGGGTGTAAGGGGGGGGGACACAGGATGGGATGATTCTCCTACAGTCACACAGCTAGTTGGCATCAGAACCTGAAATAGAAGCCATATGTCCTGACTCCTAGTTCAGGAGATAGGAAGGATTCCCTGGTGAAGGCTTCCCCTGTCCCCCGCAGCCCCATCCCACAAAAGATGGAGGACTGTTGGCTCTGCTTGGGGGAGAATGGAATAGCCTGGGGCCCCAGCCCTAGGAGCAGAGCGAGAGCTTCCCTCTTCCAGGGCCTGGCATCCCCACCCTGGTGAGGAAGGAAGGGGGGCAAGGGGGCTCACAGTGGTTTTGCCGCTTGATCCGGTCCACGATGCTCAAGACCTTTTGTTCTTGGGAACTAATTTCTGAAGTTCGGGAGAAGGCTCTCTTGTGGGAATGAGGTTGTCGGGCACCGTTAACAGCATGTTCCTTATACTTTGACATACATTTCATCTTCCTTTGATAATAACTGGGGAATCAGAGACCCTCACTTAGCCCTGGGACCCAAGGGACCTGGTCAATTTCTATGATGTGAATTCTGGGCATTCATGGGGGCCCACTGGCTTGTGCAGGGGATGGGCCCGTGCCTTTGGGTTCAGGAATCAGTGAGCGTGAGTCTATTGTCATTTCTATAGAGCTTTAAGGTTTATAGAGAAAACACTTTGCTCACAACAGCCATTTTCCAGAAGAAGAAACTGTCTCGAATCTTGCCAGCATCCCAGAGCTGTCCAAGTCTTGGGCTTGAGACTTAGGATTCTTAGAAGAGGATAGATTTAGATCCACATCTATTTAGAGATGGATGGGACCTTAGTGACCAAGTCTAACCTCCCCATTTTACAAATGAAGGAATTGAGGCAGACAGAGATGAAGTGACTTGCCCAGGATCACACAGCTAGTATGTGTTACAGACAAGACTTGAACTCAGATCTTTCTGATACCAAGCCAGTGCTCTAGTTATACCACCACCTGGCTGCCTCCACTCTACTGTTCTGTTCCAAGTTTCACTGGTGTAGGGGACTCCTGGTACAAGAACTTCCTTCCCTGGGCAGGTCTGCAAGTTATCTGTAACGTATCATCTTAGATGTGTAGGTTCCCTGGGGCCACTGAGGGGTTAAGTCATGTGTTCAGGCTCACAGTCAGGATTTGAACTCAAATCTTAGTGACTCTGAAGCCAGCCCTCTGTCCACTGTACCATGCTGCCCATATTCCACACTATATACTGAGAGTTATTTTGGCATAGCAAATACAAGTCTGTATGCTCCTGTGATTTAAGATGTATATGTATATTTATATACATATATATATATATATGTAGAGAGAAATATAAAGCTAGAGAGATAGCTATATAGAGACAGAAAGAGATAGAGATAGCTAGAGCTAGATAAATATATATAATATATATAAAGAGATAGACACAGAAATAGAGAGATTATATATATATATATATATATATATATATATATAGTTCCCTCCCCTGCCCTCTTCCCCCTGCCCCCAAGGCTCACTTGGTGATCTCTTCCAAGGAGGTTTCAGGCAAAGCTAGCATCTCTACCAACTGGGACAGGATTTCAAAGAGAAGAGTATGGGGATTTCGAATATTTGATGAAGGGCTGTTGTTCTGTTCTGGGGGAAGAGTAGAAGGCATCATCAGCATACTAGCTACAATTTTCTTAGTTTTTACATGTAATGTGTATTATCCTTAACTACAGGCTTTGAGTCTTATCCCACCCATACCCTGAACTACAAATTCTTTGAGGTCCGGGACTCTATTTTATCTAAACTTTCTATCTTTGATCAGAGGAGGGCCCTGTTAGGTCACCATCCCTGCAGGCCTTGGGTCTTCCGTACAGCACCCTTACCTTCTGCTCACTCAACTTACCCCCAACCCCTACCTTGCCCGCAGGGGCCCCTTCTTACCTACAGACCGACAGAACCTATAAGTATCTGTCATGACAGACAGGAAGTCCTTGAAATCCACATGTCCATCACCTGCAGAAATATCCAAAAGCTCACACAAAAGCCTTTCCCAGCTCCCACCCCAGGGCCTCTTTCCACTCAGCCATTTAATCATCTCAGAAATGGGCTATTTGCTTCTTGTTTATTTGTTTGTTTGTGGGGCAAAGAGGGTTAAATAACTTGCCCAGAGTCACACAACTAGTGTCAAGTGTCTGAGGCAGGATTTGAATTCAGATCCTCCTGAATCCAGGGCCAGTGCTTTCTCTACTGTGCCACCTAGCTGCCCCCTAGAAACGGGCTATTTTCAAAGTATGTGTAAGTCCTGTCCATTTCCCCTCCTAGCTCCATAAAGGGAAAGATCATGTCTTACCTAAAAACAGTCTCTGTTTCTTACCCCCAATGCCTCCCTTTCCTTTGCTTCCCTTTCTTTCTGCAGGGCTGCAATTCCTTTTTTTTTTTTTTTGGTGAGGCCATGGGGGTTAAGTGACTTGCTCAGGGTCACACAGCCAGTAAGTGTTAAGTGTCTGAGGTTGGATTTGAACTCAGGTCCCCCTGAATCCAGGGCCAGTGCTTTATCCACTATGCCACCTAGCTGCCCTTACTATACTGTTAAATTATACATCTTTCACTTTGGATTAATATGTACTCTGGTTGGGCCGGTGCTCTATCCACTGCGCCACCTAGCTGCCCCGAGATGAATTGTTTAAGGCCCCACACTAATTTATCCTAAGTGATGTAGTGCCAGGGCCAGATCTAAACCGCAGGCCTCATGACTTCCAGTGAAGGGCCCCTCTCACAGTGTCAACCCTAAGTACAGACAGAGGCTTGGGGAGGGAGTTGTCAGGGGGATGGAGAGGAAGCTGGGATCCTTGGCAAAGGGTGATGGGTTTGCTTACCATTCATATCAGCACTCATCAGGGCATCAGTCATCTCAGCCTGGCTCCTGGAGATCCCCACTATTGATAGGATGTTCTTCAGGCTGGGAATGTCAATTTCTCCAGGACCACAGAAAAACTTGAAGTATTCTCTAAAAGCTATGGGGAAGACAGGGTAAATTGATGGAGGGAGCTGACTAACGAAATAATGAGAGCCACTCCCTACAATGGAAATGAACAAAGGTCAAAAGGATATGAACAGACAGATTTCAAAGGACAAAGGGAGTAATCTAAGCTATCAATAACAAAATGAAAAAATAACCTAAACCACTAATAATTATAGATATGCAAATGAAAGCAGCTTAAAAGTTCTGCCTCACACCCATCAATCACACCGACAAAGATGACAAAAGAGGAAAAAGAAAAATGTCAGAGGGGCTGCAAGAAAACAGATACATTTATTTACTGTTGGTCCAGCCATTCAGGAAAATGCTTTGAAACTATGCCCAGAAAGTTACTAAACTCAGCATACCCTTTGTCACAGAACTCTAACACACACTCTCTATGTATGTATGTGTGTATGTGTGTATGTGTACATACGGGGTGGGCCAAAAGTCACAAAGGGTTTTTTTGTTTGTTTTTTGTTTTTGTTTTTGTGAGGCAATTGGGGTTAAGTGACTTGCCCAGAGTCACACAGCTAGTATTAAGTGTCTAAGGCCGGATTTTGAACTCAGGTACTCCTGACTCCAGGGCCGGTGCTTTATCCACTGCGCCACCTAGCTGCCCCACAAAGGGTTTTAATAACTCCTTTATTTTTTTGTTTTTAATTTACAATACAATACCATACCATACACAGCATATATAGGAAATGAATTTATATTACTTGTGAGAAATAAAATCTTGTACATGGTGTACATTATTTGAAGATAATTTTCAAAAAATTATTAAAGCATCAGACTTCTTCATGACTATTGGCCCAACCTGTATATCACACACACACACACAGCCTAGAGCTGAAAAAAGAAAGATGAAAAGGAGCCTATAAGTACAAAAATAGTTATAGCAGACCTTTTTAAGGTAGCCCTCAAATTGGAAATTAAGGAGATATCCTTCTATTGGGGAATGTCTAAACAAAATATGATTTTTTTTTTTTGCAGGGCAATGAGGGTTAAGTGACTTGCCCAGGGTCACACAGCTAGTGTCAAGTGTCCGAGGTTGAATTTGAACTCAGGTCCTCCTGAATCCAAGGCCAGTGCTTTATCCACTGCGCCACCTAGCTGCCCCCAAAATATGATATTTGAATGTAATGGGATATTATTGTGCCATAAGAGATGATTAAATGGACAATTTCAGAAGACACTAAGACCACTTGATATAAAGTAAGAAAAATTATGACAATGTATACAATGATAACAACAGTGTAGAGAAAAACAACTTGGAAAGACTTTAGAACTTTGACCAATGCAATGATGAACTATGAGTCCCAAAGAAATGAAGATAAAGCACACCCCTCTCCTTCTGACAGAGAGGCAAAGAGAAAGGAAGAAGCTTTATATAGTGCTTACTAGTGCCAGGCACTGTGCTAAATGCTTTTTACAAATATTAGCTCATTTGATTGCACCTCCAACTGCCTCAGAGATTTGATAAACTTAAACTACAGAGGGAGACATACATTTTCAGACATGTTCAATATAGGAAATTGTTTTCCTGGATTAAGGACTTAATTTTTAGAAGGTTTTTTGTTTGTTTGTTTTTAGTTTGCTCAATTGGGCAGAGGTGCTTAGTGGTAAAGACAGATTAATTATGGATAAATAAATTCTGAGTGAACAAAAAATAGAGAAGAATGATGTTTCCCTCATTCTTTCTTTCCCTCTCCACCCACTCATCCACTTCTTCAGGAGGAACACTCTTTTTTTTTTTTTTTTAGCGAGGCAATTGGGGTGAAGTGACTTGCCCAGGGTCACACAGCTAGTAAGTGTTAAGTGTCTGAGGCCGGATTTGAACTCAGGTATTCCTGACTCCAGGGCCGGTGCTCTATCACTGCACCACCTAGCCGCCCCCAGGAGGAACACTCTTTAACTTAATTCAACAATCAAAAGCACAGTGCTTGTTACTAAGAAAGAAAAAGTTTAAATGAAACCCACAATTTCTGCTCTGTTAAAGCTTACAGTCTAGAAGACACAAACACAAGTATCATGCATAGATAGTGAAGAGAATTTGTTGTTGGGGGCAGCTAGGTGATGCAGTAGATAAAGCACTGGCCTTGGAGTCAGGAGGACCTGAGTTCAAATCCAGCTTCAGACACTTGACACTTACTAGCTGTGTGACCCTGGGCAAGTTACTTAACGCTCACTGCCCTGCAAAAAAAAATTTTTTTTTAATTGATTGCTGAAGGAAAATAAGACAACTGTTAGTAATACCTTAGTGTTTTCTTCACTCAGCCCCTGTGATATGCATGGACTGCAATTCTCATTATGGGAGTCAAAAGGAATTTTCTCACTCAAGTCAAATAAAAGTTTAGACTAGAAACAGCCTGAAAGGGGGCAGCAGGAGAAAAGGATTTAAAAAGACTTGCTTAAAAAGCATCTGTACTTCTCTACAACTAGCTGTCTGGGATCTGCATAACAAAAGAACTAAAATTGGGGCTATACACTAAAGAGTTGGTAGATCCCCTCCCTCTAAGGGGAAAAAGATGCTTTGCAGCTAAAGACCAGCAGGTGGCATTAGAGAATAACAACAGCTCAAAATAGATGCCCAGCAGAGAGTGGAGGTACCCTCTAAAGAATTGTACAATGACATCACTAGAAGGTTGTTGGCAGCTCCACAGCATTATAGGGGTGAAGTCTTTCTGCTATTTGTGTTTCCCTTCACATATGTTCCCTGGCCAAATATAATCTTTATATATATGCTCCTCTCTGTATGTTCCCTGGCCACATATATTCCCTCCCCTTCACTGATGATCAAGTAATTAAAAGAAGAGTGTTTTTCTATGTGTATGATGATGTTGGGCAATTTTTCTTTACCCTTATTTTACTATGCTGGTTTTTTTGTTTTTTTGTTTGTTTGTTTGTTTTTGTGGGGCAATGGGGGTTAAGTGACTTGCCCAGGGTCACACAGCTAGTAAGTGTCAAGTGTCTGAGGCCGCATTTGAACTCAGGTCCTCCTGAATCCAGGGCCAGTGCTTTATCCACTGTGCCACCTAGCTGCCCTTACTATACTGTTAAATTACACATCTTTCACTTTGGATTAATATGTACTCTGGTTGGGCTAGTAAATGAAAATACATCAGTGGGGGCTCATGAACTATACTTTTGAGCAGATGCTGACCCACAAAGAGCTTCAACAAATAGAGAGGTGTTCTTTTTGGAGAGGCACACATAAGGGGGAACCTGGGTGCTGAATGTTTATATCATATTATAATGTAGTATATTATGATATGATATGATAGATAATGTGTGTCTTATAGCTAACTTTATGAGAGAAGATGCAAGGAAAATGCTACAAGACGATGTCCTTGATGCCTTTCAGTACTTGTCACCTTGTGACCATGAGGAGGGGTAGTAAGGTGGAAGTGAAAAGTGAGGATAGTGATTATGGTATAGAAAGGATTATGAGTTCATACAGTTTAGGATTGGAATCATAGTAACATATGTCTTTAACACTTTTTAAAGCACTTTCCTCATAAGGTCCTCTGATGAAAGTATTCTAAGTTTTATTTTCCCTATTTTACAAATGGAAAAACAGAGACCCAGAGAATCAAAGTGACCTAGGATCATGGGACCAGAGATTCAGAAGTAGAAGGAATCTTAGAGATCATCTAGTCTAATCGTCTCATTTTATAGATGAAGAGGAGGTCTAGAGAGGGAAAATGTCTTGCCCGTGGTTACACAGGTAGGACCTGGGCAGAGATTCAAACCCAGGGTCTCTAGCTCCAAAGCCGGGGAAGTCAGGTGAAATACTATGTATTTTTTTGAGGGGGGGTAGGATTTAGGGAGGAGCAAAGTTGATCAGGAAGCTCTGGTCAATTGAATGCCCCCTAGCCCATTTGATGAAAATATAGAACCTTAAGGAACAAGTAATAGTATTCCCAAATTGACCTCTCTGGCTTCCTTTAAGTCCCAAATAAAATGCCATCCTTTACTGGAAGCCTTTCCCTATACCTCTTAATTCCAGCACCTTCCCTTTGTTAATTATTTCCTATTTATCCCATAGATAGCTTGCTCTATACATATTTGTTACCATGTTGTCTTTCCCCATTAGATTATCAACTTCTTGAGGGCAGGGACTGGGTTTTTTTTGTGTGCCTTTTTTTTTTGTATGACCCAGTGCTTAATAAATGTTAATTGATTAACAGGGACAATGAAACGTTGACAAAATCATACATTGCAAGGGGTGGGTGACAGCTAAAACAAAGTATTCAGCTCTTAAGTGAAATGTAAACAAGTGTTAATATTTAGTTAGTCCTTTCAGAAGGGTAAAGAAGCTATTTCATTGAACATGGTGGAATCACAGGATGACCCAAGGATCAGCCACACCTGGTGTGGCCTTTAAAAGAAGGACATACATAGTCTCTAGGGAGTTAGTTGAGGCAGGAGACAGCCCTGAGGAGTATGGGCTCTGGCAGTCAAGAAGAGTCCAGTTCTTGGGAAAGAATTGTTCCTCACCCCTTAGGAGAGGAGTTCCTTCCCCTTTCCTCTGCCTTTGCCATTGGCCATAGTATCTCATAGCAGAGCCATTTGCTCCATTGGAAAAATCACTCCCTCCTTAAGAAATCCTGCTCCCCTGCCCACTCTATGAAAATACAGAGCTTAAGGAGCAAGTAACAACTTAGGAACCCAACTGTTTCCTGTTGTGGGAGAATGCACCCCAGGCATATGGGAGAAGGGTAGTGAATTATAAATGCTATTCTTGAATCTTTTTTTGGGGGGGGGCAATGAGGGTTAAGTGACTTGCCCAGGGTCACACAGCTAGTAAGTGTCAAGTGTCTGAGGCCAGATTTGAACTCAGATCCTTCTGAATCCAGGGCTGGTGCTTTATCCACTGCGCCACCTAGCCGCCCCCTGTAGTTGCTATTCTTGTAGCTCATTTCATCCCAGAATCCGTGAGCTAAAGAGACTTTAGCAGACATCATGTCCTACTCAGAGTGAAAAGACACTTAACAAACCATCATCCAACCTCAGCTTGAACACCACCACTGAGGGGGAGCTCTCCTCCTCTTGAGACAGCCCACTCTACTTTGGGACATAAAAGTTATAACAATGGGGCGGCTAGGTGGCGCAGTGGATGGAGCACCGGCCCTGGAGTCAGGAGGACCTGAGTTCAAATCTGGCCTCAGACACTTAACACTGACTAGCTGTGTGACCCTGGGCAAGTCACTTAACCCCAGTTGCCTCACCAAAAAAAAAATGATAACAATTAGGAAGTTTTCCTTGTCATTGAACATAAATTTCTTCTGCAACTTTCCACTTAACGAGTCTAATCCTTTTTTTCTATGATAGCCTTTTTCTTACATACTTGAAGGCAGCTATCATGTCCTCACTGAGTTATCTCTTCCTGAGGCTAAACACGGCTACTTTCTGCAACTCATCCTTATATAGCATGCACTCAAAGCCCTTCAGCATCCCAGTTGCCCTCCATTGGACAAGGCCCAGATTATCAATGTCCTTCCTAAAACTTGGCACCCAGAAATTAATTTAGTATTAAATTATACTTTATAAATTATAAATTAATTATTAATTATACTTTATAATTATTAATTATACTTTATAAATTATAAATTAATTATTAATTATACTTTATAAATTATAAATTAATTAGTATTTCTTTTTTTTTTTTTTTTAGTGAGGCAATGGGGGTTAAGTGACTTGCCCAGGGTCACACAGCTAGTAAGTGTTAAGTGTCTGAGGCCAGATTTGAACTCAGATCCTCCTGACTGCAGGGCTGGTGCTCTATCCACTGCGCCACCTAGCTGCCCCTAATACAGTATTTCAAATGTCATCTGAACTATCATAGGAAATCTGAGGCCAATTTAGACTTGCTGAACATTCCAGGGACACTGAGACCCGAGCAAAAGATTTAGACCAGTATGCACATATGTTGTCACCAGTTATGTCAGCCATGCCTGTTTTTTTGATATAATGGATAGGATACTGGGCTTGGAATTAGAAAGATCTGGGTTGAAATCCACCTCAAAAAAAAAAAAAAAAGGAAATCCATCTCAGACATTTACCAGCTGTGTGAACCAGGGCAAGTCAGGTAACTTTTCTTGTACTATTCCCTTATCTTTAAAATTAAGGAATTGAAACTCATGGCCTCCAAGGGCCCTTCCAACTTGAAACAGATGATCCTATTACAGAGAGGATGAAAGTCATGACTTCCACTGATTTGTACTTCATCATCTAAGAGGATGGGAAGGTGCTAGAGAAACCAACAATGTGTCATTGGACTGAGAGACCAATTGCAGGAAAGCGACATACACTCTAGCTATGGCCTTCTTTCAAAAGAGTCCAGAAGGGGGGCAGCTAGGTGGCGCAGTGGATAAAGCACCAGCCTTGGATTCAGGAAGACCTGAGTTCAAATCTGGCCTCAGACACTTGACACTTACTAGCTGTGTGACCCTGGGCAAGCCACTTAACCCCAATTGCCCTGCAAAAAAAACAAAAAACAAATCAAAACAAAAGAATCCAGAAGGAACAAGCAATAGTACAATGCTTTAATGTATGATCAAGAACTCTAACTAAGGCACAAAATCCTGGTACCAAACTTTGCTATGCCAGGGAAATACATGCTAGCAGACTAGTAGACCCACCATGAGGCAAGTAGGAGCAAGACCAAACCATGTGCCTGGTTACTGAATAGTTCCAGAGGGTTGGATGTGGCCCCCAAAAGATGATATCTCATAACCCTTTGTCTCTTATAAGAGAGTTTTTCAGACTCTTTGACAAAGAGAACTTAGAAGAGTCAAGGAATTGGGCTTCCCAAGACGAGCCTATCCATCAGTTGCAGATGGACAAGTATTCCCAGATGACCACCCTCAAAGTGGAAGATCTTTGGTATTACTTTGGGCACTGGGCAGTAATACTGAGTCTTCCCTTGCCTAAGGGAAAATCGTTGCCAAGGGGCAAGGACTTGAATTCAGAGACCATATCTTTTCTGCTGTGAGCAGCTAAAATTAGCCTCTGGCACCCCAAATGGGCCGCCTCTCCCTTAGCACAACTACTCTCCTAAAACTGCCCCAGACATGTAAGCCTCGATCGCCATGCCCAGCCCAAGCCCTGCTCAGTGGGAATGAGCACAAAGGGCCTCAGGTACATGCCAGCTTCCTCCACCCAGCCCCCAGCTTGGGAGCAAAGCACGAGGCTCTGCCTGCCCTGGGGGCACCAATGAATTATCTTGGTGTGTGTGGCTGAAATTTAATATATGGAATGTTAATTGGGTGACTTGCCAAAATATTGGGGTCCCGGAAATACTGAGGGACTTAGGTTCAGAAGCTCCCTCCCCTCTTAACTGTCCTTTTAGATATTTCTCCCAGGCCAATAAGAAAGGAGCCTTACAGCTTCTTTTCCACAAAAGGATCAGATTTTATTACTTGGGAATTAATAAAACAACAAAGGTGAAATTAATAAAAATCTAAGATAAGGAAATAGGAAAAAGAAATACAGATAAATCCTCTTAACTCTAACCTAAAATCTATATACAATACCCAGATCATTTCCAATTGAGCTAATTCAAAGGAATGCAGGGTTTTCTGCATTCACTCACCAAAACCTGGAAAGTCTACAGTTGCTCGAGTCCCCGGAAAGGCAGAAGCAAGAGAGAGAGAGCTAGCATTCTGGAAGTGCCTCAGCCTCCCCTCAGGGAGCGTTCAATCTTCCTCTCCCAAAAGGGGAGGTCCTTCAAAAACTGCCTATGGGGGCAGCTAGGTGGCACAGTAGATAAAGCACCAGCCCTGGATTCAGGAGGACCTGAGTTCAAATCCGGCCTCAGACACTTGACACTTACTAGCTGTGTGACCCTGGGAAAGTCACTTAACCCCCATTGCCCCGCCAAAAAACAAAACAAAAAAACAAAAACTGCCTATGGAGAGTTCTCCTTCTGACCTCAGTAGCATATGTAACTTCAGGGTGGGCCAGGTATGGCCCCTCCCAAATGAGTCAGCTAAAACTCCAATATTTTTTTACCACAAATAATTTTTACCACAGGGGAGACTGAGAAAGAGGAAGCTATGGAGAGTGGGCGGGGCTGAAAATGCAGAGGACTGAGGACTGAGAGTTATTGGGGGGCAGCTGACAGTGGAGGAAGAGTGAAAGGATGTATTGAAGACGTAGGAAGAGAGGTCGGTCCATAGTGAAAGTGGGTGCAGTAGGAGGAAGTGTGAAGGAGGATGCTACAGAGACAGATGGAGGAGCACAACAGTGAAAGAAGAGGGGAAGCTATGGAGAAAGTTAAAATGCAGTCAGGTCATATTTTACTTTTGTTATCCTTATCTTATTCACCTCAATAAACCCTGGTATTTGCTTTAATTAAAAGAGGCATTGTAATCTTTTTTTTCTTATCAGGCTGGGAGAGGCAGTGGGGGAGGGGGAGCCTCCCAATGGGCTCTTCCCATATTAAATTAAATATTAAATTAGTGGGAAAGACAACGTTACGGATTAGAAAGCCAGTTGTAATTTCTCAGATCAAACAGTTAAATAAAATTTTACACTGCCTTCCACTCCTGTATTAAGGGAATAAGTGCCACCTATAAAGATCTTGAGGGCAAGAAACAGCTCTTATTAGCCTAGCTAAAATCTCACCTTCAAAAAGAAACCTTTTCCAATTCCTCTTAATTCTAGTGCCTTCCCTCTATTATTTCTAATTCATCCTGTCTATATCATAGTTATTTATTTGCATGTTATCTCCCCCATTAGACTGTGAACTCCTTGAGAATGGGGACTGTCAGGGACACAGAGCCAAGATGGCAGAGGAAAGGCAGTAACTTCACAGAGCTCTCCACACAATCTCCTCCAAAAAGATCCAAATAATACCATGGACAATTCCTGGAGCAGCAGAACCCATAAAAGGATGGGGTGAGATCATTTTCCAGCCAAACCAAAGATGGATTAGAAGGACGGCAGGAAAGGTCTGTTGTCAGAGCCTAGCCCTGTAGTCATATCATGCAGATCCAGCTCCTGGCAGGCAGCGCTAAAGGCAGTGGCGGCCACTTCTGGAACTCGGCTGGTGAACCATTGAGGGGGGTCGAGTCATTGGCGGGGTTTGGGGGGAGATTGCAGGGATCTCTGCTGGTGTTGAGGTAGAACTCTGTTGTGTTCCCTGTGCTCAGAACCAGGAAGCAGTCTTGAGTGGTGGTGACCCAGGTGGGGGAGGGGCACAGGCATGTCCAAGCTTGCAATCACAGTGAACCAAGTTTCTGTTCCTGGGTTAAAGAGCAAGCAGGGCTTGGGGGCAGCTAGGTGGCGCAGTGGATAGAGCACTGGCCCTGAATTCAGGAGGACCTGAGTTCTAATCCAGCCTCAGACACTTGACACTAGCTGTGTGACCCTGGGCAAGTCACTTAATCCCCATTGCCTTGCAAAAAAAAGAACTGAAAGAGCAAGCAGGCCTGAGATAACTTACAGACCAAAGCACAGGCCAGGTGAGTGGAGAATGTGACTTTCTTTAAATTGTACCATGTGGGATCCCAGAGCTTGGGACAGTGCATCCTGGAAGCAATGCCTCACTTTAAGAAGTACTTAAAAGTCAAGAAACAAGCCAGGAATATTGAACAGACAGAAAAAAATGCAGACCATAGAAAGTTTCTTTAGTTACAAGGAAGATCAAGGTGCACCCTTAGAAAAGGATAGCTAGGTGGCGCAGTGGATAAAGCACTGGCCCTGGATTCAGGAAGATCTGAGTTCAAATCTGACCTCAGACACTTGACACATACTAGCTGTGTGACCCTGGGCAAGTCACTTAATCCCCATTGCCCTGCCAAAAAAAAGGGGGGGGCAACTAGGTGACACAGTGGATAAAGCACCAGCCCTGGATTCAGGATGACCCGAGTTCAAATCTGGCCTCAGACACTTGACACTTACTAGCTGTGTGACCCTGGGCAAGTCACTTAATCCCCATTCCCCCCCCCCCCCAAAGAGAAGAGGATAGCAAGGTCAGGGCTTCTACATCCAAGAAAAATATGAATTGGTCTCGGGCCATAGAAGCACTCAAAAAGGACTTTGAAGATAAAGTAAGAGAGGTAGAGGAAAAAAGGGAAAGAGAAATGAGTGTGATGCAGGAAAGTTATGAAAAAAGTCAACAAGCATGAAAAGCCAAATTGGCCAAACAGAAAAGGAGATACAAAAGCTCTCTGAAAGAAACCATTGCTTAAGAATCAGGATTAATGCTAATGGAGGCTAATGACTGTGAGAAGTCGAGAAGGGGGACTGTCTTTTGCCTTTTGCCTTTCTTTGTGTCCCCAGCACTTAGCATAGTACCTGGCACATAGTAGGTGCTTAACAAATACTTACTGACTTGACTTGGCCTAGCCTGCTCATGGGTTCAGAATTGTAACTCTCAGACAAGGAATCTGAGGACACCAGATCACATACAGATTAAGAAAAGATTAGTACTGAAGACAAGTCAATGGTTCACCACAGAAGTACCCAGATTACTTGGCCAGTAGCAAAATTGATCCATAATACCTTACGGGAGATAGGTCAGGATATCATTGAAGAAACTCAGCACTCTATGCTGGCATAGGGTCCCATTAGGGAAGGAAAGCACCCAAAATGCTAGGCATACTTTTCATGTAATTCTATTATGTAATCTTGTATCATACCTTGCATATCATCTACCTCTGCTGTGTCCATATGGATGTTATATGATGGGTGTCCATAAATCGTGCATAAATGTCTACTGCCATTTGCAGGGACTGCCAGTTTGTTTACTAGGGGAGCATGAAGGAAGCCTGTACTACTAGGAAACAATTTGCTTTCTCATAAGGATGTGGGTCTGAGATGCATGTGTATACAAAGCCCTGAGGGCAAAGGTTGCTTGTAAGAAAAAGAGCCATGAGGAAGATGGAAGAAGGAACTTCTGAATGGTGGTAATGTGAACATGAGCAGGAAGCAGCAGATGGAAGCAGCCCCTGCTGGGTGAGAGTCAAGGAATTCCAGGAGCTACAGGACCTTGTTGCAAAGTGGCTGTGGCTGTGGCCAACAACAACATCAGTGATGGCCAGGAGCTGTGACAGAGGCAGCAGTAGACCTCGAATCAAGAGAGGAAGCAGATCTTCAGAAAACAGATGCTGGAGAGACAGGCTCAAGATTTATGATCCCATTTCTAACTGATTCTTCAAGCTGATGGTGACCGAGATAGACCCTTGAGGGCAGGGAAGAAATAGTATTCTTCCCTTGTTACTCAGGCTCAGGAACAAGTCTCCTTTCCTGTCCTTTTCATTCCTCTTAATAAATCTATTCTTTGTTCCTTACCTTGATATTTTTGGGGGAGGCAATCAAGTCAAGTGACTTGCCCAGGGTCGCAGATAGTGTGTGTCTGGGTCCAAATTTGAACTCAGGTACTCCTGACTCTAGGGCCAGTGCTATTATCCACTGCGCCACCCTAGCTGCCCCTTTACCTTGCTATTTTGATAATTACAGGGGGAATGAATATTACTAGAGGAGAACTAGAAATAAACCAAATTCTAAACATCTTAGAGAGATCTCTGGGTGTCCAGGAGGGCAAACACTAGTGACTGAGATTTTTATAATAATGATCATGACTGATAAGCCACCAAGGCTGGACCTGGTCCACATGATTCCAGAAGTTACTTTTCTTGGGTGACATGGGCAAAGCCCAAGTCCAGCTCCAGCTTTGATTCTAAATCAAATCCTTTTTCTACTCAATCCCACCACTCCTCCCCCGCCCCAATCCATCACCTTCTTCTTGCTTCTGAGTGAGACTATCATCCTTCCACTCCTTAAAAGTGGAGGCCGTGGGGGGCGAGTCACTGTCCTTTCTGTAGATGTGGGAGCTGAGGGGCCGGGCTGCAGTCTCCAGCCTTCTTATTGCTGAGGCAGTCATGGGCCTAGAGGGAGGAGAAGGGAAAGGACTGAAATCATGGGAGAGGAAAAAAGGAAGAAAAACAAGTCCAGATTCCCCTCCAGACCACTCAGTCAGGCTCATTGCCCTTGGGGCAATAGGGTTACCAAGAATCCAGGATTCAGCTTCCTGAGTGATCAGAGAGAAAGAGACAGAGAAGGAGGACAGAGAAAAAAAGAAAAGAGATTGAGAAGAAAGAGAAAATGGTAGAGAAGAAAAGATGGAAAAACAGAGATAAAGGAGAGAGATAGAAGAGAGGAGAGAAAGGAGAGAAAGCCAGAAACAAAGAAGGGGAGGAAGTTGGTTTTTTTAAAGAAGGAGAGAAAAATAAAAAATATAGAATAGAATAGAAGAGATAAGAGAAGGGGGAAAGATCGGAAGACAGAAAAGGAGAGAGAAAAAGGGGAGAAAGGAAGAAAGAGAAGGGGAAATGAGAAGAAAAAACACAAAGAAGAAGGAGATGGAGAGAAAGACAAAGGAGAGGGGAGAAAGGTGGAGAGAGAGAGAAAGAAACAGGAAATTTGAGACAAAAGTGAGATGGAAACAGAGAGAAATGGAGCAGAAAGACAGAGAAAGGGGAGAGAGATAGAATAAGAAAGAGATAGATAAGGAGAGACAGAGGCAAGAGGAACCAGAGGGAAAGTAGAGAGAGGGGAAAAAACAAAGAAAGGGGGAGAGAAACAGGGGCAAGGAAAGAGAGGAAATGGAGTGAATGAAAGAGAAAGAGGGGAAACAGAAGATACACATTGTTTAGAGAAAGAGAAGGTAAAAGTATACAGATAAGAGAGAGGGAACAGAGCTAGAAACACAGAGAGAAGGAGGCTCCAAGACTTGATAGTTCGTCTGCCCTCGCTATGGGCTGACTGAGGAAGAAGAAACCCAAACCCCATCATGGTACCAAGGGCAAACCCTTAAGGTGGGGTAGGGGCTAAGGTCAGTTCTGTGGGCCCAGCATCACCAAGGCTAGAGGGGCAGGAAGTGGAACAGGTATGAGATGCTCCAAGCTAGGACTTCTTACCGAGGCTTGCTGTTTGGTCTGTCCAAGTTCCGATTCATCTCTGTCTTCTTCCAGTTCTTTTCTGGGCCACTTGGACTCAGTGCCGAGGGTGAAGCCTGGGCAGAGTTGGACGAGAGGTTCAGGGACACAGCTGACCTCCAGGACGTGGAGCCCCAGGCCTGCAACTTCCATGTTAAGAAGGGTTTGTCTTCTTCCTACAGAAAGCACTTCATGAAAGCCCGGCTGGGCAGGTTGCAAGAGAGGTGAGGCCCCTGGGCTGTTCCCCTGGGCTCCCTCTTCTCCAAGGAATCTGACTTCCAGAGGTCAGAAGGACATTTATCAATAGTGGTGGCAATTTCCTTTCTACTTGAGCTCCTTAACCCCTCAGTCCCCTCCAAACCAGGCTCTACTCTTTCGGCCATTTCCCCTCCTCACCTATCCCCATTCTCCCCAGACCAAGGACTGAGCTGGAGTATCCAAGCAGGACAAATGGATCCTGAGTCAGAGGACCTGGGCTGAAATTCTGGCTCTGTTCATTGGGCACATCACACTTCCCCTCTGTGAACCTTGGATAAGAACTAGACTCTTGATTTCATCAGTTTAGGGAATATTTGGATGAGTATGTCAGAGCTGGGAGGGCCCTTAGAACACAGGATGTCAGAGCTGGGAGGGCCCTTAGAATACAGGATGTCAGAGCTGGGAAAGCCCTTAGAACCCAAGATTTCAGATCTAGGAGGGTCCTTAGAACACAGAATATCAGAGCTGGGAGGGCCCTTAGAAGAAAAATGTCAGAGCTGAGAGGGGCCTTAGAACACAAAATGTCCTGGAGAACAATTTGGAACTATGCTCAAAGCACCATTAATACCACTACTAGGCTTATATCCCAAAGACATCAAAAAAAGGAAAAAGAACCTATTTGTACAAAAATGTTTATAGCAGCTCTTTTTGTGGTAGCTAAGAATTGGAAATCAAAGGAATGCCTCTCAATTGGGGAATGGCTAAACAAGCTGTGGTATGTGATTGTAATGGGATATTAATGTGGTATAAGAAATTACAAACAGGAAGAATTCAAAAAAACCTGGAAAGACTTACATGAACTGATGTATAGTGAAGTGAGTAGAACAAGGAGAATGTTGTACACAGTGAAAGCAATATTGTTTGATGAAGAACTGTGAGTGACTTAACTATTCTCAGTAATACAATGATCCAAGACAATCCCAAAAGACTAATGATGAAGCATACTATCCACCTCCAGGGAAAGAACTGATATTGATTGAACATAGACTGAAGCATGCTATTTTTCACTTTATTTCTTTCATTTTTTCTTGTATTTGAGTCTTCTTATGTGGAAATATTTTACATAATTGCAAATGTATAGCCTATATCTGATTGCTTGCCATATCAGAGAAGGGATAGGTGAGGGAGGGATAGAATTTGGAACTCAAAACTTTATATAAAAATGTTTATTAAAATTTTTTTAATGAGATAATTTTTTTTGTACATGTAGACCCTTTTCCTCTTTTTTTAAAATCTTTTTTGAGGAGTAGGTCTAAATGGTGTATTTTTTTCAGGGCGGGGCAATGAGGGTTAAGTGACTTGCCCAAGGTCACAGAGCTAGTAAGTGTCAAGTGTCTGAGGCCAGATTTGAACTCAGGTCCTCCTGAATCCAGGGCCAGTGCTTTATCCACTGCACCACCTAGATGCCCCCTAAATGTGATAATTTAAAAATACACACACACACACACACAGAATGTCAGAACCAAGAGGGCCCTTAGAACATAAATTGTTAGAGCTGAGAGGGCTCTTAGAATGTAGAATGTCAAGGTTAAAAGGGTGCTTATAACATAGATTGGAGCTGGAAGATCCTTAGGAACACAATGTTTAAGACGAAAAAGCACCTTAAAACAGAGAATATTATGGCTGAAAGAAGTCTTAGTATATAGAATGTTGGCCCAAATGGATCAAAAGACTTGCTCTGGGCCACACAGACAGTAAATATACCAGTCAGGATTCCCGCCAGGGCTCTGGATTCCCCATCCAGATCTTTCGTCCACACTCGTCTGGGAGGAGGGTTCAGAGGAGATTCATGTGGCTCTTTTAAAAACCTGGAAATCGGTGTTGCCTCTTCCAGGGTTTAACTGCATGAAGCCTGTGGCTTCTCAGGGTTCCCTTGCCTGTCTCTTGGCCTGTCCCCACCTCCCAAATTTCATCCCCCACTCTTCCCCAGCCTTCCACCGTCAGGATCGCCCCTTTACCTTCCATTCTTCATCAGTTTCTTCCTCCCCCTCTTTCTCTAGCGGGACTGTTTTAGCTGGACAGGGATCAGGGGGCACTTCTGGCCTTTGTACCACCAGCTGGGCCTGAGGAGCCTCTTCCCTAAGTGAGGAGGGGTCAAAGGGTCCCTGTCAACTTGGCCTCTCTTCCTTCTAAGCTCAGGAGGAGGAGGGAATTCCAAACTGGGATGTGCCTTGGTGGTAGGAAATGAGTTCACCACTTCGGGTGGTTACAGTTTGAGGCTTGTAAGTAAGATTAACATCACAGTATTTAGAGCTGCAGAAGCCTTAGATGTCACCTCATCCAACCCTTCTGAATTTTTATAATTCATTTGACTTATTATAAAAATAAATGTAGGGGCAGCTAGGTAGCGCAGTGGATAGAGCACCGGCCCTGGATTCAGGAGTACCTGCGTTCAAATTCGGCCTCAGACCCTTGACACTTACTAGCTGTGTGACCCTGGGCAAGTCACTTAACCCCAATTGCCTCACCAAAATAAATAAATAAATAAATAAACAAACAAACAAACAAACAAACAAACAAATAAACAAATAAATAAATAAATAAATAAATAAATAAATAAATAAATGTTATTGGTGTCATTTGTTTTTGTATCACATATATTTTCCAATGTACCCCTTCTTCACTTCCTCTCCCAGAGAGCTGTACGCTAGAACAAAGGATTTAAAAGAAGAGGGGTGGAAATGTCAGCAAAACCAGCCTAGAAATCGAAAAATATCTTATGCTCTATCCTGTTCTCCCCACCCACAGACCTTCTTTCTGCAAAGAAGGGGACGGGTGCCTTCTCATATTGCTCCTCTGGTAACCACTCTCAGTTCACAGAAGTGGACAATGAAAGCCCAGAGAGCTCCAGGGATTTGATTAAGGTCACACAGCTATGAAGGAGCAGAATTTGAATTCAAAACTAAGGCCTCGGGGGCAGCTAGGTGGTACAGTGGATAGAGCACTGGCGCTGGATTCAGGAGGACCCCAGTTCAAATCTGACCTCAAACACTTGACACTTACTAGCTGTGTGACCCTGGGCAAGTCACTTAACCCTCACTGCCCCACAATAAACAAACAAACAAACAAATAAATAAAACAAAACTAAGGCCTCTGACTACTTATTCTAGTGCTCTCTAATCTACTCCATGTTGAATCTGGATTTTCAGGCCGTGGCTGGGCTAGATGGTAGCCAAGGTCCCACCCAGATCTAGGATCTATGATTCTCCCTTTCCCTCTTCCTCCCCTGCCTGCTTCCAAAATGCCTCTTGTTAGACAGTACAGTGGACTGGAGAATTGTATTTAAGAAGTCCCAGGTAGGCGTCTTGTTTTCATCATTTACAAGCTGTGTTACCTAGGGGATGTTATCGCCTTGTTTTGTCTCCTTTTCCTTCCCTGTAATCCTCACCTTATTCAAGGAATATCCTCCATAAATGAGAGCTTTTAGGAATGAGAATGTACTACTTCCTCCTCTTTGCAGAAGTGGGGGACTATGGGTGGGGAATAGTGTAGGTATTGTTATACTTGGTCGATGTATTGGTTAGTTTTACTAAACTGCCTTTTTTCTCTTTCATTTTTATATTAATTCTAAGGGACGTAGAAGTGGGGCAGGAGGGATGAATTGAGGAATGAAGCTGATATTTTTAAAAAGGTAGCAATAGAATGTTTTGACAAATTAATGGGAACTGGGCAGCTAGGTGGCGCAGTGGATAGAGCACTGGCCCTGGAGTCAGGAGGATCTGAGTTCAAATCTGGCCTCAGACACTTGACACTTAACTAGCTGTGTGACCCTGGGCAAATCACTTAACCCTCATTGTCCGTAAAAACAAAAACAAAAAACAAAACAAAAATTAATGGGAACTACTGTGGTTGCCGTAGGCCCTCTAACCCCCTTTCAGAGAGACGTAGGTCTTCCTGAGCCAGGTTGGGTGGTTTCTTTTCTTTTTTTTTGGTGAGGCAATTGGGGTTAAGTGACTTGCCCAGGGTCACACAGCTAGTGAGTGTTAAGTGTCTGAGGCTGGATTTGAACTCATGTCCTCCTGACTCCAGGGCTGGTGCTCTATCCACTGCACCACCAAGCTGCCCCTGGGTGGTTTCTTTTCTGAGTAATTCTCCCCTTCTGCAGACCCAGGGTCCCTTGGGTGATGCTGGTGGCTGTGAACAAGGACAGAGAGCTGGCAAAGAGGGTGGTTGAAGACTCCCTTACCCCACTTCAGGCTGTGTGGGTGTTGGGCTGGGCTGGTTATAGCAGCTGTCAGATGAGGCACTCTCCATGGAGATCGCTGTGGGTAGCAAAGGGGATCCCTCCTCATCTTCTGACCTCAGCCGGAAGCTTCGGTCTGGGGTATTGTTCTCCAGCTGCTCAGAATCCTCCTGTGCTTTCTGTGGGGACATCCAGATGATCTGAGGGCCTTGGACTTCCTGGGGGCTTTGTGCTCCTGATTGCCCCATGTTGTCTGGGCCTGCCCACTCCTTCTCCATTGATTCACCTTTGTCTTCAGTCTGGGCCTCTGGAAAGGGCTGATTCTTTGGCTGCTGCTATTCATAAGAAAGTCAGGGATCTGTCCATGAGACCCACTACCATCCTTGTGGGGCTCCTGACAGCTCGTGCAAGGTCAAGGCTGGGCCCAGTCCTGCTCTTCTGGAATCCCATGGGGAATCCACCTCATATTCCCTTAGGCCACCCAGCCACCCATTCAGGGCATCTCACCATCTGTCTGCTGTCACTGACTTGCTCTTCCCCACTGGAAACAGGACTCTCCACACTGAGACCCGGGACTTCACGCTTGGTCTTCCAGAATACAGGCCCTAGTCCCTGGGGAAGGTGAGATGCTTATTTCTGGAGTGCTCAGGTGAGCTGTTTGGTGATTGGCTGTGCAAACTAGCTTACAAAGCCTACTATAACTATGAGATGGACCTAGACACCGCCCAGCCTCCCACCATGCAGACATTCACCCAGACCGTCTCGCCAGCTACCTGCTGTGCTCACCTGTTCCTCTCCAGTAGGACCAGCACTCTCCACAGCAGACTTGAGAGCCAGACCTCCACCTCTGGGCTTCTTGTATCCAGACCCCAGTCCCTGAGGAAGTTAATCCACACATCATTGGAGGCCCTATCTGAGGGCCCAACCCTGTTGATTGGAGATTGAATGTGTATACCCTAGCCTATTTAGCCCAACATAACCATTGGTTGGGCCTGGACACTGGTCAGTGCCTTACTTAACCTCCCACCACCCACCCAGACCATCTCACCATTTACCTGACATGACTCACCTGCTCCTCCCCAGTGGGACCAGCACTCTCTACAGCAGACTTGACACCCACACCTCCACCTCTGGTCTTCTTATATCCAGGCCTCAGTCCCTGGGGAGGTCAATTCATACATCTTTGGAGATCCCACCCTAGGGCCCAACACAGTTGACTGGAGACTGAGTGGGTGAAACTTAGCCCAATATAACTATTGGCTAGCCCTGGACCCTGGACCATGCTTCTACTAAATCTCTCACCTCCCACCACCCACCTGGACAATTTCACCATCTACCTGTCACCACTGACCTGCTCTTCCCCAACACTCTCCACAACCGACTTGATCCCTGAACCTCCGGCTCTGGTCTTTTTGTATCCAGGCCCTGGTCCCTGAGGAAGTTAATGGATACATCTTTTTAAAAAAATAATTAATTAATTTTTAAAAATGGATACATCTTTGGAGATCCCACCTAAGAGCAAAGCCCAGTTGATTGGAGACTGAGTGTATACAACTTAGCCCCCTTAGCCCCACATGACTATTGGCTGGCCCTGAACGCCAGACCATGCTTTCACTAAACCTCCCACCATGCAGACAACCACCTAGATCAAGCCACCATCTCCCTGTCACCAACTCACCTGCTCCTCCCCACTGGGACCAGTGTTCTCCACAGCAGGCTTGACGCCTTTTGGTTCTCCACTTTTGGTTTTCCTATATCCAGGCCCCAGTCCCTGGGAAGGTTAATCCACACATCTTGGGAGGCTCCCACCCTAGGGCCTAGCCCAGCTGATTGCAGACTGAGTCCATTTAGCCCAATATAACTATTGTCTGTCCCTGGACAGCAGACCATGCTTCCATTAAACCTCCCACCATCCACCACCCACCTTCTCACTATCTCCTCGTCACCAACTCACCTGCTCTTCCCCACTAGGACCAGCTCTTTCCGCAGCAGACTTGACACCTGAACCTCCACTTCTGGTCTTCTTGAACCTATGCCCCAGTCCCTGGGGAAGTCAATCCATACATCTTTGGAGATCCCACCCTAAGGCCCAACCCAGGTGATTGGAAATTGAGTTGCAATTGTGCCCACTGAGCCCAGTATAACCATTGGTTGGGCCCAGCACATTTCTTTTCAACCTCCTACCACTCACCTAAAGCCATCTGACCATCTACCTGTCATACTCACCGGTTCTTCCCCACTGGGACCAGCACCCTCCACACCAGACCTGAGACTTGTACCCCAACACTTGGTCTTCTTGTATCCAGGCCCCAGTCCCTGGGGAAATTAATCCATCTTTGGAGGTCCCACCCTAGGGCCCAAACCAACTGATTGAAGACTGAGTGGGTACAACTTGAACCACTTAGCCTAATATAACTATTGGCTGGCCCTGGACCCTGGACCATGTTTCTACTAAATCTCTCACCTCCCACCACCCACCTGGACAATTTCACCATTTACTTGTCACCACTGACCTGCTCTTCCCCAACACTGTCCACAGAAGACTTGATACCTGAAACTCCACCTCTGTTCTTCTTGTATCCAGGCCCCAGGCCCTGGAGAAATTAATTCATATATCTTTAGAGTTCCTACCCTAGGGCCCAACCCAGCTGATTGGAGACTGAGTGTGTGTACCCTAGCCTACTTAGCACCATGAAACCATTGGCTGGCTTTGGACACTGAACCATGCTTCTCCTTCACCTCCCACCTCCATCTAACCACCCAGACCATCTCACAATCTACCTGGCACCACTGACCTGCTCTTCCCCAACACTCTCCACAGCAGACTTGATACCTGAACCTCCACCTCTGGTCTTCTTGAGTCCATGCCCTGACGCCTAGAGAAAATTAAGCCATACATTTTTGGAGGTCCCAATCTAGGGTCCGGCCCAGTTGATTACAGAGTGAAAGTGGACACCCTAGCTCACTTAGCCCAATATAACCATTGGCTGGCCCTGGAACCAGGCCATGCTTCTACTAAACTTCCCACCATCCAAATATGCACCCAGATTATCCCACCTGTCATCAACTCACCTGCTCCTCCCCACTGGGACCAGTGCTCCCCACACCAGACTTGAGACCTGGACCTCCACTTCTGGGCTTTTTGAATCCATACCCTAGAACCTGGGAAAGTTGAAATACATATCTTTGGAGCTGCTGCCCTAAGGCAGTTGATTGGAGACCCAGTGGGTACAATTTAGGCCACTTAGCCCAATATAACTATTGGCTCTCCCTAGACACCACACCAAACTTCCCTAATACCCCATTGTCCAGCCATTCAGCCTTAAAAAATCCCCAAGATCCAAGCATCCTCAATCAAGAAACTGTCCTCTGACCCTTGAGAACCCACTCTGGTCTCTGCTCCCATCATCTGAGGGTAGTGAGCACTAGAGTTTGGAGTGTTCCATTTGGAAAGGAAAACAAAACAAAATGAAAATGCTATGGATTTCTTCATCACCTGGGACCTTGATGAACTATCATCACCGCTGGCACTTGCCCCCAACAGTATTCAACCCTACCACCGGCAGAAGTTTCTACTTCCTACTTCCATACTCCCAAAATGCTGGCATTCTGACCTTTCTCTGGTGAGGTTAAAAACCCCACTTCCCTGCTTGCTCTCCCTACATTCTCATATCTAGGCAACTTAGTCCTCCCTCTTCCCAGTCATAAATCACAGGATCACAGGTCTAAAATGGGAAGGGAATTGATTCCAACACCCTCATTTGACATATGATGAAAGTGAGGCCTAGGGAGACTAAATGATTCACCTGAGGTCTCCCAAATGGGAAGTATCTGAGGTGAGGTTTGAACTCAGTTTGTCTGACTTCAAAGTCAGTGCTCTTTCTACTCTACCTCCTATGTTCTTTCCTTCTTTTCCTTCTCTATTCTTTTTTTCTTTCTTTCTCCCCACTTAAAAGTATTTTATTTTTTCCCAATTACATGTAAAGATAGTTTTTAGCATTCACTTTAGTAAGATTTTGAGTTCCAAATTTTTTCTCCCTTCCTCCCTTCTTTCCCCCTTCCCCCTCCCCAAGACAGCTAGTAGTACTGTATATGTTATACAGTACAGTCATGTTAAACCTATTTCCACACTAGTCATATTGGGAAAGAAAAATCAGAACAAAAGGGAAAAACCACCAGAAAAAAAAGTTAAAATAATATACTTTAGGGGGCAGCTAGGTGGTGCAGTGGATAGAGCACCAGCCCTGGAGTCAGGAGGACCTGAGTTCAAATCCGGCCTCAGACACCTGACACTTACTAGCTGTGTGACCCTGGGCAAGTCACTTAACCCTCATTGCCCTGCCCCCCCCCCAAAAATATACTTTAATCTGTATTCAGACTCCATAGTTTTTTCCCTGGATGTGGATATAATTTCCCATCATGAATCCTTTGGGATTGTCATGGATCACTGTATTGCTGAGAGTCCATCATAACTGATCATTACACAGAATTGCTATTACTATGTACAATGTTCTCCTGGTTCTGCTCACTTCACTCAGCATCAATGCATGTAAGTCTTTTCGGGGTTTTCTGAAATCCACCTGCTCATCTTTTCTTACCTCACAATAATATTCCATCACAACCGTAATTTGTTCAGCCATTCCCTAATTGATGGGCAACCCATAATTTCCAATTCTTTGCCACTACAAAAGAGCAGCTATAAATATTTTTTGTACATGTGGGTCTTTTATATGGTCTCTTTGGGATACAGACCTAGTGGTCTCCCATTCTATTCTTTTTTTTTGTGGGGCAATGAGAATTAAGTGACTTGTTCAGGGTTACACAGCTAGTCAGTGTCAAGTGTCTGAGCCCAGATTTGAACTCACGTCCTCCGGAATCCAGGGCCGGTGCTTATCTACTGTGTCTCCCACTCTATTCTTTTTTTTTTTTTTTTTTTGGTGAGGAAATTGGGGTTAAGTGACTTGCTCAGGGTCACATAGCTAGTAAGTGTTAAGTGTCTGAGGCCAGATTTGAACTCAGGTCCTCCTGAATCCAGGGCCAGTGCTCTATCTACTGTACCACCTAGCTGCCCCTCCCACTCTATTCTTAAGAAACTCTCCTTCATCCCGGACCTCTTACTTTCACATCCCTTCCATCTCTGGACACTTTCAGAAACCCGACTTTCTATTGATAATATCAAATCCCTGGCTACCCTCCCCAGTACAAGCTGATTATCCTCTCATACTCATCAGTGGGTTAGAAGGAGTAGGAACATACTGTGTCACTTCTTTATAACCACCACTCATCAGTATCTCCTCTTCTGAATTGCACTCCATCCATCTATATCATCTGGTCCAAATTCTCATCGCCACTTTCTACCAGAATCCTGGTTACTTTCCTTCTTTCTTCAATGCCTTATGTATCTCTGCTTCAACTCATCCTTATCTTTGTCAATTTTTTTTTAGGCAATTGGGGTTAAGTGACTTGCCCAGGGTCACACAGCTAGTAATTGCTAAGTGTCTGAGGCCAGATTTGAATTCAGGTTCTCCTGAATCCAGGGCCGGTGCTCTCTCCACTGAGCCACCTAGCTGTCCCGGATCTTTGTCAATTTTAAGATTCATGCTGATGACCCTTCAAACATGCTAATCTCCCTGGTCATTGGGCTCTTTGACTCCTGTGTTCGTGCAGAATCGCAGAATCACAGAATCACCGAATTGGGAGAGTTGGAAGGCACCTCAGCAGCCATCTGGTCCAACCAATATCTGAAATGAATTGCAGTGTCCTATACCCTCCAAGTGATCATCCAACTTCTCCTCGAAGGCTGAACTTTTGAGGCAGCTCATGCCACTTTTGGACAGCTCTGTTAGGAAGTTTTTCCTGTTATCGATCTCAAATTTGCCTCTTGGTAATTACTACCCACTGCTCCTAGTTTTGTCCTTTGGGCCAAACAGAACAAATCTAATTCCTTTTCCTTGTAACAGCCCTTCAGATATTTGAACACAGCTATTATGTCCCTGTGAGACTTCTCTTCTCTGCCACCTCTTTTGTCTAGTTGGCATAGTGGGTAGAGAGTTGGACTTGGAGCCAAGAAAACCTGTTAGCCATGTGATCCTGGGCAAGTCACTTAAGCTTTCTTAGCCTCATTTTTCTCATCTGTACAATGGGGATAATAATAGTACCCACCTCACAGAGTTGTGAGGCTGCCCTCTGGAAACTCTCCAGTTTACCAAAGTCCTCAGAATATGGTGCCTCTCTCCCACCCCGGGGCAATTCTCTAAAATTGTAAATTACAGAGGAATTTGCTGAGCTCCATTGCTAGAGGGAATTTCCACATTCACTCCACAGAGGTTGAGAAGAAAGGAAGGAGAGGAAATAGAGACATTGGACTTACATAGATGACTTTTTTAGGGAGTCTGAGAAGAGTGAGACTTATGAGAGCTATGATAAAATTTAGTGAGTTTTCTAAGGATGAGTAAGACTTGAGGGTGTCTGTAGGCAGTAAGGAAGGAACCAGGTGATGGGAGAAATTGATGATTAGAGAACAGAAGGGATACTTGTTGGTGATGACCATAAAAGGGACATTCGGAAGGGGCAAATTTGGGGGGCTCCAAGATTTTTTATATCCAGCTCTAATCATTTGAGCTTTGGTCCCCACATCGATAACTGCCTATTACACATTTTAAATTCAAAATCCCATAGTTATCTCAAATTCAATATTTACAAAACAGCTATGTGGAGCAGTGGATAGAGTGCTGAGCTTGGAGGTGGGAAAACTCATTTTCCTGAGTTCAAATCCAGTCTCAGACACATTAGCTGTGTGACCCTGGGCAAGTCATTTAATGTTGTTTGCCTCAGTTTCTTTGCACTCTGGTATCTTTGCCAAGAAAACCCCAAAGGGGGTCATGAAGAGTTGAACATGACTGAAATGATTGAACAATAACAAAAACAGAATTCATTATTTTGTCCCTTAAATTTGCCCCTTCCAAATGTCCCTTTTCTTTTCTTTCTTTCTTTTTTTTTTTTACAGGGCAATGAGGGTTAAGTGACTTGCCAAGAATCACACAGCTAGTAAGTGTCAAGTGTTTGAGGCCAGATTTGAACTCAGGTCCTCCTGAATTCAAGGCCAGTGCTCTATCCACTGCACCACCTAGCTGCCCCTGTCCCTTTTATTTTCATCACCACCTGCCTCCCAGTCACCTAGCCTCACAAACTCAGTGTCTTCCTTGACCCCTCCTCTATACTTATATATCCAATCTATTACCAAAATATTAATTATTATTCTCCTTCCACAGCATCTCTTGTATTCTCTTCACTCACACAGTCACCACCCTGGTTAGACACCCATCACCTGCCTACTAGTACAGACCTCCAAGTACCTAGAAAACTCAACCAGTAGACTGTACTGGAACTAACACATTATCACAAACCAAAATTTTGCCTACAATTACTTGGATGCAATACTGATCCATAAAAACTTATTTTTAATTGATGTAGCCATGCCAAATACTTATAATTTTCAAGCCTTGTGGAACAAGAAGCAGGAGAACAAAACTCCATAGAACATTAAACATAAAAGAATCCTAACAGGCTAGCAAGTTGTCCCAGAACCATTTCTATCTTGAACCCCATCAAAAAAAAAAGATAAAATAATAATAATAATCTTCACCATAATAGAATTGATAATTGATAACTGACATGTATATCACTTTCTAAGGTTTGTAATTCACTTTATTTTCTTTCTTTCTTTCTTTCTTTCTTTCTTTCTTTCTTTCTTTCTTTCTTTCTTTCTTTCTTTCTTTCTTTCTTTCTTTCTTTCTTTCTTTCTTTCTTTCGTGGGGCAATGAGTGTTAAGTGGCTTGCCCAAGGTCACATAGCTAGTAAGTGTCAAGTGTCTGAGGTCAAATTTGAACTCAGGTCCTTCTGAATCCAGGGCCGGGGCTTTACCCATTGCCCCTGTAATTCACTCTAGAGACATTATCTAATTTTAGCTTCCCAACAACCCTGTGTGTTAGGCACTGCAAGTATTAGGAAGCCAAATTTTCCAGACAAGGAAGGCAAGGCTTAGACTTGCCCATAGTCACACAACCAGTAAGTATTGGAAGTAGGATTCAAACTAAGGTCTTCTTGGCTCTGTGGATGGATGATTTTTTTTTTGGAGAAATTTTTGACACAATGATGACCGACGTAGAGGGCTTCCATTCAAGGGGAATTGCATATGAGTCAAGTGTGTCATGGCAACCAAAAGAAATCTAACTCCTTAAATTGCGATGTGTAGCACCAAAGAGGTGATAGTCTAGATGTCCTCTCTTTGGGTCACTTCAGGACGTCACATTTTAGGAAGAACATTGACAAGCAGGAGAATGTGCAGAAGAGTACTCCTGGGATGAAGAGGCATCTGCAAACCCGCTGACCGGAGGAAGGAAGGGAATAAGTACTAGTGAGCCTGGAGAAGACTCAGGGGAGGGACTGAGTGATGGCTGTCTTGAAGCATTGGAAGGATGGTCACAGAGAAGAGGGAGCAGAGTTAACTCTGGGTAGCCCCACAGGGCATATCTAAAAGCAGTGGTGCGTGTCATAGTAGTTTGATCAACTTTGGCTTAAAATAAAGGAAGCCTTCCTAAAAGGTGGGCTATCCTTCCGATTTACACCCCTCCCCCATAATGTTCCAGAATTACCTGTATGTTCCCTGAAGCTTGTAGATCTGGGATGGGCAAACTCACCTGGTTCTCATGATATCCTTTTGCTGACCTCTCAGATCGAGGCTGGGCTTTAACCTCACACCCCTGAATGCTCATGGTGGTGGATGCTAATGCTGAGGGTGAAATGTACTCCGTCCTGTCCTTTTCTAAGCGGAGAGAGTCTTTCCTGGAGGAAAGAATCACCTGTGTATTGCTATCTGCAGCCTCTTCTCCATACCACCCCGTCCTCCCAGGGTCTGTCAGTTCTATGATTCTTTGAACCCGAGATTCTTTCTCTGCCCCTCCAGAGCACACGGGCAAGATGAGAGTGGTCTCCTATGACATGAACCTCAAAGGGGGAGAGACTCCAACTGTAGTGTTCTCCCCTCCATCTCTTCCTGCTGACTTTCCACTCAACCCAGCTCAGATGTCCCCTCCTCTAGGAATCTTCCCAATCTCCCACCTGAGAATAACAATCCCTTCCTCTTTTGTCCTTATAGTATTCTGATTTCTATTATATTTATCTGTGTATGTGGATTGTCTTCCCTATTAGATTCCATTAAGTTCCATTAAGGCAGGAGTCCTGTCTTATCTCTGTGTCTCATGTCGCCTCTCCTAGCACAGTGTTTTCTGCACATAGAGGGTATTCAATAGACAGTTGCTATGTAATGTGAACTGTTATTAGAACATAGAATTTTAGAGATAGAGGGGACCTTAGAACACAGGATGTCAGAGATGGGAAGGACTTTAGAACAGAAAATATTGGAACTAGGGGGTAGAACTAAGAGCATAAAATGTCAGAGCTTGAATGTCAGAGTGGGGAGGTTAGAACAGAGAATGTCAGAGCTGGGAGGGACCTTAGAACATAGAATGTCATAGCTGGGAGGGACCCTGGAACACAGGATATGAGAGTTAGGAGGGTCTTAGAACATGGAATGTCAGAGCTGGAAGGGACCTCAGAACAGAACATGTTAGAGATGGGAGGGGCCTTAGAAATGTCAGAGCAGGGAGGAACCTAAGAACATAGGATATCAGAGCTGGAAGGGGCCTTAGAACATGGAGTGTCAGAACTGAACAGGTCCTTAGAACACAGAACATCAGAGTTGAAAGGTGACTGAGAATTTGGCCCTCCTGTTTTACAGATTAGGGCCATTAAAGGCAAATAGCTTGCCCAAGATCAACAGCCTGGTAGTCTCCATTTCTTGATCACTGGAGGAACCTGTCCAAAACCAGTTTTTCCTGAAGCACATCCAGAAAAAGCTGAGTAAGACACATAAAAGTACATGGTCTGAAGGCCTTCCCCTGAGGGCATGTTCTACCTAGTCCACAAAGCAAGTGGCTTGAAGGGCCCTTGAGCTTAGTCCCAGGTCCACTTCAAAGGAGTATTGATAATTTCCAATCCAACCGATGCTTATTAAGTAAGTGCTCTGTGCTCCCAATGTACTAAGGCATGAGTTGTCCCCAAGGGCTGGTCTGCAGATGATTTACACAACTGGATGCTTTTCTCTTCCGGAGTCTTGGATGCAGTCTTTTGTAGCTCTGAGGTCAGTCGTTATCTATTACACTACTGTGCCTTTCATGAAATACACACACAATACACGCACAACCTGCTATTCCATCCCAAGAAACTCCACACACAAACACACATGCACATACAAAGCATACACAAATAAGACATCCATGTAACACACATCTACATCATACATACAACACATACAGACACCCGTATACAGCTATCCCTTTCACATCATGGGGCTTAGGGGCGAGGCGGCCCCATGATCTGGAAAAATCCACGTAAAATTTTTTGGCCCTCCCTTCATATCAGAGAAGAAGTCTGAATTTTTATAGTATTAAAGGATAAAATATGTTGATATTCTACAATGCTATACATATATTTTATGCATTTCTGAGTTTCTAAACTTTTTCTGTGTTGTCTCCTGGCCTTCATGTGTCATCTGCAGCTTCTGTAAACCCCCCACAAATTCCCATTTAACTCCTTACACCAAGCCATGATAAAGTGAAATCATGATGGGGAAAGTCATGATGTGGAAGGGATAACTGAATGTGTAACATACACCTTCCCCCACCTACACTTATACTCCCAAACACATATTCACAGATACGGACATACAAAAATATACATAAACTTTTCTGTCCCTCTTCCCCGGGGGAGAGGACATTCCAGTCACCCTTGGGAAGAGAAGGTTGGGCCCTAGAGGTGAAGAATTCTTGAGGACAGTCCTCTCAGCTCACCCGGCCCCGGCCCCAGAGCGGGGTCTCCTTCCCTTGGCCCTGTCATTCAAAGGCCCTTTCTCTGCTGCTTCTCCCCGTCCTAGGGTCGGCTCTGACCCCCCAGGAACCAATGTAGTCAGCTTCCCTCTTGGTCCTCCTGCTCCTGCCTCTTGTTCCCTGACTTGGAACAGATCGGAGTGTTTCCCAGTCTGAGACTTCACCCCAGGTGGCTCCCTGGTGGTACCACTGCCACCAATGGAATCCAGCCACGGATACCGCCCCTGGAGGAGAGACACCCACATCCCCAAAACATATTGGCCTCCATTCCTGGTCCCTTGAGGGGAAACTGACCAACCACCACCAGCATGGAGCCTCCCAGTCCAAGGGCCAGTGGAAATCCCTTCTGGTGCAAGGGTAGGGGGAAGGAGACCAGCAGAGGCAGGGTTGGGAAGGGCGGGCAGGACAGAGGCAGGGAGACCCAGAGTGGAGTTAGTAGGTGTGTTTGATAGAGGGGAGAAAATGTCTTGGGAGGGCTCTGGGGTCCACAGCAATCAGAATACCTTCAAATGAGCTCTGTCTTGTTCTGAGATCAGGCTAAGAATGTGTAACACCATCTGAGGAAAGAAGGAGCTGGAGTTCAGGAGAAGCCAAGAAAGGGGGGCGGGGAGGGATGAGAGAGGTTTTCCCTGGGAAGACAAGCAGGCTAGGGTTGCTTTGCCCTACTCTGAGCCAGTTTCTGTTATGTGTCACACAGAGGCCGTGCGTAATGGTAAGGGAACTGAATGGAGAGTCAGAAGACCTGAGTTCAAATCCCAGCCCTGTCACTTACTACCCATTGTGAGCCTGGGCAAATTACTCAGTTTCCTCATCTGTAAGGCCCCTTCTGGTTCTAAATCCTGTGACATACATTGAAGACAATGGCTCCTCCCTTTGATAAGAACCCTGAAATTTCATCCAGCTGGCCCCTCCCTCCAACGGTGGAGATTGCTACTCATCCAGGCTTGCTCATCCCAGGGGACTCTGGCCCACCTCCATGGCTTCTCAGACATCCTAAGCCAGGCCCTTGGCTGCCATGTCTCCCTGCTTCTTCTCCCTGGATCTGTCCCTGATACCTGAAATTTTACTGCTAAAGCCCAATGCACTGGGGCTAAGGCATTATTCCTTGCCCTATAGAGAATGAAATACTCCCTGAGTCATTGAATGGTAAGAGAACATTAATCATTAATTAATACCTGAGTGTGAATTAGATGAAGTTCTTTACCTTCAGGGCCAGACTTGATAGGGACAGTGGGAGTCAATGTTGGGATGGAGGATGAAGGGAGGGTAGACTAGGACAAAAGGGGGAGGTTGAAGGGGGCTGGACTATCTTCACTATTGAGCTTCTGCTGGTCCTGTGGATGACTCCTTCCCCAAACTCAGAGAAAGCTCAAGGACACAGTTAGTGAGCTTGAGAATGGGTGGAACTAGTGAGCACCAGCAGGGAGATGATGGGCCATTCCCAGGTGCTTCCCAATTTGGATGCCCACTTAGCATTACCTGACCGACTCCTGGGGTGATTTTTGGAACTCTCTCTCGGCTGTAGTTGACATTCCTCCTGCCTGTTGCTACGGGGGGCTCCAGAACACCATTGAGCTCTGCCAGCTGCTGTCCTTGAGCTGAGATAGGGGTCTGAGAAGGCACCAGCCGCTGTACCTGGCCTCCCTTGGAAACAGTCCCAAAAAGATGTTATCCATTCCATCACCCCAATAACCCTTGGAGCAACCCATCTGGATCCTGGAAAATTGTCCTGCTTTATGAGGGCTGGAGTTTCTGGAACTCCAAGCTATGGGTAGTCCCAGAATCACAGAATCTAAGAGTGTTAGAAAGCTAGAAAGGGGCCTTAGAAAATAGAATAAGGGGGCAGCTAGGTGGTGCAGTGGATAGAGCACTGGCCCTGGAGTCAGGAGGATCTGAGTTCAAATCTGGACTCAGGCACTTACTAGCTGTGTGATCCTCATTAAGTCACTTAACCCTGATTACCTTAAAAAGAAAATTGAATAGAATAAGGCTGTGTGGTTACAGTGAGACCTGGGATTGGGGTCTGAAGGTTGCGGGTCAAATCCTGGGTCTACTACCCACTACCTGTGTGCCTTTGGACAAGTCACTTCAACTCTCTGGGCCTCAATTTCCTCACCTGTAAAATGAGGGTGTTGGGCTAGATGACTTTGCAGATTTAAGTTTATGAGTGTGTGGATTAGAGTAAATGTGTTATATGTTGAGATGTTCATTCATTTGTGTGTGTACATGTTCCAGGATGTACATACAAGTGGTGATTGGATATACGTGGGTATGTCATAGGGATATGTATGATTGGATATATGTGGGTATGTTACAGGAATATGTATTTGTGTATTTTGTATTGGTCATATGCACCCCAGAACATAGGATGCTAGTGATATAGAAAATCACATAGCCTCTGATCTTGTCTATCTCAAACAGACCCTGGCCTGGTTGTGTTCCACAATGCAGCTGCACAATCTCTGCTTTCCAACCTTGTCTGTCTCAGATAGACTCTGGCCTTGAGGTACCCCAGCTGCAACGCCAAGCCTCCCCTAACCACTAGGTACCACTATGCATCCTTTGTTTGGTGAATAACTGGCCTCATCTTAGTTTGATAAACTTGCCACTATACCACGCCCACTCTTTTTGTATATAACCAGGTGGGCTACAAGACTCATTGCTCATTGTTGGAGGGATGAAATCCTCCCCTTGAGTTCGTACATAATAAACTCTCTCTCTCTCTCTCACTCTCCACCTCGAGTACCTGGCTGAGTATTTTCTTTGTCAATTGTGTCGTAACACTAAAACTAGATATGAGATGACCTAATCCAAATCTCTTGATTTACAGGTGGGGAAGCCAAAATCTGGGGAGGCAAAAGGGAACTTGCTTATCAGTGACAGAGGCAGGGCTTTGACACACAACACCCACACTTTTGCTTGCCTCCTGGTGGCCTCAGGGCCATGGGAAATGGCCTTGAGGCCCCTGTGTAGTCCTGTTTGCCCTATAACCCTCCATTTCCCCCTTGGACTTGTCAACCATCCCCTCCCTACTTCCGCCCCACATTCCCAAGTAGTGTCCCAAAGGACCCCTGAACTCTTACTTCACACCAGGCCAGTCGGGCCCTCAAGTTTTTCCCTCTTCCCCTGGTGGTCCTCCCTTCTCCCATTTGGGCTTGAGAAGGTTCTCTTATCTCCTTCCCCCCCATAGGCTTCTCTTGGCTTACTCCTCCAATTGTTGTACGTTGTCTCTTCCTCAGAACTTTCAGGCCCTGACATTCTAGGGGCTGATTTTTAAAGGGACAGACGGAATCAGCCTCTCCTTTGGAGCAGATAATAAGTAGATGGTCTGGGGAAGCTGTGGTGACAAGCTTATAATCCATGATTGGTCTGTAATACAGACTTTTATAACCTGGTAGGTCCTGCCAGCCAATTACATGTCACAATAAGGATTTGGGAAAAAGGCTGTTGAGGGGAAAAAAATTAAAGTATTAATTAAAAAATTATTCTGAATTTATTTATGCAATATTATATTTAATATCCTGCAGGAACATTTAAATTGATGCTTCATTAAATATATATGTTAGCTTAATGAGTTTTGTCACCTTCACTATATTTAACCTACTGGCACAGTGGAACTAGCTGTGTGACCCTGGGCAAGTCACTTAGCCATGTTTGTCTTGGTTTCCTCATCTGACAAATGAGCTGGAGAAGGAAATGGCAAATCACTCCAGTATCTCTGCCAAGAAAACCCCAAATGGGGTCATGAAGAGTCAGACATGATGACTGAATTTAGCCAAAAGTAAAAAATATATTCTTCCATTTACTCATTAATGTCTTATTAGAATCTTCTTAGACTTGTAAGATCCTAGATTTAGAGCTGAAATAGACCTTTGCAATCATAGAGTTCAAATTCTTCATCTAACACAGAAGTAGCCTGGTATAGTGAAAAGAAAACTAGATTTAGAGTAAGAGGACCTAGGTTTGAATCCCAACCCTTTCATTTACTGCCTGTGACCCCAGCCAAGTAATTTATTTTGTACCTCAGTTTCACCATCTGTAAAAAAAAGGGGGGGCTAGACTTGATGACCCCAAGCTCCTTTCCATAACTAAATCGAAGATGCTATTATCCCTTTGCTGTTAGATGGCTCAGTGGATAGAGTGCTGGGCCTGGAGTCAGGAAGACTTGAGTTTAAATCCAGTCTCGGACACTTACTAGCTGTGTGACCCTGGGCAAGTCACTTAACCATGTTTGCCTCAGTTTCTTCATCTGTAAAATGAACTGGAGAAGGAAACGGAAAAAATACTCTAGTATCTTTGCCAAGAAAACCCCAGATGGGGTCATGGAGAGTCAGACATTTCCAAAAATGACTGAACAACAACAAAAATGATCTCTCCAACTCAACTGCCCGGTAAGACCCTTCACTTCTCTGGGCCTCAGTTTCTTCAGCTGTCCAAAGGAGTTGCAGCAGATGACCTCAAGGCCCCTTCCAGCTGTGATCCTGGGAAACTCAGGTTTCTGAGCATATGTTCTCTGACTCCAAATTAAAGTTTCAGTTTCTTTGAGCAAAACAAATAGCTTGAGCCTTGAGTTAGGTGGATGCCTAAGTAGCTTATGGTTTTTTCCTTCCTATTAGAGATGGAAGATTCCTTCATCATATTTTCCAGCTGTCTCACCTGTGTCTTCCACTAAGGTCACACTCTCCAGTGTGTCCTTCCAAGCAGGAAAATCTGCAGAAAAGAATTTGATTTTTTTCCAAGGACTCTCCTAGTTAAGTTTGTAGAGGCACATTGCCAAATTGGCTTCAGAAAGACTCGGGGTTTTTGACCACAAAAATTCTTGAAGACCTTTTCTTCTTCTTCTTTTTTTTTTTTACCGGGAGAAAGAGGAGCTACAATCTGTCTTGGTGGAGACAGTACCCATGCTGATGAAATCACAGAGCCCTGAAAGGACTGTCGTCTAGGATTTTTGTTTTGTTTTGTTTTTTTAGTGAGGCAATTGGGGTTAAGTGACTTGCCCAGGATCACACAGCTAGTAAGTGTTAAGTGTCTGAGGCCGGATTTGAACTCAGGTACTCCTGACTCCAGGGCTGGTGCTCTATCCACTGTGCCACCTAGCTGCCCCTAGGATTTTTGACTTGTGATTTCATTAGCATGGGGAACTCCTGGTTTGAAAACTCCCTCCTATGCAAATCAGCAACTTCTCTCTATTCCGTAGTCTTAAAGGCAACAATCATGCAGCCAGTATGTGTCAGAGGCAAAATCTGAACCCAAGTTTTGAACCCAAGACTTTTTGACTCCAAGCCTGGCCTTCTGTCCTCTATGCCAGTGGCCTCCAAACTTTTTTGATCATTCATCTCTATCACTAAAACCTTTTTGCACATGTACACCCCAGTAGGTGTATATTTACTTACTTATAATTAATAAGATGTTTACATAAAATATAATGAAAATTAAACAAAAACACAAATTAGCACTACTTTGCCAATAATTATGTATATTAATAAAACTTACATAACATTAAACAATTTTAAAGAATGAGATAAAGATCAAATCATATTTGTTCCCAGAGCCAATGGAGATGCACAAGAGTTTATTGAATGACCTGCACTTTAGGAAGATCACTTTTGGTGACTGTGTGGAGAATGGTTTGGAGAGGCTGGCAGAGATGACAACTAGGAGGCTCCTGAAGTAGTCCAGAGAAGTGATGGGGGCCTGAATTGGGGTAGCCAAATGGAAAAGAGGCAACAGGTGTGAGAAATGCTGTGGAGGTAGAAATGATAAGATTTAGCACCTGATTGGCTATTTAGGGTGAGTGAAAGTATGGAGGAGGAGTGGATGGCAAATAGAAACACTGAAGAGGGAAGGGAAAGGACGAATGGGATAAATTATATCACATGAAGAGGCACAAAAGAGGGAAAGAAAGGAGGAAGGTAAGAATTGCTTGAACCTTACTCTCATCGGATTTGGCTCAAAGAGGAAATAACATACACATTCAATTGGGTAAGAAATCTTTCTTACCCTACAGGGAAGTAGGTAGGAAGGGAGCCAAGACCCAGGAGGGGACCTGAGAGAAGGGAGGGCAGATTGAGGGAGGCCACAATGGCAGAAACAAAACACTGATAAAGAGGGACAGGGTGAAGGGAGAAAGAGAAGAGTATAAATAAGGGGGGAAATAGCATAGAGGGAAATACACAGTTAGTTATCATAACTGTCAATGGGATGAGGGGCAGCTAGGTGGCTCAGTGGATAGAGTACTGGCTCTGGAGTCAGAAGGACCTGAGTTCAAATCCAGTCTGAGACACTTAACACTTACTAGCTATGTGACCCTGGGCAAGTCACTTAACCTTGATTGCCTCACCAAAAAAAACCAAAACCAAAACAAATGTGAATGGGATGAATTCACCCATAAATAGGAAGAAGATAGCAGAGTGGATTAAAAACCAGAATCCTACAATATGTTGTTTATAAGAAACACATTTGAAGTAGAAGGAGCCACACAGAATAAAGTGTAACGATTGGAATAACGCCACCTGCTGGATACTAACTGTAGAAGAGTTCTGCCCATGAAGCGAAGGTCTTTGAGGGCAAGACCAGGAGTCTTGTCTTTGGTATCAGGAAGTGACGCGGACTAGTGGGAGGAGGAAGGAAGAGACTGGCGCGGAGTCTCGGGCGCTCTTTCCTCTGGACTCTGGCGGAGAAGGGAGCTAGAAATGCGCTCTCCCTTTAATAGATAGGAATCTAGACCTTTCTCTCTCTCTTTACCAAATTCTTATTCTCCTTAATAAATGCTTAAAAGTCTAACTCTTGCTAAAGCTTATAATTTATTGGCGACCACTCATTAAATATTTTAGACAGACTAGCTAGAATTTTAACCCTTAACAGATGGCTGACCACGAAGAGGAAAGCTAACCCTCAGTCTTCTTCTGATCTGCTGGTTGGGTAAGAAATTTCCCCTCCCTCTCCCTTTAACTGCTAAGTACTGGTGTACTGGCTGTGTTTTTCCTTTGAATTTTTTCGAATGGACCTTTTAAACTCCCTAATTATCCTATTTTTGATTTTGGTCTGTTTAACCAGACAAATGGGAGATAAGATCATGTTAATGCTTTGTTTTTGTGGATTTTCTATTTTTCTTTTTATTTTTGTTAAAAGAGCCAGCAACTTACTCACACAAGGAAATATCTCTCCCTCTCCCAACCATGCTTTTTCAGAGAAACCTGAAGAGATTCCCGCAGCTTTTCCCAGTTCTAACACTAATTGTTGCTCTAATTTTGCATGCCTGGAGGCAATGACCCACCCTCTAGAAGCTTTTAATCCCCTAGCACCTGGAGGCAAAGTGGGGGAAGAGGAATCCAGGCCTGAGTTCAAAATCAAGTCTGATTCAAATTGCTCTGGCCCCTCCCCTCCTCTCCAGACCCCACCCTCTACTCCTCCTATGGCCAAGCCCATTGCTTCCCCTGCCTGGGAAGTCCAGAGATCTGATGCGCATGCTCAACTTTTTCTACCTGCATTTGCAGCTTCAGGCTCAGCCCTTCCCCGGCCTGGCTGTGCTTTTGAGACAATCTTAGAAAACTCTTTAAATTCCAGATATGCTCGTTTTGTTCATAATTTTGCTAACCTGCTTTTGTCTTTAATTAGTAATCTTATAAAGCATTTGTATGGTGAAAAGACTGACAGACAATATAGAGGGGTTAAAGAAGAAAAACTTAAGCTGAATAAGAATGACAATCAACATAGTTCAAGACTCTGCCTCTTTTGCCATGGAAGGGTATATATTTTACAGAAATGTAGAAGTAAGCAGCAAGGTATTGATATGAGTATTGGGGATTTTAGATATTGGAATCAAAGGTGTTCTGAATTCACTCAGAGTATTAATATCAGTTCAGAGGTTACATAGGATTTCTATGCTATTACATATACATTTTGAAATTAATGGTATGGGTTTATTTTCATAGAGATTTTCATGCTTTTGAGATTGTGTTTTATATTTAGTTTTTAAAACAAGGAGAATATTTGTAAAAGCTTTTTATGGTCATGTGATCAAGTTTATATTTTATAATACTCTTATTAATATTAAGTTCACATTCATTTAGACTTCCTTAGTTTGAATTTCATTGTCTTTTATTGTTCCATGTGTATTTTCTTCTATTCATTTGTCTATCTAATTTTGAAACATTGCAAGATGGTTTTGATTTTATTATACAATGTTAATTCTAGGAGTATTGTGCTCCCATATTCTGAGTTATTTGTTTTTGTTATTTTTTCTCAACTGATTATTTGATCAAACTCTTTAAAGCATTTCCCTGGTAAATTGGTTGCCATGGCAAGTGTAAATTGATTCTAGAAGTATTATTTTTGATAAGCATATTCCAAAAAAAAAAAAAGAGGGGAACATTTGTAAAAGTTTTCTTTTTAAAAAAAAAGTTTTCTTTGAGATTCTGTTGTGCTTTAACTTGTATTTAAATATGTTCTGATTTTTCACAAAAGTAATTGTATACTAAGTAAAAAAAAAGGTATTATTTGAAATTGTTGCATAATTATATATTATATTCTGAGTCAAGATGTATTCACATTTTTTGCAATCATTTATTATCCTCAATTTTTAAATCCATATGAGACTTGGATTATGGGAACTTATCATTTAAGACATTAATTGCCTTTATTCTGAGTTATCAGATGCCAGTTGGCCAAGATGCCATCCAATCACAAGAGGAATACATGCAAGAGCAGACACTGAACTGTCACATGAGGGGAGACATGCATGAAGTCAAGGTATGGCCAAGGGAACGGCTTTTGACAAATGTTGAGGTTGGATTCTCTTGGTTTAATATTTTATTTTATTTTTCCCCACAATATTGTACAGATGGCTGGAAGTATTGATCCCACCCATCTCACTTCTACACCTGGCTTCTATGCTCCCTCCTATATGCCTGATGCCATGGACATCTCAATCCCATGCATCTGATTAAGTCTGACTCAGTTTCTTCCAATATGTTCGGTGGCATGGACATATATTCCATCCACCTCTTTTAAGCCTGGCATACTGTATGGGCAGTACATACTGCTCAAGTGTGGGAATGCTCATATCCCATCATTTCTCTGTTCTTTTATGGTAACCCCCATAATTATCTCAGGTGTCATGATAAATACAGTGTTGAATTTGGCCTTGACACCTGTTACCAATTATATTAGATTTTTTAATTTCTCATAATGGCATGAGGATAATTAGGCAGATGATGCAAAAAGTGATGAAACAAAGATAAAAAATTATTTTTAATAATTAATATCGCAGCAATTGTCTTCTCAATTACCCTCCATAAGGGGGGGACTATAGTAATATTATAATTTTAAAGAATGTTTCAATTTTTGTTTTATTATATGTTTCATGTGTAACAACTAAGATTCTGAATTCCCTTAGACATGTTTTTGAGAACTTTCATTGTTTGATTTGATTATTGACAAAGCTATTTTAAAGTTGTGTTAAGCTCAATTTTGTAGGAAATTTCCTGGCTGATTACCAGTATCCACACATCAACCCCTGAAAAGACTTCCATTCCACGACTACACCTAGAGGACATCTAAGAAAAGACTTTCAGAACAGTTTTGATTTGTTGTTTTTGTTTTTGTTTTTTTTTTTTCTCTTTCTGTTATAATATACACCATCTGTAATATGTATTCTCTGCAGAGGCCCTCCCTTTGCAAGACTAATGTCAAAGCGTCAGTTCATGAGGACAAAAAAAAAATCGCCCCTCTGGACAAAACTTTCCTCTCTTCCTTTTCTATATTGTTGTTCACATATTATTAGTTATCAATAGTTATTATATTCTTTTTACTGTTCCGTCAAGGAAACATTTTGCTTCTTGAGGAACAACAGGGGGGACTGTAACGATTGGAATAACGCCACCTGCTGGATACTAACTGTAGAAGAGTTCTGCCCATGAAGCGAAGGTCTTTGAGGGCAAGACCAGGAGTCTTGTCTTTGGTATCAGGAAGTGACGCGGACTAGTGGGAGGAGGAAGGAAGAGACTGGCGCGGAGTCTCGGGCGCTCTTTCCTCTGGACTCTGGCGGAGAAGGGAGCTAGAAATGCGCTCTCCCTTTAATAGATAGGAATCTAGACCTTTCTCTCTCTCTTTACCAAATTCTTATTCTCCTTAATAAATGCTTAAAAGTCTAACTCTTGCTAAAGCTTATAATTTATTGGCGACCACTCATTAAATATTTTAGACAGACTAGCTAGAATTTTAGCCCTTAACAAAAGGCAAAAGGCTGGAGTAGAATATACTATGCTTCAGATGAAGTAAAAAAGGCAGGGGTAGAAATAATGACCTCAGACAAAGCAAAAGCAAAAATAGATTTAATTAAAAGAAAGAATTAAAATAAAAGGAAGGAAACTACATCTTGCTAAAAGGTACCATAGACAATAAGTAATAACAATACTAAATATATATGCACCAAATAGTATGGCTTCCAAATTTCTAAAGGATAAGTTAAATGAGTTATAGGGAGAAACAGACAGTAAAACTACATTAGTGAGGGACCTCAACTTTCCCCTCTCAGAACTAGATAAATCTAACCACAAAATAAACAATAAATAACTTAAGGAGATGAATAGAATTTTAGAAAAGTTAAATGATAGATCTCTGGAGAAAATTGAATGGGAATAGAAAGGAATATATTTTTCCTCAGTGATACATGGCACCTACACAAAAATTGACTGTGTTAGGACACAAAAACCTCAATCAAATGCAGAAAGATTAAATATATCCTTTTTGGATCATGATGCAACAAAAATTACATTTAATAAAGGGCCATGGAAAGATAGATTCAAAAATTAATTGGAAACTAAATAAACTAATCCTAAAGAATGAATGGTTCGGGGGCAGTTAGATGGCGTAGTTGATAGAGCACCGGCCCTGGAGTCAGGAGTACCTGAGTTCAAATCCGGCCTCAGACAGTTGACACTTACTAGCTGTGTGACCCTGGGTAAGTCACTTAACCCCAATTGCCTCACAAAAAAAAAAAAAAAAAAAGGAATGGTACAAACCACAAGTCATAGAAACAATTGAGATAACATACCCAAATTTATGGGATTCAGCCAAAGCAGTACTTTTAAAATAAAATTTGTACTTCTAAACACTTACATCAACAAAATAGAGAGAGAGCAAATCAATGAATTGGGCATGCAACTAAAAAAAGCTAGAGAAAAAAAAAACAAATTAAAAATCCCCAATTAAATACCAAATCAGAAATCTTGAAAATCAAAGAGAGTAATAACATTGAAAGTAAGAAAATCAATGAATTAACTAAGAACTGGTTTTATGAAAAAAACTAATATAATAGATAAACTATTGGCTAATTTGACTTTAAAAAAGAAAGAAAACCAAATTACCAGTATCAAAAATGAAAAGGGTGAATTCATCACCAATAAAGAAGAAATTAAAGCAATAATTAAAAGCTATTTCATCCAATTGTAGGCCAATAAATCTGACAATTTTAGTGAAGTAAATAAATATTTACAAATATATAAATTGTCCAGATTAACAGAAGAGGAAATAGAATACTTAACCCCATTTTAGAAAAAGAAATTGGACAGAAAAGCTGAATGTTATTGTATTAATGATCCAGCAAGAGATCTGAATACCTGAATTGCCCATAAAGTGAGACTTTTTTTTTTTTTTTTTTAGTGAGGCAATTGGGGTTAAGTGACTTGCCCAGGGTCACACAGCTAGTAAGTGTCAAGTGTCTGAGGCCGGACCTGAACTCAGGTACCCCTGACTCCAGGGCCAGTGCTCCATCCACTGTGCCATCTAGCTGCCCCCAAAGTGAGACTTTTAAACCACCTATCTTTGTAAGAGGCAACTGTCTTTCCTCTGGCCATCAAAGGGCACAGAGTCTACAAAAACTTAGGCCGATCCACCCAGTGGATAAAGGAAATAACCCTCTTATGTACCAAAACCATCAGAAACTCTGTCCCCTCACTCCTCTCTCTTTCTCTCTCTCCCCTTCATGAATAATAGCAGTCTGTGATTTAGTCATTACTTTCTTCCTCTTTCTTTCTTTCTTTCTTTCTTTCTTTCTTTCTTTCTTTCTTTCTTTCTTTCTTTCTTTCTTTCTTTCTTTCTTTCTTTCTTTCTTTCTTTCCTTCCTTCCTTCCTTCCTTCCTTCCTTCCTTCCTTCCTTCCTTCCTTCCTTCCTTCCTTCCTTCCTTCCTTCCTTCCTTCCTTCCTTCCTTCCTTCCTTCCTTCTTTCTTTCTTTCTTTCTTTCTTTCTTTCTTTCTTTCTTTCTTTCTTTCTTTCTTTTTGTATTTTGTTCTGACATTTGACTATTTGTGGGTTTTGATACATAAATAGATAAAATAAGTTTTGGGGTTTTTTTTGTTTTTGTTTTTTTTAGTGAGGCAATTGGGGTGAAGTGACTTGCCCAGGGTCACACAGCTAGTGTCAAGTGTCTGAGGCCGGATTTGAACTCAGGTACTCCTGACTACAGGACCGGTGCTCTACCTACTGCACCACCTAGCTGCTCCTAAAATAAGTTTTAAGAATAATAACTTCTGGGGTGACTCTTTTCTTTACCCTCAACCCCCATGAAGTTAAGAGCTAAAATTTTGGGGGGAATGGGTCAATCCCTTTCTTCATCACTATACAGAACTGGGAGAAACCTTAAAACTTAAAATGTCAGAGCTGAGAGGGCTCTTAGAATACAGGATATCAGAGCTGGGAAAGGCTTTAGAACACAGAATGTCAGAACTAGGAGGGGCCTTAGACACAGAATGTCAGAGCTAAGAGGGTCCTTAGAACATAAAATGTCAGAGGGCAGCTAGGTGGCACAGTGAATAAAGCACCGGCCCTCGATTTAGAAGGACCTGAGTTCAAAGCTGGCCTCAGACACTTGACACTTACTGTGTGACCCTGGGCAAGTCATTTAACCCTCATTGCCTCACAAAAAAATGTCAGAGCTGGGAGGAACCTTTAGAACAGAGAATATCAGAGCTGTGAAGGATCTCTTAAATTTTCTTAGGCCAGAAAAATTTCTCACTATGACCTTTTGTTGGCTCTACTGATCCAAAATTTGATTTGAGGCATTATTTTAAAGTTGTTTGGAGGGAAATGTTGAGAGAATTCAGCTAATCTAACATCTTGGCTTTGCCTTCTCCAAAACTATCACTCTTTGCAGAGGATATGATGGTACACTGAGAGAATCCTAAAGAATCAACCAAAAATAAGTTGAAATTAACATCATTAGTAAAGTTTCAGGATATAAAATAAATACACATAAATCATCAGCATTTCTATATATGACCGACAAAACCCAGCAAGAAAAGGTAGAAAGAGTGGTTCCATTTAAAATAACTGCAAAAAATGAAAAAATAAAATAAAATAACTGCAGACATTAAAAATACTTGGGAGTTTACCCGCCAAGACAAACCCAGGGACTATATGAACACAATTACAAAACACTTTTCACACAAAGAAAGACAGATCTAAACATTTGGAGAAATATTGATGGCTTGTGGGTAGGTTGAGCCAATATTATAAAAATGACAATTCTATGGAAGTTGAGGGGGTGCCCATCAATTGGGGAATGGCTGGACAAGTTGTGGTATATGAATACAATGGAATACTATTGTGCTGTAAGAAATGATGAGCAGGAGGAGTTCAGAGAAACCTGGAGGGTCTTACGTGAGCTGATGATGAGTGAGATGAGCAGAACTAGAAGAACATTGTACACAGTATCATCAACATTGAGTGTTGATCTACTGTGATGGACTATATTCTTCTCACCAATGCAATGGTACAGAAGAGTTCCAGCGAACTCATGATAGAAGAGGATCTCCAAATCCAAGAAAAAAAAAAAAGAACTGTGGAGTATAGATGCTGAATGAACCATACTATTTCTTTTGTTTTTGGTGCTGTTGTTTTTTTTTTCTATTTTGAGGTTTTTCATCATTCCTCTGATTTTTCTCTTATAACAGAACTAATGCAGAAATAGGATTAATGTTATTATGTGTATATATATATGTGTGTGTGTATAGATATATCTATGTCTATATCTATATGTATATAGATATATAGATATAACCTATATCAGATTACCTGCTGTCTAGGGGAGGGGGGAGGGAGGGAGGGAGGGAGAAAAATCTGAAATTGTAAAGTTTATATAAACAAAAGTTGAGAACTATCTTTACATGTAATGGAAAAAATAAAATACCTTATATGTAAAATAAATTTTTTTTTAAAATGACCATTCTATATAAATTAATTTACTTATTTAGTGCCCTACCAAACTACTAAAATCATTTTATAAAGCTAGAAAAACAATAACAAAATTCACCTGGTAGAACAAAAGGTCAAGAGTATCAAGGAAATCAATGAAAAATACATGAAGGAAGGTGGCCTAGATTTCAAACTATGCTGCAAAGTGATAATCATGAAAAGTAATCTAGTACTGGCTAAAAAATAGAGCGATGGATCAGTAGAATAGCAGTAATAAATGATCGTAGTAATCTGGTATTTGATAAACCCAAAGATCTGAGCTTTTGGAATAAGAACTATTTGACAAAAATTGCTGGGAAAACTGGAAAGCAGTTTGGCAGAAAGTAGGCATAGACCAACATCTTACACTGTATACCAAGATAAGGTCAAAATAGGTACATGATTTAGACATAAAGGGTGATATCATAAACAAATTAGGGGAACTTGGAAATTTTTATCTGTCAGATAAGGGAAGAGTTTATGACCAAAGAAGAGATGGAGTACATTATAGGATATAAAATGGATAATTTTCATTACATGAAATGAAAAAGGTTTTGCACAAAAAACCCAATGCAGTCAAAATTAGAAGGAAAGCAGGAAACTGGAGTGGGGGAATCTACAACAAGTTTCTCTGATAAAGGCCTCTTTTTTCAAATATGTAGGGAACAGAACCAAATTTATAAAAATCAGAGCCATACTCCAATTGATAAATGGTCAAAGGATGTAAACATGTAGTTTTCAGAAGAAAAAAATAAAAACTATTGATAGTCACATAAAAATTCTCTAAATAACTCTTTTTTTAGAGAAATGCAAATTGATACAATTCTGAGGTACCACCTCACACCTGTCAGATTGGCTACCATGACAGAAAAGGAAAATGACATGTTGGATGGGTCTAATCATTTGGGAGAACAATTTGGAACTGTGCCCAAAGGGCAATAAAAGTGCACATACTCTTTGACTTAGCAATACAACTATGAGGGCTGTATCCCAAAGAGAGCAAAGAAAAAGCAAAGAGACCTATATGTACAAAACTATTTCTAGCTGCTCTTTTCATGGTGTTAAAGAATTGGAAATTGAGAGATGACCATTAATTGGGGAATGGCTAAATAAGTTGTGCTATATGATAGTGATGGAATATTATTATTGTGCTATAAGAAATGACAAGGGGAGTGGTTTCAGAAAAACCTGGGAAGACATATGAATTATGCAAAATGAGGTCAGCAGAACCAAGAGGACTTTCTACACAGTAACAATGATATTGTAAGGATGATCAACTGTGACTTAGTTACACTGATAAAGACAATGATCCAAGATAATGTCAAAGGACCCACAATGAAAAATGCTACTGACTTCCAGAGAAAGAACTGATTAACTCTGAGTGCAGATTGAAGCATATTTTTTCTTTTTCTTTAATTTTAGTTTTTTTGCAACATGGCTAATATGGAAATGGTTTGCATGACTTCAAATATATAATTGATATAGTACTTGCTTTCTCAGTGGGTGGAAGAGAGGCAAAACGGAAGGAGATAATTTAGAACTACAATTTTTCCTTGCCTTATATTTTTTCCAATAATATGTGAAAAAAACCTTAATGTTCTTTTGCATTTTGAGTTCCAAAGTCTGTTCCTCATTCTGTTTCTCCACCCCCCACCTTGAGAAGACAATTTGATATCTATTATACTTGTTCAGTCACGTGAAACATATTTCCCTGTTAGCCATGTTATGAAAAAAAACCACACAAAAAAAATAAAAATAAGAAAAATTTTAAAGTATGTTTTGATCTGCATTTAGACTCCAGTTTTTCTTTGGAGGTGGATGGCATTTTTCATAAGTCCTCATCATATTGCTGAGAATAGTTACATCATTCACAGTTGACCATCCTTACAATATTGCTGTTACTATGTACAAAGTTCTGGTTCTGCTCACTTCACTTTGCTTCACTTCATATAAGTCTTCCCAGGTTTTTCTGAAACCATCCTGCTCAGTGTATGAGATGATTATGGATTTGAGTCAGATTAAACTCTGAGGATGGGGTCTGGAAGATACCCAGCACCCCCCCCCCCCATAGTTAGTTTCTCTGTCTTTGCTTAAAGTTTTATCACTTGTCAGTTCTACCAATTAGCACCACTTACCCTCTGCTTTGTGTCCTTACTTATCAGCTACATCTTAGTTTTACTGCCTGTAATAAAAATTATGTCTCTGGCCAGTCTGCCTCCTCCTCCTACATGTCAGACCCCAGTCCCTGTCATGGATTAACTGTAATCAGATAGGGGAATGCCTCCTTTTCTTTGACATTCCTCAGACTCGTTACCTCCCCCCCCTTCCCTCTTCCTTTGGTTTGACCTTGTTCCCCCTCCCCTTTCCCCCCTTGTTCCTGGAACACGTTTACATATCTCCATACATTGATCATGAGCTAAGCATACACTCTGGGTGAGACAGGATTGGATGTTAGATTGTGAGCTCACCCTAGTGGACATGGGGACTTTCCTCCCTACAATTATTATAAAAACCCCTAAGTTTGGGCCTATCATTGTGACTTAGTCATTTAGTTTGCCCGTTCTTGCGAGAATGTAATAAATCTGTCTCTGCTTGACTTGGTGGTCTCCTCAAGTTATTTGGGTAAACTGAGGCAGTGTGTCCCAAACATCAGCATTTCTTATAACACAGTAATATTAAATTATAATCATATACCACAACTTGTTCAGCCATTGATGGGCATCCCTCAATTTCCAAGTTTTTGACACCAGAAAAAGAGCTGCTAAAAACAGTTTTTTTGTTTGTTTTTAGAAATAGTTTTGTATGAGTCTTTTTCCTTATCCTTTTTTTAAAAAATCTCTTTGTGATACAGACAGTGGTATCATAGAATCAAAAGGGTATGCAGTTTCATAGCCCTTTGGACATAAAAACTCAAATTCTTAAAAATGAATGTTATTGAGTGTTGATCTACTGTGATGGACTATATTCTTCTCACCAATGCAATGGTACAGAAGAGTATGAGGGAACTCATGATAGAAGAGGATCTCCAAATTCAAGAAAAAACAAAACAAAACTGTGGAATATAAATGCTGAATGAACCATACTATTTCTTTTGTTTTTGGTGCTGTTGTTTTTTCTATTTTGAGGTTTTTCATCATTGCTCTGATTTTTCTCTTATAACATGACTAATGCAGAAATAGGATTAATGTTATTATGTGTGTGTGTGTATATATATATATATATATAACCTATATCAGATTACCTGCTGTCTAGGGGAGGGGGGAGGGAGAGGAGGGAGGGAGAAAAATCTGAAATTGGAAAGCCTGTATAAACAAAAGTTGAGAACTATCTTTACATGTAACGGAAAAAAAATAAAATACTTTATTAATTTAAAAAAATCCATTCACTAATAAATGCTCATGAAACAACAAAAAAAAGAATGTTAAAATGATAAAGAGGGGGAAAAAAAGAACAGGGCGCGACAGAGCTGGAAGGGGTCTTAAAAGAGGGAATGAGGGGCAGCTAGATGGTGCAGTGGTTAAAGCACCGGCCCTGGATTCAGGAGGACCTGAGTTCAAATCCGACAGCAGACATTTGACACTTACTAGCTGTGTGACCCTGGGCAAGTTACTTAACCCCCATTGCCTGCAAAAAAAGAAAGAAAGAAAGAAAGAAAGAAAGAAAGAAAGAAAGAAAGAAAGAAAGAAAGAAAGAAAGAAAGAAAGAAAGAAAGAAAGAAAGAAAGAAAGAAAGAAAGAAAGAAAAAGAAAAAAGAAAGAGGGAATGTCTGAGGGGGAGGGGCCTCCCACTAGGGAATGTAAAGGGGGAGGGCCTTAGAGCAGGAAACCTCAGAGATAGGAGATGCTGTTATAGACACCCTCATATTACAGAAAGGGAAAGTGAGGCACGGAGAGGGCAAGCGGCTTCGCCCGAGTCACAAGCCTCAAACAGTTGAGACCCAAACAGCAGAAGCCGTGTCCCTCTGGGGCTGAGGCCGCATTCTCCCTCGAACTTCTTAGTGCTCGCCGTCTAGCAGGGAGTGCGCACGCTCAGGGGCCGCGGGGGCTTGTGGGAGGAACGTGGGAACGAGGAGAAGCCTCCGCGCACGCGTATGTGCGCGCGCGCGCCGCTCTAGCCCGCTTCTCCCGGTCATAGAGCCCGGCTGCTCATCCCTTCCGGGGAGGAGCCGGATATCCGGGATCGGCTGCTAAGATGGAGGACACTGAGTACGAGTCGGTTCTCTGCGTCAAGCCGGAGGTGCACGTCTACCGCATCCCGCCGCGGGCCACCAACCGCGGCTACAGGTGACCGCCGCTCGCCTGCTTCTCTCTGCCACCCCCCTCGGCTTTCAGGGGATACCTCTTTCCACTTCTTCGAGGTTGTTCCGCAGCCTCACCTTTCCGGGATAACTGCCCTCCTCCGGGAGGGGGTAATTCCCTAACCCCGGTTTTCCAGAATCACCCTCCCCCCCTCGGTTTTCCGGAACGATGCCACCTCACCAGAATCCCATGGCCCTGTCAGGAATATTACAGATACTAGACCATCTTGGTTGGCGCAGGCAGTCGAGAAGACCTGAGTTCGAATTCGGCCTCAGACCCCTAAACCACCGTGACACCCTGGGGGAGACACTTCCCCAGTCTGAGCCCCAGTTTCCCCCTGTGTAAGAAAACGAGGAGCGGGGTTTGGACTCGACTGTCTCTCGGACCCCTTCCAGCCTCGGGTCTGTGGTCCTGCGAAACTGACCACAGGGGAAACTGACGAGAGACTCGCGGGGGAGGTGGGGTGCCCTCCGAGTCCAGGATGCCCCTCCCCCACCCCAGGCTGCCCTCAGTCTCCCGGCCCTATCTTTGCCTCCTTGGGGGAGGGCTGAGCCCTGAGCACCCCGCCTCAGTCACGACAACCTAGGGGCCTCTTCCCTCTTCCCCCCAGCTTTTCCGTCCTTTCCCCCAGGGCTGTGGATAGAGCCCCACTCCTTCCCAGGGCAGGAAGCGGGGACGGAGTGGGGGCTGTCGGGGTTTTTGGTCTAGGCAATACTGGGACCCTTCCAAAGCATCAGAGCTAAGGAGACTTTCCCATTGTCGGAGATCTTCATCAGGAGGTCGATGGGGGTGCTGAAGAAAAGCACCCCATAGCCTGAGGGAGCCCCATTTCCAGTCCATGCCCTCTTCCACTACCCAGAATAATCCACCCAACACATCGATATGATCATAGGGGATTAATCTGGGGCCCTTCTCCCATTCTCTGCTCTCCTTCTTGACCAGGTAGCCACAGCCCCCCCTTCCAAATGGTAAGACATCCTTTCATCAGATTACCTCACTGCAAAATAGCCTTTGACAGACAGACTAGTCATAGCTGTGGGGTGACAGCTGGAAGGGAGCTTTAGAAATCAGTCAGCATTTATTAAGCACCTACTCTATGCCAGGCATTGTGCTAAGCACTCAGGGCTGCTCTCTCATTCTCAGTTTCAGACCCAAGGTGTTGGTCCTTATCCTAAGTCAGCTTGTCTGTGCCCCTTATTTTAAAGTGGGAATACTGAGGCCTAGAGAGAGTAAGTGAGCTGTGAGGCATTGATGGTACCCTTGACTCTCAGCCCAGGGCTCCTCCCAGCACAGTACAGAGCTTCCGAATCTCAGGACTTAGCTACCCAGTCACCAATAAACTATCCCAGCATGCTAAGGGAAGGGACCCAGGCCCCTCCAAAATCACCAAGCTAGCTGGGCAGAGCAGCTTTGGAGTTGGGGAACCTGGGGAGCAAATTCAGTGTGATTTGGGGAAATGGCCTTACTCTCTCGGGGCTTCCCTTTCTTCACTTGTAAAATGAGAAAGTTGGACTTGAGGTTGTACAAAGTCCCATTCAGTTCTGTAAACTGTTATCTCATGCCCCTTAGGTGGTCCGTTATATAGTGGAAAATGGCTTTGAATGCCACTCCTATTTTCCAAGCTTCCCCCTTTCTCCCCAAAATGTAATTTCAGTCCCAGCCAGCTAGCCTGTATTTGGGAGGACAAGGCAAGAGGGTGAGCTGGTTAGGGAAGGGAGTCACTTCCCTCGCCCCCTCCCTCCAGAAAAATCTACACCTGTCGCATAACCTGTTGTATTAGCTTTCCTGGGCATTGGCCCAGAGATTTTCTGCTGTGGGCTCTGACAGACTGATCGATTGCTTCATCAGGACTTGGGAAATAAAAGCCCTTTGGAAATTTTCTTTTGCTTTGAGGTTTTGTCTGAGGTGGCTGGCTGCTGGTTTGCCTTGCCCCCAAGTGAGTGCAGATTTCTGAGTTCTCGTTTCTCTCTTGGCAGTTTATGAGCCTTTGGTTGAGCTGTCCTTAACTTTTTCAGATTTGGGACATTTTCATGACATTCTTCCTACTGCTCCCCTAATCCCGCCCCCACAAAGTGCTGTGGGCACATGTTTTTTTAACAAATTCAAGTTAATGAAAGTTAATTGAGTCTCTAAGATTTTCCCACACTTCTCCCTAGAGACAGTTATAGACACTAGGATCATAGAATCAGACCTAAAGCTAGATCTTAAGAGGTCATCTAGGGGCAGCTAGGTGGCACAGTGGATAAAGCACCGGCCCTGGATTCAGGAGGACCTGAGTTCAAATTCGGCCTCAGACACTTGACACTTAGTAGCTGTGTGATCCTGGGCAAGTCACTTAACCCCAATTGCCTCACCAAAAAAAAAAAAGAAAAAGAAAAAAAAAGAGGTCATCTAGTGAGACATTTTAAGTTAGGCAGGTGGATGGTGCAGTGGATAGAGCAATGGACCTGGAGTCAGGAAATGAACTTCAGGACTTGAGTTCAAATCCAACTTCAGCTACATTCTGTCTGTCTGATCCTGGACAAGCAATTTAACTACCTCAGTTTTCTCATCTGTAAAATGGGATAATAACACCCACCTCCCAGGGTAATTTTGAGGATCAGATGAGATAATATTTGTAAAGTCCTTTGCAAACCTTAAGATGACATGCAAAGGGTACCTATTGTCTTAGGCCAGAAAGGCAGGAAGCTTTGGAGGTGAGATTTGAACCCAGGTTCTCGGTCTCCATTAGATTACTTTTTTTGGATGTATTATCCTGCTTTCCTCAGAGTTATGGCTAAACCAAGGAATTTGCCTTTGTCTCTTGGTTTTGCCCTCCAATAGGACTTGAGTGAAATTGATTTGGTTAATAGTTGTACTGTGAAGTGGGCAGCACAGATATTCTCGGTGTTTTACAGATGCGGACACCGAGGGGCAGAAAGAGGAAGTGCTACAGATGCAAGTTGACTCATTTAGCCCCATTTGCCCACAAAGCTCTGTTGGCCTTCATCCTAAATGTAGGCTCCCAAGGAAAGGTAACTGAAAACTCAGACTGTTCAAATGTAGATTGAGTTCCTGCATCTTTGTGGCCCTTGAAATAAATCTAGCGTCTTGAGGTTCTTGCAAAGACTTGCTTTCACAAGGCCGTCTCATGAGCCTGGGCTGAAATGTATACAAGCGCATGCTAACGTTTTCCTGGAAAAACCAGGGCTCTTGTGACTCGGGCTTCCTGAGCTGCTTCCTCAAAGCAAACTGGAAGTTAGTATCTACCAATGGGCTAAAGGAGTTCTCACTTACTCTGAGCCATTGGTTCCCCAACTCCTTTCTTCTGGTAATACCCTCCAGTGGTAAATTCCTTGATCCTTTTTTACTTCCCTTTTTTTTTTCCTGAAGGGCAATAAGGATTAAGTGACTTGGCCAGGGTCACACAGCTAGTAAGTCTGTGTGTCTGAGTCAAGTGTCTGAGGCTGGATTTGAACTCAGGTCCTCCTGAATCCAAGGCTTTATCCACTGTGCCACCTAGCTGCCCCCTCCTTTTTTTACTTCTGATGCAGATTTATGATCTTTCCTTTTTCTTCCTCTCAAGACTCCCTCCCTTCTGTTCCTTTCCTCTAGGTATTCATAGGTTGTAGCCCTTCAGAGTCACCCAGAGGACCCCTAGAGCAGCCCCCAGAAAAGGGTAGCACCAACAACCCGCTGATGGGGCTTCCCACCTTTGCAACCATTCCTCCCCAAACTGCTCAGAAGCATCTCCCTGTCACCCCAAAGGGGTATGCCCCACCTAAAATGTCTCCTGTGCTTTTGACACAGTAGGCATCTAATAAACACTTGTTTGATGTCATTGAGATTTTCAGAGCTTCTTTGTTGGTTACCAAGTCCATTTTACAAACTCTTCATTTTGAAATCTCATAGAATTGCAGAGTTGGGAGGGACCTCAAGGGCCATCCAGTCCAACCCATATCTAAATAAAGATCACCCCATTCCTTAACCTGACACTTGGTTCCCCACTCCTGAGACAGCCTATTCCATGTGGCCAGAGCTCTTACATCAAGCCTCGGTTGTCGTTGTTGGCTGCTGCCACCCATTGTTCCAGTCTTTTCCCTTGGGGGCCAAACAGCACTCTCTGATCCCTCTTCTGTAGGCCTTCAGGTACTTCAAGGTAGATATCAAGTGCCCCATCCCTTTCCCCCAAGTTTTTTCATCTCTACTGCAAACAGTGGGTTCCTTTAAGCCAGAGATTCTTAAAGTATAGTCCCCTGAGACCTTTTAAGGGGGTCAGTAAGGTCAAAACTATTTTCATGATAACAATAAGACATTTTAATTTCGAAGACAACAAATATCAGCAGATATAACCAACATAAAAGCTCATTGTGTGTGTGTGTGAGGCCTAGATAATTTTTAAGAGTATGGGGGGGCAGCTAGGTGGCACAGTGGATAAAGCACTGGCCCTGGACTCAGGAAGACCTGAGTTCAAATCCAGCCTCAGACACTTGACACTTACTAGCTGTGTGACCCTGGACAAGTCACTTAACCCTCATTGCCCTGCCCCCCCCCCCCAAATAGTATAAGGGGATTCTGAGACCAAAACATCTGAGAATCACTGCTTTAACTCCTCATTAGCATGAATCGGAGGGCCTTCATTGTTCTGTTCTCAGGACACTCTCCATTCCTTCCTATACCAAGTCTTCCCAGGACTCCAGGTGAGGTCTGAGCACAGCAGAGTCCAAGGGAACTGGCATGCTTTTCCCTAGAAGTTCTACACCCTGAATGCAGGCAGAAATAGCATTCTCCTTTTTGGCTGCCACCTCCACACACTTTCATGGTTCTCTACCATTTGTGGGTCAGTCCCCGCTCTCCCCTGTGCTGTTCATGGACATTCTTCCTTTCGTGACTCCTCCATGAAGGCCTCCCTGATCTGACCACTGCTCCCCACACATAGTGTGAGATTCCAAGGGTGATCTCTTCCTCGTCAGTGCTGCCAGCGCTTCTCCTAGACGTTGTATGTATTGAAGTGCCTTGTATATATCCCTCTTCTACCCCCTCAATAGAGTGTAAGCTCTTTGAGAGCAGGAGTTATATTAGCCCTGCCTTTGTATCCCCAGCACAAGGCACAGGCATTTAATAAATGGTGATTGACTAGAACCCAAGTCTCGTGACTCCCAGACCAGGATTCTTTGATTTTTTAAAGCCTTATTGAGGAATATTATTTTGTTATAACAACCATTTCTTGATATGCTCCCCTCCCCCACTGTACCCTCCTTTGCCACAAAAATATAGTTAAGCAAAGCTGATTAACAGAATGACCACATCTGATGCTGTATGTACTATTGTGCTCCTCTGGTCACCCACCTGTCAGTTGAGAAGAAGGAAGTGGGTTTCATCATCTGTAATCCAGGATCACCCATCATTATTCAGAGCTGAACTGCCTCTTAGTGTTAGCAGCTTCTGTTGCTCTCCTACAATTCTTCTCACTCTGACTTGTTTCTCTCTGAGCCCAAATCTTCAGCCTGTTAGCACTTGGCAGCGTAAGGGATATATTCTGGCTAGCAACTGGCTCCTTCTTTGGAAAGGTCATTCCTGAAAGACTTATGAAAACCAGCCCCATGCTCTGGGGTGAAGGGCATGCACTGCCCTCCATCGCAGAGTGGATGTGGCCATGCTCTGGCATCTCAGTGGGTTTTTGTCCCTCATAGGGCTGCAGACTGGCAGCTGGACCAGCCATCATGGAGTGGGCGGCTGCGGATAACAGCAAAGGGGCAGATGGCTTACATCAAACTGGAGGACAGAACTTCAGGTAAAGAAGAGGGGAGGCCTGAGCATCATTCTTGCTTCCTCCCATAGAAAGCTCACTCTTGCTCTCAGAGATTGTCCAAGCTTTCATAGCAGTGGCCAAAGACGCCTCATTAGGAAACAGTGCACTCCCATCCCAAGATTGAAGTCATGTCCCCAGCCTGTAGAAAATATTTCTGTTCAAGGGAGTAGCTCCTTTGGGGTTCTTTAGGGTCCAAGTGTTGAAGGAAAACACTAAAGGAGACCAAGAGGAGGCCTCCCAATTGGTCTAGAGTGGCTTTCCTGTAGATAGCCCCATTGCAAAAGCATCAGGTTAGGTGTGACTCCTGTGCTGGTCTCCACTCCTGGTATGTAATGAGTTTGCTTCAGAATTTGACTTCCATAGTTAAGTAGTTCCTCACAGTGAAAAATACCCATTAACCAAAGGGGCATAAATCCTTCCTTGTGCTACCTGGTCAGCTTGCAGAACAGTGATGATGAGGGCTCACTTTTTAGGGGGGGGGGCAGGGCAATGAGGGTTAAGTGACTTGCCCAGGGTCACACAGCTAATAAATGTCAAGTGTCAGGTCAGTTTTGAACTCAGGTCCTCCTGAATTCAGGGCCAGTGCTCTGTCCACTGCACCACCTAGCTGCCCCTGAGGGCTCATATTTATATAGTGCCTGAAGGTTTTTTAAGAACCCTCCAAACTTTGTATGGTAAGCACTGTTATTGTTCTCATTTTAGAAATGAGGAAACTGGGGTCTAGAAGGCAGAAGTGACTTGCCCAAGGTCACACAGCCAGGAATTCCTTTAACTTTGGTCGTTCTGACTCCAACTTCAGTGCCATTTCCATACTGCATTTATACTGTGCTGTGTTGAGTAACCCCTGGTTTATGGTCCTAGTTCTGGAAGGGACTGGATAGAGATCACTTAGTCTAGACCCAGGCCCAGAGAGAGGAGTTGTCATTCCCAAAATCGCCTGAGAAGGGGCAGAGCTAGGATTCACCCGTAGATTTGTCCCACCTTAAGCCTACTGTTATTTCCTACTCTCAGACTGAGAAGTGGTATCATGTGGAGAAGGGCTCTTCAGATTCACAAACAGAATAGACTTAAGAGCAAAGCAGCCTCTAGGTAGTGGAGAGTCCCCGTTTCACATACAGTACAGGCACACACCTTGGAGGCGTTTAGCAGACTCAGCTCCAGACCACTGCAATAAAGTGGGTACAGCATTAAAACAGATCACATGAATTTTTTGGTTTCCCAGTGCATAGAATAGGTGTTTAGGGGGCAGCTAGGTGGCACAATAGATAGAGCACCGGCCCTGGATTTGGGAGGACCTGAGTTCAAATCTGGCCTCAGACACTTGACACTTACTAGCTGTGTGGCCCTGGGCAAGTCATTTAACCCTCATTGCCCCGCAACCCCCCCCCCCCTCAAAAAAAGTGTGTTTACACTATACTGTAGTCTATTAAGTGTGCAATAGTATTATGTCTAAAAAACCAATGTACATACCTTACTTAAAAATACTTTATTACTAAAAAATGATAACCATCATCTGAGCCTTCAGTGAATCATCTTTTTACTGGTAGAGGGTCTTGCCTTGATGTTGATGACTGCAGACTGATCAGGGTGGTGGATGCTGAAGGTTGGGGTGACTGGCAGTTTCTTCAAAAAGGACAACAATGGGGGCGGCTAGGTGGCGCAGTGGATAAAGCACCGGCCCCGGATTCAGGAGGACCTGAGTTCAAATTCTGCCTCAGACACTTGACACTTACTAGCTGTGTGACCTTGGGCAAGTCACTTAACCCCCATTGCCCCGCCCCGCCCCCCAAAAAGGACAACAATGAAGTTTGCCACAGTGATTGAGTCTTCCTTTCACTTGAATACTTAGAAGTCCTGATTTCAATATCGTGTTGTCATCGTTTGTCAAAACTTGATTCTCCAAGAGGACTGTGACATCAGGGTGATGTCATGTCTTGCAGTGAATTGGATTTAAGTGAGGGAGGGATGCCTGTGCAAGGTCACCAGCCTCACTTTCTCCTCCAGAGGCATCTCCAGAGCAATACATATATCAGGACAGCTGGAGATGGCCCCAGGTGTTGAAGTCAATTAAGGGTTAAGTGACTTGCCTAGGGTCACCCAGCTAGTAAGTGTCTGAGGTGAGATTTGAGCTCAGGCCCTCCCAACTTATGGGCCAGTGTTCTATCCACTGCGCCACCTAGCTGCCCTCCATCATTGTGTCTTTGGGGTTAGGGAGGCCAGAGGAGAGGAAGGGAGAGAGAAGAGGGAAGGGCCGGTAGGTGAAGCAGTCAGAATATACACAATATTTCTCTATTAAGATTGCCATGGGGCAGCTAGGTGGCGCAGTGGATAGAGCACCGGCCCTGGAGTCAGGAGGACCTGACCTGTGTGACCCTGGGCAAGTCACTTAACCCCAATTGCCTCACCAAAAAAAAAAAAAAAGATTGCCATCTTATATGGGCACAGTTCATGGTGCCCCCAAATAATACAATGGTAACATCAAAGATCACTGATCACAGGTCACCATAATAGATACAACAGTAATGAAAAGCTTTGAAATACTGTGAGAATTACCAAAATGTGACATAGAGACACCACATGAGCACATGTTAGAAAAATGGTGCCTTTCAACTTGTTCGATGCAGGGTTGCTTCAAACCTTCAATTTGTAAAAAAAAACCGCAGCATGAATAAGCAGTAAAGCAAAGTGCAATAAAAGGAGGTATGCCTCTATTCTATTGACAGGGTATATAGAAATGCTCATTTTATTTCCTGTTTATTAAGTTCAGAATAAAATAAAATGGAAAAAAAATTAAAAAGAAATATCCATTCTAGAGAAAAGCCCCAGGCCCTTCTGTTTTCCTCAATATCACACAGCTTTCTTTTTTGTGGAGAGAGACCAAGCTTGAACATCCATTCCCTCTAGCAGTCAGTCAGAGTAATAGGAGAGCTTGAACTTGGAGTGAGTTGATAGGATTCAAATCCTGCCTCCTCTACTTTGTAGCTGTATGGTCTTGGACAAATCACTTAATCTCAGTGAGTTTTATTTAACTTCTTCACATGTAAAAGGTGGGAAGGAGCAACACTAACAATAATAATAATGATAATACTACTACTATTAATAGTATTTATGCAATGCTTACTATGAGCTAGGCACCCTGCTAAGCAGTTGACAAATATTATCTTATTTGATCCTCCCAACAACTATGTGAGACAGGTGCTATTTTTATTCCCATTTTGTAGATGAGGAAATCGAGGCAGACAGGTGAAGTGACTTGGCTAGGGTCACATAGCTTGGAAGTGTCTGAGGTTAGATTTGAACTCAACTTTTCCTGACTCTAGGCCCAGCAGCCTAGGCAGGTAGCACTGACTACTTCCTGGGTTGCTACTGTGAGGAAAGTGCTTCGTAACATCTTAAAGTGCTACAGACATGTGAGGAGTGAGGGTATAGCAAGGGTTAGATTGAGGCCCTGTCCAGAGGTAAACTATGATCAGTCTTCTACTAGTCAAGGTGCTGAAGGACGTGAGACACCTTAGGCAAAGGCTTAGAATCTGGAGAGTTGATCCTGGTTGAAAGCTTGCTTGAAGAAAGATGGTGTGGCCAGAGTGGATTGGGAACAGTTCCCAGGGGCTCTCCCAGGTGGGCCCCAGTGAGTCCTTCAGTAAGCATTGGGTAATAATAAGGATTATAATTATAATGGTACCTGTTCTAGCATGCTTTAAAGTAGAGCTTATCTCATTTGAGTCTCTAAGTACCCTAAGGAGGTCCTGTGACCTAGGAGGTCCCAAGGGCCCCAAGATACTTTATGCCAGTGTTTTTGGCTCTAGTTTCCTAATGAAGAGACTGGGGGGCAGCTAGGTGGCGCAGTGGATAAAGCACCGGCCCTGGATTCAGGAGTACCTGAGTTCAAATCCTGCCTCAGACACTTGACGCTTACTAGCTGTGTGACCCTGGG